>NC_136109.1:21568503-22768503 GCF_965212315.1 Lampetra planeri | reverse complement strand
GTGTTCGTGTTCTACAAAAATCGCGCTGTTTCAGGCTCTGCTGCTGCTGCTTCCTGCTGCTGCTGCTGCTTCTGCTGCTTCTGCTGCTGCTGCTTCTTCTGTTGCTTCTGCTGCTGCTTCTGCTGCTGCTGCTTCTGCTGCTGCTTCTGCTGCTTCTGCTGCTGCTTCTTCTGCTGCTTTTGCTGCTGCTGCTTCTTCTGTTGCTTCTGCTGCTGCTTCTGCTGCTGCTGCTGCTTCTGCTGCTTCTGCTGCTGCTGCTTCTTCTGTTGCTTCTGCTGCTGCTTCTGCTGCTGCTGCTTCTGCTGCTTCTGCTGCTGCTGCTTCTGCTGCTGCTTCTTCTGCTGCTTTTGCTGCTGCTTTTGCTGCTGCTACTTCTGCTGCTTCTGCTGCTGTTGCTTCTGCTGCTTCTGCTGCTGCTTCTTCTGCTGCTTCTGCTGCTGCTGCTTCTGCTGCTGCTGCTTCTTCTGCTGCTTCTGCTTCTTCTGCTGCTTCTGCTACTTCTGCTGCTTCTGCTGCTGCTGCTTCTGCTGCTTCTGCTGCTGCTGCTTCTGCTGCTTCTGCTTCTTCTGCTGCTTCTGCTGCTGCTGCTTCTGCTGCTGCTTCTGCTGCTGCTGCTTCTGCTGTTGCTGCTGCTGCTTCTGCTGCTGCTGCTTCTTCTGCTGCTTCTGCTGCTGCTGCTTCTGCTGCTTCTGCTGCTGCTTCTTCTGCTGCTTCTGCTTCTTCTGCTGCTTCTGCTACTTCTGCTGCTTCTGCTGCTGCTGCTTCTGCTGCTGTTGCTGCTGCTGCTTCTGCTGCTGCTGCTTCTGCTGTTGCTGCTGCTGCTTCTGCTGCTGCTGCTTCTTCTGCTGCTTCTGCTTCTTCTGCTGCTTCTGCTACTTCTGCTGCTTCTGCTGCTGCTGCTTCTGCTGCTTCTGCTGCTGCTGCTTCTGCTGCTTCTGCTTCTTCTGCTGCTTCTGCTGCTGCTGCTTCTGCTGCTGCTTCTGCTGCTGCTGCTTCTGCTGTTGCTGCTGCTGCTTCTGCTGCCGCTGCTTCTGCTGCTGCTTCTGCTGTGCGTACTCTGGAGTTGGTTGAGCTGCGCCCCATCCCGAGCGCTGTATAATTGGAATCAGCAGGGGCAGGATTAAGATGCCGGGGTCTTCAGGGCCATTGTGGCACAGCTGAGCTCATCGGACGCATTGTATAAACGTTTCCGCCGATTAAGTCCCGGGGCTCTTCCGTGGAGGTTTCTCCACTCTACAGGGCACGCAGCCATCATTACCACAGCCGCACTCTTAATTGTGAATTCACGATGCCGGGATTGCACATTCGTCCTTCCGTAGCCGGCTAATAGCAAGCGTACATGGGCGCCAGTAATTTTATCATCCGTTCATGAAGAATTGCGATGATGATGATGATGTCGTGTGGATTCTAGATTTGAAGCTTTCGTGACTGCAAGGATTCATACTCTTAGGTTTTTCGGTAAAGTCACGTAGGTAAAAAATAAATAATAATCAATAATAGAAAATCTAGCTGTGACGGTCCCACCTGATAACGGAGACTTGTGTTGCCTCCGAAACGTCGTGATTTATTATTTTATTTCCATTATTATTTCTATTATTTATTATTATTTATTAATTACCTACGTGACTTTACCGAAAAACCTAAGAGTATGTCGTGTGGAGTTAGGGTTCTTGTCCTGACCAAGAGGTCGATGAACGACGTTGGGTCTCCGCAGTGGTGGCATTGGTTTGCATGCAAAGTGGTCGTTGAGACAGTGAGGATTGCATGCTTCTTAAAAGGAAGGAACTACGTGAAGGTTGCTACCATCCATTACCCAGAATTATGATGAGACATCAGAAAGAGCTATGCACACATTCGTGCTCGGTACTATGAAGATTCGATCGTACGAGTCTCACCCCTCTAAGCTTCCACACGTCCGCTATGGCATCGGTGACATGAAAATCCCGGCGTTTGCCATCATCTTGAGTGCGATCATCTTGAATGTTTTCGCAATGTGGTCTTGTAACTCACGCAAGAATATGTTGCCAACGTTTCAACCACGCAGTTAAATTTGCCGTCTAAATCTTTCATGATGGATGATACATTCATGGGCACCCCGTTTAGGCGAGTGTGAGCGTATCTTTGGTTACGAAATAAACAACAAGGATACTTTTAGCATTAGTTGCCTGTTGGGAAATCAAATGGATATTTTCCCTGCAGCAATGATGATAATCATTATAATTATCATCATATTTCCTGGGTTGTTATAGATCCAGTAACAGCTGTGGGTAAAAATGTATCTGTTACCTTGTAAACATTCGAGATTTATTTAAAATCACCAATTTAAAACAAATAATTATCCCTGCTGCAGAGTTTTCCACGGAGGTTGTGCGGCAACAGTGCTGCGCCGTGTTTCGCGGCTGTTGTAGCGCGCCGCTTTGGACCGGAACGACGTCCGACGTTTCGTTCCGTGTGCTGGGAGCTGCTTTGCATAACTCGTATTTTGGTTCCTCGAAATGGAACATCGTGCCCGAACCAAAATCGCACAACCCGAAATGATAATCTCCTCTCGAGCATTATCGTCGCAGGATATTAGGCGGCGAGTGTGGCACTCGTCGAATGTGCCTCGGCTTTAACTGTGAACCTCACAAAGAGTTGTCTTCTTCTACTTCTTCCCCCGACCTTCTATTACAAAGTTGATTTTGGTTTTCCGATCAACAGGTTGACGGCATTCGTGCTGAAGTCGTTTGCCCAGTCGCGAGCCTTCATTTACATCGACCCCAAGGAGCTTGCAGCAGCCAAGGCCTGGATCATCAACCATCAGAAAGAGGATGGCTCTTTTCCAGCCGTGGGCCGCATCCTCAACAAAGATATCCAGGTTTTTTTTGGGAGGGGGGTGGATTTTAGTTTGCTAACCTGGTAGTGTAACGGGATGTTTCATGATGGTGGGTAGAGAGATCTGAGGTTGTCATGGTGATTTGTGAACTTGTAACCATTATTCGTGATAATGTCTTTTGGGCTAAATCCCGTGAATGTGTCGTAAACTCACCTCCATTCGACACAGCCATATAGTAAAGTTTGTCACGTGAACAAGATGTGCCAATTGGTTAATTTTTCAACACACCGGTGTATTAGAGAGCAAACCCACAACATTTACAATTTGAGTATGACCAGCATCATCACGCGATTGCCAGAATTGTAAAAAACAATTCATCAAAATTGTGATGGCATATGAACGGTGATACTTATCCATTCCAGTATTAAGCACATGTGTTAGTAGCTAATACACACACACAGAGAGTTGAGCGATCACGTATTACGTTTTTTGTTTGCCTGCAAAAAGGAAGACCTTGCTCATCCCTTTTGTCTGTCGTCCGTGCAGGGCGGCATCCACGGGAAGATCTCCCTGACGGCGTACGTGGTCGCAGCTCTCATTGAGACCGGCACCGACAACGAGGCGAGCGCTCACGCCATCATCCCTCCACGAGCGATAGACCGAGTGCCGCTTCGCGATACGTCAACAAGGATTCTCATTTTAAAGACAGGCTGCTCCCCCCCCCCCCCCCCCACTGCGCCCCCACCATAATAATGTGTAATTTCCAAAACTGGCTCACGACTCCCAGCAGAGATGAGCCCTGCACTGCGATCCGCATGGGCATATAAACAATAAAACTTGACTTTTAGAAATACTGCACCTGTAATATATTCGCGAGGTTGATTTTTTGTTCTTGTTTTACTTTGAGCGGGACATCCGTATCAAACAACCATCGCCTCAGTACACTGTTAAGTCTTTCAAATCTACATTGAAAACGAATTTCTTTAGAACTGCTTTTTGTCTCTGTACAGCCCCTTAGGTGTGCTGCACAGATACTGTTAAGTCGAGTGTGGACGGGGTGAGAGTGTCTGGAGGTATATGAATGCTGGGTCTTGTTTGCCGAAAAGCACAAGCCTGCTTTGCTCGCTGTCCAAGAGATTGCGGCCGGGTGTAAGGTGCAGCCGGGTGTAGGTGCAAACTCCCACTCCACATCAAACTCTCACCCTCGCTTTCCACCTTTCGCTCGGCCCTCGGCTCCTCTCTCTGCTCTATCGCTTTTTCTCTTCCACTGCCTCCACTTCTACCGGTTGCTTCCCCCGCCTCTAACCTACTCCCAGCCCCCCAGTCCTCTTCCTCCTCCGACTCTAATTCCTGACCCGGCTCCCACGTCTCGCTCTCTTATGTGCATTCAACCACATCTCTCCCCCAGCCCTACGCTGTGCTCCTCCATCAGCTCAACTATCCGGCCACCAGAACTCTGCCCCTACCACCCGTCACCTACCTTCACCCATGCCCATTTTACCACTTCACGCACGTGCCCCATGCCCCACTGCCTCTCATCCACGTTGCACCCATCAGACACCCTCACTCACCATCACGTTCCACCTTATTCTGCCTTTCCTACCCCAGCAACATCAGTTCCATTCCCAGCCCCTGTCCCTACATCCATTTCGTCACCTCCCTCGCTGACCGCCGTCGGCTTGAATTTGAAAGCGCCCTGGAAAGGTCGCCATGTGAATCCGAAATAAAATAGAATAGGTGCATATTTTTGCGTTTAGTTTTGTTGTCCTTCCCCCCGCACCTCTGATTCACACGATTTGACACGCACGGTGGTGCGATATAACTTCAATGTACGTGCACGCCCCGACAAATCTGCTTGCAGGGCGAGAAGACGGCGGTGGCGAGGGCTAAGGTGTTCCTCGAAAGCAACATGTACTCGGCTGAAGACCCGTACACCACGGCCCTCTCAGCCTACGCCCTGACGTTGCTACACAGCTCCTACGCCCCCGTGGCCCTCCGTCGTCTCAACAACGTGGCCATCACGCAAGGTGACTTCCTCCTCGGTCCCTGACTCCCTCCTTCCGCCGTAGTCACGTCAGCTCACCTCTTTACGAGCAAGCGGGCACGTGTGACGACGCGTTGGCCAGCCGATTTTAAAGTCCAAGCTCACGATCGCGCAAATCTGCATCGAACGTGCGTAAGGATCGATGAGTGTCAATTCGCATGTAATACGTTACATAGTTAGGCCGTGAGAGATGTCTGACGTTGATATGTTTGCGATGGGTTTGTGTAAACCCTGATAACGCTGAATGTGCTACTGTCTCCACATTGTTGAAAGAATAAAGAGGTGATTCTTTAACCTAATCGTAAACTGTCCGTATTGGGCATCTGTGAAAAAAGAGCTTTTAAAGCTCATCGAATTCCTCCAGTCTAAATCAAGATTCTGATTATGATTTAATTTTGAAGGAGGTGAATTGTTACATGCATGATAGCGATGAGAATAAACATGAGCAATCATTACTTTTTCAAGTAATGAACAATAAGCGGTGATGCATTTATTCAAACGATTGAAAAACAAACTTTATTTCTCTCTCTTTCTCTTTTCCTTTTTCCGGCAGATGGGTTGAAACACTGGAGTCTATCAGGCACAACCGTCACAAACGACGACACGTTCATGGGATTTAGCGACGGGCTCTCGCAATCCGGTACGATCGTTCGCCGTGCCACCGTTCGCATTAGTTTCACACAGAGCCTTGGCCGTCGTACGACGCTGCGCGGTGGTCACGTTGCATGTCCTGTGTGTGTGTGTGCGCGTGCCGTGCGGTCCCTTCCCACGCCGTGCCCGCTTAGTGGTGTCCGCCGAGGTGGAGATGACTGCGTACGCCCTGCTGACGTACACGGCACTCGGAGACGTGGCCACAGCCCTTCCCATCGTGAAGTGGCTCTCTCAGCAGAGGAATGCCCAGGGTGGGTTCTCGTCAACGCAGGTGAGTGGTGGAGGGGAGGCTACGGTCATACGTTAGACCGGTGGTTCTCGACTTTTTCTTGGTATGGAGGCCCCTCGCCGCCCCAATCAAGAACATTCATTTAAATTTATTTATTTTTAATTTTTTTACCTACGTGACTTTACCGGAAAAAACCTAAGAATATGAATCCTTGCAGTCACGAAAGCTTCAAATCTAGAATTAAGAACATTGCTCCCTCCTCCCCAGCCCAGCTCCCCCAAAACACGACTTTGGTTACTTAGGCCACAATACAGAGAGGTCACATGACCATGCCTCTGGTCAATGTGGTGTTAGTAAGGCATGCTGTGTTTTAGAGCGTGCTGTTGCCCCCAAAACGGCACCTCCGATTAGCACGGTTGGCTACGTACGGTGCAAAAGAAGTTCAACATACATTCGTACATTTATGCCACAGCCTGTGCCCCCCCACCCCCGCCACGGAAAGGCTTGGCACAGATCTGATGCATTAGACAATTATTTTTGCAATTAAGATTTGAAAAGGTAGGTGGAATTGTGGCATCGTCTTGAACTTACAACCGGGGAAAGTCTCAAGTTAATATTCTGGTTGTGGTTAACTCAGCCAATCAGCCATTAGGGTGAATAAAATGCGTGGCACTTTGTGGACAGTCAAAAGTAATTGTTCTGTGGAGAGACTGACCGCTGCCATTGGAATGTGGATTTTCCACCCACCGCTTAAAGTCAACAGTCGAGGTGGGCCATCACCCACGTTTATTTGACTATGAATAAGATTATTTGTTTAGTAACCCTGTTATAAAATATAAACAGGCAAAATACATACACTTCCTGAAGTGTTTCTTTGCCTGGAGTGGTTGTACCATAAATAGTAGGAGCCGGATATAAGCACACCTTATGTAAGCATAGCAACTATATAAGCAACACATCACACTGGTGCATGATGTAAAGCTGAAATACGCTCGCCTACCGAGAACGCCATCAACTTGGCTGAAAAGCGTGGCCCCAAATATTCTGTGAGAAAGAGCCTCGTAGCTCATCGGATTTCTCTGACTCACTTCCATTCGGCTTAACGTAGCCATGCGCAAGACGAGACACTTCAGAAGTAAGCATTTATTAGTCGGTGCGAGTCGATTTCCTTCGGTTTTCCTTAAGGTGATGAAATGTTTTGCAGGACACGTGCGTGGCTCTCCAGTCGCTCTCCGAGTACGCCATCTTGTCTTACATCGGTGGTGTCAACCTCACCATCTCGCTGGCCTCCACAAACCTGGACTTCCAGGAATCGTTTGAGCTCAACAAAGACAACAAGAAGATATTGCAGACTGCAACGGTCAGCTGTGCCCAAAGTCCCAGTCCTCGATTGCACGTTCACAATAGTTTTTGTTTTCATAGTTGGTTTCTGAAACCTCCTTCTCCTCATTGAAACTTTCCACACGGTCGTCAATAAAGAGGAAAGATTAGACGCATTTTTATTACTACACGCTTTTATTTAACTCACTCTGTCTGTTGTTGTCGTCTTTGTCGTATCCTCAAATCTTGTAACTAAATTTTAACCCACTTCCCAATGTGGTATCGACTGCAAACTTGGTATACTTATGTCATACTGATGACAATACCATATTCTATTTTTTAAAAAGTAGTTTTAAACATTCATTTTTATATGTTATGTTTTGGCTTGGGTCTAATTGTCCACGCTCAACTCACGTTGGCTGTAAATCACCACGTCCCCTTACGTTATGGCAAGCCTCGGGGCCACTTCCTGGAGTCGTGGAGTTCTGCCATTACTCGTACGGTACATTTCATTAAAGCGTGTTTATAAAAAAAGTATTTTAAAATATTACTTACTACGTGAGCTTTCCTCTTTGTCCATGGTGCACCATTACTAACGCAGTGTCACCAAATGTGTGTTCCAAACCACGTCGCCGATTTGCCACGTTGCTTTCAGATCCCAAGCATCCCAACTGGGTTGTTTGTCAGCGCAAAGGGGGAAGGCTGCTGCCTCATGCAGGTACAAACCGCACAGTCGTGAATGATGAACATACAGATTACTCCACAATATCTCTTAGAAAACTTGCACAAAACCGCTCATTCAAACGGCACTGTTGATGGTGTGAGCCCTGTGTCACCAATGACCGCGCAACACAACAAAAACCTGTCGTATTAAATGTCTGTTCTTCGCTTACTTTGGCTACATTCCAGCTCTGATCATTTAAATGTCGGTTTGACCTTCTTGCGACACACATTACTCTCATATGATGAGTGGGTGTTAAATCGCTGCCATCTGCTGTGTGCACCGCAGAGATCACTGGAACGGATCTCAGAGGTAGCTCTGTGATCTCCACTTCCATCAGCTCTTTTCTAACACGAAAGGTTGCACTTCTCTGCAAAGTTATGAATGGATACTTCGTCTCAAGCCGTTATGCTGATAGCACAATCGGTATAAAATGGGTAAAAAAATGTACAACAAAAAAACAGACAGCACTGATAGATGCCACCGCGCTGAAAGACGCTACGCTGAAACGTTCCGCAGATCGACGTGTCGTACAACGTGCCCGATCCGGCCGCAAAGCCGGCCTTCCAGCTCACGGTGGAGCTCACAGAGCCACGTGGCACCCGAGCGCCCAGCTCCCTCGACCAGATCCAGGACAACCGCTCAGAGCGGCCACACGCGCGCCGCCACCCGCCACCGCTGCCACCGCCCCACCCTGGCAGCGCCAGCGGTAGCAGCGATAACGACGATGATGACCCGGCGGCGCATCACGACAGCAAGGAGTACAAGGTCACACTGGAGGTGTGCGCCAGGTCAGTGCGTCGTCGTCGTCGTTATAATTGTCTTTTAATTATCTGGGAAAGTGTCAATGGTCGGCTCAAGACTGTTTGGTAGGGTCAAGCTTTGGGGTTCGCCGATGTGTTTTCGGGTTTGTACCGTGCGTCGTTTGGGATGATGTTTAGATGTCTTTTGCCCCACGTTCTGAGCACTTCTTCGGGAATAATTCGATTTTATCCGGACACGGTGGACACGTCGGAGAGCCATGCGGCACAACTGGCAACCGCTTTCTCAACGAGTGCTGCTGTACCTCGGGAAAAAATCGCAGCACAGTGTCCGGATAAAAATATGTGCATATAAGGTGGTAAAGCTCAAACGTGCGTGTGACGAGGAGAAAATGATCTCTGTGCGCTCATCGAGTTTGGTCAGCTTGGTGTCTGCTGCACATGACAAAATCAGCATGAGTCACAAACCCCGCCTGTAAGAGTGCTGGATTCCAGGCGTGCATCACTACGCCCAGCCATGACTACTCACGGTTGCACAGGAAATAATTGTTGGTGTAATTGTTGGTGTACTGAATTAATGGAATCGTACCATTGCTTAACTTTAAAGTACGACTGCAGGAAAATACGTATTTCCGCTCATAACCGTTTTGCAAGCTTTTACAGAGATAAAAAATATAAGCATGCAAGAGTAGGCCAAAACACCTAAAGCTCCCTCGAACGAAGGCACCTTCTTCTGCAGCAGAGTGAGGAAGAATCTGCAAAGGCTGCACCTTTACCTGCATAATGTGGGTTCATTTGCGGGTTCAATCCTGCAGCATAGTTGTGTACATTGCTGTACATGTTGTGTCTTCACGTGTGCCTGTAGATGGCTTCAAACCGGCTCGTCCAACATGGCAGTGTTGGAGGTGCCTCTGCTCTCTGGCTTCCGTGCCGATGTGGAAAGTTTAGAACAGGTAAGCTTGGCCTAGGCAATCATGGACTTTTCAATCGGGATTTTAAACTCATTTCTTTAGAACTGCTTTCTTTTGTGCTTGGCTTGCTGACCTTCCCCTCGTACCTCGATTGGTGCGGTTGGCTATGTATGGCACGGAAGAAGTTCAATATACACTCATTGGCCAGTAGTGGTCCAGGTTATTCTTCTGAGGCTAAGTTTCATTCCACTTGAAATAACGGCCGGTAAAATACTTTGAAAACAAATTAGTTGAAAAGTTGCACAGACCAAACAAAGTTTGCTTTGAAGTTGCCCTTTTACATTCCAATTGTATAATAAATAGCACACTACTTTAGCAACAAGGGTGACTTGCAAGAATGCGTTAATAGTATATGATTGCACAGACATGAATGCAAATTTGGTTCGTGTAGAAGTTTAAAGAATCTTGTGATTCTCAGGCCTGAAATAAATAATTTACACCACAATCTTCTCAATTACTCACAAAAGAAAGTAACCTAAAAAGCTGAATTGTGTTTATTTGATTTACGGCAATTCCTCGAGCAAACAATCATCCTGGGACATTTTGAGCTCAAGAAAAATCGCCTGAAAAGTTTCTTAAGTAGGTCACTCAAATATATTTTCTGATACCTCGTTCAATACTCGCTGATGCATCCCATAAGACTTGAAAACATACTCGCCAGCATCATTGTATTTGTTTCTAATATAATAGCTGATCTGGGGAAAGCAACCTGCCTTGGTGACACAGCAAGGCAGGAGAAAAAATGAAAAGTCGAATATGTTATCTGGCATAAGGGTCTGAGTCTGTTCACTCAGCTTTAACCTTTAATAATAAGCCAGAGAGAGGACATCCGTGAAAAATGTTGCCGCTCTTATTCCAACCTTATCGTCGGTGCTTATTAAAATAAATACGCAAATTCTGCAGTAAACTTACATTCACTTGGCCTGCTTCTTTAAAAGTTACCTACACTAATCAGCACGCCTGCACAATCCGCAAATTGTTCTTAGAGACGGCTGTTTTATTGCATGGCTTTGCAAGGCCTGATCTTTAACTTCCACCATAGTTTCACCTTTTCACGTTAGGATAATCTCCTCTGTTTAATTAATGTCCTAACATACTGAACACATCTTGTGTCAGTGGTGAAAAATGGAAGCCCGGGCTGTGTACGGGTGCTTGGACCGGAGTTTTGAGACTTTCTATTATTAGGAATGTCGTCCACATCAGTGAAATGTGCAACGTGTAATTAAAGGCTGCGCTTTAAACATATGGTTTTTGAGTAATGCGTAATTGCACTTGGTCCCAAGGAAATGCATGGGAACAATTAAAAGATTCCCTTGGGGTTGTGTTCACATTTGTTACTCATAAGCAATGCACACACAATTTAAGCAGTGTTCCTGAACATAATATCGTTTTTTAGCTTTTTTTTCCTTCCTGAACATGTTACGCAAAAAAAACCATCACTAACACAACGAACATGTTTGCAGGTATTACTGGACAAGAAACTGGGTCTCAAACGTTACGAATTGGACGGCCGCAAAGTGTTGTTCTATTTTGACGAGGTAAGCAATGAACGAACAGCTGAATGTGCGTTTGGTAACTGTCGTTGATGACGCTATTATTGGAGACATATGGTAGAGTTTGGACGAAGCTTTCGGGGCAATATTAAAATGCACGGAGGCTTTTTTTTTTCAGCCAACCGTGACTGCAGCTCTCTCGTGATCACGTGCGCTTGGTTTACGTCCGTGCAGATCCCCAACCAGTGCATGACGTGCGTCAAGTTCCACGCCGACCGCGAGTACATCGTGGGCCAAACGGCTCCGGTCCCGGTCAAGATCTACGACTACTACGAACCCGGTTCGTCTTGGGGCAGCCTGGATTATTAATAATTAATGATCACTATAAGTTGCTCGGATGCTGCCGTAGTTACGATGGTTAGGACGTGCAAAGCAGAGGTGGCCGTTTCAATCGGTTGGCAAGGCGGTTGAAACATTGGTGCAGGTTTATCAATTACCCCAACCTCTTTTCATCCAGCAGTATGAATGGGTATGCCATGTTGAACTTGTTTCGCACAGTGCGTAGCCAGCCATACTAATCGGAGGACGGCGGGTGGAAGGACACAAACACAAAAGCAGTTATGCAGAAAAATGTTCAATCGAGATTTTGCAACAAGTGGTGTGGGTACTCTCACCTCTTCTAAGATGTGTAACCAGCATGGAAGAGTAGGCCAAATACACTTTGGAGGAGCTGTCTAGGGCTCCCTCCATTGAAATCCCTTCTGTCAGCGGTGGCATGAGCAAAGCATTGTGGGGCTGTGCCTTCACCTTTGAGGATCATCAGTACAAACTAAACATTACTTGTGGGAGAAGGGACACATTCTGTTGAAGTTTCTTTTCTGAAGGTGGCTCAGGGATTAAAGTGCTGAGCTGACACCTCTGAGATGCTGGGTTTCAATGCCAGTCGGCACCTGTGGTTCAACTGAGTTCTAAAGGACAGTGAGTTGATTATCTCGGCGTGGTAACCAATGACTGCACAATACATCTAATTTTAATATATATTACATTGATTTGGATAAATTTGACCTCTGATAATATTTATATATCAGGTTGACTGGCACTCCATACGCATTTCTCTCTGTGTGGCAGTGTATGTGGGAAAAATACACCGCTACTTTACAATTTATTTCGAAGCAGTGCTATGAAATCCTCTTTCCGCGGATTGCCTCCGAACGCACGGGGGGGGGGGGGGGGGGTTAACGCTGCCCTACGATAGTTCCAAAAGGAGGCAGTTTTTTGGTGTCTCTTGGTGTTGATACCTGACAGCACGAGTGGGAGCAAGCGTGAGGCGAGTAACGGAGGGAAATGCTTAACGAATGTCCCCTCTCTTCTATGGTTCTTTCGGTAAAGTCACATAGATCGAAAATCTAATAAAAATAATAACATCAAAAATATAAAAAGCCAAAAAACTCACGACGTTTACCGAAAGAACCATAGAATATGAATTCCTGCAGTTACAAAATTTTTTAAGTCAAAATGTCCCCTCTCTCTCGCGTCGACAGCACTGGAGGCCACGCGGTTTTACAACGCGAGCGCGAACAGCCCTCTGGCGCGGGAGCTGTGCGAGGGCAAGAGCTGCAACGAGGTGGAGAGCTCCACCAATCAGTGGATCGGTGAGCCACGGCGCGCGTGTCTGCATGCGTGCGTGTTGCGTGTGAATTGCGTGTATGTCACGCCGAACTTCTTTCGCGCCGTACGTTAGCCGGCCGTGCTAATCGGAGGCGCGCATCGCAAGGGATACGATTGACCCCGTGTACCGGTGCATTGGCGATGTAATGAGCAAAGTGAACAGAGCATGCGGTTTTTTGTGATTTTTATGAAGCCCCGACACGCTGTAGGCTTGGCGCAGGCCCCCCCCCCCCCGCGGGGGTCTCTCGGATGCCCACTTTGGTGCCCCCACTTTGAGTGCTCCCCCCCCCATTTCCCGCTGCAATGACTGCAAGCCGCCGCAATGTGAGCAGCGACGCGTAATGGTTCACGCCCGAAATACCGCATACATACAGAGATATGAAGAATTCTACGGTGAAGGGGGGGACCGTGAGGAGCCACGTAAAAGCATAGGGGGGGGGGGGCTGTAAGTTTGGGACAACGCGAACCTCTGCTGAACAAGACATCCGCATCAGATTTATCGTCTCCGCATTGCCCAATTTTATTTTCTGATGGCACGAATTGGGCTCCCAGTGCATGGCGATGGAATCGCCACGCTGTTCGAATTATAACGTTGGAGGATTTTCTGTTGGCTCGTTCCATTCGAGGTACGTTCCGAACGTTACATAACGCACGTCGACCTCCGAGACGCCAAGCGTATCGTCAAGAGGACACGCTCTCAATGGAGGCTTGCCACGTTCAACAACAACGACGACGACGACGACGTTGTTGTTGTTGTCGTTGCCATTTGCAATTAACGTCAAAGCGTTTGGTTGCAAAGGAGGAGGACCTTCCCAGGGACCGATGTCCACAGAGCCTGGGAGGTCCTGTGGGTCACGTCCACCCCTCAGGGGGCTTATTTTTCCCATATCCATGGAGACGGGGATACTTTTACACATTCCTGCGTAATGGCTGGCTTCCTGTGCTCTACCATGAGATGATGGCTTGTTGGGCTGCCTGTGGGGTGGCATGTGTACATTGCGTGTTTTGTTTAGGGGTCTGGGTGGGATGTGCAGTGATCCCTATCCCTTCGACAAACACCCCCCCCCCCTCTGAGGTTTACCACAGGGGCACACAACGGGGAGAATGACATGCGGCCACAACCGCCTACGCTCCTCCAAATCTGAGTTCATTTCCTTAATGCACTCTGGAGAGCCGCCGCCGCTGCTGCTGCACTGACGCTCGACTATGCAGCTATACTGAACAGTTTTCAAGAATTAGAAATGTACAGAAAAAACTATCACAGCGCTGGCAATCGCAGGCGAGTCAGCAAGTCAGCGCCTGAGATTGGTTTTCAGCGTTTCAAATTCAGGAAATATGCTGCAATACAATGGCAATAATTCCTAGCGGGGAAAGCCACTTGTAGTTTTGTTTAACAATCTGTAGAGATTATATTTTGCACAGGACATTCGTAATTGCAAAAGTGGTGTGATTTTAAAATGTTCGCGACGACGTAAAGCTCCTTGTTTTGTCGGCAAATTGAAAATAGCTCGAGTTACAAATTGCTTCCACATTTTTCCTGGCGAGGCTGCTCCTTGCCATCGCTAACACAAACATGAAGTGCATTCTCATTGTTAACGACTCCATCGTTTTGGTGGCGGAGACGTAAATTCCGCTAAAATTATTATTTTGTCACGGCCATTTCATGCCCTCACTTTCAAACAACCCGCGTTTCCAATGGGAAGCTGCCATGGCGAAATGTTTAGCAGACGGACTTGCAACCCAGAAGGTCGCTGGTTCGACCTCCAGGGGTGGCAGTTGAACAAATGGAGCGAGTTTCTTCATCACCCCCCAAACACTTCTGTCCACCAGGCGGCATGAAATGGATACGCCATAGTCTACCAGCAGGTCGTGTGTGGTGGCTTATAATGTGGGCCCTCCCGCCTGTGCCAAAGCATCTGGCCAGCATGGAATGATGGGCCAAATATCCTCTAAGAGCTCACTCAAGTGGAGGTCCTTCTGTCAGCAGTGGTGTGATCAAGCAAGTGCAGGGCTGCATTTTTATTTTTACACACCAAGTTTCCATTACATCAACGCTGTTTTAAATGTTCAGTGTTTGACCGCTTGTCATGAAGAAAAAATGTGTGCTAACTGACTGCAGACAATCATACCGACCAGCGTGATGTGTTTGGGTTCACATTTATAAAAAAAAAAAAATTACGTTGACAGAAAAATACATTGATTCAAATTCAAGTAAATTTACGCCGTTCAAACTGTTAAGAACAGTAAATGGGCTTGGCCGGGACACGTCCACAAGCAGGGATGATGGTCGATGGTCAAGAATAGTGACAGAGTGCAGCCTTGACAATGGGACGCGTCGAAGAGAATGTCCACGAAGGAGCCCAAGTGATGAAACCAGCACGTGTCGGTGATAGGTGCATTACCACGTGGCACAATCATGACAGAGATTGTGACGGTTTGGGGAGGCCTTCATGCAGTAGTGGATGGATCATGGCTGACGATCACATTGTAATTAATAATACCATTGTGGATTATGCGTTCGTGCAGTGGCGCTATGAACTCGGCGATCTGTATTTGATTTCCAGCCATGGATAACATCAGAGCCACGTGATATTTGAACTAGTCCCTGGGTTCCCCACCCTTCACAAAATCCACACTGAGCAAGTGAAGTGAAGTACAAAGCAAACTCTGCAGCCGGAGCGGTGTGGGGCAGTCTACATCCAACAGTGGCTCAACAAAAGGACGATGTTTTATTATATGATGTATAAGAAATATTATGCCTTTGATAGGTGTCGATCTCTTGCAGGTAAAATAGATAATGCTGTAATGAGTCACACCATTTCAGATTTAAAATTATTATTTCCAAGCTGAACAAGCCATGATTAGTTAATCTTCTGACAACATAGTTAAGCCACTCGCCCAATGGCTTTGTGACAACAAACGTACAAAATAATAGATTACACACATTTGAAATAATATGTCTGGGAGAGTATAAACATTTACATATGAAGACCAAACATTGATAGCAGGTAAAAGAGGGCATGCTGGCTGACACCGTGAATGTCAGGACAAGGTTGCATTGATGGAGCACTGAGAGGCCTTGTTCTCAAAGACTGTGTGGTCTTTTCTTAAATGGAATGAGTGCCAAATAAAAAAAAATGTTCTGCCCTTTCATTCGTTTGATTGGCAGAAAAACAACATACCAATATAGTCCAGTTGAATGTTGCGCGCTGAAGGGACTATTTGCATCTCTCAAACGCATTTAGGGAAAAAAACGATGGGAGTGCAAACCTCCGCAGGCACACACATTTATCTTGGTTTACTCCGCACAAATTGAATTTGTTGGAGAAATTTACGGGCGCGTCTCTCGCAGTATAAATGTAATCAAAACGCCCTCTTCCGGGCAGTCTGCGGTATCAAATATATATTGCGTCCAGGCCCTTTGTCTCCATCAGGGTTCTAGAGCCACTTGTGCAGTGGCTCTTTGGCTTCCCCCCTTGTGGCTCATTGTGGCTGCCCCCTCGCGGGCAGCCGTTAATCTTAAACGTAATATAACATAAAGATAATGTATTAATATGGCAGGGAATGGGTCACTATGGGATGTCTTGGTGCCAGCAAAATGAATAAAAGTCAAACTGTTCTTGGTTCTTTCGGTAAAGTCACGTAGAAGGGAAATAATAAAATAATAAAAATAAAACTAAATACAATTCTCACGACGTTTCGGCCACAACGCAAGCAGCCGTCCTCAGGTGAAGAACAGGGCTGTCGTCAAGACAGTGTCCGAATGAACACCACCAAGCTTGGCAGCGTATTTTTATCAAATATGTAGCCGAAACGTCGTGAGAATTGTATTTTATTATGTTTTATTTTTATTATTTTATTATTTCCCTTCTACGTGACTTTACCGAAAAAACCAAGAAGATTAATCCCTGCAGTCACGAAAGCTTTAAATCGAAAAATAAAAGTCAAACTGTACTGTTAAAGACTAACAAAAGGGGAAACCCCTAAATAGACGCAGTTTATTCCATCATCTATTTTGTTTATGTATGTCAGAATGTATTTGTAATCTGCTGTATTGCTGTAATGTGTACAAGTAACTCTGCGTGCGATACGGCTCTCGAACTATTTTTTGTCAAAGACAAAAAAAAAGCATGCCTCTTCTTCTTTGAAAGGTTGCCGTCCCGTGGCCTAGACTATTTTATTAACCAGGTGAAGCCCACTAAGCAATCAGCTCTGTTTCAGAGGCGACTTGGTCACAAACGACTGCTCATCGCAGCGGCTTTCGTCATCATCATCATCACTCGTTGGAATTTATAGGAGGAACCCAAATAATGTAAATGCGTGTTTCTAAATGTGGAGAAAAATCCACGCGACCACCACGGGAAGAGAGAGAGAGAACACGCGGACCCAGGGTCCGGGATCGAACCAATGTCATCTTGGGTGACGGGTGAAAAGGATGAAATCTCGCCACCGCGGCGCCCCAATCAATGTCAATTGATTGTTGCTTAGTTGGATTAGTTATGAATAGGGTTAGAGTAAAAATATATGTTAAAAGTTGATTTTAATCATTTCATCTATATCTGTGGCAATTGTGGTGGGGTGGGGGGCTTTAGAAGAATGAAACACTTGTTTGCTCAATACCCCATAACGGTGTGGCTATGGGTTTTTTTATGGGGTCGGTGCGGGTTCGCAAATTGAGAGCGATAGGCCCAGGACTGGTTCAAGGTATCACCACTGGCTGTGAATGACCATCAGATGTATTTAGGACACATTTACACATTCGATTAAGTAAAACGGTACGTAGGTAGTGCTTGCGCTGTGAGGTATAATGGTCGCATGGATTAATATTGATTCTGAAATCTCGCAATAGACGCGTTGAACCGTGTGTGTAAGAGCGTGTCGAGATGTTACGTCGTGTACTGGACGTTGTACCGCTGTACCGAACGGTTTAATTCTAGATTTGAAGTTTTCGTGACTGCAAGGATTCATACTCTTAGGTTTTTTCGGTAAAGTCACGTAGGTAAAGCGGTTGTGCTTTCGCTACGTTGTCCCCACCTGAAGAAGGACGCTTGTGTTGCGCCCGAAACGTCGCGATTTAATTTATTTAAATTTTTAACCTACGTGACTTTGCCCAAAAAAACAGAGTACCGAACGGTTTGTTGGGACTCCCGCAGCCGCTAGAGGCCGCTACATTCACCACAATGTAAAAAAAAAAACTGTCGTTTTTTTAACCATCACCGAGTCTCTGAAACGTGACCAATTCCTTTAAATTTCCAGGGGGTGAATTCTTGCCACCGCGATTTTTCTTTTTATTTTTGCCCCATTGCCACTTCAAGTTATAGGTGAACGTGTTGTCGTGGCGTATATTAAACCTCACACCAGGGAGGGAACTGATCTTGATATTTTAAATGTATTTATATCTGTTGATGCTGGGTGTCTGCTGCCGATGACTCTTACTCAGCGCTTTGAGATCATTGATGAAAAGCGCCATTATAAATGTAATACTATGTATTATTAATGTTTGTGGTCACCATAAGCAAACGTCGCTCTCTGAAGTTTTACCCCGTGTGAAAACTTACAGAGTGGTGACAACGCTTCTGAGCCGACACCTCTCATGAGGTCTTCTTCACCACTATTATTGCAATTATCTAAGATGCACAACAGAGGGCGCTCTTCAGCTAAGAAACCGTCAGAGTTGCGCCCCTCAGAGCTGGCTTTGACCAAATCAAGTGCAAATACAGATATTTTGTTCAGGGCGTTAGGTGGATTATATGCATCTTTGGCAGGGCTGGGGTCATTAAACCGAGCCAAACTGTTTTCATCAACATCATAATCCATGGTCAATCCTCTCTGGGTTGACAGTCCCTGCCGTCTCCTCGTGTTCGTGCGATGGAGTTGTAATAATAATCCACCTATCGCCAGCACACAAACACATTGCATTATTCCAGTTCTCGAACGGGTTTCATTCCTTGGCTGACACACCCATTATCATTATTATTATTCGTGACCATCAGCCATCATCCCTCGTAGCGACGCGTCCTGTGCAGGCCCATTGACTTTTCTCAACAATTTTAATGTCATTATTGAAGCCCGCGTGTGTTTCTCTACTGCGTTCCCTAGTTCTGTCTCTCACTGTAATTCCAAGCTTGCCTCTCTCCACACCTCTTCGTGCACTTTCAGATTTTTGGTCCGTATTTTTGTTTATGACCATGTTTTTCTAAACCGGGTTAAAAATATAAATATATACGGTGTACATTTTTCACCGGGTTTTCAATATGTAGACTGAGCCCTGGATTCTCCGGTGTATCGGGAAAATTAAACATGCCATAAAAAACGTATTTAATTGGGCTTACACATAACTGTTAAACTGGAAGTGGATATTTTCTCAGCCATGAGGCAATGTTGCGAGTCTTCAGTAAAAATATCAACACGTGTTTTCCCTAGGCAACATTACCTAAACACACTTCTGAATATATATAAATGGCTATTTGTATCGATTGTGCATACACCAGGTGACTAAATGTATGTGGTTACATCAGCAGCTACCATGATCTATCCACTGATGGCTGAAGGCATCTTCCAAGCCATCACTGTCGGGGATGTATTTGGCATGTGAATATTATTTATTTTCAAATTTTATACAACTTAAACACTCCTGCAAGTGTCAGTCAAGCATTGCAAATCATATCTGTGTTTTTCTTGTGCGTGTCAGCATGTACAGTAATACAAGCTTGCCCTTTAAAAAGGTGTCCATAGAAACCCAGTTCAAATACAGTAGAACATTTCAAAAATTATTCTGGTTTCAGTTAATAACATATTTACATACTACCCATGCGAAGAAGATCCGTACATGTTTTTGGTCGACTAATATTTAGCACATTTAACCACACACACTGGGAACTATTTCTGCTGTTGTGCAGCTTTATTTAACCAGGTCACACACAGGCCAGATTCTCATCTTGGAAGAATACATGTTCCCATATTTCAACGAGGAGGTACTTCAAGGGACAAGACTCATTTTTGGCAACAAAATCTGGCACATGACGTCGGTATAGATCTTTTTAACATAGGAAGCAATCCCCAATGGTTTCAAATTGTACTCGAGGTTTATCACGGGTCTAGCTGCACAGCTCTCCGATGCGTGTTTTCAGATCGTACACTCCGTGTTGTTCGGCACAGTGTCCCACGTTTCGCTCCACATGCTGGAAACTTTAATTCAGTTGCTGAAGACGACGCTCCCAGCACATCGGAGTTACACCACGAGAACACGACAGAGAGCCAATCCCATTATTCTTCAACAAGTTGCTTCTTTAAACATTTCTAGAATTGAGAAAAATATTTTTTCCTGCGGCGAGCTATGTTTCATCATTTGAACTAAATGAGTGCTTAATTCCTGAACTAACTTAGCAAGGTTGACCCGGCAAATGTTACACAATTGAAGCAGTATTCACACTGACAAAATACAACATTTATTTACTAAAGTGTGCTTTTAATTTATCAATAATACATTTAGCACCTCCAGATGTACTGCATGAAAGGCGCGGAATGACTAATAAACGACGATGATGAAAACTAACATGTGTTGCTATTCGCAAACCTTACGAAGCCACATTTAAAATGCCCTCTTTTCATTTTGCCACTCGCCAGGATTTTCAAGCGGCAGTTCCTGCAACGTTGTGTACGGCTGCGGGGAGGAAAACCGCTTCTCCGAGCGCTGCACGTGCTACCGTGACTGCGGCTACGACGGCGAGCCGGTGTGCGGCTCCGACGGGGTCCTCTACCCCAACCGCTGCCAGCTCGAGGTGGCCGCCTGCCGCAATAACACGCGCCTCGAGCAGGTGCCGGTGGCACACTGCGCTGCATCCCGTAAGCACGCATTGCCAGCACCGTCGGCGGGTTATGCTGCTGCTGCTGCTGCTATTGCGCTCTCTCTTTCTCGGACCTGGAGAGAATTTTCCCCGCTGCGTTTAAATAAAAAAGCCGTGTTGTAGTTTGGGGGGCCGAAAGCCTGAACTCCCAAAGAATGCGCCCGATCTCATCATATCTTGGGAAGCTTCACGGGGTTTGGACCTGGCTAATACTTGGATGGGTTGACCACGACGCTGCGCTACGTTGCGGGCCTGCAAAGGGCAATGCAATAGAATCCATTGTTGCGCTGCACGTCTATGCTGCCACCTTCGCCGATCAACACCGACCAGGGTGGTGAGGTGTGGTTAAATGATCTGCACGGCGTGGGGAGGCCCCTCATCCATCAGTGGATAGACAAAATGGCCGTAACATGTGCATGTCACATGATCCAAGGCCTCGCGTCTCCAATAATGTGGTTCAACAAAAAAAAACCGTCGATGGGCCTCTCTCACGCTGCGTTCTCTTGCGAATCTTAAATGTTTTTTTTACTGGCTGCCAACAAGAATACATTATTAAACATGCCCATATGTCTTGGGGGGAAATTAGCCGCTCCCAATGAATGGGGTGACCTTAAGATGCTACAAAATTAAATTCCTCGTCCTACTGGTTTCAAAAGGATGGCGGCTCCTCCACAACACATTCCTGCGGAGGGAGCTGGTAGGAACGTTGGGTTGCTCGGTCAATGGCCAGGGTCAACGGCGGCGTGGTGTATTCCGCAAATATGCCCGACTGTGAGGGCGGGCACAAGCCGGCGTGAGTAGGTTAAACGTTGAGTTTTATAAGGGCACCACGGGGTGACCAGCCCCTCCCCACCCAGCCCCACCCCTCCCACCCCCGACCCAGTCCCACCCTCCCCACCCAGCCCCTCCCCACTCAGCCCCTCCCCACCCAGCCCCTCCCCACCCTCTCCTCCCCACCCAGCCCCACCCTCCCCACCCAGCCCCTCCCCACGCTCCCCTCCCCACCCAGCCCCTCCCTCCCCACCCCACCCAGCCCCTCCCTGCACGACGGACGGACGCAATAATCCCCTGTGGGCTGGTGGAACCAGTTGGTTCCTACCAGTATTAACTTGCCGCTCAACTTCCCATCATCGTGTGCAGAATTAGGAAATAACTGCAAGAAAGTAACATAGAACCAACATGGGCTGCCGTCACATGCGATGTTTTTACTCCATCGTGGATATGCACCAAGATTTTTTAATCAGGCATGAACATTTTTCTTTGCTCTCTATAAAAAATATAACAACCCCATGCACGACAATGGAAATCCCAATTATAAATAGATTGGTATGTTAGTGGGATGTTAATACCAATCTAAATATGCTGATAAATTAAAAGTGACAATCTACCGTGTATTTACATTACAGAAGTTTCGAGCCTCGAAGAACCCAGAGAGATAGAAGGGCTTCAACTACCACCACCGGTGCGCTTTTTGCCACCTCCACCAGGTAATAATTTCTCCCACTAACCCTGCCAATTCAACACCAGGCAAGGTGCAGGCCATAAATCACTGGCTTGTTTGGCTTGCGACTACTTTTTACACAGTATTTGGGACAGAGCTGATGGGAACGCGTTTTTTTTGTCTTTCAGCTATGATTCAGTTTTAAGCAATCTGATTTATGACCCTTTGCCCGTTGATTTACGACAGCCACTCCATTATCGTCAATCTGTTACCTCCTCTCTCCCGCGTTGTTCTCAGGAACTGAATGTTTGTATTCGGACTCAGATTTCTGATGGCAGTCTGCTCACTTGGCTGACTCCTCTCATCTGTACCGTGTTCAGTTGCTTCAACTGTGGGGGCAGAATTTTGTTTTTCTTGCGCAGCTTCTTGGAACTAATTTCCAACCCCACGTAACCCTGCTTTTTATTTAAAGAAACGTGTCAACTCCCATCCAGTAGCCTTATTATAGGGGTGGATGCTGCCACGGTGCGCTGGTTATTTACACAAGGGCCTGGAATCCAGAGATCGCTTGGTTCGATCTGCTGTCATGGAAATTGACACAATGGGCAAGTTGATTAAATCCAACCAGCAGTGTAAATGGGCACACAAGTGAGTCGATTGTCAGGTTGCGTGTGGTGAGGTAAAGTGTGGGAACTCCCACCTTTTTACAAGGTGTCTGGGCCACAGTGGAAGAATAGGCCCTTCTGTCAGCAGTGGTACGAGCAAGAAATTGCAGGGCTGTCCTTAGTTTATGGCAAATATGTATTGTAGGCTTTAAGGCGACCGATTCAAAACACACACGTTCTGTTATTCACACACAGAGCCCGTGCCAGGGGAAACATCGGACATTTTTTACGAGGGCGCAGAGCGAGACTACGAGGAGGAGACGTTTGTTTCCGACACCGACGGCGAGACTTTCGACGTGGCGTACGAGGAAGGCCACCGCGTGGAACAGATCGGCCGCATAGAGAGCGACGGCGGCCGAGCAGACGTTAACGCAGAAGTGCAGGAGCAGCGCCGCGGCAAAGACGTGCAGCGCGACGACGCGGCGACGGCAGATTTGACGCGGCAAGGCGACACGGCGGTCGCGCTCCCAAAACTCCACCGTGCAGCCGACGACGGTCGGGAGAGCATCGGTGCCGATGGGCTCGCAGGTGGCGGCGACGGTGGTGACAATGCACACGTCGACAAGGCTAAGCAGGGGCAGCACGCTACCGTGCGGCACCTGGAGATTGAAAAGGTGGAGAGCAGGGTAGAACCGGAGGCTCGACGGGGAACGTACGAGGAGGACGTGCTTCAAATCAGAGAAATGGAAGCAGAGCTCGGAGACACTTTGAGAGCAGAGGGGGAGCTAACAGAACCGGCCACGAAAGAGGTCCCGCAAAGAGTGAGCTGGGAACACCTCGAGCAACGGGCAGAAATTCCCCCCCAGCAATTTTTTGAAGAGGGGGGCGAGCAGGAGAAAGAAGCAGCTGAAACAGAAACGCAGAGCAAAGACAACGCGGACACGAGAGATGAGCTTCCACGGGTCAGCAACGTGCGCAATGTCCAGCAACCTGGCACAGACGATCGGGAGCAGGAAGGACAGGGACAGAGCGCGCCGGAAGATTTGCTTTCACAGATAGCGCAGGAGGGCGTGGGCAGACGTTTCGAAGACTCAGAAGCTGTCCCGCTGACCACCAAGGTATTTACTTAAATAATGGGATTGTTGAAAAAAATGTGAAAACATAAAATAGTTTCCACAATAAACAATGACATTACCTAACTTTGTTTAAATATCATTTCAGGATTTGGAGTCTGCCTTCGTGCCAAGAGAGGACTAATCATTTCTCATCGTGCCCACCGCGGCACACACCACCAGTGATAGCGACGCAGACGTACTACTTTGGTACATGAAGTTGGTTCTTTAAAGACCTGCTTTGCTCTATGAAGTTCAGTGTCGTTTTGTAAAATATAACTTTTTAAAAAATATATTGGTTTAATCGACTGTTTATATCTGTACGGCTTCATAATACATTATATATTTGACGAAAAATATCGTGACACATTTTTTTTTCTATTTGCAACTAAGATGCAAGTACTGCTTGGTAAGATTTTAAACAGAAAACTTCAGTTAAAGTATAGATCTACTGACATTCCTATATTATTTATAACTACTATGCGGAAGAACAAAACCACAAATGTAAATACAGGTTTACTATATTTTTTCAGCACAATACCATAATCCCAGCTGTCCTACCTTTGCTAATTTTAAGAAATGCAAGCTTTGTTTTTAAACAGTAGAACATTGTATTTAAATAATGTTAGTGTAATGACTAGTTATTGGGATTAGCCATCTACAAATAATTTAACTCAAATGCTTACCTTTACGTCTAGTTATTATATATTCCAGAGACATAGGTGTGCTTTATTTTATGTTTGTGATTGACAAGAGCTGGTTGTATTTGTGTAAATTATGCCTACGTTTGTTAGGAACTGTCATACGACTGGCTAGACAATGACAGCTGACGTCACCAAAGAGGATGGACAACAATGAATAAATGAGACTTAGTGTAAGGTATTCTAAAATACATGCTTTATAATTATATTTTGTTTGGTTATGCACTTTTACTTTGTTTTCCAAAGTGCGTATTTAATAATAAAGTCAGTGAGTACTCTTGACATGTTGCTTTCAGATTGTTTTTATATTTAAAAAGAACTCGTTAGAAGCGCTCTTAACCTTCAAACATGTGCACTTGTGTGCGCACTGGTTCTGGGTAGAATCTGGTCAAACAGTTTGTGCTTTGGAATGTATTCCACAAGCTACGAAATATCGTAAACAATTATTGGAAAAATGGGCCTTCTTAGCAGGCCCGTTAATGGTTGAACTGTACATTGAACTTGATAATGAAAGAGAAATAGTCATGTGCCAAAACATAACTATTTTGTAATCAGTGCGTGCTACTTGCTAAAACACATGGCTCAGAAATGTAGACGTCAGTGAAACAAATTGAAAACTGCAAAGCATCATGGCGAGATGCATGCTTGAATTTCTTTGAGAACGAAAGAGGAACACATTAATTATGAAAACTTAATGACATAATCGAGACTTAATAAAATGAAGTGTTCTTGGGCAACACAGCAGGGATGAATGGTGAAGGATATTGAAGTGGCAGGCAATGACTGGAACCCATCAAAGATGCTCACTCTTCTATTGTATGTCATTTTTGGCGATTGCAACAGATCAGAAATTGATATCGAGATTTGATATCCATTCGACTGCATCAGGAGTCGCGTTAATACTGGTAGGAACCTCCTGGTTACACCAGCCCACAGGGGATTATTGTGTCCGTCGTGCAGGGAGGGGCTGGGTGGGGAGGGTGGGGAGGGTGGGGAGGGGCTGGGTGGGGAGGGTGGTGGAGGGGCTATTTGGGGTGGGTGGGGGGTGAGAGGGGTGTGGCTGGGTGGGGAGGGGCTGGTCACCCCGTGGTGCCCTTATAAAACTCAACGTTTAACCTACTCACGCCGGCTTGTGCCCGCCCTCACAGTCGGGCATATTTGCGGAATACACCACGCCGCCGTTGACCCTGGCCATTGACCGAGCAACCCAACGTTCCTACCAGCTCCCTCCGCAGGAATGTGTTTTGTTTCAGATCGCCGTTGAACGATCCGATTGGGCAGTCATTCACGATACGTTGCACGCACCGAGAAATCGCACCACAGACGCAAACTGGACTCTCGTTATTTGTTTTGCATTCATGGAGAAAGTGCCCAACCACATCTTCCTTCGAGTGTCTGGATCCAATTCAAGGAGGACCACATCTTCCTCGGTTGGTCAGATCGGGTTTGGAGGAATTTGGGATCGCTGCAACAGGTTGACGTGTGCCCAGGCTTCTCTTCATCTTGCTTCGGTGGTCTTGTCATCGTCACGGAGGTTCTTTGTATATTGCCAGAAAGGTTCTCTGGATTTGAGCCTGTGGGGTGGTGGCATGGAGATGTCCTTGTTTATTGGGAGATTTAGATTTTTGATGGCCTTGCGCTACTCCCTAGCACACGTGGCGTCGTGGCAATGTTTGCGAGGACCAGAAGCCACGGCAGCCAGTGTTGCTCTTTAGCGTCCCTGAGATGATCCTAATGGGCTGCATTTAGCTGTGTAACCACCAGCTTCGTGTGCACGCTGAGGCGGCATGTCTCGGTGTAGGGTGGATGATTACGGATTGTGAGAGGTGGCGGCTTGAGGAGGCCTTTATCCACACGTGGATTGACCATGGCTGACAGAACTGTAAACTGCTTCAAAATGTCTTCTTGGTTCTTTCGGTAAAGTCACGTAGAAGGAAAATAACGACGTTTCGGCTGAAACGTCGTGAGAATTATTTTATTATGTTTTATTATTATTATTATTTTCCATTCTACGTGACTTTACCGAAAGAACACAGAAGATGAATCCCTGCAGTCACGAAAGCTTTAAATCGAAATTTGCCTCAAAATGGTCAGCCAGGGACCCCTTACTTAAAAAAAAAACATAAAATAATTGACAAATTTGCACAAAGCATCGGTTACTAATTTGGTTGAGCGCATAAAAGTGCTTGTAAGCATATTATTAGTGCTTGGCTACATACAGTGCGAAAGTTCAACATAATTCCAACTAAAATACTTTTAAAAGTAGTGTAAAAAAAATCAAAATATTGCACACATTACAAAATATACATTTGTATAGAAATGTGGTCTTCTTCTTGGTTCTTTCGGTAGCGTCACGTAGAAGGGAAATAATAAAATAATACAAATAAAACAATAAAATACAATTCTCACGACGTGTCGGCCATAACGCAAGCAGCCGTCCTCAGGTGACGAACAGGTCTGTCGGAAAGACAGCCGAAACGTCGTGAGAATTGTATTTTATTGTTTTATTTTTATTATTTCCCTTCTACGTGACTTTCCCGAAAGAACCGGGAAGATGAATCCCTGCAGTCACGAAAGCTTTAAATCGAAATTTAAATGTGGTCTTACTATCATTAATTAGCCAGCTGTACTGACATTACCATTGACCAACAATTTTCCTCTTATCTTCAGCGTGTTATAAATGTTGAAACACTGTTTTAAAATACAACTTTTTTTTGCTACCAACTATTTTAAGAAATTGTTTTAATGTACTTGGTTATGGGTCACTACTGCTTGTGTACCTTTGAATTTTGCCCATTATGGATATAGCGCCAGATGGCACCACGACACATTTCAAAAACCCACATCTAGTCTGGCCGATAAACGTGTGGCATGAAAAGCTACACCAGCTGAAG
This sequence comes from Lampetra planeri, assembly GCF_965212315.1. Classification (NCBI taxonomy): domain Eukaryota; kingdom Metazoa; phylum Chordata; class Hyperoartia; order Petromyzontiformes; family Petromyzontidae; genus Lampetra; species Lampetra planeri. Next base: position 22,741,230 of record NC_136109.1, on the reverse strand, counting down.
GCACGTATTACAACTGGCCAAAAACACATTCCCTCTGGTTATGCATTTTAGCGAACCTTTTTACACAAACTAACATTTCGGCAGGCTGTGGCCGCCTTATTCCAACTCCTACAGAGGGCTTCTCGCCACTGCGCGCCTCGCCCGTCGCCCCCACTAATGTCATCTCTCCCATGTGCAGATCCTGACTATTCTAAATAGGGTGTGTACGCATATTTGCCTACAAAATACATTTCTTTTTTTGGGCAGGAGGGGGCGGTTGGCAATTTTGGAAACCTGTTGGTTCAACTTTGTACCCCCACATCTGGGGGGGAGGGGGGCGGTCCACTTTCTATAACTTTTTGATTCAGGACTTCTCTGAAGAGCTCACGTGCACATTCGAAAACCACACTCCTCTTGAATGCACTCGATTCCAAAGCGCTATAATGTAATACATGTGTAACCAAGTGACGTATGTAGGGTAAACACGACTTGGAACGCTTGCAAACAGTGTTCTCAAGCAACAAACATCCATGGGAAAAAGAGCCTTTCACAGAGAAAACAGCAAATCATTTACATTGAAAATTTATTATGGACTGCTTAATATGAAACGTCTTCCTACAAGAAAATAAAGGGCAAACCTTTTCAAAATGAGAGAACACCAATTTGTAAATAAAAACGCTCACTTAATACATCCTCACGTTCGAATTACTCACCAGGATCACGAGTTACTCGTATGTCAAAACACAATGAAAAGTATGCAAGTGCTTTTTCTTTTTTCAATGGGGCGAAACATAACCATGTGCACAGTGTTTATACGGTATACGTGAACACCAAAGGGGAGATAGCTTTCTATATTGTCCAATAACATTCAAACACTACAGCAATTACACCATTATACTGGAAATGCAAAGCAAGGTACAAGTGTCATGTAACAAAAAAAAATAGCCAAAGTACAACTACAATTATAGTGATTACCAGAAATGTTTTTCCCCCTTCTGCGGCCCAGTCACTTTTGAACAATACATGTATCGGTAAGCGTTCTGTCCTGTACATGAAGCTGCCCGAAGTGTAGATGAACCAGACGATGCCGGTCCAGCGGAATAAACGGAACGTAGGGAGCCCCTGCCCGCTCTTATTTCAGCCCGAAAGCGCACGTCCATTCACAGATATTCTTTGCAAATGACAACTGTTTTCGCAATGAGCCGAGTATGCATATTTTGAAAGGTTTTTTTTTCTTTCCCCACACCAAGTAAAAAAAAGACGAAAGTCAAATATGCACAATTGTATTAAAAAACCCCTATTGTTGTGTGGTACAAAACAAATAAATTAGGCCCTTTTATATTTTTTTTTATCGGAAGCAGGAGTTGGCAACCTGCACTGGGCAGAGGCTTTCCTGCATCAGGTGTGGTCACCGTTTTTTGTTTTTTTTGTTAAGAGGTAAAAAAAAAACTGACACTCAAACAGCAGATGTGTGTGTGTGTCGGGCAGCAAGCACCGGAGCTCTGGCTTCCAGACGGTGCCTGGGATGGATGCTCGTCATCTTGACAAGAGGTAGATGTGTACGCATTTGCACTTTTCGTGTGCGTCAATGCGAATGGGGGCAGCCCAATGGTGTGCTGCACAGATACCGTTAAGTCCAGGGTGGACGGGGTGAGAGTGTCCGGAGGTATATGAATGCTGGGTCTTGTTTGCCGGAAAGCACAAGCCCTGCTTTGCTCGCTGTCCAAGAGATTACGGCTGGGTGTAAGGTGCAGCCGGGTGTAGGTGCATATATTTGTGTTTTAGTTTTGATGTCCCCCCACCCCCCGCCGCACCTCCGATGAGCACGTTTGGCTACGTACGGTGGTGCGAAAGAAGTTCAACGCATACATACATACATGAACACAAAACAGGCGTTTGTGTGTTACGAACCACTGAAGCGGTAGGCACGCGCGCATGCATGCATGCGTGTGTGTATATGATGGCACCGAAAATGAATGGAGTGGCAGATTTTGGATTAACTGTCCATACGTGGGGTGGGGGGGCGGAAACACAAATACCATTGCATAACAAAAGGGCAGAGGACAAAGGAATCGGATGAGTTTAAATAGACGTGCCATGAAACACAAATGTACCAGCAAAAGCGTGTAACTGAATATACAAGTAGGCAAAGATGTCCAATTTGTTGTTTTCCTTAATGTCCTGCAATCATGACGAATGAGGCTGCAATGTTTTAATAGGTTGAAACGTAAGCATTCTAATAAAAAAAAACACTAACCAAATTAACAAGAGCGAAAAGGAAATTGCCAGACAATTTTTTTTTTTGTCAGGGAAAAGAACTTGCTGTACATTATCAAAAGGTATTTATTGAGAAGACGCTAAAGTCCGCCGACATTCCTCTTGCCCAGCCCAACAATTAACCACCGAATAAATAACCTAACAAAAAATTAACATGAACTGTAATCGTGTTCCTTTTTTCAATATTACAAAAAAGGTACAATACAAACTTTTTTTTTGTTTAAAGCAGGTAAGAAAGCAGGCAAAAAGCTCAAAGCCAGAAAAAATATGTCATCTTAAATATTTAGCAGTGGATTTTCAATATTAATATCTCAAAGAAGAGACCAAGTACAGTATATACAAATGAAAGCACAGGCATCCCCCCCCCCCCAGCTCCCTGGATTTAATGACGTGAAGGTAATAAGAGGGAAAAGCATTGCCTGCTTTTCCAAAAAACACGTTTGTATCTAAACAAAAATCTTGTAGCAGGCAAACACCGGTTACTCCATTATGACATTTAAATCATGATTAAAGGAATAATAATAATGATAGAAAAGAACCAATGAGAAAAAAACAACTTCAGATATACAGACGGTGATTACCGGTAGAATTTTTCTTCGCTGGTGCGGTTTGGTACTATTAGCTGCAGAGCATAGCTGACCTGAGTGTGTTGGTTTAGAGCAGTCTAAAATAATCTTATCAAAGAAACTAATCTCATATTAAGTTATTTCACTGCTACTTTCCAGTAAAAATATTTTCGCTGTACACAACTACGTGTAAAACAGACTAATCGCACACAAAATACATATATGTATATGAACACGTTGCAATAAAAAACGAAATTTAAACCAGCAGCAAGATAATAGTTTGAGACACGAAAGTCGATGATGATACATAACAAGACACAGTTTCTAGAACGTCTAAAAGAAAAAATACTTTAACTAAATTTCAAAAAGGAACTTAAAAATGCACACAATTAAATATGAAATGAAAATACACTGAATACTTTAAAACGTTTACAGCAATGTCATCTTCAGAAATGCCTACCCTGCTTTTTTTCTTAATTGACTGCCCAAACCAACCTTTGATGATGGAGAGTCTATTACTATCAGAAATCCTAAAATGTTAAATTATAAAGTGAAAGGGAAATTACCCTACTCAGGATGTCTGCAGTCTCGAAAAAAACATTTTGATGGCTCCACACACACCATCTTTTCTGAGGAGCATAATGTAACCTTCATATCACTATAAATGTGTATAAATCTACATCGGTGGGAGTGTTTTTACTAACAATTTACAGAGAAATAAAGCACATTCAACCATGACAGCCCACATGGCACCAAAAATAAATTTTCCCTTCTCAACCTCATCGTTCATGATTTTATTTTGAACTGTCAAATATATTTTTGTGCCCGCAATGGGCAAGTGGGCATCCAACCTCAGACTAAACATCAGCAGACCAGCTGAGAATGAGAACATTATCTCTTCCCTCCATCGGATAAAATGCCAGGCCCTTGACAATTAATCCCCTATAAGTACTCTTGCTTCAACTTTGGAAGAACAATTCGATTCTTTTAAATGTTTACGTGTATTCAGTTTCCCATAGAATTTGGAATGAAAGTACGCAAATTTAAACTTCACCACAAATGTATTGACAAATTCCTACTGGAACAGCTGGGACAGCCCTGTAAAATGCCTTTAATTCAGGATATAACATATGTGACAAGTGTAAACTGATGTACACGGCAAAATGAACCAAACAAGTAATAAAAAGAAACCCAAAACATCTTTACAGCTAATGCTTGTTGGTCAGATTTCATTGCAGTCTATTTTATTGCAAAATAAAATAGCCCTACATAGTCATAAATTTGATCCTTCTCTTAACTGTAAACCCTTCCCTAAAAATAAATAGTATAGGTAAATGCCAGGATATATTGTTTTTGTGAAAAATGTCAACTCACAGAAGTAACAGATTTTGGTGTCAAAAAAAAAAATAAGTGGAACGCAGAGAACACAAATGTCACATGCATGTTTCATTACAGGAAATACAGTTTGATGCCTTTAACACTAAAAATACATCAGCTGTAGATAGCTTTCTTCATTAACTTCTAATTCTACCATAATTTGATACAAAACTGTATCAGTCCTTTGTAAATAAAACATCCAATGGGGGCAGCCTTGCTTGCTTTATATCACGTTTTCAACTCACAGTAGCTAATATTGATGACGAGAGAGCCAACACTGTAGCCCTTAATTCTGTCCATGTTATGAAAAATGTAGCTGTTACAATAGGTGGTTATGGAAGGATCAATGCCCTTTCCAACAACAAAGTAGCCCAACAAAAATAAGGTACTGCACTTTTGGAATAAACTCTCAGGTTTCTTATTCCTTCATTCCTTCTTATTAAGGCTGCACACCATTGTTGTGCCGGGCAACAGCTCCTTGATGGGCCCTGATGTCTTCATCCCAAAACTGCAGACTACGCAGTGGGCCGGTGGCCCAATGAGTATATTGCTGTACAGCTAAAAAAGTTGCATATCACTATTACTTGATGTTGTGGTAACAATAATCCTGGTAAGGAGACAACTCCTGGGATTTTGGTATTGGCAGTTATAAAAACATAGGAGTTTCCCCGCATCCACGATTGCCGCACTTGATAAACTCTTGGTTTTTTTTTGGTGAGAAATAAAAAAAATGGGCAGGCTAACATGCTGTTGACTGAGGGAGTGGCAGCGCCCGTCCATCTTTTCTTCCACCATTCATGTGGGCATAAGGAAGCTGTTTGTTGCCCGATGCAGTTGGCGACGGTAGGTTGACCCCGGCCTTTGTGGGCGATAATGACACGGAACCAGAGCCGGTAGGAGAGGATGGCACCGAGCTCTCAGACGATGATTCAGCACACGGAGGCTTCTCTGCTGGGAGGGTGTCTAATCGTGCATATGGCTGATTTCGCTCATCCACCGCTTGAACACCAAGCACAGGGACTGGAGAGGAAGGCTCCCGCATGTCTGGCATGCCCGCAAAGGCCACCTCAACATCTACCATTGGCCCCTTTTTCTCAAAAGATTGCGGCACTTGCTGCTGCTGCTGCAGTTGCTGCTGCTGTTGCTGCTGCTGATGCTGCTGCTTTTGCAGTTGTTGCCGTCCTCCTTTCTCTGGGGTCGCCCTCATATCCACCGCCAAGTAGGGCGAAGATGAAGAATGGAGTCGACCGCTTGCCCTGCTGACCTCAGAGGGTGAAAGAGACTTGCTCGGTGATGCCCCTTCAAGCTGACAGGGTTCTTCATCGAGGGGGTAGCTCTGCATGCTCTGCATGCTCTGCATCTCCATCCCAGGTGGGTCACGATCGTGATCCGGAGGTCTGTTCTCCTCGCTGTGATAGAACGAGAACTCGTGGAAAGATGGATGAAGGTCAGGGGCAAGCCCGTCAAGGATTTCCAGAAACGTTGGTCGCATGCGTGGGTTGTACTGCCAGCACTTGCGAATTAGCTCTTGTCTGTGGATTAAAAGAAAAGGAAAAGTGTTAGGAATTTGACAAAAAAATATTTGTACCAACCCTTAATTTCACCATTATTACTATTATAAAAAGAGTTTTAACACGTAATTTAGACCAATTACATCATGTATTTTCCATTTCATCCTCTTGCATGAAATGCAATTTTCTTAAAATACATTTTTAACAAGGAGCCATGCTGAAATAGAACATGAAAAAGTAGCTATTGGAGAAATCATGCAATGTTTACTTGTGTAGTTTAAGGTGTGAAATGCAACAATAATTATCAGTATAATTTAAAACACACGTACATATATTTTCCATTAATTCGAAACCAAACTTCTGCATAATTACAACAATTACAAAGAAGAGCAAAAAATATTGAATTTAAACTCACAGCCTATCTGGACAAGCTGGGGGCAATACCAATAGCCCACCGTCCATGACAAACTTGAGGACCTGCTCGTTGGACAAGCCCTGATATGGTTGCTCAGCTTGCGTGGCTATCTCCCACAGAACAACTCCAAAAGACCTGTAAAACAAATCGGCATAAACAATTACAATTGCACACACTTGGAAGATCACTGGGCTCATTATTCTAGATAATTAAATCATAATATTCCAAAGAAACTGAGATGGTGACTTTTCAAAAGGAGTCAAGTTTCTACTTGTCAAGTCACTTTACACATTCATTTAATCACTGATAACTGACTTTTTAAAATACCTTGATATTAATAAACGACCGAGAGGAGGAGCCATTGAATTATTTTAACTTCGTGGAATCCTGAGGAATGGCTACTACTTGGTGAGACCATCATCCAGCAGTGGATTGATCATGGCTGATGATGGTTAACATCAGAAATGCAGCATATCTATAAAGCCAAATTGTAAGAACACCCCATTTTCCTTGTACGAGTTATTGCTGCCAAGGTCGTGTTACTCCCATAGATTAATGCAATCCATACTCACCAAACGTCCGAGTGGGTGGTGAACACACCGTCTTTGAGTGACTCAGGGGACATCCAGCGCACGGGAAGCAGCCCCTTCCCGCCCTTGCGATAGTAATCGGTTTCATAAATGTCCCGTGTCATTCCAAAATCTGCAGAAACACACAGAACAAGTGTGTGTAACGCTTGATGCATTCGTTTTGATGTGTAGAGATATAGGGGGGAAAAGGACCCTCTCTTACCATGAGCGCATCACAAGAGCGCGCATAGAAAATATAAGCGATGACGGAAACGTGGGTAAAATATGCTTCGACTTAAATCGTTAGAATAAAAAAAACCTCAGGTCACATATTACATTGAACCCTTCATGATGATTATACACAGCTGGTAAACGACACTACGCTGCCCGAGGCCTTCGAAATGGAAAGTTTCCACGTACACGTTAAACCGTGCCTGGCTCAACACGACGTGAAGAATATGTCACGTGTCACACGTGTGTGACTCGGCCTTGTGAAAACGCACCGCCGATTTTGACGGTGAAGTCCTCTGCCACCATACAGTTTCTAGCAGCGAGGTCACGATGCACAAACTTTTTGGCGTTGAGATAAGCCATCCCGTCGGCAATTTCGCCCGCCATCTGCAGCATCTCCGGCAGGCTTGATGGGGGCCGTGTTGGCTTTTTCTGTAAAATGGAGAGGGTACTTTTTTTTTTAGCTCTTCACCTAGGGCTGAGGAACTGAAAGAGCTAAGACTCATGTCAGAACTTTTGCAACTGCACTGCAAAGACAGTCTATCTTAAAGCAACTGGCCAAGCACACACAGAGTAAAACATTGTGATCACATCTTCTTGGTTCTTTCGGTAAAGTAAAATACATTGTATTTTATTATGTTTTATTTTTATTATTTTATTACTTCCCTTCTACGTGACTTTACCGAAATAACCAAGAAGATGAATCCCTGCAGTCATGAAAGCTTTAAATCGAAATTGTGATCACAGCATACGCTTCACGATTTCAGCCATCATCAGTAAATGTATTAAATTCACATTGCACAAATAACGGGTATTTTTACTTGCACATTTGTATTGTCAACTACAAGGCTATACATAGTATTAATATGGATACAGTAAAAGTCAAATGATAAAGGACACATATGACACCTAGTTCTGTGGCTATAAGGCTTGTTGAACTCGTGGGGAAAACCCGATGGAATACATCTTCATGTTCGTAGCGATGACATTAACATAACGCCAATACTATGGTCTCAGTAAAATAATATACGGTGTTACAGAACAGTCATGGTTTATGAAACATATTTAATTACAGCGGTGTTTTAAAATTTGTTTTGCTATACTATCCAGTGAATATCAACATGACAAGAAAAATACAAGATTGGTAATGATTATTTATTTCATTATTTCTTGTACACAAGAAAAGTGGATACATTTGATTATTTCTCAGCAGTAAAAAAATACAAAGTGAAAAAAGAAAATAGGCTTTCCCCTTTCTGGCAACAATGTAGGTATTACAATGTTCAAACACCAAATATATTTCTATTGCAAAGCATCAAGTTTGCATTAACCACACACACTTGTGGAAAAACATGTAAACAACCCTTTTTGCATACTCAAACAGAATGTTTTAATATACATTTGTCATTCCAGACAGCAGAGTCCACATTTAAAGGATAATAAAAATGCAGCCCTCACCTCAGCATCAGGTCGCAGAGACCGGAGATAACTTTTCAGGTCACCACGTGTCATCAGCTCCATTATCACCAAAATGGGCTGAGCCTGCGAAACAACTCCCAAAAGCCGAACCTATAACCCATGCAAAACGAAACAAGTGACACACACACACACACAGATCAAACTTAATATCATACCTTCTATACCTAATGCCAAAATTCATACATGTTTTCAAATATGAAAATTAGATTTCGATTTAAAGCTTTCCTGACTGCAGGGATTCATCTTCTTGGTTCTTTCGGTAAAGTCACGTAGAAGGGAAGTAATAAAATAATAAAAACATAATAAAATAATTCTCACGACGTTTTGGCCACAACGCAAGCAGCCGTCCTCAGGTGAAAACCAGGTCTGTCGAGGCGACAGCGTCTGAATGTTCAGACGCTGTCGCCTCGACAGACCTGTCGAGGCGACAGCGTCTGAATGTTCAGACGCTGTCGCCTCGACAGACCTTTTTTCACCTGAGGACGGCTGCTTGCGTTGTGGCCGAAACGTCGTGAGAATTATTTTATTATGTTTTTATTATTTTATTACTTCCCTTCTACGTGACTTTACCGAAAGAACCAAGAATATGAAAATTTGCTTTAGAATGTCCTCTACAAATCTCACCAACAAAGAATGCGAATGGTCTTCACAATGTGACCTGAGGCTACAAGTCTCACGCAAGTAGTTTTTCGAGCTTGACCGTCTCGGTGTGTAAAAAAAAAAAATACTCCAGTCTGGCAAATCACTACAATTAAAATACCAGTAACGTAAGACTGCCCTCCCCGCGTTTCACGTAACAAATACTTGGCCGCACGCGAGTTGCGTAAAAATACAAAACCTGCATTGGCCACAAATGAGCAGAGGCTCCGTAAATATAAAAAACCGTCTCATTCCAAAGGCTCAGGTTGGCAGACCTTCACGTGGGCAGGGAAGGAGCTGCACGACGCAATGAGAATGAATCCTTACCACGTGGTGACAGTTGAAGGACTTCATGACCGAGGCCTCGTTGAGGAACTCGTAACGCTCGCGCATGGTGGCCGTCTCGTTCACCGTCTTGATGGCCACGCGCGTCTCGTCCTCGCCCTTCACGATGCCGCGAGCCAGGCCCTCGTACACCATGCCGAACGTGCCCTGGCCCAACTCCCGCATCATCTTCACCTTGTCCCTCTCCACCTCCCACTCGTCAGCAATGTAAACTGGCCACGGCACAGGGCAGAAGGAAAGAGGGAAGCGATGGTTGTTATATCCTAATGCGTAGGTTTTCATGCTCGAGTCGTATAACGAGCTCCGATGTGTTTCCGGGTTGTGCCGCACGTTGTTCTCCATGATGTCCGACGTTTCACTCTCATGCGTTGTTACCATGATAAGGACCTCCGAAATGTGAGGTCTTGTTCTGTATTGGATGTTTTAATATACACGGTTTTTTTATGATACATATAGATGGTTAGTTATTACACATCACAACTACATTGACATTTAGAATACACGATATTTACCATGTTGTGTCAATGGTGTATTAATAAGAGGCTAGTGCCAGATGAACTGTTAAAGCAATACCAAAACAGAAATTTAAAACATTATCTTTGACTTATTTTATCATTGTTCTTAAAAAACACTTGGAATATATGTCGAGATGAACAGAGGCAAAAGACTCTCACCATCAGCTGTGCTGAAATACTCAGGGTTGACCGATGCATACAAAACTCCATTGGGTACTGCTGCTTCATTTCTGTTCAAACACAGAATGTATACACACAAAGTAAAAAATACTAACTCAAACGGGGCAATCATTAGGAATAAACTAAACTATAAACTATTTTTATTTTAGCAGATAAGGCCCACTAAGCTCTATAGCTTTTTTTTCAAAACCGACCTGGCAACAAATGAGAACTCAACGAAGTGGCCTATCATGTGGAAATTTATAGCAGGCAAAAACTCTAAACGAATGTTTCTAAATGTGGAGGGAAAAACCGGAATACCGGGAGAAAAATCCACGCAACCACAGGGAGATCATGCAAACTTCACAGTACACCAGGCGAGGTAGTTAACATCCCGCCACTGCAGTGCCCCACAGGTATGAACAGGATGGCATTCTGTTCAAGGTATGAACAGGATGCCATCTGAATTTCACCCCAAAAAGCCATGCGAATACGAATACGTTTAAAAAAATGTCTGAATGCGGTCAAAACGTGTAACATCATGTATAGGTGAATTAAATGCATAGATAGGTTAAAGGAATGGGAGAGGAGAATGCCTACAAAAATTCTATTTTTTTATCCTCTAATAATGTAAAAAGAGAGTGCCAATTACAATTCTGAATCACAACTGTTGAAAGTTTAAAATGTTAAAACCGCACACAGTGTACACGTGTTTTCTTGGCAGATACACGGTGAAAGCAATGAGGCAGAATTGTGCTATTTGAGCGATAACGTATATGAACATGAACTCTGGAAACTCGTAATGCAAAACTTGCAGCACAATCCTCCGACAATAGCCCATTTGCTCATGGTAAACATTGGGGGCCACTAATTGTGTCCACGAGTGCAACTGTTGGGATTAAGACTACCATCTCTGAGAATACAACAACGCATCTTTACCTTTTCTTCATGAAGAAGAACCCAATCATAGCGACACCAAGGATGATGAAAACCACAGCAATGGTCACCGGAACGGCCAACATCAGTGGATCCTTTTTGGCTGTAAATACACGTGAGTAGTAAAATAATGTTTACATTCCACAAATACGCAAGTTAAAAAGGGGCACTCAACAGCCCACATTTTTGCACAAAAGACAAAAAAATCCCCTGTTTAGCCTGTTGGGGCAAGTGCTGTTAGCAACCACCTATGAAAGCCGGCACGGTACACGAGGGGGTTGGTGGCAAGCACCACGCCCGCCCGCCTTTGTATTCCCAGCGGCGACGTTTACACATCGCACCAGGTACTTATTTGGATGCCGAGTCAACCTAGGTGAGGCCCAGGAACAGTTCAGAAAATCGTCACCGGTGTTGCTGTGAGCGGGGAATTAAACTTGGGTTGCCGGGTATGCAGAGCAGCACGCTAATCACTGGGCCACCGCTCCATAACAAACAACATGCACACACATTCACAATTTACTATGTTGTGCAGTACAGTCAGTCAACAATCACCAAATGGAATGCGCAAATTAAAAATAAAATGGGACATTCTCCGTAACCATGTTGCAGTTACCCAAACTTGGCCAGTAAATGGCCTCCCATGGAGGTGGAGCTATTTCAAAATGGGCTCCTGACACAAAGATGTGATTATGCTGCTGCTGCTACTGCAGCAGCCGCGATTAGATGGGTGGAATGCAAAGTTATACCACCATTAAAATTAATCACCTAGCTAATAACACTATTGTCTCATGAAAACTCCACAGTTAAATTTATAACCCAAGACAAACTTCTTTGTGTCAAATTATACCACGTTACCATGCTAAAGCTTCAAACTAATTTGGCACTTGGTGTATACCAGTGTCAGCAGATCACGCTAACATATACAACTATTTCTAGAATGGGACAATGAGGCAGAATGACAACTGAAATCGAGCCAAAACGAGTCTCTAATTATCCTGTCGACACAACCCAAAACTGGGTCACTTTCATAATTTTTCAAAGTTAGACGGCCAAACATGTTTACTGTATTTCAGTCATCTATTTTCGCAACCACAAAATGTATAGACATTTTCCAAACTAAATCCTTCTGTTGAGCATTACGTTAATTACACAAGTAAGCTATGACCAATGACAGAAAGTGGCATGTGTTTGATTATTCCATTGCTAAGGGAAGCAGTGAACATTTGAAATTGCTAAACTCGAAATGTAATAAATGACTGCATTTTTTTTCACGAATAAAGACCGGCCAAATATCACTCGGCAGTTAGATGATAATGCACATTTTCACCAGGATGTCATCCCATTCCAGCTCCGAGATGTCGAAATGAAAGCGAGTTCGCCGTCAAGGCTTTGCGTTGAGACCACTGGTCGTGTCTTATAGGTGCATTATAAATAAGTGCACTACCCACGATAAAGATGTAAATTTAAAGGCCCCATCTGCTTCCCCGTGGCCGTAAATGATCCCATAATACGATTCAGAAGAGTAAACTTTCGAGTTCCGCTGCCAAAACAATTTGCCTGCAGCATCCAAATTCCCACGGGAGAATTGTACAAGGTCTCCTTGTGAGCAGTGCTTAACACAGCTACCCTAGATAATGCTAATGAGGAGATAGACTGAGCACACTACTTTGTTAAGTGTTAAGGAATGCATCCAACAAAATTGCAACAGCAGACCTACGTGTGAAAATAAATCTTTTGGAATGTTTGTTAAACGGTTTGGTAAAAAATGCCAATAGGACGAACACAAACACAGTGCCGTAATTTGGTGGCCACAACAGTACACACGCGGTACGTCACAATCAGTTCAGCACGTGTCTCCCTCTAGCTGGAACTAGAATCTAACCACTGCATGGCCAAAAAGCCTCAAGGCAATGGGTCCATCAAAAGCATATGTTCTCCACCTAAAGTCGAGATGCTAATCCCTAAGAAAAGGACGGGAGGGGATATTTTAACGTGTGCATCCTTCATTAATCAGAGCTGAGCTATTTTGTTACAGTGGTACTATGAGCAGCAATGCAATAATAATATATTTTTACAAGTATTGTACTGGAAATTATCATGTTTTTGTACTGTTTGTTGTTGTAACGTTCTTACCCGCCCTTACTGGACATCTGTGAAAGAGCTTTATAGATCATCGGATTCCTCCAGTATAAATAAATATTCTGATTCTGATATTTCTTGATAAGACATTAAAATGATTCCAAGTTTTAATTGATAAATATAAAAAAAATGTCTCTACTCTGACCATAATCCCTGATTACTGCGCAGAATAATAACACAAACAAAATGTTTTTTTGCAAATAATTCTAATAGCGTCCCATGTCCAAAGAACAACAGAGTTCAATCAAATACAACCAACAGGCCAAAAAACAGTATTTCCTACACTATAACCCATTGCCCCTCATACAAACTTATTTTGCATTGTCTTGGAGAATTATGGGTAAAAGCAAATAAGCATATCTCCATTCTGTGTCTCTACATATAAATAAATATATGTTACAGTCCATCAACCTATTGGTTTTCCCATCCAATATTATGAAGCAACATTTATTTAAGAAGCCCGCATGTGCCGATTGAGCTCCAAAAGGTCAAAACTGGTCCAGGGTCTGAATAATTAAACAAATGCTGCTTGAAAACGTTGGTATGGAAAGCCAATGGGCTGAACCAAAAACATTATTGTACTTTTACGTGAAGATGTAGGATGGATTCTGCATATAATTACTCATGGTCTCCTTTCGCATGACAAAGGTAAGTCAGACGGTTAAGCTGTAAAGAGGGTGAAACAAAAACATCTTGCATCGTAATCCAAGTGCAGCATGCGTTCCACATCGACGCAAACGCGAGCTTGCATGTTACGGTGCCAAACGCAGTGCATACCTGGGTCGGGAATGCGGAAGTGAAAAGGCTCGGTCCAGGAGCCATTTCCAGAAAGCGAGATGGCACGGATGTGAGCCGTGTAATCCCCCGGCAGCAGATGCCGAACCTGGAAACCTTTCCCTTCCCGGTAGGAGCTCCTTGAGACGCAGTGCTGCTGAATCTGGCTCTAATGCAATACAAAGACAAAACAAAAAAAATCCCCCGTATAGCCTTTACAGACTGCTGGGGCAAGTGCTGTTTAGCAAACACCTTATGAAGGCCGCCATGGCACACAAGGGTGGACAGCACCATGGCCACCGCTTTTGTCTCCCTAGTGGTAATGTTTACACATCGCACGAAGTACATTAATTAGGCTGAGTCAATCTAGGGGAGGGCCCAGGACCGGTTCAAATACTCGTCACTGGTGTTAGCTGAGAGCGGGAACCCAACTCGGGTCACCAGATTCGTCGCGCAGTGCACTAACCCCTGCACGACTGCTCCCCACATGAAATAATTCAGTAAAAAGACAAAAAAAAACATGTAGCCGACAGATTTTTGGGGCAAGTGCAGCACCAATGAAAGCTGGCAGACAGCATACAAGGGGATGGGAGATCAGCACCACACCAGCATACACACACATGCCACGTTGTCTACACGTACAAATCCTTGGAGATGTTAAAGATAACTGTTTAGTCACAATGCAGTTTTTTCTGTGAGATTCATTCAACGAAGCTGTCATCCACTATAAGTGCAAGCAAAATCCCTTCAATATTTGACAAGTGACTTCCCACTCAGATATACAATGAGCTGTCAAGATTCAGAGTCACTATCTATTCAGTAATCCATTCTTTTTCTATGTTTTCCATCTTGGCAGTATTCTTTTTATGTTTTTTGTCAACCTCATCTGAAATTGTATATGCTGCCTCCAACTAAATGTGTCATTCGCAAAAAAAATTCAGGAATTCATTCTCACGTGCCCAAATGCAAATTTCGTAATATTGCAATCGATGCATAATTATAAGCTTACCCAAAATATGGTGCATTTTTACGTGCCAAAAAATGAATAGTACTAACTTACACAGGCTTGGTGGGAATCTAATTAAAAAAGCCACTTGATAAGTAAATACTGAGCACAACTCTGTGGCCAAATCACTTGGAATGTACCCAATCTCGTCAGAGCTCAGAAGATAAGCAGCGTTGAGTCTGCATAGTGTTTAGATAGGCGACCACCATGCACAACAGGTTGGTATAAGCTATGAGACTATTCTTTGGGTCTTTCGGTATTCTTTGGGTTTTTCGATATGAGACTAGGTAATGGACAGCATAAGAAAGTGCAGTAAAATCCATTGTTGTACTTTACTTCTATGCTCCAATGTCTACGCGTTCTCCACCTTCACCAAACCACACTTACCAACGCGATAAAGCATGCTCAAATAACCCGCGTGACGACCTTCCATCCGGCCATGGACTGACAAACAACTGTACGCAGCAAATATAATAATGCACGCTTATTCACCACTAGGAAATGTAGGATGCTCGTGCATTTCATGTCCTACCTCCGAGTCACGTTGGTACTTGACTTCGTAGAGCACCACAAGTCCATTGGGGTCACTGGGCTCCTTCCACTGAAGGTAGATGATGTTTTTGACAACCTCACATTTCACGTGGCCAGTAATGTTGTCGGCGTCAACTGCATAACCAGAAGCGGGACATGAACATGAGTGTATTTTGCCTATTTCAAAGTGGAGAAGCTGTACTTTTTTTGGGTAAATCGGCACCTAACAATATGAATGATGCGACTGAGATTCACTCTTTGATATGGGAGAGCTCTGTAACCACAGTTGTGTGTAGATAAGAGTCTGTTGCATCTCTTAGAATTTTTCTAATTCGAGATTAGTGGTTCTAACACTGACAAACAATGCAGACTGTGTGCGTGAATGTTTCACAAAATCTTTGGTGTCCATTCCATAGCGTGCTTTGTAAATGTCGTACACACTAATCTAGGCGAGTGTGGGAACCCAAAAACACATTTGGATAACCACTCACGGAAAGGTTTACAAAACTACGTATTTTTTCCAGATTATTTTGGACTTATAATAATATATTCACGGGATAATTAAAAGGGAATGATAACAATGTTACTTTGGCGAGATTTGGTTGATAAATCCAATCTATTAACATTTTGACAGTTAAAACATTATTTAGAAAAATGTCAAGTTTCTTGCCGAAATTTTTGGTGACTAATAAGCCCAATTGTGGTTTGGAGCTGGCAAAGCTTGGACACGCCACAGGGCACATGATGTTCTGCTCTCATGGATGCTCAAGCTTGGCTGCAGTGCACATGGGCCTAACATGATACAACCCTTGATATCTCTGCTTGTGGTCGAGCTATGGGGGCTGGTCGTACGCTCAGCACAAGAAAAAAAAGTTGAGACTAAGGCCCCCTGAGCGTTACTATATACGTGGCAGGAATAGAGGTATGAACATAAGAGTTTGCTCACAGTGGGGTTGGGTGCGAGCAGACACGTAAGCTGGGGCGCTGCAGCCCACGAGCTCGGAGGCGTGGTTGCAGGCTTGGATTTGGATGCGGTAGGCTGTGAAGTGGCGTAGTCCAGTGATGGTGATGCGCTCTTTGCCAAACACCATCTCTTCGGCGAAGGAGTAGACTACCGGAGTGGGAATGACCTCTTCGGAACCGATCAAAGAAGAGGTGCTGTTTCCGCTGTCCGTGGTGTTATCCGTCCCGAACATGTCCCGTCGTTTCCGATCAGGCCTGTGCGCAATGCAAATTTCTGAGGAAACTTTCAGAGTCGCGGTATTTTGATTCCAAGTTCAAAATGAGATTCACAATGTCTTGGCGGGAGATGTCGAGTTTCCAAGCAAAATGTGTTCGACGTTAAAATTGAGATAACAAGCCAAGTCGAACTCGTGCAACACTTGCCAAACTAACATTGAGTAATCGTATCACGAGTAACAGCATAATGTGAACATTGCTTATGTGTTTATATTTTATAAACATTATAATAAAGTTAGGACATATTTATGATTAAATTATTCCTACAGAATTGAAGGGGATTCCACATTGCAAAAAATAAGAACAATACATGTTTTCGGTAAAAGTTTATTGAAATCATAGCTGCTTTTTATTTCACGTCTACTGCCGAGCCCAAGAACTCGATGAACTATAACCCACCCACCAAACCCTAGACAACACATGGGCTTGGTATTTGGGCTCATGTTCTGTAGCCCAAGATGACCCTGCCCCATCCCCCACTCTCTACAGAAGAACCCATATGTCATATTGTGTTCATGCATGAAAACCTGCCACGTCAGCTGCTGTATGTGTGTTGAACTTCTTTTGCACCCTATGTAGCCAACCGTACTCATCGGAGGTGCGGGGGGAAGGACAACAAACTAAACACTAAAAGCAGTTCTAATGAAACGAATTTTCTATCTAGATTTGAAAGTACATAGCCTCCAGTGGCTTCCTAACATCGGAAGGAAGAGCGGTCTAGACAGCCGCAGAAGCGTTATCTGAAAGTGCACAATGCAGTGACCGACTTTGTTCCATGGCGAGACAAAACCCGCTGCAAGGATGACCAGAGTTCGCGCGATGGCTTATTAGGTTGAGCATCTCCACACTAGATGGCACTGCACGACTAAGACCGCTATGATTAAGAGACTGAGAGTTTTCGGTGCCCCCACCCCCGCCCGCCACTGCCTTCCCACCACTTTGGGGGTGGAGTATGAAAACAATGTCACATGCCGAAAAATAAACACGTGACATCCAGCACCTGAATTTAATCTTACTCGAGATTTTTTGCGGCAATATTGGAGACTTGTTTTTCTTATATATTTTTGTACTACAGTGCACATCCGCTCACATGTTTACAAGACCGACATATAACGCCGCAGAACTGACAGAAGTTCCAAGTTTGTGTAAATTCTGTGGAAAACAAGGTTTGACGAAAGCTCTAATGCGAACTTTGGCCTGCTTTATTAAATCAGCCAACTGGATATAAGCTAGGGGTCCACTTATACAAAATTTTGCTCTGTGTTCATAATCCATGGTTTAGATTCTGCGCAAAGGGAGCGCGAAAAAAACACGAGCTTTATCCAGGATTTAAAAATTAGACAAAAGAGAGCAACTGTTATATAACGTTTAAAAAATGACTCATAGCTTGCATTTCATTGAATAACATAAACATCAAAACAACATTTGATAAGCTTGATAAATGTACCTTCAATAAATGCAGATTCATGTATCTAACATATTTCTTAACATATCCATACAGCCCTTTGTCAATCTACTGCTAGATAAAAGCCTCCCCCCCATGCCATATCGGTCAACAAAGTTGCATGACCATATTTCACCACGCTGGGCATTGCAGGTTGATAAAGGCGGGGGAGAGGGGGGGGCAAGAACCGGATCAGGTATCACTCACCACTGATGTCAGCTGTGGCCAGGAATCAAACTCAGGTCACCGGGTTTTTTAGCGCAGTGCACTAACCACTGTGCCACCACTACAGCCCAAACAAATATATAACCGCGGTTATCACGAAACGTCACCCAACGGTTTCCGATGCGAATTTAACCGATTAAAAAAATAACGCCAAGAATTACAACAGCCACAGGACTCTGGCAAAAAGTGAACACGAGCAAAGGAAACCCGTTCGTAAAGGCCGACTTAAAACAAAGAGTCAGCTTTAGTTATTTATTTTTGAGAAGGTTAATATGGAAGGTGACAGGGTGTCAAATAAAAGCGAGGTTTTTCGACCATGTTCTGTTCCAAAAGGAACAAGGGCAAGCCAACCTGTGATGCCCAGCAGGGTGGTCTCTACTGATTTACTACACACATGGAGTTGTTGTGCCTCTGATTTCAAACCGCACTGCCATCCGGGTGTGTATCCTTGCACGTATGTTTGTACCTAACAACTTGTATACGATAACAAGCAACGCAAGCCCTCGGAGTATCTTCCCCGATGTCTAAAACCGACAACAATCCTATACGTACATTTATTTGTCACAAAGGTTGTTTATGATTTGTTGTACACTTTAAAAAATATATATAACATGAATGTGTATACAGTGCATAGAGATGCACAGTATTAATATTTGATTATTTGCACATTAACCTAATATGATGCAATTTGACAATTTAAAATCATCGCACAGCTACTTCCCTTGAATGAAAGAAGTACAAAGTTGATTAATATGATCTTGTCCAGACATGGTGCATTAAACCACGTGTATTACATTACAAACACGCTTATCTGTTTTCCAGCGCAGCATTTCATTAGTAACGTCCAGTCTTCCACACACACCCAACAGATGTATGTCGTCTGCCTCTTTTTATTTTTATAAAACGAAACGAAAAAAGAAAATGTCCTCAGTGTATATACAATGCACGTGTCACATTGAGATTCAAAGCCAACTGTTTGCGAATAGACTTCAAGAAAAAGAAAGCAAATGTTGAGACGTATGGAATAACGTTACTGAATCAAAGTGCAGTATTTTAGCGGGGCTAATAATACACTCGGTTGGCACTAATGCGGCTATGACAAAAAGTACGTTTGAGTTTTCCTTGGAATTTGTACCTAAAGCGTGAACTTAGGGTTTACTACAAACTTGTGGGGTTTTTTTTATCGAGCCTCTCTATAGCAAACTTTTGATCTTGACTAATATAGCACTAATGGGCCATCATGTCGTCGTCCCCCAATCCAAACGAAATCCTGTCCATGCCAGGACGTAGAGGGTGGGTGAGGGGGGCGAGGGGAGGGTACGCTTCGTGGTATGAGGGGCCCACGTGAAGGGGGGAAGCTGTGAACAAACAGTAACCTGCATGGAGTCATGTGATGACAGGGCGGCTACTCCTACACGCACCCCACTAATGCTCATCAACTGCCACCACCAGAAAAAGGGTGGGATGATGGTCAGTGGAACTCTGCTCGACTGGTTTCGTCCTTTCTGGGGACATTGTTCTTAGAGTTTAAGTGACAAGCCCATGCCCACACCTAACCCTATTAAACGTGGGTACTGAGATTCATGCACGGCCTTTATTTTCAGTAAAGACGAAATTTCATCAAGAGAGTTAGTGGCGGGTACACGTTCTAATTATATGATAGACCAAATGATACATACAGTGTAATACAACTGTTTTTTGTAAGTTAAAGAACATTATACAAGAGCGATACTGTATTAACAATTTTCAACGTGCATGTCTGGAAACATCCAAAAAAAGAGCAGTGAAGGGATTCAACTGCTCATGACTTTACTAAGTGCTCATCTGTTTGAAATACAAATCAAGGAAAAACGAAGAAGTACCCGTCATGCCTGAATGTCGTCGGTTACATGCATTGTGCACATAAAACACAACTCATTTTTAAGAGGCAACATTCACCAAGCAAACGCTGGACAAGGCAGTGCCCTTTAAGCACCCTAAAATGCCGAAACTATGCAACGAGGCCCCCTTCTTCCGCCCCAGAAGCCTGTGCGTCACAGCGCAGCGTTTGTATTTTTTTTCCTTTGACACCCGAGCAGTGGCGACGGTGGGTCTGAGTGCTCCAGTTGCTGGCTGCCGGCGACAGCTAAAGCCCAAACATAGCTTCTTATTCACTCACCAGCTAACTCACCAATTCATTTATTTGGTGCCCGTCCAGAAAGACCCCTCCCATCACCCCAAGTGTACCTAGATTATTCAAGGAAAAGGAACCCATTTGTTCCTGTCAACCTAAACACATATATTAAAAGTGGCTGCCTTGTTCATTTTTCAAGTGTGCTACCTGGGATGTACATGATGGTGTGCAAACAAACAAAAACATATGAAAATTAAACGGTACAAAAAGAGCTTGAAAAAAAATACCAAAGTCTATCAATGGATTATCATCGGCTTTTGTTGAAATAATCTCGTACAAATTTTTATTTTTCGAAATTTGCATGGATGATTTAAAAAAAGGCTACACAGAATGTGGACACAGGCCAAGATAACCACTTGGCATGAGAAGCTTTCTCCCAATGTTATAATTGAAAGTTGCTGGGGAAACAAACAGTCTGCCGCTTTGATGTACCCCCCCCCCTTCTTTTGCCCTCAATCCATACTTCGCAGTCAAGTCAAATGCCAAAGTTTGGCGGTAAACAGGAAGGAAAGAGACATTCACCTAAAAAACAAAAGCCCCTCTGTACACTTTGGGGAGATTTTTTTTTATGACAGCGACTTGTCCACTGGCAGCCTTTCTTGCTTACGTGGTTTAAAATTGGCGATCTATTAACTACACTGCAAGCCAATATTAATCTCTTTATAAACAAAGTGTCATCGTGATGTACAGAAAGTACGCACAAAAAGAAAATACAAAAACACAGATGACAAATTTATAAAATTACATAACAAAAGACAATGGCATTTGTACTCTGGAGTGCATTGAGCACGAAGCACAACGAAAAGTGTTAAAAGTCAACTTTACTAGTGTATAAAATACTAATTTCATGGCATTATAAGTTGTTTATAATTATTATTTATCACCACGCAGCTACAAAGTCACGTGTCAATTAACATGCAATGGGAGAGATGCGTGGCAAAATTTTTTACCAAAGGTAACATTATCAATCCCATTTATTAGCACACTAACCCAGCTATACTTCGAGACATGCAGTCATACAACTGATCTGAAGAGTGGCACTTGTAAACGACTCACCTGGTGGCGAAAATCTGGTTGTGCAGGAAGTTCTCAAAGGTTTTCATGAACTGAGCCTCCTCGGCTTCCTGGCGCAGCTGTGCCTGGGTCTTGGGGCATGCGCAGCATTTCTCAGGAGCCAGGCTGGTATCCAGCTCCGACTGGTTCCCCCGTGCGCCCGGTTCCATGTCGATCGAGCTTGTTGCGGGCTCCCGCTGAGGTACCTTCAAAACTGTCGGGCAGCCAACAATAATGAGGAGGGAGGGGGGGGCACAATAGAATGAATAAATGTTGGTGCCCTGTAACTGAAGCCAAGCGCTTAGCGATGACGCTAGGAGTGGAGATCTTGTACAGCGTGCAAGGTTTTGCTGTTTTTGGCTTCCCTCTTAGTCAGCAGATTGTACCTGCTGACATCAGTTACTTTGGCATGTGAATGAAAGCCATGCACTCGGTATCCCCTTTAACATTCTTAAATCCTAAAAAAAAAGTACAATATTTTAACTTCGGGTTAACATTAGTTCACGATGACAAGAATTTTAATTGGAAATGTAGAAAGGCAATGCTGCATATAATTATTGAGTAAGCAGCACAAAACAGAATACCGACGCAGACCATTTATAGGGCTATGAGACTTGTGTAAGGGCATCTTACTTTGCCCATCCATAATAAAGGTTTTACTTTGCTTATGCTGGCTAAACATTTTGGAAGAGGTGGGGGACAAACAATCTTAAAAAAAAATCACCGGAGCGTGATAGCAATATCTAACAAATGTGTTGGTAAAAAAAATAGCCAGTCAATTTAATTAATTTGTAATAACACTATGGGTAAGATTTCATGATAACAAACAATCAGCATAAATATCTACTGGATCTTTTTTTCCAGTATCAAAATGATGAAAAAACAAAAATAGGCGTTACCCTTTCTGGCAATAAAATAGATGCTGAGATGTTTAAACAATAAATAAGTTATCTTTTGCAAAGCATAAAGTCAGCATTAACCACACGTACTTGTGGTGAACATGCAAACAAACATACTCTGATAATATCCATGCATTGCCTTTGAAACTGATTGGCCATATACTAGACTTATTCATGGCCTCGTCTCACCAGTATTCGATCAGAGAATTCCAAAACGCGAACACAGTGCAAAAGCAATGCAAGTATCAAAGTATTAATAGCTCGGCCTGAGCAGCCATATCCACGGGACCTTTTTGCCTTTTGGCGTTCTCTCATCGAACGCCGGTGAGAGAAGGCCATAGACATTCGGCTGTCTCTGGTGTAGGCCAATCCGTTTCAAAGACAATGCATGGATATTATCCGAGCACCTTTGTTTGGCATGTTTTGCCACGAGTTAGTGTGTGGTCAACGCGGACTCTGGACGCCTTACAGTAAGGTATCGACGAACGCAAAATACCCTTTGGGCCATAAACCCATGCTGCAGCAAAAAAAAATGCGTGCCGAACCTTTGTTGCAATAGTCATGCTTGCGCAGCTCAGGGTCTTCGTGCTGTCGCTGCCAGCGGACGATGTAATGAGTCACGTTTCCGTTGGGGTACGCGGGCGCCCGCCACTTGACCACCAGTTGGGTGGACGAGTTTGAGCCAGCGATCACATCCAGGGGAATCGAAGAAGCTGCAGCCAGCAATACACACAAGCAGAAACAGCTGTCCCCTCATTGAATATTTTTATTGCTGTTGTTCAAAGCTTTATATTTGTGCGAGCATTAATACACTCTCGGTGACTTTGAATGAGAAGGGAAGGCAGTGTACTCTGATTTACTTTGTAATATGCAGATATTAATGTTAACTATGTTATGTAAATTGCTATGACTTCATGTCCATTAAGTATAGAATTTGTATTATCCCAACATCACCTGTATGTTATTTTAGGCTTGTAACAGATAGCTATAACTATGTAATTAGGTCCAAATAAATATTTTTGCGATTTATACTTTAAAGGGAATGTTTTGTACTTGGACAAAGAAAACCTTACACAACTTAATGCACCTTCTTTATACTTTAAATAGTTCCAAACGTTGTATCTATTATAACTCAAGATTGTCTAAAACAATGAACATATAAATTATTGACTACACAGGGACCAACAAAGACCAGAACAGCGACAGGGCTACAATTTCTCATGCCCATTCACCAAATTATGCCGTTCCCTGTGACACTCCATCGGCAATGCCACCACCTGCCACTTCAGTGCACCAGTAAACTCAACATGGCATTTCAACTGTTATCGACGCGGCCCATCCAAAACATCAATGGGGAAAGTGGTCGTCAGCTCAGCGGGAGGAGAGCCCCTAACATACAATTCTATTAGTTGCTCATCTTACCGTTGGCCTTGGTGCGTATGTACACCACTTCGCTCTTGGCACCTTGGTTGTTAATGTCCCCAGAAGTGGTGGTGAGCGTGAAGGCACGCACAAAGATCGCGTACTGAGTCCAGGGCTTCAGAGACAGCAGGATGATGCTGGGATTGGACATCTCCTGTGGATTCAGGCCAGCCCTGAACTCCAGATCCCGAGCTGTCCAACTATTGGATCCACAGGCATCCTGCTGATCAAACTCTGACACATTTTTGAAGGGCCTGCAAATATAACAGCACCGATTTATATATAAAGTGTTGAACATTTACTGTAACAATTTTTTTTCTGTAAACAAGACAGTGAGTTGGTACAGTGCTTATTCTGCTGCACTATAAATCAGGTGACCTGAGTTGTATTCCCGACCTCGGCCAACATCTCGTGGCGAGTGATATCAGAACCAGTCGTGACCCTCCCACCTTTCACCAACCTGCACGGACCAGCATGGTCAAGTATGGTAAAAAAAAAAAATCCCTAAGAGTGTCATTGCATAGGGAGGCCTTCATCTATTCAATGAGTGTAAATGTATGGATTTTTTAAAATTCACTCTGAAGCGACCCTGTTCAAACAAGAGTCTAAGAAGTAATATCTTCCAAATTTAACACTAAGTTTTACAAACCATATTCCACGTTATAAATGTTGTAGTGCATGTTTTTTTTTGCCACACTTCATTACTTACGCTTCCTTGTAGTACACCGTGTAGCTGAGCAGGTCACGGTCATATTTGGGCCAAGTGTGATCCCATTCCAGTTTAATTTTATCTGACGAAGTTTCATTGCCAGTAAAACGCAAGAATTTGCTCTCACCTTCAAAGAATGAAAAAAACACGCAAAGTAAGTTTCAGCATAGCCACAAAATCGTGCCAGTTAAATGGACATGTGTTGCCAGGTTCACAAGTCAAAACGTTCCTAAAATCCATGCAGGTGTTTTTCTTACATGAGGTGCGATCGCCGTTTTCCTTAGGGTTGAGGTCAGTGCGGCTCTGCCTGCCGTAAGTGCCGGTCACCACCTCCATGCGGTAAATCTCTGACATACACAGCTTATGATTGAAGGCAAAGTAGAGCTTGCCGCGTAACACTGTGAGATTATGCTTGGTCCAGTCCCAAAGTTGCTGCAGATTCTGATTATCCAGAACGTAGAATGAGTAATTTCTGCAAGATAATAATTGTAACAAAAATAAGGAGAAAAAAAACGCGCGATGAAATTAGTTGAATGGTTTTCGATCAAAACAGTGATCAAGGCAATAATTTACCAAGATATCATCATGGACAAAGCTTTTGATGTCACCACACATCGCCAATGCAATTTATTAACCTGCAAACCATATTAATATTATGATTATAGTAAATTACTTTTATGACCACCAAAGTTACTTTATTTTATTTTTAAAAAGCAGCTCTAAAAACATAGTTAACAACCCTCTCATGCTTTTGTTGTGCTTGCTTTTATGTGTTATTTACTGTTCATGGTAGCACAAAAGCTGCTGAGTTCACTCAAATAGCAGGTGGCACTTCTCGCTCAAGTGCCTTATTCTCATGCCATTGTTCACAACAAAGAGCAAACAACAGCCCACCTTTAGTTGTAATAAGCACGTGAATGCTCCATCAGCGAAAAATCCCCAGACAGTAGCCCGCGCTAGGAGGCACCTTCGTCCGCTTCTGATTTTTAATTCATTTAACACTTGACCAAATAAATTGTGCATGGCAATGAATTTGGATTTCTAGTGGTCAGCATTCATGCCAATGGATAGATTGATTTCCACAGCCGCCCAGTGATTTCCGCTGGGAATTAATAAAGCTCTGTCTGCTTTAATGTGGGCTTTTTAAGACAATGTGACATCGCTTACAAGAGAACTGCATGTGTGCCAAATCACACTGTGGCACAATCCAAATCACGCACATGAATATTCCAAAATTAAGCCGAGAATTGTGAACATTATAAAACCGGATAACACATTTAAACTACCCCCGTGCGTGCCTGGTTAAATACGTTATATTTAACTGGCATTAAGACAAGTCTAGCATTATGTACAAATTTAACAGAAGGCATATATATATACATTCTGAGAACTGCTAGGGGAACAAATTAGACCGAGTACTGTGATGCATGCTGTGGGTTTCAGCCCTTTAACCACAAGATTACAGGGGATCAATGAATCAGAGGATCAAAATGCAATTATAGACAAGTGGGGACATCATCCACTACCTTGTAAGTCTCCACACATGGGGACCAAAAACCAAAAGTAAAATTGTGCAATGACAAACGATGGCGCCAACAAAGACGACTATGATGCTTATCCGATGACTTCAACACATGTACACAGTACCTGGATTCGTCACAAAGGCTAAGAGAGCAATTTCATCCCTGACGCAGAGCTCAAGATATATCTGCACTGTCAAATTACACCATATTCAAGGACTCACTTACATCACTTTCACAAAAAGTCAACTTTATTCTAGTCCGTAAAACATTTATCTGAAACAGAGATTGTGACAGTCCCACAATAAAATATAGTAAACATATCAATGGGCCCTACATGATTGAATGTGCTTCTGGGTTACAGGATGCTGCATTATAGGATAAGGGGCATCCGTAAGCTTTGGATGGAAACTAAGATAATTGCACATGACTTCACCTATGCCCCAGCAAGCTGCTCAACGAGCTTACCCCCAATAGAGTACGAATAAAGAAGGCACAGGTTAAGAAGGCACAGGTTAAGAAGACTTTGTCACTTGGCTCATGAAGTCCTAAAACATTGGGGAAAACATCATACTATATCGTCTTCACTAACAGTCGTTTTCACTAAAAGGCATGGGCATTCATTGTGTATATACTGCTTCAATATAATAAACTCCTACCTGATTTGCTTAATTCATTCATATATATCAGACCTTCAATAGTATAACACAGCCATTATCCACTTATCAACTCTCTCCCTCTCTAAATTGTTTTTTTTTTACCATGGCTTATTGTTAAGCAACCATTGTTGGTGTATAATTTTCCATTAAGACAATTTTTTTTACCACAAATATGAAATTGTTAATTACATAAATTGAGCTTGACCCCACATATAATATATCTGCGTTAATTCTCATGTTTCACTAGGCATGTAGGCTCCAAAGTGTTTTACACTTTAGGTGGCTATAGCCAGTGGGATTCTAAGACTTTTTGCCAGATTCTGTTAAAATACCAGGCGCAACCTGTGTACAACTTTGTGTGAACATTTAAGCAAACAAAAAACACAATAGTTATTAACGATAAACTTTAAACAACACATGAAACTTCAAATCATAATCAATAGTCCAAGTAAATTTAATTGATATTAAGGTAACCTACACATTGACAGTTCCAAGGTTAACTTACAACTTTGTATCTGGATAAGAATATAGCTTAATATTATTAAATAGGCAGTTCTTTCATCAGTCGAGCCACCCTTAAATACAGCAAGGCAATTCTCCCACTGGTGTGACAGGAGTCTACACGTGTGCCAATAGCAGACACGGCTCAAGGACGATCGCTCAAGCATTTCAGGACGTAAACGGCATCATCACTTTGGTACTCAATGCCAATGAAGAAGTGCTTCTTGGGCCACAATAGATGTAAATCAATGTTGCTGCTGCATGCGCGATTGCTTTAAGGAGTGAAATAATGGATCTCCGTCTCATTGCACTTGACAATGTTTGCCAAGAACTGTTTTTTTCCCCCCCACGCTTGCAATGTTTCAAGCAGTAGGAAACAATTGTCACAAGCTTCCTTAACAAGACAATGCAAGTTGCTTGGGCGCCCATCTGGTGTTCTCTCTCTCATGTATAGGTATGCATGAGCAGCTAAACGGTTGTGAAATAAATGTTCTTGAGAGCAATGTCGATTGCAACATAATGCAGAGGAGTAGGAAATGTCAACTGCTCGGGAAGTAAAATATATGTGGGAGTACAAATATCCATGTAAAGGTGCATCATCTTTTTTTTTATTCATGATCCTCCCTGTGGCATTAACACCATTCACAGTTATGCACGAAGGGCAATTACTCCCAAGCAGCACAACTGCAAAAATAAACGGTATATTCGAAGAGCCTTCGTGTTTTCCATCACCAAATATTTCATCATGAAAATGGCGTTCCAAAGCAAAATATAGTTTGTAATTCCATATAGAATATAACCGGAATGCTTTGCCGTCACGTGAAGAATGTTGCTCGCGTGTACATTTTTATTGAACCCGTTTTTCTCTCTTCTAAGTATTTATTTCATTGCTTCGCACAAATAGCGCAGATTAACCTGCCACCAGAGTTCCAATGAATGTATACAAGAGCTTGGCGATTCATGCCATAATCATTTTTTATATCTCTAAAATTCCATCATAGATTATACCTGCAGGCAACGTGATTCTTCTACAGGCAATTCCTCTGTTCAAATCTCCATTCGTTCAAATGGGTAACAGGGATTTCTGCCATGGAGAGATGCATGCAATTTAATGGGATTTCATTGCGGATCCATCTGAGTTAAGCTTCAAATTACATTGCTTAGTTTATTGATCAACCTGTACAGACCACTATGGTTAGGACAGGTTAGTGAAAAAGGGAGGCCAAGGAAGACTTATGATACCATTTGTCAACATTGTTAGACCGAGTTGGAAATCCAACTCAAGCTGCTGGGGTTCTTAGTGCAGTGCACCAAACCAGTCCCACCGTTCTATCCGTGCGTAATACTGCCAGTTAAATATCAACACCCATGAAAGTAGTCTTACTTATAGGACATGTAAGTATATATTCAGACAACTGTTTGACAGCTGTATGCACCACAAAAGTGGTGATATTTGCCTTGCCGATAAGTGGGGGTGACTGCTTCAGCAACAACATTTCTTCCGGTCTATTCACAGAAATAATCCCTGAACATTTTGAGACTGTTTGTGCTGGCAACAACCATCTCCTCATTCCTACGAGATGCAGCAGGTTCTGCATCACCTCATGAGAGCTTCCTTATATTTCAGCATCTTAGAAAAATATATACTTTAGCGGCGTGGTGGGAGACTTGGCAGCAGAGAGAAAACTATAGCCGTTCAACACAGTCGAGCCAAAAAAGCCATTCATCCTTATATCCATTGTTTGTAGCCAATTTTTAAATGAGCAGGTGCAAGGGGGGGGGGGGGGGTGCAATCTACATTATTTAAGCAGTCGTTGACCTTTAACTAACATGGTTTTGGGGGAAAAAACTCACTTCAATATTAGTGTCTCAGCAGCCAGGACAGGACCAGGGCTATTAGGGACACAAAAGGTAACGGAATAGTAGAGCCACAAAAGAACGGGATGGGGAAAGAATGCTGCAAAAAGCAATTCACCTGTTGGCACTCGAGCCTAAGGCTTTGCTCAAAGCTTGTTGAGATCACTACCGAATTGAGGAAATGGTAACAAAACAAGTGGGAGTCTCAGTGGTGAGATGTTAATCCCTCGCCTGGTATGGAGGTCACGGGTTCGATTGCATATTCTCTCTCCCCGTGGTCGTGTGGATTTTTCTCCGGATCCGCCGGTTTTTCTCTCCACGTTTAGAATCAACGTGCGTGCTAAGTATTTGGCTGAAAAAAATGTCCATGTGATAAGCTACTTCGTTGAGCTATCATTTGTGGCCAGATCGCTTCTGAAAAAGAGCTTTTTCACCTGGTAAAATAAAAACTATTTTTTTTTGTAGAAAAGAGTTGGCCTGGCTTCCAAGGCAACCTTACCAGCCAAATTTGAAATGCAATGCTTTTCTCTGAAAAATACAACCAATGTTTATTGGGCTGGTGTTTTCATATGATGGGTATATTGCTGATAAAATCAGGCAAATCATTGTTTTTCTATCAGCATATGGTAAAAATGGAATTGGATTGACGTAAAAAGAGAAACATGGATTAGGTAACATACAAATTAATGACAGAATTAGAACTGTTCAGGAAAGTGGGCTTGATCAGCAGAAGGGACTGATGGTAAAGCTATTCTTTGGGTCTTTCGGTAAAGTCATGTAGATAGGTTCAAGACAAATTTCTCACATTAACATAAACACCTTGGCGCACTCGTCGTGAAGGATGCTCGGCGATCTTGCATTAATTAACATGCTAATTTTTGCCTGCAGCCCTTTGATTGGTGGAAAGCCCACCACCACCACGGTCGCGGCCAACCACATGAATTGGCATTGGCTGCTAACATTTAGGCTATGCCCATTTCAAACCTTTATAAGCAGTGAAACGAATGAGAAATAATCAATGCGTCAACACATTGCAGATGGACCCTGTTTTGGCCAAGTACTATTTTAGTGCCGTTTTGTTTTTGTGCGAAAGGAAAACGAAACGCCCAGAGAAAACTCACGTGCGTGAGTTGTTATAGCCGACTATAAAACATATTTTCAATAATAAGGCATCATCTTTCCTCTTTCAGATAGATATCGTAAACACTAGCTAATCTATGTATGATCCACGAACCGTGCTAGCAAGTTACTGGATTATAGAGATGCTATCTCACCTAGCAGATCATAACTTAACCGTAATAAAATGGGGTTCTGGGAAAGGTGATATGTAGTAATTCAGCGGTGTGCTGCATAATTCTCCGATGTATTTTCGGGTTGTTACCGAGTGTTGTTTGATGCGGTGTCTGACGTTTCACCCAACATGCCGGGAGCTTCTTCAGGAACTAAATTGAGCAGTTCACGTTTTCCTTCTAAAAT
Source organism: Lampetra planeri (assembly GCF_965212315.1). NCBI lineage: Eukaryota > Metazoa > Chordata > Hyperoartia > Petromyzontiformes > Petromyzontidae > Lampetra > Lampetra planeri. Next base: position 22,710,605 of record NC_136109.1, on the reverse strand, counting down.
ACAGCATTGCTGGCTGCTGTTGTTGCCCATCAGCTTGTGTGTGTCCCCCCCCCCCCAATCAGGCCAGGTCGGGTTCATGGGCCTGGCGGATATTCGCGTGCAATTGTTTTTTGTCACCCAACATTCTGCTGTGGGCCTTTGTTCATATGTACAGCAAAAAATCTAATACAAATATTTTTAGTTTTTAAAAGTGACCCTCACCACATGAAAAAAATACGTCGAACATCATGACAAAAAAAATAAGCGGTACAACCCCAAAACACACCGGAAAGCTAGTTCAGGCGAGGTATTCATTCTCAGTTGATTCAAAAGTAGTTTTCTGTTTTAAAAAATTAAGAGACATACCCTTCGTCCAGCATATCTCCACGGATTATCCTTAAGTTCTTGAGGAAAGCAAGGGTAACGAGGGCTGAAGAGCGCTTGATCTTCACAAAACCCGTCACCATCTCAATCAGTCCCAGGTTTGTCTCCAGTTCTGCTGCAATGTTGTCTGAGTGGGAAAGCAACGTGAACATGTTGTTCAAGAACAGAAATCCGTGTAAAAGTGCTCCGAAACTGCGTGCATTCAAAAACTAGCATACTACGCCTACACCTTAATGTAGCCAGCAAGACTGTCAGCGTGAAAGCAGTTTTAACTTGACTTGTAACATGAACGATAATGGATGTCAGTAAAAAACTAGGAATCATTGTGTAGACATGAAGTGAACTGATTTTAGCAAGAAGCCATCCATTTTCATGACAAAGTAGAAGCCAATTTTGTTCAACGTTAAACATCCTGTTTGCAAGAATTAAATCTGTAAACAGAGCTAAGTTCTTACTGACATCGCAAGCAACACAAAAATGACTGCGATGACTTTACAAAGGCCCCAATAAAATGTGGTTAAGGACACGGAAGACAGGACACGCGTAACTAAAGGGCTCTCCCCCTGTGCACTATGAATATTATTGAAAGCCGTGAATTTATGTGAAACTTACTTCCACCACGGATGTCGATAGTCAGGTTCCCATCAAGCTCGGTGCATCCGTACAGCTCCTGCGCCGCCGTGAGTGAGTTGATGTTGACGTTTCCATACTTGCACACTTTTGGACAGGGACCATCACATTTGGTGCAAGTCATGCTGAGGATAAAGAAGAAAAAAACGTCACTTAAAATAAGGTTTTGCACCTTTAAAAATCTGGTTTTCACTCTTCATCCCTGCACACGGCAGTACACTTTGCAATTCATACCTGCCAAGGCTTCACCCTCAAGAGGCTTCAAAAGCACACCTGCCTATCCTAGGCCCTGCCTAACTCCCCCCCCCCCCCTTAAGGCTGCCTCTGAGTCCCACTGCCTCATATAAAAAAAATATTCTTCATCAGAAAGAAACGGGAAAACCCAGCCCAGGTCGACCAGGATCTTCAAACCTGGTCAGGGTGAAAAGTGAGGAAAGGAGGGTGAGGATCGCTGTGTGCAAGAATGAAAACCAGCCTTTACAGGTACAAAACGTTACTCTTCATTCAGTTCATCCTTGCACAAGGCGTCACAACTTCGCAACAATACCAAAAGCCAGAGGAGACGAAGCCGGTTAAAACCATAACCGCGAGGACATGACTGCCCGACCAAAACGCAGCATCCTGGGAGGCCAAGGTGTACAATCTCCAGTGCTTCACAAAGGGTGTGGGGGAGACTCCACGAAGCCGTCTGACAAACAACAGCTGCCTGGGCCCAAGATGCGGCCTACAGCCTGCGTGAATTGCACTGTGTGCACTGTGTGCTAAAAATGTAGCACTTGCGTGATAGACTCCCAGGGCCAACAAGAGATACGCACCTTGGAGGCAGCCGGGTCCCTTCCATTTCCCACAGACAATTACGAAGAACTGCCGAGAGGACCAACGCGGCTCGGTCCTCGCCAGGGACGAACTTTATGGCCCTGGGGATGTCTAAGGAGTGCAAGGAAAGCTCTCAGCTCCAACCAAAAGGCCCCCTCCCCACCCATAGTGTGTAGGTAAGTGTGTATATCTTGCTGCGTGGAAAAGATGGAAGCGGCCACCTTAGACAGGAATTGTGGTGAGAGCCGTAACACCAATGAGTGCTGGTGAAAGGACAGGAAAGGCGTGCCCCACGGTGAAAGCCTGAAGCTCACTAGTCTGCCTGGCTGAACCTTGACAATCAGTGCCAGTTCAGAGTTCTCACCCCCAAGCCATTCAGTGACTTAGACTCACGTATTTTTTACTTGTTGGAAGTGAAGTGTAAACCCTTGGGCTAAAATGAAAGCTCTTACTTTCTCGCCACTTGTTTTCTTTTTGCTCTAGTATATATTATACTGAACGCTGTTGTGGTATAAACTAAGTGCACAAACAACAAAAACGCAGCCTTAAATATATTTATCTTGCGAATTATGGAGTTCCCACGTTGGATCACTGGATTTGAGTGCTGTGGACCAGGACAGTAAAAGGTAAAGGTCTCAAAAGCATTTGTCACGATCATAATTCATAATCTATCCATTGCTGGATGAAATCCTCCCCAAGCAATCACCGTCAATCACAGTCTCTAATGTAATTCCTATAGACAAGCAAATTTTCATTCCATCTCCACGATGGACATCCTCTAGTGTATGTTACCATCCTTTGGCTCCCACTCCGTCGTTAGTCTCGGCCATTGTAACTTTCTGACCCGCCGTTAACTTTCTGACCTGCCCCAAATGGAAATCTGTGAAAAAAAGAGCTTCATGGTATTCTTCCAGTATAAATAAAGATTCTGATCATCCCTTGCAGCAATGTGTTCTGTCCAAGCCCATGTACTTTCCCTAAGTCAACATGACGTGTCTAACGAATGATAAATGCGTTCAACTTTCTGTCTTTCAGAAACGTAATCGTCCGTACTTTTTTGTTAATCTTTGAATAATTATGTTACGTTGGACTGGGGACAGAATACCAGTCAAAAGAATAAATAAAATCAGTTCCTTGCGTGATGTATTGCGGCAATGCTAGACTATGAGGTATGGCGATAGCATGAGGAGTCCTTTATCCAGAAGTGGTCAGGCAATGGCTTATAATGCTTTAGAAACAAATAAAGGAGCACATTTTACATATAATATATAATACACATTTTATATATATATATAATACACATCTTTTTATATATATATAATACACATTTTATATATATAATACACATTATATATACACACACACAACATTTTCGAATTAACAATGATCAAAAAAAAATTGTTGAAAAAGTGTGTGGTTTTTTTGTGTTTCCTTGTTTGCAATAACAATGATAAAAGGTGTTTCCCACCAAGCTTGTTACCAAAGTAAACATCGCCAACATTTTTTTTATATCTCACAAGGCACTCATTGTGAAAACGAGAAGTGTAGGTTCCCATGGCAAGGAAGATCGTAGCCCCGCTCCCAATAGCCACACCCAAATGAAACCCGGTCTCTACTGTACAGGGTGGTCCAGATGTGTTGTGACCCCCCCCCCCCAAATTAATTGACCTCTAACATTGTTTTTCTTTGCATATTCGCATCTGTTGCAAATAAACCTTATTTATTTTAGACGGTTGATACGATGTTCAATAAAGTTATTAAATGTCATTGTTATATTGCTTACATTACATTACACACCCACTGGTATGAAAACATACTTTTTAGAGAAATCAAAGGGGGGGCGGCGTCACAAGACATCTGGACCATCCAGTACATTGAAATAATGGCAGAAAAATTAGTTAAAACTACGGGGTAATCCATTTCTAGACACCTCACTGATTTCTCAGGGTTCTCCCAACTTTTTACTCAACAAGCAAACCATAACTTAGTGAAGACGAGGAGCGTGGTAACTTATATTAGAAGCGTACTGGGATTCGTGGGAGCAATGTAGCGGCTTTGAAATAAAATGTTGCTTTCTTTACAATAATACCTGCATCTCCTTATTAACTTAACAGGGTAGCTACATAAGGATCACTTCCACAGAACAACATATTCAGCGATTACACCGATACAATGGATTGGGGCCCAGTGCAGTTAAAAGAATGAGTCCAATGATGCATCGATTCATATCAGTTCATAAGACTCGTGATACATCCATAAAAGTTGCGTATATACGCAAGCAATAATTGTCAGGATATCAACTTGTGTAACGCGCACAGCGTTCGCTCACTCTCGTCGAAAATGGCTCAGAGGTGTAAGGAACCACAGTAAAAACAGCCACACAATGAGCTGGTGCCAACAATTGCCAAAGATCTGTGATCCTCTCTATATTAAGGTATTATCGGTCAATTAATGAGTGTATGCGGAACACCAGGAGAAAGCCCACGCATGCGAGGGGCCACTCCATCCCATACAGTTTATGCAAAAGATTTAATTTAAAAAAATTGGTAATGAGACAAAAAAAATAATAACAGCAGAGGCAACATTTTAAAATTAGACAAAACATTATTAATTCATTAACTTGAGGCCCTGAATTACTGTTCGATCAAATCGCAAGGCAAGTTAACCGAAAGATCCCAAGCAAGAAGTCGGGTTCTCAACACCAGGGTAAGGGGGGGGGGCGTGGGTGCAAAAGAATAAAAAGGGGGTCTGTGGCTCAATACTGGGGGTGTGCACTGGCCGACCAATGTGTGACAACATCCCCTCACTTTCCTCCCGACAGCCGACGAGTCGCTGTATTGACGGCAATATAAAAACAAGACTGTTCACTCCTGTTGGTCGTGGATTGCAGCCACTGATTCCTGCCCTCCGCGCACCCACAACGCACCCCCCCCCTCCCCCATAAAAAAAGGTTCTCGTGAAAACTAAAAGGTTGAGAACCCCTGGTCCACAGATCAACACAAGAGTGTTGTGTGTTGTCAGCATGGCACATCTCCACACCATACAGGGCTTGGTGCTGTTCAAGCTGTTTATAGCAACAGCTGGATGCACTCACAAGTCAATATTAGAAGTATTTTGCTATTTTTAAAAGTAAAGAGGGTAGATGACTATCCCTTCAATTTATTTGGTGTCATACTCCGCGTGCTCACAAACAATGTCATAATTTACTTGACGACAAATATTGTTTAACTGTTTATATAAAAAAAAAACTCGTGATGATTTTTTTTTGTCAAGATAACAGTGGATGAGGAAATGATTGCAGAAAAACGTTGAGTGCGCCTGAGAAAAATCAAGAATTTGTTCCATAATTGCACTGGGCACTGGTTTGTAAGGGTAATATTAGTTGCTGTTTGAACTAAGTTTTCCACTTAAGATCATTTATATGGTAGCTTTTAAGATTCCAAGACAAATAATTGAATACATTACGTATGATTACAGAATTAAAACTAAAATATTAAATTACTTCATACTTCCTAACAGTGTGCCAAACTAAAATAATAGGTAAAAAAATGGTATTTAATAAAACACAGATAAGGTCCTGTCTTTTTTGTCAGTTGCAGTGAATAATTAAAAATGGTCTCACCATTGAATCCAATCGTTTATAAATAAATCACATTCAAAATAAGAATCTGTAAAAAGTGTAAGCTAACCAGGGTGAAAAGATAGGAAACTGTATTACTGCATATGAAAGTTACACACTGCGTACGAAACCTTGTTTCGATTTAATTCCTGAAAGCATTTACATTCCCATGTTCGTAAAAAGTGTGGGCACTTTAGAGTGCAAAAATCTGCGGGTGACGTGAATTGCTGCCGCACAGTCTCGTCAGACCACGGTAACAATGGGGCGATGTGTCTATCGCACCATGCCCGACCGCCTTTGTCACCCTAGTGTCTATCAGACACATCGCCATGGTAACAATGGCTTTGCTTGGAAAAGTTCACGGCACCAAGCCAACAAAGGAAGAAAACCGTCAGCTATGCCACCTCTTATCATTTTTGGCAATCACCTGGCCAGAAAATTTCCCCCCCCCCCATCTCCACTTTTGGCTTGGCCAAAAGAACAACATGCTTTAGCAGGCATTGGTCACATTTACACAGCTGTCGAGATGGCATGTGGAACAAGCACGACCTTATTGACTATTCGTAAGCGACCCTATTTTTTTGTAAACACATCCTGACATTTGAAAACATTCGTTATTGCATTCACCAACACAAACCAGCTGTGTGATGAGCATTAAATGGGAAAAAATCATGTTTGTTAACTTAAGGTTCTGCTAAAGCGTAGGCCAAAATTACTTGTGAACCCCCGCTATGGCCTCTGATAAAGGAAGCCATATGGTTTTCGGGAACAAACTAAATTAATATCGAAGTCAGAAGATGTGTCAGATAGGTAAAGTTGCTCCTCACACTCATGACCATAGTTCTCCCTATTGCCAGTGTGTCATCCAAGGTGGCAGTGATGCCCTCTGAATACTAATGCTTGGCGCATTCCTACATCTTGTGGTTTGGAATGTTGGGGTTGTTGCTGACTTCAGTAACATTTTTGTGGCCAAGTAGAGAAATACTTTGCAGAATGCTGTGTTTTCAAAATGTTCTAACTATGGTAGAGTATATATCCGTTATTTGTGAACAACCATATGGGGCAATTCGTCACAACATCATATTCACAGTGACCCTAAAAGTAGCAAACAATTAATTGGACAGTTCATCCAGTGTCTTAATGCAGAAGAGCTTTCTTGGGAATGGCAGTGTTTCTAGCCACTTTTGAAAATAAAATAAAAAAAATCCCTGCACACTGTATACAGATTACCTCGTGAGCCAATAATTCATCCAGGTACATATTTGGATAAGATAAAGTCCAGCAGTCCTCAGAGCTTCTATTTGAATGTGTGTATCTAGGGAACAGCAATGCAATGGCGGTTCAGACCCATTGACCTGGGTTAAATTTCAGGTCATAGATGGACTCGTCCGTCTGAACAACCGCTTGTTGCTGTCCGTGGTGTCCGTGGTGCTAACGTGAGGAAAAAAAACGCCACTTTTTTTAAATGTTGTGGTTTTCACACCTGATGATGATTGCTTGTGTTGCAGTCGAAACGTCGTGATAATTTTATTGTTTTATTTTTGCAGTCACGAAAGCTTTAAATCGAAAGATAGGTACCTGCTGCCTGGGGAGACAAAGGGCAGCCAGGTGTGGTATTGGTCACCACCTTCTCAATGTGCAGCGTCGGCTTTAAAAAGGTCCCCAATAGTCTGTAGGGCTATCTAGGGTTAATGAATGGTCAAGAATAAAAACGGAGTGGCAGTCAAAGAATGGAACGTGTCCGAGAGCATGTTCACCTCAAAGATGGAGCGATGAAATCAGTTTGTGTGCCGGTGCTAGATGGATTGTTGCACTGCAGGATTGTGAGAGGTGGAGGCAGCTTTAGAAGGCCTTCATCCAAAAGTGGACTGATTATGGCTAATGATGATGATGCTGATTATCGTCAACAGCATTGTCAATTCCTATTGGATGTTGGCCTCCCCAAAGACAAAGATCCCCGAATAGCCTGTAACAGACTGTTGGGGCAAGTGCTGTTCGCGAGTAGCACCGATGAAGTCAGACACAGCACACGAGGAGGTGAGTGGCCAGCACCATGCCCGACCGCCTTTGTCTCCCTAATGGCAATGTTTACATATTCTACCAGGTACCCATTTGAGGCTGAGCGAGCCTAGGGGAGGCCCAAGACCGGTTCAAATAATCACCACTGGTGTTGGCCCCGGGTGGGGACTTGAACTCGGGTCAGCAGGTTCGTAGCGCAGCGTGCTAACCACGACACTACCACTCCCCACGATGGGGCGTCCACACACCATATACTACAAGCAAGAAAGAACATCAATCAAGCTGGCAAGTGCGAGCTGGTGAACCAGTGGGGGGGGGGGGGGGCATTCAGGACCAGTTCAGATATCACTCACCACCGGTGTTACTCATGGCCAGAAATCGAACTCGGGTCACTAGGTTCACATTCCAGTGTGCTAACCGCTGCACCAGGGCTCCACTCCAAAGTGATGCTCTTTCTTTATGAACTAAAGAGGTCGCACAAATCAGTGATCTGCGAGCCACCGCGCCTGTTGTCATTACCTGGTGACATTGCGAATGTAGCCAGAAGGACAGTCTGGCAGGCAGTCTCCGTGATGCAGGACGTTCTGCGTGGAGTAGTCGTAGGGCGCTTGGCAGAATTCCGCCGTGACGCAGCGCCAGCCGTCGTAGCGATAGGTGCCCAGTGGGCAATCCAGAACACAGATGCCCTTGTGCCAGTAGTGGCGACACGCCAGGCAGTGATGCTCACTGCCCGCTTGGTGGCAGCCACCTAAGCACTCTTCGTGGCAGCAGTGGCCCGACTTGGTGCACGCCCGCCGACCACATTCTGGTGGGCACACTGCAAGAACAAACAGAAAACTAAAAATTACCAACAAGTGCAGGTCTTGTAACGTTTAAAAAAGACAGGTCAAAAGGGCTCAATTCGTGCTAAATGTGCATGTAAAGACAACATTTTTCGCAAAAATGCTCTTGAATGATAATAAGGAATAATTTCTGTTTGGCATGTAAGCATTCAAATGGTTGCAGTTTCGCTGCTGGCACATTCAATTTGTGTTATTAAATTAGTCTTATTTAATGGCAACTGTATTCATGGTAGTTTACTATTTCATGTGATATGAGCCGTTATTTTCCCTTCTTATGCAATCTAACCACATAGCGTCCTACAAACAGACCTATAAACGTTGAAAAAATAGCATCAGAATGCAAAGTCAATGACTTTGCTCATGTCAGATCATTCACGAACAAATGCATAATTGTACTGTTACAATATTTTTTTTGTAGGAACAACTTTGTAAAGTGGGAAAAATCTACGTCATATCACAAGATGTTTCCATTTTACAACGGATAAAACATTTCACGTAAAACAACTGTTTGTTTTTGTAAAGCTCACGATGCTTCCAAACTTAAATATGAATGTCAGCCTCCATTGTTTTGCGTGATCACAATTAACCAAGTGCAAGACATACAAACTATAGAGTAAACAATATAAGACTTCCAATAAACACAGTTCCCTCTCACATACAACCACACATGGACACCGACACAAAGGGCAATAAGTGGAGCCAACAAAGACTTCCACACTGAGACAGCCCAGAACTCCATATGGTGTCATCACGAAAGCAACCGGATGGAAAAACGGTGAATGATTTAAAAAGTTCAGATGTTCCACAAAGGCTGAGAAGAGGCGTCGTACTGACAAGAACCACTGTGGTGAAAATAAGATTATTTTTTTTACACAAAATAACCATTAGGACAAAGTACGAGGGCACTATCTATATTCCATAGGTTTTTCAGTTTTTTTACATTGCTTTGTGGAGAAAATTGGTGAATAGGGTTAAATACTACATCTTAATTCAGCAAGCGACTTGTGAGAAACAATTAGATTATACAAATGTGTGCGACTGCTTACAGCTCAAAGAGAAATACAAGCTCTGTCACGCAACCAAAGATATTAATCGATTAAGTGTGGTTACACTTATCATGAAGTTCACCAGGACATCCTTGCACAGACGTCATGTTTCAATGAAACAAAAGACACTTGTAATCCGAGCTTTGTTTGCGTCCGTGGAGCCTGTATTTTTCTTCCCGAGCGGTCATTCAAGCCTGTTGCATTGCCATTCATACCGCTAAAAAACTGAGACTTCAGCGAAGAACAGCTTTACCAACTTGCAATACAACCAAGAAAACCACATTTCTGCATGACCGCATGGCAAGCAGACAACTTTCAAAGCGAGTTTAAGAATGTTCCATGCTGTGACTCGCAGTGTGTCTAATGGAATAAATATTTAAGAGCTACTCTATAAATAATAAAATATCGATATATGTAGTGGGCTAACTTAAAGGAAGAAAAACATTTGCAGCTGCAACTATTAAGTTGTGAAATGTTATTTTTCACGTGCTTTACAGCTAAATTGTGTGCTTTTAAATCACACTTAATCGTAAAAAGAACCCAATACCAGTAGTGCTGACACATTTATTCATTAGTTCTTGACGTATTTGTTCATTCATAAGTTTGTCCTCTTTCAAATACAAAGACCTTCTGTTGCGATAAACAATATGAGAAGACCTGGTCCTTTAATGAAAATATTAAATAATTAATTGCAGCCCTCCTGTCAATCCACTGCTGGATGAAGGCCTCCTAACGCTGTCGGCCGTAGGGGTTGTCTAGCCATGCTTCACCACAAAACCCAACGCGAGTTGGTGAAGCCAGGAGTTGTGTGGAGAGGGGGGGCAGCACCTAGTTGAGATATCATTTGCCACGGCCGACAGCCATGGCTGGGAACCGTCACGTTCATCGCCACATCGTGCTAACTAATCGCTGCTGTCACCGCGATGCAGCATCATACCGACAAAAACACATTTCCCCAGTGAATAAGAAAAACACAAAAAACTAACCCCCCCCCACCCCCCTTGCAAATTACAGTGAGTGACACAGTTAGTGCAGCAAACTGGATGGAACCAGTGTGGCCTAAGGGGTTAGAGACAAATGGCCCCATTCATGGGGGGGAGAGGAAGAGTCTGGCTTGCAGTCAATGAGCACACAAACTTTGTGGGGGGGGGGGGGCACTTTCCTAGCCCTGACGTCATCCCATGGAGCCATGTCGCAGCAGGCGGGCGGGGGGACCCAAATTTGACACACCAACATTTAGGCACGAAGACGTGGAAAGAGATTTAAGCGGAGAGGTAGAAACCGTGCGCACGCGTCGTGTAACCAACTGTTATGGGAGGTGGGTAGAGAGGGAGGGGGGTGATAGCCAAAAATGACTCACATTAGAGATCAGAGACAGTGTACTATGTCGCCGTAAATGCGTGATATGCGTTACGCTTCAATGAGATTGATATTCGAACGCCAAAAACTGACCACCCCCAACAATTAACCTCGCTTTCTCCTGTAACTCAAGTCGTCTGCGCTGAACAAACGGCAATAACCTCGACCACAATGTTATTCACCGAAGGCCAATCAGCTGTAGTATTGACATCTTTACTTTCTTCCCTGCTGACGGCAGAATACAAAGTTCAAGTTCGCGGAGAGAAAAAAGTTCAGGTTCATAGAATCACCAATGAGGCCGTCCATAAATGACATCACGCGATTTTGGACAATTTTTGACCCCCCCCCCGCCCCTCTTCACACGGCGTCACAAAAAGTCAGACCCCCCTCAAATATGACGTCACAAAGCTCTGCCCCCCCCCCCCCCAAAACCATATTTCCATTTTGAAAATAAAACATACTTCAAATCGCTTTAAACTATTGTCATTGTAGTGCGTATTTAATGTGGCGCTGCACTCTCATGTTGTAGAAGAAAACACGTATTAAAATCGGAGGCGTTGGAAAGCTTAAATTTAGTATGAAATTCACTTGAAAATATTCAACGTCCAATTAAAACTGCAGATGTTCAGAAAATTATATTTCAATTATCTTATAATTATAAAATATTAAAAATAATTACAACTATAAAAAAAATACTTGAAAATTTGTAGTAGAACGAAGCAAAATGGTGAGTACAATTATAACAATCACATATTCATTCCACAGAATGAAAAGCCCTGGTAGAATCATTAGAATCAAAATGTTTAATAACAATAATTAAAAAAAAATTCTCAATGTATGCTTCTCCATTCTCCCATGGAGAAGCAAAAAGCTCCTTCATGGAATAAATAAAAGGCGACCTTATAAAATGTAAATAATCAAATAGTTAATAATGAAAATGAATCAAAATTAGTATTGTTATAACAATTCTATATTTATTAAAAGTTGCGCATTTTGATGTGACGTCACATTTCTATAACCCCCCTCCCCTCATCACACATCGTCACAAATGTATGACCCCCCCCCCCTCAGGTGCGTGACGTCATTTATGGATGGCCCCAATGTTCTTATCAAGTGCTTTATAACGCATTGCTAAAACAGAATTAAATATCGTATAAAGTGTATCATAAACTATGAGAGACTGCAACAACGAAGTGGAAGTGTTGTTTTTATGACGACCGCCGTAATAATTATATCAATGACTGATCTATTCATTATTCGCCTCTGTGGTTCCCTACGAAGCTCACCCAACTGAGCGACAGGGATCCATTGCTTATGGGAGTATTTCCACAACAAGACGCCAGGGACTGCTCTCCGGACCACAATGTCTAAGTTTTCAATCTCCAGCTGGTATCCACGTCCACTGCCCTCAACCTCACACTGACCGGTCTGGTAAGGTATGGTCAAATAGCTGCTATGACCTGCGTGGCATGGGGAGGGCTCCTTTGTGCACCAGTGACTTGCTAAAAGGCCGTGTTAGAGAGTGGCCCAAGTGAACTTACTGAAATAGGCACACATTTGTTTCCTTAGGTAAACTAATCGTTGGGTTAACCATGTATATGCAGATAAAGAGGCACATCACAACATCACAAAGTACACAACCATGGCGCATGAAGTCATCGAGTTATATTTTGACTTAACGTAGTGCATTAGTATCCCTGCGAAGGTTCTCAGTGTTGCTGTAAAGTGTAAAGCCCTAAACCACAAAAAATCGGATATTATGCCGAACGGTAAAGCGGTACCAACCCAAAAACCCACCAGAGCGCGAGAACATTGTCCACTTCGTATGAAAGCAATGCATGTGATTTCGAGTTCACGTAGCTTCTGATAAATATTAATCCGAATAAAAGTGCAGGAAATAAAGAGTGTTAATCAATTGTACTCATGGCAGTATTGTGCAAGTGGCTGCTTGTCCAAGTTGGGGTTTTTGTAAATGTTCACAAAAATAAACACTTTCAAATGCTGTATTACCTATTTTTGGAAAACTGCAGTAGTCATATTGGGAACATTATACACCTAACCACAACACCCAGGAGAATTGGCAAAGGACAGCCTCATTATGTTCAACATTAACATTACACTGCATATAAAATTAGCATTTTAACACGTAGTCTTTCGCGACCAATATTAGTATTTTATTTGCAATTTTTAGTTGTTTTTGTTGAATGACTATTGCTTTTTGTCTACGGCGTTATTTACATGACATCTTAAAACGAAATATGGAAAGAAATAAACACTCTGGCGACAAGGAAAAATTGACAACATGAAAAACTTATTGAATCACATTTTAGAATCACTGATAACTAAAAAAGAGATGCCGACCACTCGTAGTGTATGTATATTAGGTGGGTACATATTTAGTTTATTATATGGTTAGGATTCATGGACCATGGCAACATGAATACCACTAAAAGCTTTGTCACTTGATCATAATCTGGGATGAATTTTAGCAATCTTTAATCCTCCCCCCTCTTTACATGAATCACAGTTCAATGAAGCAGTACCCCGGCGTACCATGGTATCCCGGCTCTCGAACAATGTCCGTGATGCAGTAATTTTTAGTCTGTTGATGGTCGGCGATGTGGCAATCGACTCATCTCGACGAGCTGTACAAGATGTACGATGGTTCATACGAGCGTTCAGGCTTTCAGCGCAATCGTCCTCGCGTAGCACCGATTTCGGATTGATTGGCACCCCAGTCGGGGAGTTAAGTACACCCCTGGAAAAAATTGTTTCCCAGAAATAAAATATTTAATTGCCTCGGCCATTTTGTATTATTTGGTACCCCAGGGTACTGCCATAAGGATCATATAAATAAAAACACATTTAAACAATTATGAATGTGTATGTACAGCACCTTTTTTTCAATCTACTGCTGGATGAAGGCGTTCTTACACTGTGTGGACCACGGGGATTAAATGTCCATACTTCACCACACCAGTCTGTGGTTTGAAGAGAGAATAGATGCTGCAGCATAGAAATACAGTATGTACAGTACCTATTTAGCTGCAGTGCGTTATGCTGCCACGGTGAAGCCCTACATCAATGAGAGTGGAGAAGGTTGATGTATTTTCAATTCGTGTTATACCGTACTGTATGCATACCTGTCAACCCCTCAAGTGCCCACCCTATTACAAACCAATTCAGACCTTATTGGTCACCCCGTGAACCTTATAAATCTCAACGTTCATCCTATACAGTCCGATCACAAGGGAGAAACACAAACAGACAAAAAAAATGGGTTTGCATGTATTGAAAAGGATGTACGGCATATGGATCTGAAAACTCAATTCCCTGTACAAAAATACAGGATAAACCGTATGGGTTGACAGGTATGTGTATTTCAATAGTTCACATGACATCTGCAGACGCTAGAGGCGCTAGATCTACCTCAATGTAAGAATAGAGATGATGCACTCTCTACACCAATTTGTGACCATAAATCGAATCATGAAGGGGGTGGTGATCCATTTACAATTCAGAATGCTCAATGAAAGTTGAGTAAGTCCATTACCAAGTACAATTGTGGCACAAAAGACAAAGACCCCCGTATAGCCTTTAACATACTGTTGGGACAAGTGCTGTTAGCGAGCACCTATGAAGGCCAGAACGGCACACGAGGGGGTGGGTGGCCAGCACCACGCACAGCCGCCTTTGTCTCCCCAGTGGTGATGTTTTTACGCACTGCACCAGGAACTAATTTGAGGCTGAGTCGACCTAGGGAAGGCCCGGGACAGGTTCATATATAATCGTCACTGGTGTTGACTGAGCGGGAATCGAATACGCACACACACACACGTGCACATATGAAAATACCAATCGCCATTTTGGTAGCTACACAAAGATCATGGCATTGTCGAGAGGGACAGTGTCTTCACTGCATGAAAATACAACCCAATCTCTTGAGTCGAAGGCTTATCACATCAGGATGAAAAATAGCTTTTTTGGTAACCTTGACACCATGAGCTGCCATCGTGAAAACCTAAAAAGAAAGGTTAGCGTGCTCCACACTTGCATCACAGGAGCTGCTCACCAGGCTCTTCAAGTCACCAGCACTCTAAATGTTGGGTTTCTCGCAGGCTGTAAAGTGTTTTTCAGTTTTCATTTATTAGGTACAGCCCTGTGAGCCATGAGGCTCTTGACTCGGGTGCAACCGCAACAAACAAAACATGAACAAAGAACATCTTAAAGTGACGACGCGCAACAGAAACAGCCAGGAAAAAACAGTAAAATCTTCCAGAAAAAAGCACCGTATATCAACGCTGTGTGCAAAAATCCCAATGGGATGCAGGTCTAACAATAACAACCATAAGACAATTTAGATAACGTTATCAGGCTAACTCCGTACTTCAACAAACATGACGTTTTCGAAATCACCAAAATAAAGCTATAAAAACAAAGTAAGAGTGATCATAGCAACTGTGATTCAAATTTTAAAATAAACGATATACATAACATGTACGACCAAACTTTGCAGCCATAGCTGGCAGTATGAGTCGCTCCATAACAGCAGGAGTATCAGCAGGAGCATCAAAACATTTTCAATGCACCTTTCAAGTTCAGCACACTATAATCAATACTCAAGATCATACTTTGCAGCTGGTCATCCGGAGCGGTGCATTTGATTTCAGGCCACTCTGCATAGCAGTGGCAGCGCGCAAAGGACCTTCCTCCAGTATTTGTACGGCAATAAGGAATGTGAAGCTGGTAAATGAGCGAAGACCTTAGGTCACATTTGTTCCTTGAAATAGTGAGGAAATCCAGCAGGTAGTCTGCTGATTTTTGTAAGTACATCATGATTAATAAGATCTGATGCACAAGCCGTCGATCATTAAGATATATTAAGTTTGACCCAATGTAGAGATCGCAGTGGTGGGTCCTATATGGGCAGTTCAATGCAAATCTTAAGGCAGAGTGATAAATTGGGCCCAGCTTCTTCAGTACAGTACTGGGGGCTGATTTATATAGGACTAGCTTTACAACCCGGCTTCGCCCGGGACTTGGATTCACCACCCCCGGCTGCCTTTGTCCCCCCAGTGGCGATGTTCACACAACAGACCAGTTACTCGTTCGAGGCTGAGTCGACCTAGGGGAGGCCCAGGACCGGCTAAAATAATCATCACCAGTGGTGGCCGTGAGCGGGAATAGAACTCTGGTCGCCGGGTTCGTAGCGCAGCGCGCTAACCTTTGCACTACAATGCGTTATGCTTCCACATGCGGGGGTCACAAGACATAATCACAACTTTGCCTTTTATATATATGGAGATGTCACAGTAATCAAGTAGAGGAAGTATGGTAGCTTTCATCAATTCCAAACGGAACATAGGGGGGAAGCAATGCTTATGCCTATACAGAAAACCAATATTTAATTGTCTTTCAACCAATATAATCAATGTGATCTTGAAAATTCAGTTTTGAATCAAAGATGACCCCAAGATACATAAAAATATTGACTTGCTCTATTTGATAATTATTTAAGGAATGTAATTGGGGAAAAATAACTTCCTGCTTTAGTCCTGGTGAGAAGCATAGCACCTTGGTTTTGGAGGTATTCAGGACTAGTTTAAGAGCAACTAGCTGATGTTGGAATGATCCAGGTCAGTACCCAAGTCATTGACATAAAGAGAGAAGAGGGGGCCGAGGATGGAACCCTGTGGAACCCCTTTTGTTATCTTAACACTGTTTGACCTCCAACCATCTATGAATACAGTTTGGGTGCGAGAAGAAACGTAATTTGTTAACCATTCCACTGCCTGTTTGGAGAAAGAGGCAACTTAGTTTACTAAGCAGGGTGTTGTGGTCAACTGTATCAAAGGCTTTGGGCAAATCAGGAAAAAGACTTGCGCAGTACTGCGTATTATCAATGCTACTGTAAATGTGATTTAGAGAGGTTAATGCAGCAGATGTGGTGCTGTATATTTTTCGGAAGCCAAATTGGTTTCGATATTAAAAGATTGTTATCGGACAGGAAACTGCTAATTTGGTAGTTAATAATTTGTCTAAAATTTTCATCAACGGGGACAAAATTGAGATAGGTCGGTAGTTATTTGGATCATCTTTGACTAGTGTGGAAGAGTAGACCAAAAAATCCCTCTAAATTGGCTAAGAGAATACCTCGAGTGGAGGACCCTTCCGCCAACAGTAGCGTGCACGGGGCAATTGCAGGGCTACACCCTTTTACCCTCACCTCCAGAGATACGCTGTGCACAGCCGATAATTATATATCACCTGAGGTGAGACTAGTGTAGTGCAGTAGTCCCTCGGTTAAGTGACATCGGTTCACGTTTTTTTTTTTCGGTGAACGTTTCGCCTCCCATAGGACACCATGGTTTCGACTAACGTTGAAATAATATTTGGTTCTTTCGGTAAAATCACGTAGATAGAACACTAAAATAATACAAATTAATAATAAAATTAACTTCAAAGGCGGGTGGGACTTAAAGGGGGAGGGGGGGGTTAGCCTCTAAAGGCAATATGAATAATACAAAATAATAATGAAATAATAATAAAATGCCTCTTTCAGTAATACAAATTAAATACAAAAAATGTAATTAAAACAAAAACCACGACGTTTCGATCGCAACACAAGCGGTTGTCATCAGGAAAAGGGGGGTTAGCCTCTAAAGGCAAACTGTTTATAAAGGTCTAGAGATGGGCGTAGCCCAAGTGTGTCAGCAGCATGGGCGGGAGACAACTAATGTTAATGTAGGGGAAAACAACGACACCGGCAGTGGGTCTACACCAATCAAAGGGCTGCCAGACAATCATTGCACCTCGCTCCACATACCCACACTGCTCACGGTGGAGGTGAACAAGAAAACACAAATCAAGTCATGACCCAAAGTGGTTGATTCACTTATATGCACGCGGGCCCCATTTTCGGCCAATCAGAGCACTCGTACGTGGGGCCAAGACATTGCCCTCAGCCAATCAACGACGCCCCCGAATGGCTTTGTTCACATTGTTTTGTTTCGGCAGTGGAAACGGCTCTCTTGCAGACTCATGCAATTCCTATATTCGATTAGGATATCTCGGTTATCAGGGCAGACATTAGTTGCGATGGATGGCTTAGCAAGCAGCAACGCACGTTCGCTGTTCGTGTCCCTCTTGGGGTGGGTTTAATTTTATTCCGGGCAAGCACAGTGGGTTCTAAGGCTGATCTTGAGGCTCACGCTGCAAACACGATCGACTGTGTCATTACAGCATTACAGATCTTTACAGGAACAGAATAGCAGTGGAGGTTAACCATGAGGCAAAACGAGCGTGTTTTAGCGGCAGAATCATAATATTTTTAATTTAAGGTAGCCGTTTTAGGGTTACGGGGCCTTGTGACGCTTCACACAAGTCACTTTTGTAATGAAATTGGCAATTACTTCACGAGCAGCATTAAGGATTACCAACATTTTAAAAAGGCATACTTAAAATAATGTTCTGTTATGTAACAACTTATGAGATTCAAATTTCCTTAATCAAATTGCAGCTTCGTGGGGTATTATTACTGTATTTTGTTTTAAAATTACAACAAAGACAAGACAAAGATCCCCCGTATGGCCTTAACAGACTATAGAGGCCAGTGCTGTTAGGGAACACCTACAAAGGCAGCTGGCAAGGCACCCCAGGGGGTGGGTGGCCAGTACCACGCCCGGCTGCCTGTCTTCCCAGTAGCGATGTTTACACACCGGCACCAGATACTCATCTGAGGCTGAGTCGACCTAGGGGAGACCCAGGACCGGCTCAGATAATAATAATGTTGGTTGGCCGTGAGCAGGGCTCGAACTCTGGTCGCCAAGGTTTGTAGCGAAGTGCGCTACCTACGTCCACCAACCGCCTGCTCCTCACCATTGAATAGCATCAGCGTGACAACCCAATCATTGTGTTTTGCTTGTGGCGGCTGCGGTGCTTAGCAACATCAAAATGGTGGCAGACGGCACTCCCTTCACTGCTGCCCTCCCCTCCTCCTCTTCCCTCCCTCCCAGCATGGCCCCCCACCGCATGGCACATACACACACACAGAGAGAGCCCGCAGCCGTGCAAGCAAGACGACGGCTGGCGCGCCGTACAGTAAATCCTCAAGCACTTCCGTCAGCGGGCCAACAGCGAAGGAATCTGCACCACGCCACGAGGAATTCGAACAGCGAGCCCCAGTGATCTCGGTCCCTTCTACCACAACCAACCAACCATTTGCCCATCATCCACCACTCATGTGCTGATAATTCCACCCCCATGGCCCATCCTGCCAGCTTTCCAAACACAACGCATGCGATACCAGCACGCTTGATCTCTTTGTCGATTATTTTAGAAGATGTAAAAATGTCTATGCACAGTATTGTATTTTTTTTTATTTGGGAAAAGCAGTAAGATTTAGAGAAATGTGTTCTGCTGTGTTTGTAACCCATGAGAATGTATATCCCTGTATTAAGATTAATTATTAACACTTTGGTTTAAAATGTATTATTATTAGTTACAAAAAAAACTACGGTACTATATGGTCAAAAAACTACTTGCATGTAAATATTAAGTACAGGGAAAAACAATGCTTTGTAAAAATGAATAAAAATAGAGTCCGTTAATACAAAGGAAACATTCTACTAAAAAGGAAGTCTGCCAGACCTGATGGTAATTGATTGAGTAAAACTATTTCTAACGTAAATAATAGCTAATTCTTTCTAAAGCACAAACTCAAGAGATTTGATTGACCGGTACCGATTGCAAGGTTTATTCAAAACTAATACATTTTCCATATGTAAAATATTCTCAGCGTACTCACACCTGCGAAAAAAGCTCGTAAATTAGAGGTTCACGTCTGGTAGCGATCGCCACAAACCATACATTTTGTCTGCAAGACTCAAGCGAACTTTTCATCAATAAAAAATAACCTTACCATACAAGCCCACCACTCGCTCAAACACTGGAAGATGAAGCACTGGCCAGCCTAATGTTGATAAGGCGTGCAAATATACAGGAGTTTCTGGACAGTCAAGTATAGTCTCTCCCAGGTTTGTAGACATGTCAAAGGGACCCCCGCACATGTTCACACTTTACGCAGTTTTAGTCTCATCTCTGGGTGTCGGTACTGTGAAACATTGCTGAAGTTCTGCACACAATTTGTTGTAAAAGTAAGTATGATAAAAGACTATGGAGACAAAGCTTAGAAGAAAAGGAGCCCATTGGATGGTGGCACCTACGATTAGCACGGTTGACTCCGTACGGTGCAAAAAATGCAACATACATACATCAAGACCCAACATTAAAATATACATAAATTACCTAATTATGCAAAATGCACACAGCACAGTTATAATGGTCCCACTATTGTATGTTTACCAAATTAGCTATATCATATGGTAGCCCACCAGTATTCTGTGACCAAATGAAGTCCAATGCTAGAATTGGAAAACAGATTCATGAAAAACAAAATGCTTTAAACAAAAATGCATCACTTTCTTGCTGTGGCAAACAAAACATGGAGTTTAAAATACCAAAAATTACATTGCAGGGATCCAGTAAGTTTGTCTCAATTGACAAAATAGGCCATTGACGATTGACTCACATATGGTGATGATAACCATGTGTTACAAAATACACTTTGTCAATAAATGATGGGTAATGTGATTTTAATTGATTTTAGTCTGATCCTATTTAGTTTCACGGCCATTTTACACGATTGCATTACCATAAGCCCGGTACGTATTTGTTTTAAAACCTCAAGTTCTTATCATACACATGCAACAAGTCAATGAAGTGTTTCTTTTTCTGAAGGAAAACAGTGCTTCATATCTAAAAGTCATTCTGCATTTGTTTTAATCGCAGTTGCTGAGCAAAGGCCCAAAACTCAGTGGCCACCAACAACCAGCATTTTTATAAATAAGTATTGACTCTCAAGCTGTGCAAGACACAAGATGGTAGTGAGAGAAATGGTGCTGTTTGTTCAATAAAATTAAAGGCATAACTACAGAACTACATATGTAATGATCCACTTCATGGATCAGAAATGATGTGGAAAAGTGTTTATTTCCTATTGAATTAAAACTCCTTTTCATAAATATTATCCACAATGATTATAATGACGGCACTTTGTGAATTACACCGCTGGACGAAGGCCTGCATCACGCCGTGTCAGTCATGGGGTTGATTGACCTTACTTCACCACATTGGTCAGTGCAACTTGGTTAAAATCAGGGATCGAGGACCGATTCAAACATGCCTCCCAATGATGTGAGCCAGTCACAAACACAAAGGCAAAAATGATGAATTTAGGGTGCAGTAGATCTCTCAACAGTTATACACAAAAATAATGGATAACAATAATTGTGGATAGCTGGATTCATTGATCGAAAAGTATGGTGTACGTAATGTACACCATGCATCGGCGGGATTGGCAGCCTGCCTCTGGAGATGGCAGCAATAATAAAAACCTCAATGACGTAAATGAATATTTGTTCATCATCACAGATGTTGGATTATGGTATCAGCAGAATCTTCTAAGTAATTCTCCTTTACCCACCTACTTAGCTAAACAAGTATATAGTTCATCTCCTGCATGGCCATCAACCTCTGGATGTCATGCCAATGCCAGTTCTGGAAAGCCATCTCTTGTGGGCAGTGACTGGCATTGGCGAAGGCAATCATCAACCCCTATCATCATATTCTTGGTTCTTTCGGTAAAGACACGTGACTTTACCGAAAGAACCAAGAATATGAATCCCTGCAGTCACGAAAACTTTAAACCCTATCATCATCTTCACCATCATCGTCAACAAAAGTGGTGACAGCGGTTTATACTAATGAAGGCTACCACGATGACTATCATGTTCAAAGATATCCATCACTGTCATCATAGCCATCCATCATAATCACAATCATTCGTGGGCTACCACGGATATGATGAATTTAGCACCTCATTGTGGGAGACTAATTTTATTTACAAATCATGGATAACAGGAAAGGTGATCTACAGAGAATGGGAAACATTGTGGATTGGCCAGACTCCAGTTAAAACGAATTTATATCTGGATGGCACAATCGGAGGACTGGAACCCCAGCACTGAGATCCAGGAATGAAAACTACAGCCACCTGTGATTAATCTGTGCTCTCAAGTACAGCGAGTTGATGGTCTTTTCTGATCACCAATGACTGCACAAAAATATATATTTGTGTTTTTTTCCATTTAGTGTGCCTTACTCCAGCTCTGGGAATCAACATTTAGTTTGACATAAAATTAACGCTCTTTATAGGGCACAGAATAGATTTGCCCCGAGCATGCGATTAAAGCGGCAAGGTGAAATTACTTCCAAGGAATTTTGTGACGTTATATTCCTGGACCATTCTCCTGACAGGGTGGTGCACCGCTGGGCTGTAAGAGCTCCAAATGGAAATATCTCCATCTCGTATAAGTAGCAAAAAGCCACAGCACCTGGAGATTAGACGAATATTACTTCCCCCAATTAGAGAAATGGTGGAAAAGGTAAGGAGTGATTGTTTTAAAACAGCCTTGGCAGGTTTGGGGAAAAAAGGTTACATAATACATAATTCCATCAAAACAAACGATAATTTACAAGACCCAAATACCCAACCATTGATGAATTCAGAAATGTATGCATGGCAGTAATATACAAGCACAAATTAACAAAACTAACGAGTGAAGATGGCCAATGTTGCCGGTTTGTGATAAGAACACGTAAGTGGCATTTGAGACAAATGAAAGTAAGAAAGCATTAATAGAAGACACAGAATACCAAACTTGAAAATAAATGGTTTGAAAGCATTCATACATCAATGAGATCAAGCAAAACGACAGGGCAACTTGAATCACAGGAAAGGTTTTGTGATAACTAAGCACGGCTTTATTAGGCAAAATTTTCACCTAGAGTACTATTGAATGTTAGAAATGTAATTACGCCACGTAATCTATGACTATAATGTTGCTTTTCCCAAATGAGCCAGATTATTTAAACACTTTATTTCATTTTCTCCTGATCAGACTTCCTTATCTCAGTGTATTTTCTCACTTCCATCCCTTTCTCCTCCCCTTTTTCCTTTAAAATTGTATTTTCTATTAAACTCTCCATTTCCCTTCATTTCTACTTCTCTAAAACTAAATCACAGCCGGGGACTGCTACGAATATGATAGTTTTTCCGGTCGCTTGGAACTGCGTGCGAACCTCAATTTTTGTGGGCCTCTGTGTTGGTGGTTTATGAAAATATTAAGTGATTAATATTTTAAACAGTTGTCATAAATATTAAATGGCATCTATTGTGACCATTGCAAAATTAATAAGAAAATCAAATGTGCCTCTGCGAGTTAACACAAGACACACAAATGTATAACCAGACCAAATGCCCTCTGTGAGAGACCATGACAAAGATGAACATCCCATCTTGTCTCTAAGCCATCATCTCCCACACAAGCTCAACTCTGACTGCTTTACATTACAAACAAAGGCTTCTGTACCCATTTACAAAAGGCACCCCATCTGGCCAGTGGAGGGGGAAACACCTTTTAAACCCACTTTACCCCAATGACAAAAAGGACCAAACTGATATTTTCAGATGCACCCACACAAGAACTGTGCACTGAAACGATTGCAATGTGCAATTCAAAGGAAAGCACCACATTAGTGAACGGGCTCAAGCTGTCTTTCGATATCGACTTTTGAACGCTGTTGGTAAACACACTGAATGGGATGTTTCCACTCAACAAATTAGTCTGAATTGTCATTTAGAATACAGATCTATAATAAGTCGTCATATACTGAGAAATCCTCGACAAATGTAGGCATATCACATAGAGGCTCGTGTTAAAATAAATGTTTTCAATTGTGTCAACATAATACAAGCAAAGAAACTCAACAATATAATGTCGGGTAAAGTTAACACTACATTACTTAGACCCGCTTCGTATTATCATTTGTAAATGTTTTCAAAAATGGCATTTCCACATTTTAACACAATTATCGTTTGTGTTTTCAGATAATACCGTCATTTAATCCAACAAAGGTGCATTGTTGTTTTATATGCCACCGAAATGAACGCGGCACCATTGTAACCTATCCGTCGCGTGAACTACCACATGAAATTTAAGGAATACTGTACAAATAGCTTTGTTGCTAAGCAATACACACCCTCCCCCCCCCATTGTAGGCAGGCAACATTATTTAATGTGGCTCAGCCCATACCCCCCCCCCCTCATCTGTTTGCCTCTGCAAGCTCCCTACAATCAAACCCTCCTCGTCTTTCCCTCTTCATTCACCATTGCGGGCAGCCAACATTTAATGTGGCTCAGTCCATACCCCCCCTCCCCCCCTTTTCATCTGCTTGCCTCTGCAAGCTCCCTACAATCAAACCCTCCTCCCTCTTCATTCACCCCCAACGCTCCCGGCCCCCCCCCCACTCCGTCCCATTGCTGCCCGTCATCCCCGCCCCCCCCCCCTTAACTCCCCTCCAACAATCCCTTGCCTGTGGAAAATTCCACTCCCAACTGGTTCCCCATCACCGCTCTTGTTTACCCAGTGACTCACACCAAAAACCAGCCTAGCAAAAAAGTATTGTGGGAAAAAAATTATTCGGTGTCTATTGCAATTTGCGATACAAAGTGGGGGGGGGGGGGCTACCCCACACACCCACCCCCTTTTTTTTATCAGAATCTTAATTTAGGCTGAAGGAATCCCATGAGCTATGAAGCACTTTTATCACAGAGGTCCAGCAGACCCATGGATGAGCCATCGCCGTGCCAGATACAATATATTCGAGCGCACACATAACGTCGTGTTATAAGAGAAGTAGGTGATTACTTAGCGGATTCACGGTTTGGGACTTCTCTTCAAGTGCTGTGCAAAACCTGGGAGATAATTCGGTGTGCACGCATTCACCGATGTCAATTTTAGGATGCAATTGTGGGGAAATTCTGGTCAGTAATGCATTGACAAACGCTTATGATTTTGACTTACTTTGCTGGACCAAATATGGCAAGAAAAAACACGGTGAAATTGTAGTATTTCCACAAGCTGTCCGAGAAACAACCTCGCATCGACATGGCACGTGGCCCAGCTGCCCAAAACGCCTTGTGTTGTTTTTTTTTTACAGTAGTTTCGTCTGCTTGATATCGCAAATGAAAGAAAACGTCACTAGAGTTATTTTACACAACCAGCCAGAGACGTAAAACGTGGTCACGTATTAGTCACGAATGAAACGAAACACATAAGTTTAAAAATAATGAATTATTACTTCTGACTTCTGACCCATATTTCACCGGTTTCAACCATTTCAAGTGTAACCTTAAATACGCAGTGCTCATCAAACACATGATGTGCCAATGCTCTATTTTGGGTTGTTTTGAAAATTAGCAACATCTGTTATTTGCTAAAACAAAAATAACGTTCTATTTTTAAAGGCACTACACAAAGGATTAATGTAAACGATTCATCACTGATTATGAAGTCGCTAACATCCAGGAGTTTTAATACAATGCTCAATGAAAATCTGGCTAACAGAATGTTGAATTGTGGATGTTAATTTATGAGATTAAAACAATGCTTGTTACACTGTTGAAGTCAGTCGATTTCACTCTTAAAAGGATGCTATTACAGAATGGAACAAAACAATGAACAAAAATACTGGGAAATTTTCACTTGAAACTTTCGTGACTGCAGGAATTCATATTCTTTGGTTCTTTGGGTAAATTCACGTAGATAGAAAAATAATAAAAAATTAAGTGAAAAAGAATTATAAACAACAAAAACACGAATGTAGACTGTAGCCTGGTTCTAATCAGAGTGAGTGTACTGGCAGTCTATAATGTAGACTGTAGCCTGGTTCTTAACCTGAGTGAGCGTACTGACAGTCTATAATGTAGACTTATTCTTGGTTCTTTCAGCAATTTAAATATAATACAAATAAAATAAAAATTATAAAAAAATCACGACGTTTCGATCGCAACACGAGCGGTTTATTTTTATTTTTCTATCTATGTGACTTTACCGAAAGAACCAAAGAATATAAAAAATACTGGGAGCCGAATTTGATGTATTGGTTATAATGAATAGATATAAACACAATGTTGCTTTATGTCTGTATGTGGATATGAATGCATCACATGAAGAAACCTCTTTACAAATCCCCATTTTTCAAGACATTTACAAATATGATATCGATCGAAAGCCCGTCGTCTCTAGATGTGCAAGCAAAACGACGTTTTTCTCCACGACCTTTCCTTGCCGAGTTATCGCCACAACAAAAACACAAGCACTTATGTGAACGACAACATTCAAAACCATGGGGCGCTAACGTGTTCATGTAGACTGCAAAATGAAGTGTCTCTCTGCTGGCCGCAAGAATCAACCATCGGTCGAGCAACAGGGATCCCCCCCCCCCTAGCAATAGCCGAGGCTGCAGAAAGCCACAATAGAGCACCAGGGGGCCTGGTGAGAGGTGCTGGATGGAAATATTGATTGAATTAAGCAAGAATGAGAAATGAGTGATGGAATAAGGTAATGAGGGGGTGCAGTGGTATGGTATAGTGCAGTGGTAATACTGTAGTGATACGATGCAATGCAGTGTGTGGTGTAGTCGTGTAGTGGTGTAATGCATTTGTGAAGTGATGTGATGTAGTAGTACAGCGTGTACTGTAGGATTGTGGTGTGGTGCAGTGGTATGGTGTACTTTTGTGGTTGTGTTAAGTGGGGTAGTTAAATTGTGTAGTAGTGTACAGCAGTGATTTAGTTGCGTACTGTCATGGTGTAGTGGGGCAGTGTATTCATACAGTGGGTGTGGTGAGGTGGTGAAATGTAGTAATATAACTTTTTGGTGAGTGGTGAGGTGAGTGATGTGTCGCAGGAGAGTAGTGTGTCTGGTGAGTATCAGCACAGGAGTGTTTGGTGAGCGTCTACCAAGTGGTGGGGTGTCAGGTGTGCCTGATGAGGTTCAGGTGAGTAGTGTCATGGGAGTGGTGCGGTGTTTGGTGACTGGTGTCTGGCGAGGTTCAGATGTCAGGTGAATGTCTGGTTGGGTGTCTGTTGGGTGAATGGCAGTGGTGTCAAATGAGTGGTTAGCATCTTGTGACAGTGTCTGGTGGCGAGGAGTGTCAGGTGTCTGGTGAATATTGAGAGTGGCCAACAGAGAGGTGGTGCAAATGGCCGAGAAACCTTTAAGGGGACAATCGGTGATTGAAGGGCACGGCGCCGATGGAGAATAACAAGATATACAAATCTTGACTTAAAGCTTTCATGACTGCAGGAATTCATATTGTTTGGGTCTTTCGGTAAAGTCACGTAGATAGAACTTTTCATTATTTTATTGTGCTATCTACGTGACTTTACCGAAAGACCCAAAGAATAAGATATACAAAATTATTGGTCAAATTGGCAGATTTATATAACAAAAAAGGGACAGTAAAATAAATAAATATGTGCTTCACAACAAAATAATTGTAATTCAAACATGAACAAGAATTCTTCATTTCCCCATGATCATTGCGTAATACAATTATTTTCAAAAGGCAATAAAAACAAATCAATTAACATACGCTCATTCCCTTGAAAATATTGCATCTCAAAGGGCTCTCACCTGTTACTATTCATAGGAATATTGATTTATTGAATCATTAAGTGAATGAATGTCGGCAAAATTCGATTTTTCCCTCTCATGTTAAAATATCTCCTCGCAATCCTCAATATCTACAACACCGTAGAAAGACTTGTTTTTACAAAATATTTGCTCGTTCAGCCAACTCCCATGGGTCTTGTTGTTCCTGTTTAAAGTCCAGGTAGTCGCAGACCAAACATCTTCCATGCCTAATTGACAACCCTAGTGTTCTATATATCTCTCTTCAATACAGAGTGTAATGCATGTGAGTTGGTGTCTTGTATATCGGATGTTCCATTTATAGATACCCCACTGATTTCAAATGACCCTGTGGGTCATGTGATGCCTCTGAGGATGGCATAAACAAGTAAGAAGACCCCCTCCAGAAAGTGTGGTAAGTTCTGCTTTAGGTAGTTTTAGTGGTTATTGCCAGACAGCCTGTTCCTTCTTGATACATTAAAAAAGCATATAAAACGTGTTAACATATTATTCATTTTTACAACTGTTTTTTTTAACCCAGCTTCTTTTAGAAGACAGTATTTTTAGCAAAAATAACATCATTTATTCACCTTCAACACGATATTTTAACATGCATAAATAAAGTAAAAATATTTATTTTTAGTTGTGAATACAAATATCACCTAGACCGTGAATAAATTAGTTTTTTTGTAAATGAGTCCCACACTTTTCAAGTACTATATACAATTCACAGTGCGGGAGCAGTGGTGCAGTGGTTAGCACACTGCCCGATGAACTCGGCACACTGCCCGATGAACTCAGCGGACCCGAGTTTGATTCCAGGTCAGTGGTGAGCAATGTGTTTCCTGTTTTTCACTCCTACCCTTAATTTGTCCTCACTGATGATGGTAGTGAAGTGTGGTTAAGCATCACCCATGACTGACAGGCCATGGGGAGGCCTTCATCAAGCAGTGACGTGACTGAGGGCTGTAATTTATTATGCAGTATGAAGCACAAACCAGTAAGAAGTACACTTCGATATTTGTAAAACACAAGCCATCCACTGCAGCTACCAGCGGCATGATTGATTTTGTTGGTATTTACAGTTCATGATCTGCGAGGCTGGCAGTTCAAGGGTTAAATGAGTTTAGCTGTAGGACACGGAGACCATCATTTATGTAAATTACATGACAGGAACTTTACATTATGTGCGGCCAAACAATCCACATCTGTTCTCCAAGATGATTTTTACTTATTCAGGTGTTGTTTATCAAACAAAACCACTGCGCCTTTCGTCATCCGAAAAGCAGAGGTTTATGCACATTTCATGAACTACATGCACGGAAATATCACGCATGAAAAATACATTGACATACAACGAAATTACTACGGTATAAGGACAGATGAAAACACAAATTCTAACAGCAAAATTGGTTTTCTAAATAAGCAAATGACACGTTTTACACTGTTGTAGTTCTAGATAAAATATGAACACAAAGTGCCAAAAATATGAGAGGATTAAGAGTTCACTTTTTTAAATCAACATGGGATCGGAGTGAAACATACATTGCTATGAAAACAATCCCCCATTTATGCAGCATCTTGTTACAAAAAGTAGAGGGACATCCCTCTGTAATCGCTGACTGACAACATTACTGGTGGAATGTTTTCCACTATTGGGAGCTCTGGAGAGCCCCTCCAGAGTACAGGGTGCTTCAAGAAAAATGTGAACACTTCTGACAATTTGCAACAATATCACAAGAAATGTGCCTCCGGGCTCTGGAGACCACCTGGAGAAGATTCCAGGCACGTGTTGACAATGATGGCGAATAAGTGGAGACTCTTTGATTTTTTGAAGCTATTACCATACATTTGTTATCATGTTGTGTTAAAAAAAGATTTGAAGCACCCGTATTCAGACCTACTCTTCCACTCTGAACCAAAGTTTTGCAATGTGGTATACCCATTTATACTGCCGGTATGAATGTGACGCGCTAAATACAAGAGATGGGTTCTTAATCTGACAATACAATGGGCAACACTGATGGAACAAAAACAACCTCTTCACCATTATACAGTACGGTTTCTGGAAATCCCTGTTCACTGTTAGGAGCCAACAAAATTAAAGGGGCCGCTCGTTATCTGCAAACCACCGTGCCGGATAATGTATAAGTGTTTTCTCATGCAGTTGCCCTACGTCTCCTGGTGACATCAGAAATGAGTCACTTGAGACAATTATAACACTGACCATTACGCATTGCCAGGAAACGTTCTGCCTATTTAAGTGGGATGAACGAGGTGGATCATGATGATCGCAACTCACTCCACTCTCCATCCTGGACGAGAGCGTCTCTGTTTTTTCATGACACTCATTTTACTGTAAACAACATGAAATACCATTTTCTGATTACGGTAAAGGGGTTGTATTTTTTATTTTAAAAGCTTTAAATATGGGCAATTACCTTACCTCATTGCCTCACTTAGCAACTGTGGGAAGGAAAACTAAACCTTAAAACTCCCTCCAATCTGAAACATCACAAACTCGTGCTTTCGGGCTATTCCCTTTGGTCCACAACATCACAGACCAGTGTGAGTTTTCACCATCGCTTACAGAAAAGGTTTGAAGAAGAAATCACACAAACAAGAAAGGAGTAGGTTAGGCGACGTTGCCCAAGGTGAGGCAATAGCGCCCATGTTTGTTGTTATATTTACACGTGTACGGCCCTTTTGTGAACCCACTGCTGGGTTACGGCTTGACCACGTGATGCCGTTTCAATTTGTGAAGACAGGTAACACAGGTGTAGAAGCACACAGGTACATAATAACAACAATGGATTTGGCTGCACTGTCGATGAAATCAGTTTCACAATAGGTGGTCACCAAACTAGGCACTATCCAGGCTCAAAGCTGCTTACCTTCCGAGATCTCATGAGATCATTTGCATTCCGGGGGATTTGGTAACAGGCATTGTTTATTATTTATAGAGGAAAGGGCTATTTGTTACGCTCTACAAGCATCACAGCAGGAAGCACGGTGACCCGCATATAAGGTAAATATGATCCGTGGCATATAAACTCTCCTCCTAGACCCTTAAGTGGTCCGCCACGGTATACAGATTAAATGCTACCATACACATCATATTACTAAATACAGAAATATAAATGCATTATTCATACGAGCGGTGGTACTGATATAAACTATAGTCAGGCACTACTCGATGAACGTGGCGACCTCGGTTGATTCCTGGCCACAGCTGACATCAGTGGTGAGTGATATATGATCCAATTCTGCCACCACCCCTTCACAAACCCGCACTGACCTGCGTGAAGTATGGTAAAACAACAGTGGATTGACAAACAGGTGTAAAAAAAATAACATAAACGTCCTGTATTCAGTATTGACGTGGTATTGCAATGTTATTGCCACTCGCTATGGATACATTATAAATGTGATGTAAAGACGTTATAAATAAGACGTGACATCAGCGCTAAGCATGAACCCGGCTCAACCCTTGTGGGATGTGAGTGACATCACACAGATGTGCGCGGTAACGTCACCACCGCACACTTACGCGCCCGCGTGCCCAGCTGGCCAGGAAGGCAGCCAGCAAAACTTTTTTTTAAATGCAGTATCATAAATTACAGCCCACACCTCGTCAGTCAGGTGGATTGTGATTCAAATAATTAACCAAGCTGCTCGTGGTAGCCCTGGCCAGGAATCAAACCAAAGTTACTGGGTTCATAATGCAGTTGATTAACCACTGTGCTACCACAGCCACATCTTTTGAAAATAATGCTACTGCATTTAAAGAATATGAAGGAAGGCACATTACACATGAAGCAATTTTGATGATGATGCCCATTGCTAACCGTGACGTTACATGACCTTACAAGTACTGGGAAGGTTGTTCTGTCTGGTTTTACAATAAAGAATGCTATTCAGCATCGCAAATGTCCTGAGTCAGCCTGGTGAAGCCTCACCTGGCAGAATTCCAGGTTGCCTACAAACTCAAAATAACGGCTTCTCTTCCCACATACTGACAACTACCTCTTAGCACTTAAGTTTTAACCTCCGCAATAAAACAATCAGGTGTTTACACATCTATTTCATCCAGGGTGGAAAGTGATGGGCCTTTTCTTCCTGTGGCAGCTTACATTGGTGATATTTTTTCCGTTGTGTATTTACGTCGATTTAATACGGAGGCTTATCCGGCCTAGTGGATCGGCGGCAGAGCGAGTCGGCTTGCAATCGGAAAGGGTGCGGAGTTAAAATTCTGGATGGGAGATTGACTTGACCCATCATCCCTCCAGGGTCGGTAAAATATGTACTGTACCACTTTGTGAGGTCAACAGTGGTCATCCTATGCACACTCACCCCCCTGTCAAACAAATGTGTAGTTTCCACCACAGGATCAGGGCTTTAAACATGAGATGAGCCCTGCCTCGATGCTAGTGGACATGAGTGAAAAAAAGCTTCATAGCTCATTGGATTCCTCCAGTCGAAAAAAATATTCTGATTCTGATGCTCATCAATTCACTTGTGAGCTTGATTTGACAGAGCAAGCTCAATAATGTTTTCACGGAGGAATAGGTATATAAAAAAAACTAGCCAATAATACTTAAATATCGTTGATCAGATGTAACAAATGGTACACTTGATGCTACATTTTATAGGTTTTTGAAACATTACTGCAACCGTTCCATTGGGTTCTGTGTGTGATTTTCTTTATTCCTTTGTTCATTATTTTCATTAAATGTTTATATATTTTGTGACATGCCTTAAGCTTTGTGTGGAACTTAAAACACAAAATTAAGAATAATAAGTGAAACAGGAGGCAAATTAAGATGTTAGCACTGGCTGGTAGATGAGATCTTCATTAAGCACAGGCTTTTAAAGTTTGCTTTGGCATAATAACTAGCACAAAATATGTAATCATTACTCGCTTAATTCACATTACTTTGGGTAATGCAATATTTTTATATTTTCAAAGACCCACTTGTTGAGCCCATGTCCAATAAATATTCCACGTAACATTATATAACAAGCACCAGGCTACAAACATACAATTTACATAAGAAAAATGTAGCTCAGTACTTAATAAGGTGAATGTTGCAAACCCCAATATTAAAATACACGTTATGTTCCTATAGTAATTAAAGTGGCCTACAAGTTAGTCCACTGAGAGCTAGTTTATCCAGAAACAATGAAGGCCCTCCGAGCCCAAGGAAGGAAAAGGTGGTCTCTCTTCCTTTCGAAAACCGACAGGACTTACGATGTATGCCTACAAACTGCATATACAATTAGGCTTCCCTACGGAGGCCAAGTAAAAGGTACGCGATGAACACAACAAAAAAACTGAATGTCACTATTCGTGACTGTTTTCATGGCGTGGGGAAGCGGTGACGCGATGATTCTATGAGCGCACACAGCCCTACAAAGCCAGCAACCCAAAGAGTTGTATCCCCGGCTGTGGCCGAAATCAGTGACGAGTGACGTGAACTGGTGGTGGGCCAGGCCCCTTCACCAACTGCACGAACCTTGTGTGCCGAACCCCCATGATTGACATGGCGTGGGGAGACCTGCATCTATCATGACAGTGTGAATGGATTCAGAAACATCTTTATTTTCTCTCCCTTCCTGTTGTTTACCAACTGGCCTTCTCGAACACCCATCTGTATGCATTTATATGTTCCCAAGAGATCCGAAATTGGGTTCTAATTACTCACGTACGTACTGAACTGCTGCTGAATGGTGGTGTTTATTGATATATACTGGCTGTGAAACTTATTTTGGTGAAACAGAAAAATAATTGTTAAATATACTACTATATGCCTGTAAATCTACCTAAATCTACATACACCATTAATAACTTGAGCTGGGTAAGTTGGGCATCTGTGGCTGCAGTGTCAAAGAACTACTATTTAATGAAAGGTAAATGCTGTGCACCATTCTTTCCAAGCTTCAAATTTATTTTTTCCATTGCTCGTCCACCACCGTACAACACAATTTTGATATAAAAGCCTTAACAACAACCACAACAGAACTCCTCTAATCCATAGCAATACTTATTATCTGTGACTCGTAATATCCACGGGGGCGAGTCAAGCAACTAATTCTTCCCCTTATCCAAATAATGGACTTCCCCATTCTCGATAATTTCACCGAACAAGCAGAAGTAACCATACGATGGTGCTAAATGTATCCTATTATCTGCAGCGTATGCAGAGTGAGGTGCTAAATTCATTCTATTATTTGCGGACAATAAGGGAATTGTAGCCGTCAAAACTGTACGTTATAGACTGCAATGGTCGCCGACTGTTTGTATAGCCGTCGCCGGTCACAGCGCCACCACAACCAGTCGAAACAACGTGTTGTACCTATATGGTGGGACGTCAAACAAGAATAGTTTGGCAGGACAGGTGCTTATATTCTTTGGGTCTTTCGGTAAAGTCACGTAGATAGGTTCAAAGAAAATAACAAAAAACTACGACGTTTCAATCGCAACACAAGCGGTCATCATCAGGAAAAGGGGGGTTAGCCCCTAAAGGCAAACTGTTTATAAAGGTTTAGAGATGGGCGTAGTCCAAGTGTGTCAGCAGCATGGGCGGGGAGCAGCTGTTAATGTTGGAGAAAAACAACGACACCGGCAGTGGGTCCGCACCAATCAATGGGCCGCCAGGCAAACATTGCACCTTGCTCCACACACCCACATTGCTGACGGTGGAGGTTTCTGCTGGAGGTGATGGTAGTAGTGGGTAATGAGTGCTGGTGGTGGGCTTCCACCAATTAAAGGGCCACCAGGTCTAAAATGGAAACATTACAGCGAGTTATGACTTAAACTGGTTGATAACGTCCTTCCCAGTCATTGCTGAGTTTGTACCCATCTTCTCGGTTGGCAATGTGTCTATGTCTGTGTATATGGATGGCTGCATGAACACATCTTTGTTGATAGCCAGTGGGTTTGCAAAGTACCTTCGTCTTAGAGAAATCAATTTCACGTGAGCCCACCGCATTCAAGCAATGATCAGCCACGGCCGAAGTATTAGTCTTACCGTGTTTCAGATCTGCCTTATGTTCACGGACTCGGTCTGAGACATGTCGCTTAGTTTCCCCAATGTAACTACTGCCCCAGACGCAGCTTAGTTAGTCGATGCCGGGGTATTGCACGTCAGGGATCACATCCTTCACAGATGGGATCAGATCACGAATTTTATGTACCGTGTTAAATCGAACCTGGATCTTGCGTTTGCTCATGATTTTGGAAATATTTTTGGTGACCCCTGCTATGTATGGCAAAGTGATGATTTTGATTGGGTCCTCAGATGGTTCTTTCCCAACGGTTGGGGTGATAGCTTTACGGATTGCGTAGTCTGAATATATATTCGTCTTGAGGGCTTAGTGTATGTGTTCCAGTTCACTGGCTAGGTGATGGTCGGAAATACATCTAGCTCTATGGTGCAGAGTTTTGATGAGGGAATTCTGCTGGGATGGATGGTGGTGGGAGTCAAGTTTTAGGTAGGCATCCGTATGGGTAACTTTCCTGTAGACAGTGTCCCATTGAGCCATCTGGTCTTTTTTCGATTAAAACATCCACGAATGGTAACTTGCCAGCCTTTTCCACCTCCATGGTGAATTTGATGGCTGGGTGTATGGAATTGATGTGGTTGAGGAATTGGTTCAGACCAGGACGGGTGCTGTTTGTAACAGCTACAGAATAATAAAAAGGATGATTATGTACGTAATCATCCATATATGTATGTTTAACTTCTTTCGCACTATACATAGCCAACCATGCTAAATCAGAGGTGTGGGGGAAGGACAACAAATTAAACACATGAGGCAGTTCTAAAGAAATTAGTTTTCAACCTAGATTTTAAAGTGCATAGCTCCAGTGGCTTCCTAATAATGATGATAACAATTATAGTTTCCAATCCTCATTGCAGAAGCTATTTAGAAATATCTATAAGACCTTCCGAAAAACAATTTTATCCACTCTCACACAGGATAAAAATGTTGCTGGGTAACAGATGTTTTTGGAAAGAGCATTCTGCATAAACGATGGAGCCCCGTTCAACACAAAAAGTGTCTGTAAACAATGCCATTTTATGGTTATCCACGATTGCTGCTGATCACAGAGGTAACAGCGGACACAAAACAGATAGGAGCCATCATGGGGACAAATTTATCCTCCATCCATGACTTTTCGGTAACAACAGGGGATACAGTTTAACGTAAGCTCCTCACTGCAGTGTCTACACATGTGTCAACACCTCAGGGAGGTCGAGTGTAGCCTTGTAACACTGCAACTGCACACATTGCACTTTTTTAAAGGTCTTGAGTGTTAGGTTTGTGTTGGGGCTGACCTAATGCTAAGTTGTCTTCATGTTCAAAGCAAAACTCCATTGACCCGTACATGTGCTTCTCTGTCATGGGTTCCCCCCTTTGACTCAAATGTGGACAAGAGGTAAACGTTCAGTCCTTGCAACTGCTTCATTCCCGTGACTGCTGACGGAAGGGAAGGGTCTCCATTAGAGAGAGAGCTTCCAGAAAGCCCCTCTGTCTACTCTCCCATGTTGGCCAGACATCTTGCAAGAGGGAGTTCCCTACCCACACTTTACCCCACCGCATGCGACCCATCAATCTACTCACCCATGGTGTAGCCATTTATACTGGCAGGTGGACAGAGGTGTTGGGGGATTTAAGAAACGTGGCCCATAGCTTCAACTGCCCCCCGATTGGGAAAGTGAATCAAACCAGCGACGTCATGATTGCATTTCGAATAAGAGTGGTACGGCATTCCCATAATCTCTATATATTATGTACTTTAAAATTATTTTGTTGTGCGTTACGATTGCATTAAATACATATAAGCTGTGCTATATGCCAAGTCAAATGAGCGTGCAGTCATAACATCACAAGGCTTACATAAAACATTTTTTTCTTTTAACAGGGAAGGAAAAACAGTTATCCAACTATATTTCATACATTGTGAAGACATAAGTCGTACATTTTGCAAGTTCCCATGACTTAGGCAATATACACAGAACCTTGCAGTTGACATTGGATTTGTTTCATACAAATAATCTCTTATCTCAAAAAATGAAGTCTGGTACAAGACAAAAGTTGGAATGTTTATATAATATTACTCTCCATGCATTCAAGACCAGATCATTTTGTTACACTGCTGCATGTAGAGATTTCTAGCCAAAACAGCACATCGATAAAATGTATTTAATGGCCGATTAATCTAAAGTAGCCTTGTGTTTTTTTATTAACTTCCTCCTAACCTTCATTATTTAACAAAAAAATATCCTGTTCCATTGTGCTCTTGACTTTAGCCAAAGGTTGCGAGATTATTTTACAACGGAATCGGTCAAACTGAAAAAAAAACGCACATGCAAACAGTGGTTTCATTGCTTTCCATAGATTGCAGAGAAGTAATCCGCTTCCTCAGGTCACACCGATAGTAGCACAAGAGAGGTCATTGTGTTCAACCTGCACTTGTGTGCATATATGTTGCACTTCTTTCGCACCGTACGTAGCCAACCGTGCAAATCGGAGGCACGGGGGATGGACAACAAACTCAACACAAAAAGCTGTTCTAAAGAAATGAGTTTTTCAATCTAGATTTCAAAATGCATAGCTCGAGTAGCTTCCTAATATCGGAAGGAAAAGCGTTCAGAACGGGCACAGAAGCGCATCTGTAATGAGTGCTAACTGATGTATTCGTTCAGCAATAGGAAAGCCAATGCAGCTCGGCCAACACTGGACGGACATGGTCGGATCTTGCAGTGCCCGTCACGACACGTGGCAGAGAAAGTTGTACACGCTGCAGCTTGGTAATGATTTTGCCAGACGTCCGGTAGAGTAGCGAGTGTCAATAATCGAGCCTTGTCGATACTATGTGACACAACACCGTGTTGGCTATGTCAAGACTCAATCGTGATCGAATGTCGTGGAGCCCTGAAAATTGCAAGGACCTGACTTTTAACGCACACGCACGGCTTCACACGCTTTCCTTTCAACTCGATGGCCCTATATGAAGCTCAATACGCATAGATTTTGTACAGTTGTAAAGCAAGGAAGAACATAATGCCAATACTTATCCCCAAGGCAATAAGACATTGCATGGAACCGAATTACACGCATGAATATGGCAATTATTATAATTTTTAAGTGCACGTTCGTGTCGACAGAAATTGTAAAAACAAATTCTCATATGCAACTGAAATCTTCACATCAGTTTGCTTACAATGTCATAACTGTGTAAAAGCTCCCACTGCACAGTGTAAACAATTTTCACAAACAACCAGCATTTCGTCACACTAGAATTTGTCAACTAATGCACTATATTTTCAAGTTAAAACTCCACTTTATTTCATATAAATGCCCTTTTAAAAATCACATTTGCACGCAAAATTACATAACAATTATAAATTAGAAACCCTTTGTCAATCCATTGCTATATTAAGGCTTCCCCCACACTGTGTTGATTATGGGGGGGGGGGGATACTTGAGCATACTTCACCACCCTGGTCAGCACCGCATTATAATTACACCTTGTATCTACTTAAATGTTTGCTTTACAGTGGGTAAAAAGTATTGATCAGGAAACCGTTACACTTAATTGAATGGTCTGCTTAAGTGCTATAAAATGTTCGAAACCAATAAAAAACATATCTTCGAAGAGTATAATTCGAGAGTGATGTATCATATAGATATTCTTTGCATGGACAAACATCTGCCAGACAAACACGGAGTTTAC
This sequence comes from Lampetra planeri, assembly GCF_965212315.1. Classification (NCBI taxonomy): domain Eukaryota; kingdom Metazoa; phylum Chordata; class Hyperoartia; order Petromyzontiformes; family Petromyzontidae; genus Lampetra; species Lampetra planeri. The sequence continues at coordinate 22,672,570 of NC_136109.1, read as the reverse complement.
ATAATCTAATCAGAGAGAATTAAAAATCTGTAACCTATACTCTACACATGTCCAAAATATCAAATATCACTTAACATCCACAGCATGAAAATGGCAAAGCTCCTGAATAAATCTAATTGTACACATAAATGAGCACACCTGTGTGCACTGCCATACAACAAAAACCCCACAGAAGGGAGAGGTGAATGCTATCCAGGCCCTGAATAAGGTCATATGGGGCAAACACTTACCCCAATGTCGACAGGGCTGCCAACAGCAGAATTGTTATATCTTCGGCATACTTATTTCTGCTAGGGCCGTCTAAAAGTATTGGTCTTTAGCTAAGCCTATCACAGTACAGCAAATGATAAGTTAAAATAAGCATTATTGGCCACCTACATAACTGTGGACCACTTTGCGGAAATATGCAATGGCACACTTTGCATAGCAGCTAAGTCGGAGCGTGCAAAGCATATGAACCTTATAGCAATAACTGGAAGCTAATCTTCAGATTTTAAGAGTTCTATCAACCTACTTGCTGACATAAATATTATATATTTTTTGGCCAATTAAAAACGGATGGTGACATTCTCATGAAGATACATTTTAAAAATCCCTCTGATTGTCAAAATACCCCATTGGAGAGAATGAAGCCCTTACATTACCTCTGCTGCTGTAAAACTCAGTATTTAGAAATAATGTACTTATCAGCTGCCTCCAATTGTGTGTGCCTTTCACACACAGATAACACTACAATTCCGTGACAATCCAAACACTGCCAGAGGTTAGGCATTGCCATAAAACATTATGAACGGTGGTAGCAACGACAAAAAGGTGTTTTAAATTATGCTTTCACGACTGACAAAGACGAAAATAACCCTTAAAAACACGATTACATTTATTTACAAATACATGCACTTACCTCCTGTTGGTAAACTATAAGTAAATTATCATCTGAATTACTGAATGCAGATATTGTATAGGTTAAATTATTATGAGAAACAGAAGCTTTGTAATTTATTCAAGATGGTTATGGAAATAAAAGGTAGTGGTGGCGTAGTGGTGAGCAAACTGAGCCATGAACACAGCATACAGAGGAGTTTGATTTTTGGCATGGCTAAAATGAGTGGCGCATGATATTTCAACCATTTCTGGGATCCCGTTTACAAACCTGCATTGTTCAGTATGGGAAAATAACTCCCACGGACCAACGTGGTGGGGGAGGCTGCAAATGGCTACGAATTACGATGGTTTATTTTAAATGTTAAGGCACTTACTATCCCAAGATCTTAGTGTTGTACCGGATAAATACTTTCCTCTGCCCCACTATGAATGGCTTTTCTCTATATCCTGTTCCTGTTCCATTTTTATTTTTGCTGCATTGCAGATATACTGTATATATGGGAGCCACTCCGCGAGATGTTAACTACCTCGCCTGGTATACACAAGGTCATGGGTTCCACCCCGATCCGGACCCTGAGGCCTGAAAATGTGGAGTTTTTGCATGTCTCTCTCCCCATGGTCGTGTATTTGGCTGCTTAACATTTCCACGTGATAAACCACTTAATTTGTCTGTCATTTGTGGCCAGGTCGCTTCTGAAAAAGCGCTATTAAGCCCTGCGAGCCTTATTTGGTAAAATAATAATAGTTTAGTTAAATTTTTTGTTATATATTTTATTGACCTTCTATGTTCTCTTCCAACTCCATCTATGTAAGCAACTATACAGTGATAAGGAATTTGTGAATGTACCTCCTTTCGACATACATTTTAAATATAAAGCTTGCTCATATTTACCATGCCCAATCATGGAACAATAAACCTGCAATACTTTGGAGGTCCAAGAGAGGGCAATAATACATACACAAGGTCTTCAAGCCAACAATCTTTAAAGGCTGAAAGTCTGGCACATTTAAAATCCATGACAGTAAATGCATGACAAATGTATAGATTTTAAAATAGATATAATAACTCCACAAAATAGCGTTGTTATAATATTTGTTAATTAGAGATTACATAATAATCACAATGTCAAAATAATTGAGAAATCAACTTCCCGAATCTGAAGTATTACATGATTATGATGAAAATTTAGGGCTCAACATAAACCTTGTACAATGCTGTATTATATTAAGTGACCTTTTCTCATCTTAGTCTAAAACCTTTGCGACTGCCTGCCACACAACAGTAATATTGAGCTTCAGTCGCAAGTAAATCTTAAGCATCAGTACCAACCTATATTATATGGCAATCTGTCAATGGCAAGTGAAATTCTCAAGAATAAATGCGGGTAACGTTAGTCAACACAAAGGAAGACAACATTTGTTTCTACTTAGAAATCGAAACGAAGAAAATAAACGTTTAATAGACTGACAACAATAATGAATTATAATGTAACAAAACTAGCAGGCGTCAGTACTTCTTTCAAATATAATACTTTCAAATAATTGTCCAAGAGGTGGAGGAAGCGGTAGATAAGTTCACGCTCTACGCTACGAATCCAGCGACCCAAGTTTGATTCCTGGCCACAGCTGACGCATTTGATATCTGTGGCATTTGATATCGGACTCACTCCTGGGTCATCTAACCCCCTTTGATTAACCCACAATGAATGACGAGCATGGTGAAGTATGGTTAAAAAAACATCTCTAGGCTGGCATGGCGTGGGGAGTCCTTCATCCTTTGGTGGCTTGAGAAAAGCTGGAAATAATTCTCCCAACACCAGGATTACTTTTTTTCCTATTCATGCAATGTAAAGCTGCAGCATTCTTGAGAATGCAATTTTTGCTACCCTACTCAAGACACACATGGAACAGCTGTAAGCAATCAAAAATTTGGACCACCGTGATCTTGCCTTACGTGCTAATCAATACAAGTGTAATCTCCAGAATGTGCAGCCTGTTCTGGAACAGAAGACACACACAAATTAACCAGAAGCGACGTGCCGTCTCCAACGGTCACGTCACATTTTGTGCGGTCCCAGCAGCCAATGACCCTAATTGAGAAGATTTGCGGAACTGGGCCAAAAGGGAGCTTTGTGAAAAGCAAACGAACTGAGAATATTCTCAGAGTATTGTTAACCAGACCAACAGATTTCATTGAAGTGCCAGCTGCATTTGGAAAAACAAATACGTTTAAGGTTGACGGGAGGCCACAATAAGGTAGAGATAGGCTTACAAAAATATCGAAATTAAATTGCAATGAATCCAAATACTATCGATGGTTTAATTTACTACTATATTTACCCAAGAATGTCAGTGTGTAACGCGCATGATGTCACTTCACGTCGACCAGCCCCCTCATTAGGACACCCCCCCAATTAATAATAATTAGCGGGTCACGTCACGCCACATGAGGCGCCTCCTCCCTCCTCCTCAGCGTTAAAACTTATAACCCTCACTACAAAGGCAGAACCCTCACGTCATGCGATCTCCGTAACGCTATTGAGACATAGAAGTAAAAAGGACGTCATGATGAACAAGGGATTATAACCTTTAAATGAGTCTGTCACCGCGGCCTTACAAATTGCACACGAATGGATGCAATGAACATCACATCGCAGTCTTCTTTTCGCTTGCAAGTTTCAGATTTACTGCAATACACCCGTCCTTGGACAGGCGAAAGTCTAGTTAGTATATTATATTCTGCATCTATAAACTATGAATGCAACTTTTGCCAATTTTAATAGGTACTTAAAAAAGACGTCGTAAACATTTGTGGCTTTGATAACTTTTCTCACCATTATCATCAGTGGTCAATCCACTGCTGGATGAAGGCCTCTCCAAGCCACTGCCACCTCTCACAATCCACTGCTGGATGAAGGCCTCTCCAAGCCACTGCCACCTCTCACAATCTTTCAATATACCAATCCACTTAATACCTGCACACAAACTGGACGTCCTGTTCGATGGATTCCATTCCTTAGCTGCCACTCCATTATTCTTGACAATTGTTCATCAAACCGTCTAACGGCGGAGTCCTGCTCAAGCCAACTTACTCTTAACAGTTCAGATGATTCCATGAACCTGCCTCTTCTCAAATGCAAGTGTTTCTTTTCTTGTATTTATGTTGAACTTATTTCGCATCGTACATAGCCAACCACGCTAATCGAAGGTGAGGGGGGAAGGACAACAAACTAAACAAATAGCAGTTCTAAAGAAATTCGTTTTAAATCTAGATTTCAAAGTGCAAAGCTCCAGGGACTTCCGAATATCGGGTGGAAGATTGTTCCAGACGGCCGCAGAAGCGCATCTTAAAATGCGCGATGCAGTGGCCGCCTTTGTTTGATGGTTAGCCAAAAGCCGCTGCGAAGATGACTGGAGTTTGTGTTACACGTGCGATTTCAAGCATGCACCTATCCATGCTTCTCTGTGTATAGTTCAGCTTGTTCTATATTTTTCGTGATGACCAGGTTTTTGAATCATGTCATCACAGGTAGTAAACATGATTAAATACTTTTTCCCTCAGGCACATTGGTTTGTACCCTTCCTGACAAGTATATGAGAATTCTAAAACACACATAGTAGAGTACAGAGCATTTTTCACCTTACAATATAAACATGTAAGGCTTATGTTTAGGTCATTAATTGCTCTTTGGGAAGCCACCTTTTTTACACTGCTATTTGTGCCAAAGCACATTAAGATTCCCCAAATAACTTCCTCCTGAAAAGGAATGTGTCACTAAGGCCAAATAGAGGTCAAATCAACCAAAAAAAATAGCAAGGCCGGGGAACAACACATACTGAAGAGCCCAACACCACTTGCATATCTGCAGTGGAATGTGATGCCACCCAAGTAGACGCATGTTTAAAACACACACGAGGGCCCTATTTACTTTATCATGAAACCCAAATAATGTTCCACTTCAATAAGGATGCATTAGGGCTGGCGCCAGAGGGTAGGGAGATGAAGGCATGCTTATGGACCTTTACCGGCAGAGGACACGATCAAATAAAACACCTTTACACTCAGGGGGCCCGATTTATGTCGTTTTCAAGAAACAGTTGCCATTATTTTCAGCAGAAACGTGGACATTGGAAATACAAAAACTCAGGGAATTAGCATATTTTCTCACCAAACATTGGCATACAATGCCCCTCTACAAATACATTATTTAGGCCAATGATCCTTGATGACTCTTAAGCATTATTTGTACAAAATCAAAAAGGATGTATATTCACTCAGTCTTTATGCACGTATGCTCTTCATTTACTTGAAAAACACATTATTTTTAATAATGGGGGGGAACATCGAACTGCACTTTTTTCTGTCAGGCCAAAGAAGTATCCAGCCAAATGAAATGGCACCATGGATATGAGAAGCTTCACTGTATTTTAATATGTTGTAGATATAATTTTAAAGTATAGGCAATTGCCTCACAGCTAAACACTCTAATAACAGAGTTTTAGTACTTAAGCTAAACCAAGTTTTCATAGTTGATCACCAACACACTCCGATTCAACACAAATTAACACCATTATTGTGTCACGTTCAAGGCCTGCAGGCCCTAACACCAGACCCCCCTCTGCAAGAGCAGCTCCAGCCTCCGATCTGAAAAAACCAAGACCCTTCCCTGAGCTAGTTCGGGGCAATTAAAATTGCCCGAGCTCCTTTCCTGGCAATGTTCTCCTACATCTTTGGAACTTTGTGGGAGCAGGGGAAAGAAGTACGTCCCCCCCACCCGACCAACAATTGGAGACATCACGTCCGTGACTGCAGCTTTCTGCTGGCGGTATCATGAGGTGAATCGCCTTAACTTGAGTTTTGTTTAGATGCCAACTAATCCCTCCGGCTGGGGAACTTCAAACCTTCCTGGCAATGAACTGAAAACCTCGGGATAGATACAGTGACCACTCATCCGGGTCCAGGATTTATTAACTCAACTAATCTGCGGTCTCATTGTCTACTCTGGCGAGCTGATGAGCCAACAACCGCACTCCCCTGCTCTCCACACAAGATAAGAGGAGAGCTGATTTGCGCATCAACTTGTGGAACTGCGGGGAGCCCTGCCGATTCACCATGGCAACCACCGTAATGTTGTTGTATATCAACAGGCGATCCTTTCCCATCACTATCGCCCTTACTCCACACTAATGATAAGCCTTATTTTGCCCTGAACCCGAGGAGACTGAAGCTCTGCTAGTCAATGTCCTATATGCACTGCAAGGCTCTGCTTTGTCAGCACGCTCACAAGCCAAACAGGCTTAGGTCCGTCTTCATCACCACCTGCTTCATAAAGAAAGCCAGGGGATACACCACCCTGTAAGTGAGGAGACTCAAGCCACCACAGCAGGTCCTGCCTTACCGGCCAGAAAGCTTTCACCAAGTGCATCATGCCACCCCTCAGGGGTCCAAGTGTAAATTTCGATTTAAAGCTTTCATGACTGCAGGGATTCATATTCTTGGCTCTTTCGGTAATGTCACGTAGAAGGGAAATAATAAAACATAAAAAAAAAATTTTTATTTCCCTTCTATGTGACTTTACCGAGAGAACCAAGAATATGGGTCCAAGTGTGTTAGCAGATACCATTCTCGGGTTTCCATATGTAACCAGGCCCAAGGGACCATGTTTACTGTTGCTGCCATATTGCAATGTTACAAGGAAAGTGCCTCGCGCTCCCTACCTCGTTGTTCAACAACCTGACCGCCTCTGCTCCGAGGGGTATTGATGTTCTCCACAGTTGGGAAAATCTTTACTGGGGCCGTGTCGATTATGGCACCCTCCTTGCCGGTCGCAAACTACATTTGGGACCGTTCAGGACAAATTCCGAACCACCTTCGCCACCACGGATCTTCCCAAGTCCTCCTCGAAGGGAGCACCTGGAACCCAGTGTCTCCCGGACGTAATAAAATGCAGTAATTTGCGGTCGCTTTTGAAAATGTACACATTCAGACACACATCTTTGGAATCCACTGACCCCATCCAGTTGCCTAGCTTGAGGGCCTTTGCAGCCGTTAATAACAAGTCTGGTTTGAATATAATAGCGAGTAGAACCTCTCACTGATCGCCTGCTACTGCTATGATGGACCGCTATCTCCAGGAGACCTCGACATTTTTGCTAACAAGGCTCTCTTCATCTTGGGTTCAACGGAAGTGGAGATTCCACCCAGGCTGGTTCCAGGGCGGAGCACGTAAACGCCAGCCTGTATGTTAGCCCAGAATGGGACGAACTGCATTAGTGCCGGTTGCTGGGGCCCTTGCCTCCCCCCGCGCCCCCGCCATGTCATGAACGAAACTGCGTCCTGATCCCACACCCTGGGATCTGACAGCACCAGTGTTCATTGCCCCAAAAGGGTCGAAAGGAATGCCATCAGGGGTGATAAGTATCTGTCCTTTCCCTGATTTCCTTACCATGCTGCGAATGCCATTGCGAGCTGCACTTCATCAAACACTTCCTTCAGTGCTGTGCTGTTCATCCTACTCTTAAACTGCGCCAGCCCTACAAGGCCAACTTGCCACCGAACACCGCACACAACAGCAACAACCGTCATTCGCCACTAAGTGGCGGTGACGTCACTTGTGCCAGGCTAGGTGCATGTTAAGGCCACTTGAAGTGTCGAACGCCCGCTGGCAGGTCACAGGGCAGACCCAGGTGCCATGGCTCAACTGACTCTGATGACTGGTCGATGCACCACCTGTGCCCCCTACTGTGCCAACTTGCTGTGTTTTAGCCTCCCGGCGCTCCACTCGATGTTATGAGCGTCGCTCCTCTACCCTCGGTTAGTCGGCTTTTTTTTGTATGCCACATATACCCCGACTCTCATTGACAATGCTGCCACTTGAAAAGCCTTTTGCAGTACCTCTTAACTGCTATCCCCCACATCTGATAGGAGCAGAGCTGGCTTATGAGGCTATATACGTTTTGCTAGAGCAGAACCTTCCAAGCAGAGATCCATAACATCCTCCATTTGTTCCCGTGTCACGTTACTCAGCTTGTTCCCCACCTGAGGGTTTTTGAAACACTTGGTGGAGTTTTCCCCACTCGTGCCTTAACACGTCCAGGGTGCTCTGGTCCCTGGGAAACCCGACAACCCCAGAGACAGGGAGGGCTTGAGAAAATTGGTGGCTTCTCGCCCATCCTTGTCAGCATCTGCACACTTCAATAGGTCTGAGCTATCACCCCGCGACCATTCGGCAGGAAACTTTTAGGCCTCTGTGTCTCCCAGGAGGAAATTACTTGTGAAGGCCTCCTTCGTGCGCTCGATTCCCCAGATGATGAGCACTCCCTATCCTCCTTTGTTTTTTCTTGGCTCCATCTGAGGAGGGCAGTCGTCATCCAAATCCAGCCACTCATTGTCCTCGTCCCACGTGGGTTTTTCGACTTATTTTGGCCTGGTGGGGGTTGCCGAGACCTCCAAGGTGCTATGGGACTCGTTCACATAAACAGGTGGACTCGAGCAGTCGCCATAACTATTGCCTCCTCAAAAATCAGGCTCAAATTTTCTGACCCAAGACCCCCCCCCATGGGCCATCCCAGACCATTGGGCCTGCCGGAGGTTCTGCACAATCTGAGCACTTCAAGGCTCTACCAACGTCAAGGACACCATGTCCATCTCCCCCCCCCCCCCCACCGGGAATCGTAGTCCCAGTCGGAGGCCTGCTCAGAGGTATTGAACACAGGGAACAGTTGCATGCATGATGTTCGCACCAATCTGGCCCTCCTGGCAACCAATCTCTGCAGCGCCGTCGTCTAACAATGTTTCCTGGCCTCTATTGATAGGCCTCAGTGCTGCCACCCCCCCTTACATGTGCATCACCTTGGAGGGGCTGACAGACGCTGCCATTCAGCTAGGGGGAGGCTGCATTTACTCCCAGGGACGTTGCCCCGAGTCACCATCTTTTTGCAGGCCGCAATGGCTTGGTGGGTGTGCTTGTAGGGCCGCTGGCGCACATCACTCCCTGCCTCAGCACTACGTGGGGTCTCTGAACGGTGTTTATAAAGGGCCTCCCCCTCACCTGGGCACTTTTTCACGAGCGGGGGACCCAGGGCTAGCTCCAGGTTGTCCCAATGGGGCAACCGCACCTTTTGAAGCTGCTTTGCCACACTGCCTCATGCTTAGAATGAGCTAGGTGGCTTCTTAGCACACTGCTGCTGGCATTCTCCGCAATTTTTTTTTACGCGAAATACACAGCCTCGAGGCAGGGAAAACATCTTGAATCTAGGTTGCTGGCCTTAATTCCAGCCCGCAATCAGGGCACTTTTTGGCACTGAAAAGGTCTGCCGGCACTAAAATACAACACTTTGCGTGCATGCAACCGTTAAATTACAAAAAAAGGTTCTGAAGGGCTTCTAACTAGTGGTAAATACCGCTAACGTTAACTGCGAGACACTTTGTACGTCCCGTCTATGTAAAAATCTTAACCGTAGCTACTCACGGGCACTTAAAGGCTCTGCATCTGAGCCTGGTGCAGAACTCAAAAACAATGAGGAAATGGTGGCCGGAGGTCACGTGAGGTGGGGGTGAGTCCCCCCCCCCTCCTTGCTGATCTAAAATTGTGGTGCTCAAAAGGATTTTCACGGTAAATACAAAAGCCATCATCCTCTAAGTGGATGCATTTTCTTCCATTTGGTCAAATTAAACTCATTTATGTGACACTGCATTGGCAGTGGTAGAGATCTTTCTGCTGCGGAGAAGGGCTATTGCCATAAATGTTACTTGTAATTGTTCTCCTTTTTGAGCAGTGTCCTTTCATATACATCTTTGACATGTGTTTTTTTCCTTTTAATAAAATCCATCAATTAGATGGATTGATGACAAAACTTCACATAAAGTAATAATAACCACAAGACATCAAAATGTTCTTTCATGTCCCATTCCTTAAACCATAACACACATGTGAATGAACACACGTGCAGATTCTGGCTGCAATAAAACTTTTTTGTAGCAGAATCCACAAAAAAATTCATCAATAACACTGCCCTAAAGGGAAAATTATATTATTTGGTTCTTTCGGTTAAGTCACGTCTAAAGATAAAATAATAAATTAAATTAAATAATAGAATACGACGTTTCGATTGCAACACAAGCAATCATCATCAGGTATAATGAAATAGCGACATAATATCTAACCAGAAAACTATAGACAGACATATTAGCAGACAGATATCACCAAGATACATACATAGCGAGAGCAACACAGGTAACAGAGAGGGGTGATCGTCTCTGTGGGGTGGCCTTAAATAGACAGAGGGGGGGCGGAGGCAGAGAGAGGGAGGGGGGTTAGAGAAAAAATTAGCATATCAATGAGTGGTCCACAAAACGTGGTGCTGCAAGTACGATGGCACGACAAGCAAGCCTGAAAATCAGGAAAAAGACACACTAAAATTAAATAACCTAGTAAAATATCGAAATGTAATGTAATACAACACAGAGGGTCGGTCAACACACAATTAACGCATAGCCTGGTTGATTACGTATTTCAAAGATTGCTAAGTTAGAATTTAAGTGTGAACATTCTAAAGAGGACACAGGCAGAGAAAACAAGTCGCCAGAGAAAAAAAAAAGATAAGCTTAAAACTTCCCCGTAGAAGTGGTTCAATCTTAATTTTAGAACTTTCGTGACTGCAGGAATTATTATTTGGTTCTTTCGGTTAAGTCACGTCTAAAGATAAAATAATAAATTAAATAATAGAATACGACGTTTCGATTGCAACACAAGCAATCATCATCAGGTATAATGAAATAGCGAAATAATATCTAACCAGAAAACTATAGACAGACATATTACCAGACAGATATCACCAAGATACATACATAGCGAGAGCAACACAGGTAACAGAGAGGGGTGATCGTCTCTGTGATGTGGCCTTAAATAGACAGAGGGGGGAGCGGAGGCAGAGAGAGGGAGGGGGGTTAGAGAAAAAAATAGCATATCAATGAGTGGTCCACAAAACGTGGTGCTGCAAGTACGATGGCACGGCAAGCAAGCCTGAAAATCAGGAGAAAGACACACTAAAATTAAATAACCTAGTAAAATATCGAAATGTAATGTAATACAACACAGAGGGTCGGTCAACACACAATTAACGCATAGCCTGGTTGATTACGTATTTCAAAGATTGCTAAGTTAGAATTTAAGTGTGAACATTCTAAAGAGGACACAGGCAGAGAAAACAAGTCGCCAGAGAGAGAGAAAAAAAAGATAAGCTTAAAACTTCCCCGTAGAAGTGGTTCAATATTAATTTTAGAACTTTCGTGACTGCAGGAGTTATTATTTGGTTCTTTCGGTTAAGTCACGTCTAAAGATAAAATAATAAATAAAATAAAATAATAGAATACGACGTTTCGATTGCAACACAAGCAATCATCATCAGGTATAATGAAATAGCGACATAATATCTAACCAGAAAACTATAGACAGGCATATTAGCAGACAGATATCACCAAGATACATACATAGCGAGAGCAACACAGGTAACAGAGAGGGGTGATCGTCTCTGTGGGGTGGCCTTAAATAGACAGAGGGGGGGGGCGGAGGCTCTCGCTATGTATGTATCTTGGTGATATCTGTCTGGTAATATGTCTGTCTATAGTTTTCTGGTTAGATATTATGTCGCTATTTCATTATACCTGATGATGATTGCTGTGTTGCAATCGAAACGTCGTATTCTATTATTTAATTTAATTCATTATTTTATCTTTAGACGTGACTTAACCGAAAGAACCAAATAATAATTCCTGCAGTCACGAAAGTTCTAAAATTAAGATTGAACCACTTCTACGGGGAAGTTTTAAGCTTATCTTTTTTTTTCTCTCTCTCTGGCGACTTGTTTTCTCTGCCTGTGTCCTCTTTAGAATGTTCACACTTAAATTCTAACTTAGCAATCTTTGAAATACGTAATCAACCAGGCTATGCGTTAATTGTGTGTTGACCGACCCTCTGTGTTGTATTACATTACATTTCGATATTTTACTAGGTTATTTAATTTTAGTGTGTCTTTCTCCTGATTTTCAGGCTTGCTTGCCGTGCCATCGTACTTGCAAGCACCACGTTTTGTGGACCACTCATTGATATGCTAATTTTTTCTCTAACCCCCCTCCCTCTCTCTGCCTCCGCCCCCCCCCCCCTCTGTCTATGTAAGGCCACCCCACAGAGACGATCACCCCTCTCTGTTACCTGTGTTGCTCTCGCTATGTATGTATCTTGGTGATATCTGTCTGCTAATATGTCTGTCTATAGTTTTCTGGTTAGATATTATGTCGCTATTTCATTATACATGATGATGATTGCTTGTGTTGCAATCGAAACGTCGTATTCTATTATTTAATTTAATTTATTATTTTATCTTTAGACGTGACTTAACCGAAAGAACCAAATAATAATTCCTGCAGTCACGAAAGTTCTAAAATTAGGAAAATTATATGATGGGCGACGCTTCGGGAAATTTCCCTTCTTCATTGCACATCCTCCTTCGGCAGCATTATCAACTACTGTCAGTTTAACACCTAGGCTTTCGCGACCAATGTTATTCAACTAATGTGTTTAGTGTTTTCGTTACTTGTGCTCGTGCACCCCACTGCCAACGTAGCGTCACCAAATAACTTAATTAATTTTCAAATAAACGGTAGCTTTTCTTCAAAGCACATCACAAACAACAATCAACACAAACAACATAATGGCAGCATTACCTTTTAATTCTGGAGTAAAAATTACCTGATCGAATTGCAGCATTTTTTTTTACCGACTCGAGTTATTAAATAAAATGGCAATTAAAATATCTGCAAAGGAGTCTAAGCCGACAACAACAACATTCATAATTAAAACTGGCCAGAGTAAATGAGAGATCCTCGGTGAGTGTTGCATTAAAAGTGGTTTGGCAAGAGACATTTAATTTATATATTTACAAACAAGACCTGCTCCCTCTATTCTATCCTGAGTACCAGCAGGTGGGAGATCTCGACATGCCACAAGTAGGTTAGTTTACAGGAATGGAAAGGTTGATTTAACTTCAGAAAGACTCGAAACTTATTTTTAAAAATGTCACTTGTCCAAAACAATCCAAACTCCTCATTTATGGCATCAAACAGCAATTTAACCGACCAGTGTTGTGGTTCCAAAAAAATCCCTTTGATGCTAACATTGCAATGAAGTTAACGTTTTGACAACAGTGCAGAGTACTACGCAGTTGTAAAAACTCTGCCATATTTTCACCCACTGCAGGATTATTTCACATGAGACAGATACGGCTAACAGAATTAAATTGAGGTCATGGTCACTGACCACCTCTTTTGTGCTGAATTCCTGACTGTCTCTTGGCAATCTGAGTCATGAGGGTCTGGTCTGCAGTCTGCTCATTTCAGACTGACATTACCGAGGTCAAAATGTGTGAATAACTTGATAAGATTGAATAACTTCAGTTCACCTGCTTCAGGCATGGTGGACAGAAACCTATTGAGTTTGTTAAGATTGTGGCATGTGAAAAGTCACTATCTTTTACTTTGTCTTCCTGTGTGGTCCACTTTAATGGTAGAATATATAAAACATTACTTAACAGGCAAAAGGCCACGTCCTATAGAAAAAATTAAAGTAAATAAAAGAAAAACAACGTTTCTAAAGTTTTAAGTCAAAATTTAAGACAAAAGGCCCTTGCACCTATCATGCAGCAGAGATAAAATTACCACTTTCACGTGGTCACGCGTCTTCCACTAATAGCCTTGCTTTAGTTACACACAGCTACGTAATCGTGTCGTTTGTTAACTACAGTACACATACTCGACATTGCACTGTGCATTCACCCCTCTTCTAAACACCCAACTCACAGCTCCCAAAGAAAGAACAACTTTTGCTCCAATTCAAGCCCTTTTTTATGAAGGCATCCATGTGTTGGTCATGGGGGTTGTTTGACCATACTTTGCCATGCTCATCAGTGCGACAACATGGAGGAAGGTGGGGCCCAGGACCACGTCAGATATCACTCACCAGGAATACGTAATTAGCCGTAGTCAAAAATTTAACGTTCGTTATTGGGATCATATCGCAGTGTGCTAACCACTGCACCACCACTCCCATCGACTTTTTTTATGGAGAGTAAATCACACACAACACTTTTAGGACAATCAAATGGCCATACTTGGCCTAAAGCTAAACACGCAAGTCTATGACCCTCTGTCACCTGAATACAAATGTCATGCTTCCGTTGTTTTCATCATCCTTGCCTTGCATAACAGGAAGCAAGATGTGTGAATGGAGTCTCTCAACTCAAACACCATGGTTGCTAGCATAGGCAAAAAAACGTGCGTGAGTTTTACATATTTCAATCGTTATTTTGCCTACAAAACTAAAGCAGTCGTTACAGGTAATCAGATTAAATAAACTGTAAACTAAAACATATTTTGCTCACGATACTGTGCACACAAATGCAAATCAAGTAGTAAAATATTTGTTTAGTATTTGTATAGAAATCAGCAGGGTAGGAATGTTTCACTGCCCCCCTGCAGAAATTAAGTGGATTGTCATAAATTAGGATTGTGATTTAAGATTACATTTCCACTGAAACATTGCGATCAATATAGCAGCCTCTAGTGGCTGCAGGGGTCACATTAACCCATTACGTAGAGTGTACGAATGAAAATCATCAATGCTTTTCACAAAAATTGGGCATGCGTATCATGAGCTTAAGAATCAATATCAATAAGTAAATCGATGCATCAATTAACCACTATCAGGCACATAAAGCCATTAACATTGTAAGATAACAAAAATGTGATCTGCATTCTTCAATAACATTTATAATAAAAATATGAATGCTTCATAGTCCACAAACATCACTATTATTAATCCTGACCAATCCACTGCTAAATGAAGGCTTCACCAAGCTTTCGGCATCCCTCACAGACCTTGAGCCAGAAAAAACACACCTAGCACCTGCACGTGAGCTGATTTCATCACTCCATCTTCATGGTGAATGCACTATCAGGCATGTTCCCTCCCTTGCCAGCCACTCCAAGTAGTTTGTCTTGACCATCAGCCACGATCCCATCAAGGACATCTCCAGCCCAAACCCATCTACTTTTCTCAACAGTGAATATTATGTCTAATCTGCGCAATGTTCTCCAAACCATGTTATTCTCATTCGTATGCTTTGCACACACAGCAATCGTATATATATTAAAAAATGGACAGGCAAGTCCATTGTGAAGGGCAAACTTGTGCGGGAACATACTGAGTGTCCAAGATTCAGCCCCGATCGGCAACGTTACAGTGCAGTAAATTATTTGAACGGCAAAATGCATGGCGACATCACACTTACGCAGCTTGACAGGTCCACTGTACGAATGTGCATCCAATGCACTGCAGCTCCACTCCAGCCTGGCCGCCTTTGTTTGAGCGTACTGTACAAGCACAACAGCTGTTGTTCCAGATATCCGAGCTTGAAGACTCACGACACATTTCAAGGCTCGCTTCTAAATATACTTCGGGCCCCATAAACACAACACACTTCGGCATCCGGCCGTCTTTTCCATGTTCATTTTTGCAGACACTGGTTAATTGGTGGGGGGGGGGGGGAAGTTAAACGTGATGCTTGAAGGTGAATAGTGCTTTGGCAGCGGACAACCAAAGCAGGTCGAAAGATAAACAGGCTAATCACTGAACTTAAACTCTACACCATGAAGATGTATGGCACCAGAGAGATTTTCATAATGCGTAATTTAACCAAAGACGTTAACGTTACAAATCACTGGTTTGTGGATGGAAGAATGGGTAACACCAAGCATGTGCGAGGGATTCTCATTTGTAATAAGACTGAAAAATGTTACCAAGTTTCTACTGGTGGATGTGCATGCGGATTGTTTGAGTTGGGTTGTCGTTTGTGCATTTAATGTGACGAGTAGAGCCTGCAAAAGATGACAACGAAGAAAAGGTTTTAAAAAATTCCATGTAAATTGACACGGATATCAATAGTTGATAAGGCTGACATGCTGAAAGATTTCTTTAGAACTAAAGAAGCCCACAGGCTATTTGGAATAAAGATTAGACTTGTACTGTTCCTGCTGAAAAATCCTCACTTCACATTTTGGTTGCTTTAGAAATACGATTTCCGTTGGTAGGTAAACGAGCGAGACACACACAGGCGAACACTTCAACACATTTAGGTTCCCGAAATCTGACAATAACAGATAATAAGCGGTAGATATGCAGCTGTTGTAAATATTATAAGCGAGTGCACCAGACACACTATGGAAATTATGTCAAACAGATGTGGTTGTGATAACAAGAAATGTGCATGTTTAAAATGAAAAAGAACATAAACTTAGTGAGCACACGAACCGAAAAAACGCATATATAAGGCCAGTAAACTTAAACAATGAAAAAGATATGGCTGCTGCAGAAGAGCAAGAAAGAATGTTAGGATACGTTAATAGCAGAAAGACAATACATTCGAGAAAGACTTGCTCAATACAGGACTGCGTATTAACAAAAGTAGACATCTGAAATGGACGTTGGTAAAAACAATCGGGAAAACGAATTCTCTGTATGTGTACTTGAGAAACTTAGTGGCAAGGAGATGTCTTAAGATACAGGTTGAGAATTGATTAGGGAACAGCAGCAGTGGAAACGTTGCAAAAAGGATGCTGTCGTAGAGGTTTGGTGCAGGTGCGTTATAATTCAGCTCTTTAACACAGAAGAGCCCACAAGACTCCGTGGAATCGCTGATAAACATCAGACAGCCGGGGAAAAGTTAATTGCAATAAGTAATATTTGAAAATACTTTTTTTTTTAAACACGCTTTAATTTAATGTACCGTACGAGTAATGGCAGAACTCCACGACTCCAGGAAGTGGCCCCGAAGCTTGCCATAACGTAAGGAGACGTGGTGATTTACAGCCATGAGTTGAGCGTGGACAATTAGACCCAACCCGAAACATAACATATCAAAAAGAATGCTTTAAAATATATATTAAAAATTGTAATGATAGAATATAGCATTGTCATCAGTATGACATACGTATACAAAGTTTGCAGTCGATACGACATTGGGAAGTAGGTTAAAATTGAGTTACAAGATTTGAGGATACGACAACAGACAGAGTTGAGGATACAACAGAGTTGAGGATACAACAGACAGAGCGAGTTAAATAAAAGCGTGTAAAAAGGTAGAGAATACTGAACAGACGGGGGAAATATATAACCTTAGAAGAATTTGAAACAAAGGTGAAAGAGTTGTATCTTTGTTAAGGCAGCATATACGAGTAATATTACTGACAAGATGTTAAAGAAAGGCAGCTAACAGATACATATCAATAAAATAATAAAAGTTGCAGAGCAAGGAATGGGTTTCACAGGACTAAAAAAAGGTAATTGTCATAACATGACATTCCAGACAAAGTGTTTACCAGACTTTTTCTGAACAGGATAAGCAAGCAGGAATAAGTAAGACAAGTGTGGGTTTAGAGCAGGATGGGTTTATAATATAGGGATCATATATTTTAGTCACAAACAAAGAGGACAGGCAGTGTGCATGGGACCTTTGAATTTGTATTGTACGCTTGAAGCAAGCACATGATTCTGTTTCAGAGAAAGGCTATCCAAACATCTAGGTTGTTATGGCTTTCCAGGTAACACAAGCAGACTGCTTGTATTATGTGGATCAGGAACGAGTTACATGAGAGTGATTGTAGGGGAGGACGGATTTTTTTGGCAGGGGGTATATTTTGTCACCCACTTTGTTCAATGCTGTGCTTTAACTTGTGCTCACTAAAATCATGAATAGGTTAGTAGAGAGAGAGGGGTAAAAAAAAACATCCAAGAATCACATTGGGGGTGCTTTCAACGGAGGGATTTCGAGCAGGCAGTTAACACGGGATTTCATTAGCTGTGACCCTGGCTGGGGCACTGCAACTTTTTGGCAAGTTCAGTTTACTGAGTCTGGTTACTACTGAGGCCTTGGCCTGCAAGATATCAAAAACAAAGTTGCTGGCAAGTGGTTTGTGATGGCGGGTCCCCCCCAAGCACCTTTACCACAAGTGTCATTTTAGGTAGTAATGAGGCATAATAAAAGTGATCTGTGATCAGGGTGATGTTTTTGGAGAAACACGCACAAACTACGTTGACAAAAGCAGGGGTCGACTTTAGTTTTAAAGTGATATTGGTATCCGAGACGGGAGTTAATGTGTGTGTTACTTTATGTAAAAAGAGCGCTGGAATTGAATACAGCACTATTAAAAAGAGACATATGGCCTTTGGATACAGGACACTAGAATTTCATGGGAGGATAGTGGAAGAAACTTGGAAGGTCAGAACAGAACGTGGAAAGAAAAAGCTGCCAATTACATAAAAAAGGAGAATGTGATAGGTGGGACACGTGCAGGTACGGAGGATGGCATATATCCAACATAAGGCATTGAAGTGAGCACTAGGTCTGTGACTAAGTGAAGCTTGGTGTCCTGGCATTAACTTTGCAACAACTATGGGATCCAACAGAATCATGGAAAACATCGGGACATTAATGGATTTAGTTGTAATTATCTCTTAACCTTGGCACTTCTTCCAGAGGCCTACATCGACCCTCGCACATTTAAACATGTAATTTCTTATATTTAGGGTGTGGTAGAAACATTGTTTCATTGTACCGCCCGCAACAAATTATATAAAGTATGGTTATCTTGGTAAATTTGGAATCAAATGATACGAGATGAGAATTAAATACCAATTGAGTTATTACATGTGGTTTAATGAATTAAATATTAATTATATCTAACTAGCTTGCTTGCCCGAACAAAAGGATGGGTGTATATTGCAGTAAAACTGAAATATTCAATAGAAAAATTGTTCAGCTCATGATTATTAATGAGGGGGGGGGGGGGTGCCCCATGTGGACTTACGTCACCCACTAATGGTTATTGGGGAGGGGTGCGCCATGTGGAGTGACGTCACCCGCTCATGTGGAGTGATGTCACGCGCGGGACACACACATTCTTAGCTCATATTAATATCAAATTCTATGGTTTCTGTTTACTTGTGAAAATCAAAAGATGTCTGATTAATTCTGAGTTTATTTAGGTGTCGTTCAAAACATTTACTATTGTCTAGTGAAAAGGACAGATTTATATGGTTTACTCGTACTTGTAAATTTTCACAGTTTCTTGTTGCACTTTGCAGGACTCTCCACAACAGCTTTCTCAAGGGGGACTGGAATTTGCTCCTCTCTTTTTCTTTTTGCGGGAATGATGTGAACACCGATTGGCTGTGTTGGCCAAGGTAGTTGACTTTGAGCCGACAGTCATATTGTTTTGCTTTGTCAAAAAAGGCAAGGTAGTTTAAGAGTTTATATTTATTTTGTGATGTCCCGTTACAGCACCTTATCAAGGCGTTTTCCCCCACCATTTTCATTCTGCGAAGGGGAGAGTTTAGTTTTTCACTGTGTGACATCTGTAGTTGTTGACTTGTTTACTAAAGTAAAGGGTGATAAAACTAACTTTAAGAACAACAGACCCATTCGCCTGCCTAGTTAAAAACAAATTGTTCAGAAAGATTTGTCGGAACAGTAAGCGGACCTAGGCAGGACATGTCTCTGCAAGAGATGGTAACCAATGCTTAAGAATATGCAGAGGGCGTATTATGAAATGCATCCCAGTATATCTGCCGAGGAGATGGAGCAATGAAGTCAGCTTGTGTGTATTTGCGAGGCGATTACATTACAGGATTGTGAAAGAGATGGTCAAGGCTTGGAGAATGATGTTATACTTTAACGTTACACAAGTTAATGAGGCTGTTGCTTAAATGATGGAGAGCAAGTAGCCACACACATAATAAAGGGGTTTGCTGCTCAAATCATGTGGTATATAAATACAACAGAAGTGGCAACAGTGTTAATGGATGCAGGGAGGAACTAAATCCACACATAAATGGCAACTTGTTCACTACCTGTAATATATACAGATATTCATTAGGCACAATTTACTATGAACCCTTGAAGGATGTATCATGTTAAGCAGGGTTATGCATGATATTTTGCTATTCAAAGCGCTTAATGCAGGTGCCATGGTATATACAACACCAATGTACCAAAATAAAACACGTCCCTAATATAGATGCACTGGAGTATCTGGAGCTGGTGGGTCACATTAGGCTATTTCACATGGATACTGGCCAATGTGTCATGTCAAACTAACTCTACTATTACTTGTAATTTATTGACCAAAAAGCGAGACTTTTCTTTACAGATTTTTTTTTGGGGTGTGGGGTAAGGATTTTCCAACCATATATCACGACGTGTCCTGGTATCGTCCAGGTCGTTCTTTCGAAATGTGAAAGATTCAACAATGCTCAACGAAGTTCTCTTCCTGTCCATAAATGCGGTGGTATTTTTTTACAGGAGACTCCTTGTATTGAGCGTACAGTCAAAGCTGTATATGTTTAACAGATTAATTTGTTGTAACTTTAGCACGGTGAAACACCTCTTGTCCAGAAGCCCTCTAATTCACCGCTTCTAATACCCCATAGGGTCAGGTTCTTCCCTTGATAAAGAAACTGGCACTCATCTGCGGTTATCCTTTGCCGTCGCAGCACCAACGTTTTGGAACAATCTTGTTTCCTTCCTAAACTTCGGGACATCTACCTTCAAAAAAATATCAAGTAGAAGATTATGTCTGGATACAATTGCTTTTGCAAATGTGATTTGTAAGTTTCATGCTTACCCATGTAGTATCGATAGCTAAATTTTAATGTACAAATTTATTCAGGAACTGTGTGTTGTCTTGGTGTGGTCTGAGACTGTTCTTGCTGTTGTTTTCCTGCCTTGCCCAAGCTCGGGAATTGGTGTACTCATTAAATTTGAACTTAATTTGCAAAGATTCTGTTTTATTCATTTTTAGTTATTTGCTTCCCTTTATTATACTTTGCACTCCTATTGTTGTCTTGTATTTGTTTCTTGTAACTGCATGATCCGCCCCTTCTGGACATATTTGAGAAAGAGCTTCATAGCTCATCAGATTTCTCCAGGATCAAGATACTGATTTTGATGCCATAGCAGATAACATAAATAAGAGTACAAGCGGTGGTGGAAGAGCCTCGACAAACTATGTCAATAATCATGAAAAAAGTTTGAATTAATGAAGACTACCAATGAAGTTGATGGTGAATATATTGCAAATTAAACTCCTGAGTTGCAGGGGGGGGAACAACAATTAATGAGAATGTTGCAGAATAACGCATTGAAATGCCCCACCATAAAAATGTGTTTGTTGTTTTTCACAATATGTATTAAAATATATATATATTTCCTATGCCCCCTCCACAACTGCCTCGGCATTGGCACCACCGCCCACGTCTTGCTGAAAATACAAATCTGAATTTGAATATAAAAATCAGGATTCGAAAATACAAAGATGTAGTTTCACGACGATGACATTTTTCGATTTAAAGCTTTCGTGACTGCAGGGATTCATCTTCTTGGTTCTTTCGGTAAAGTCACGTAGAAGGGAAGTAATAAAATAATAAACATAAAACTTAATAAAATAATATAATAATATAATAAAATAATAATATAATAAAATAATATACTTTTTTTATGTTTTATTTTTATTATTTTATTACTTCCCTTCTACCTGACTTTACCGAAAGAACCAAGAAGATGACATTTACTTCTAAGAAAATAATAGAAGCATCTAATCTAATGTGTCTTTGGCAGCCATTTAAAAGATTGTAAGACTTCATTTTAAATTCCCAATTTCCATAATCACTGTGACCTCTCTGGCAAAATTGTAGCATTTTATTATTGCTATGGCTTGTTTACCCATGAAATCCTCACTTCGTTTCACGACAACATCAGGAGGGTCCTGCCAAGTTTTCGCAATAGAGGGCAATGATTTGCTATGGAGGTTTCAACTGAGTAATTTGCAGGTGTATTATTTAACTTTGGCCAAGATAACTGTAATTGAAGATGTACATATTTTAATAAAACCAGGTTGTGTTCATCTTCGCAGCCATCTGCAGATAATTCTGACCCTTTTGTAACAGCAGACAATATTCACCTTTTGCAAACTTCTTCAGGCACACCGCCGGTGTGATGCTACTCTTCATAACATTTTCAAAAAGCACTCCAACCAACCCTAATCTCACCCACAATTTCATCAAAGTGGTGGTTTACCTTAACCTATTCAAGATATGCATACTGCATTGTGTTCTCCTATTGTGTCCCTCCACCAATTAATGTATTTGTTCAGTGAACTTGTTTATACACTTTTGTTTTACTCGTATTTAGCACCAATTTCAGTCTTCTTTGTAAATTTCTTCAATCTTTCCTGGATATAAATTGTTCATGAAGATCACATAGAACCGAATAATGGGCAATTTAGAGGCCAACCAAGCGTGGCGAGCAAGCTGGATTTAAAAAGAGCCCCCCCCCCCCCGCATTGATCACTCGCATACTATCAGATTCTCAGACAAATATCAAATATCACGCCTGGCTTTTGTAGACTTTTGAAATACAATGTACGTATTGAAAATGGATGCTTGGATGCTGCCGTCTCAAGTTCTCACAAACCAAGGTCTTACTTTAAAAAACATGTAGAAAATACCATGCAATACTGTTTTAAAGGCTACAACTGAGATTGCATGTAAAAAGTTACGTTTTTAAATATACAAATTAGAATAAGGCAAGGATATGCTTTCTTCCCTAAGGCTACTCAGACCAACGTTTGAATATACTTTACAAACAATGGACAGGTGAAATAAAGGTATAAAGATAAATGGGCAAAAAGTAATAACCATATAATATATGCTAACAGTCATCATTACAACCAAATAAAATGAACTACAGGAAAATGTCCACGAACAAAATATATTATGATAATCATGATAATGAAGATGACAATGAATGAGGATGAAGACAACAATGGTATAAAATCAAAGGTGGGTGGCGGAATTAATGAAGAAACAATCCCGCATGATGGCAATGCTTAAGATTAATGCGTTGAACTACAGCTCACGGAAAATTATTCCTGTTAATCGCAGTTACTGCACACTAAAGTCATCCAATTATCTCCCATTGTCCAAGGACTTCCCATCACAGATGACAGAAGTAATTTTCAGGAATAAAAATTATGAAAACTCCTCTTATACACACATTTGTGCATTATGGAGTACCTTGACCATTGCTGATAAAATCTGTAAAAAATCATTATTAAATTGCATACAACAAAACACGGGTACCAACATAAGGAAGAAAAACTGGTTTTAAAATGAACATGACCAATAAATGTCACTTTGCGCAAATACAGTCATTTAACACCTAATTTAAATTGCTATGGTCATACCTGCACATTAAGACGTGCATGGGCATGCTACAAACTGTACAAGTACAGCTGTGTGTTCAGAGCATGCAGTGAGTCTGGGAGCCACCTGTCATTATGCATACATTAGGTTCATGTTGCTTGTGCAAAAAGGTCTGATAATACGAAAATTTGCTGACGATATCAGACGTATATTTCAGCTGACACAGGCATTGATGAAAAACATGACCAATTTGAAACATGAGTGAAAAAATTGTGCATGTGGATATATACTCTCAGATGGACCTCTGCTTGTCTTTGTATTTAGCTTCTGGATATCAAACAAGGAATACAAATCATACGTATGTGTGGATGCTGTAATGCTTTCCGAACATGCAATTGTTCTTGGAAGTGTTTCTGTAACGTGTCCTACCTATTATGACATGATTCAGAAACATTGGCATTCATAAAGACAAGGCAGCAACAACAACAACTGAAACGTGTGCAAAGGATCATGGGGGAGGTCGCACTTGGAATTACTGCTTTCACGTCTTGACGTCATCGGCAGGCATGCATGCACATGGCAGGTGATGTCACAGAGGAACACGACATGGATGACATGGCATTACACGGTACAGGACATCGCGAGATCACATTACACACGCCGACGTCATTTCTGGCGCACGAATGGCGGTGCAACGCGATTGCATTGGCCGAGGAGGCTCACCCATTTTCGCTTAATTTCGTTTTTCTATCGCGAAACATTAGCAATAAGAAAACGCATTTAAATTGCCCTTGTGTTGTCTAGGGTAATCCTTTAATATCAATACAACTTAAAACGAGTTTCGTTCTCATTGTATCATCTTCATGAGAGTTGTCATACCCCCCCCCTCCCATTAAAGATTGACAGACAGTGATGGGAAAATATACGGACAGAGAAGGACAGGTTGGTGGAACATGCAGATATTACCATGCAAGGCTACAAGGTGGTTAATATATGGCAATACAGCAAGCACATTGCTGAACTATCTGTGCAAACCCCCCTTGTATTATTCCCGCATAGTAGCAAAACATTCCAAAGCAGGCCTTTCATTAGAGAAAAAACGCAACGGGTGACCCAGTCTTGCTTTGATTAAACACATTCCTGCGGAGGGAGCTGGTAGGAACGTTGGGTTGCTCGGTCAATGGCCAGGGTCAACGGCGGCGTGGTGTATTCCGCAAATATGGCCGACTTTGAGGGCGGGCACAAGCCGGCGTGAGTAGGTTAAACGTTGAGTTTTATAAGGGCACCACGGGGTGACCAGCCCCTCCCCACCCAGCCCCTCCCCACCCAGCCCCTCCCCACCCAGCCCCTCCCCACCCAGCCCCTCCCCACCCAGCCCCTCCCCACCCAGCCCCTCCCCACCCAGCCCCTCCCCACCCAGCCCCACCCAGCCCCTCCTCACCCAGCCCCTCCCCACCCAGCCCCTCCCCACCCAGCCCCTCCCCACCCAGCCCCTCCCCACCCAGCCCCACCCAGCCCCTCCTCACCCTCCCCACCTAGCCCCTCCCCACCCTCCCCACCCTCCCCACCCAGCCCCTCCCTGCACGACGGACAGACACAATAATAACCAGGAGGTTCCTACCAGTATAAGGTACAGTTATAGCATGCCACTAAAAGTGTGCTTATAAACTGGAGCTTAAGGACCAACAGCTCATAAAGATAAAATGGCTTCGAGGAAAATAAAAATGCGTTAGCTGTATTGAGATATCACTTACATCAAAAGAAAAGTCAGTCGCATCAAAGCGCGAAGTTAATGTAATATTCCGACACGCTTTGTCCGGTCCACTTCTCTGAAAACATCAGATTATCACCTGGGACAGGGGCACTTTCACCCTACATAATTCTGAAAACTCATTTATAGATACACATTTTATAACGAGATTAAATTATTTTAGAGATGCGTGCTCACATCTTCTACCAATACGTTTTTTTTCTTTAAGCAGCCTGCATACAGATGCCATTTAATCCACCACAATTTACATTGAAATACATAGACTGACAAAAACATGCTTTGATATATCGGACCAAATAAAATGTAAAAAAAAGCCTAACAAATAAAATAAAGAATGTAAAGCTGTGGGGGGAGGGGGAAATGGAGACAAGTTCAAACTGGTCAGTCAAGCTCATTCATGATCGAGAGAAAGAACAAGTGACAATAAGCATGCAAGCAAGGTCACGGAGTGCCAACTAGAAACATCCTGCTTGGTTGGGAATGCTCTCATCATTCGAATAACGAATGCCCAGGTAGGTTTTCCAGTCCTAACATGCAGTAATACATAGCATGACATGTCCGTGTAACAACACACACCTGGAGAATATGCTACCGTATTCATTAGGTTATATATTCAGAATACAGAACTCGGACAAGAAACATCGATTCGGGAGAACGATTATCCGTTGCCCTATCACCCACGATTTCGATAATCGATGGGGGCTGTATGGACAGCTAAAACTCCGATTCATTTTCAGTTGACCTTTTCTTCCTATTATTACACATTTTTTTCGCGAATTATAACTGCAAGTTAATTCGCGGATAACTCCACGAATAGTAGGATCCGTGACATTGGTCCCCTCACATCGTGATGGATGAAAAGATTTATCGCATATATTTGTATGGTAATAGATTATTACGTGCTTAGATTATCGCTTCGTATAGAGGCTATTCTGTAAGATGGGTTAAACGGGGTTTTTTGGCGATGGAAAAATTAGACATTCACGGAAAACTGGCCTAGTTCGCACTGATATGCCAGCAATATTCTCACAACAAAATAATTTACGGTGCAAAAAATAACTTGTTAACAAAAATAAATGAAGACCATTTCATTGTAACATTACATAAAAGGTGCAATCAGTTCAGCAGATTTAACTTTGACTGAACACAGATAGGGGGGGGGAGGTTTATACAAAAATGCCCCTTTCAAACTAAACACAATTGTAAACACAATTCATATTATTAAAATAAATTAGTCATTGCGCATAGCGGCCAAGGAAAAACATCTGTCCACACATATTTGGCATTAGAAAAGACAACCGAGGCGGTGTTCTTTATGTATTTCCCCCCCACACACACTTTCCTGAGTTATTCTTTCCAGAACAATAAAGTTCCTAATTGGTGCGACCTTCTCGTGATCAGGAAGCAATTGTTCTCCGGGTGCTATGGGACTGAAATGAAAATAATTCCCAAAATAATTTGGAAATGGCGGCTGCTCTTAACAATGATCTCAAGCTTTGAATGCACAAATCTCATATATATAGAAAAAATACATACAAATAACAAAAAACAGGTCCTCATAAAAACACATATGATAAATATTATTGATGTATTCTTTTATTTTCAATACGGCTGTCATGTCGATTTATGTTGTATAATATTTCAGCCCATATGTTTATTAATATAGTTATACTGTTTTCTTAATAAAGTTCAGTATCTCTGGATATAAATGGATCAAGAGATACGATGAGTACAGCAATGGCCTCTTATCCTGACTGAATTTACAGTGAAAAGTTATACCATCATATGCAATACATTTAACAAATGGGATTGATTACAATTTTTTTTTACTAAATCAAGAGATCAAATAAGCGCTAAAAAGAGCTCCTTATTTAACCAACGCTGGCAAAAAACGCTCAAACCTTTCCAGATTACGAAAAATTGCGCTTGCTAAAGTGGAATGTTTCAGTACAGTTTAAACACAACCATAATCCTTCATGAAATGTCACATGCAGAAGATTACAAAAGCTCACAAACTCACTCGCAACCGCTCTCGGCTATGTACAAAGCAAGCCAGTCATGCATTCACCTAAAAAACAACTCCTTTTCCAGCAGCACCACCACCACCAACTATAGTCTTGATGGAAATGCAGCAACCATGCAATTAGGCCCAGCCCACACGCTATTTACCAAACCCAAGACAGGCCCAATTCTATACAAATTCCTTCACACGACAAATCCTCCTCCACGTAAAATTACGCACAATATCCAACCAAGACAATAAGGCCCCCCCCTCCTTTTCGATGGTTACTCTTGAGTGCATACTGTTTGACAAGTTAAAACAAGTCGAACATACCTCAACGGGGATGGTAAGGTACTTAAAGAAAGTAATAACATTGGGCAGCTGTTTTCTTTCTTTCCTTTGGGCTCTTCAAAAATGGGAGAGGCGGGATACGCCACCAAAAACTTAATTTTTTCCACAGTGATGAAAACGTGTTTGCAACTTGAGATCATGCTGTACAGTTCTGCAGATTATTTTTACAACCTTACAACATTTACACCGAGGGTGATAACAAACCTGAGCATGCCCTTCTTCTCCAACGTAAACAAATGGACAACTACATACACAATACTGATAATATAGTTCAACACGTAGGGCTTTCGCCGCCAATATTATCAATAAGGTTTTTTTATTGGGTTAAATCGCTTAGGGATACATCTATCGCTAAACCAGCCACCACCCATCAGCCAATTACGGTAGTAAAGTTTGGCACGTAAGCAAAACATGCCAATAAGTTTCCAGTTCAGCACACCTGTGTGTTGGAGACTAGACCCACAAGATTTACAATTTACTCTCCATACAGGTGTGCTAAGCTTGTAACTAATTGGCATCTTTTTGTTTACGTGACCAACCTTACTAATTGGCTGTGTCGGGTGGTGGCGGGTTTAACGAAAAAATCATATTTATGCGATCTAACCCCCAAAACAACCTCTATTATGGATGGTAATAGTGTGATTAAAGGAAGTGCAGCCCTGCGAATAATTTGCTCACGCCACTGCCGGTGATAGGCTCTCCAGAAGAGGAAGCTCTAGAGAGCCCCTCGAGAAGGAATTGTGGCCTACTTTCATGGCGACCAGACATTTAAACAGGTGGGAATCCTCGCAATTTACCCCCCCACCACCACAAGTGAGATCTACTCACTGACTGGAGTGCAACAATTTTATACGTGCCGAGTGGCCAAAAGCAGAGGGATTTAAGGAACATGCCAATTCATCTTCTTGGTTCTTTCGGTAAAGTCATGTAGAAGGGAAGTAATAAAATAATAAAAATAAAACATAATAAAATAATTCTCACGACGTTTCGGCCACAACGCAAGCAGCCGTCCTCAGGTGACTCTGTCTTCCCGACAGACCTGTTTCTTCACCTGAGGACGGCTGCTTGCGTTGTGGCCGAAACGTCGTGAGAATTATTTTATTATGTTTTATTTTTATTATTTTATTACTTCCCTTCTACGCGACTTTACCGAAAGAACCAAGAAGATGAATCCCTGCAGTCACGAAAGCTTTAAATCGAAATTTAACATGCCAATTGTTTCGGCTTGTCACGCCGGGAGACCATACCAGTGACCTCTGGTATTGCAAGGCCAGTGTGCTTACCATTACACCAAGGCGAGCACAGTATTGTATTCGCAGATTATTGTAATGTATTCTGATGTAGGAGGAAAACACAGCTTAAGCCAATAAGTAGTAGTAAGAAAGGCCAATACTGTACTGCAAAACGTGAAATTCAGTGGTTCTCCACTTTACTGCAATATACTAAACACACTGTACTAAAACCCACAGACATTTTAAAGGAATGCAGGATTTCCAGAGATCAGTAAATGCCTAATATGGTTATGAAACCCCTTGACATGAGTGGGACCAATTATTAACACAATGTGCACAGACACACACCCACACACCCAGATAATAGCCGACTGCTGACCGTATGCACCAAGTAGTGACCTAATGAAATGTTCATGCACGCAACTGTTTTAGGACTATTGATCCCAGCAGCTATCTAGCAAATGACTGCAGCATTGCACCCTTTTATCAGCGACACGATTGTCGCATCACAGGACAAGTGAGGAGACGACACTCATCCAGCAGTGGATAGACAATGGTTGATTTTTTTTTTAAATAACAACGTATAAATCTTTCTCTTTCCCAGTATTGTGCCGTAGTTTCACAAACACACAAAGCACGTGGAATAATTTTTGCATTCTCTGAAAGAGAATATTGTTATTGAAGCCTAAGTCTGAGAACAAATATTTCCCAAAAGAAAGTTAAGAACAATGTATGGACAATATTACTAGTCTTGAAGTCATCTGTTTTAAGAAAGAAAAATACAAGTGTATGTAAAGTGGGTCAACCTTTCTCTTTGACAAATGCTATCCTCTGGAAGATGTAATATGTGGAATAGTGCTCAGTCATCTCGGCTGCTCGGGCATTCGCTGCCTTGACAGAAGGCATACATTGCACCAGCTCCGGTAATTTTAGTCTCTGCTAAAACCGTGAACTATGTTTTCATTTCCAAATAAGATATAGCACTGAAATAACTTTGCGCGATTATCACATCATCGATCATACTGATGGTGATGTTATACAGATCTACAACGACCGTACAAGTACCTTTAACTTTCACGCAGTTCATTGAACATGTATTCTGGACATTCTTCAGAAAGCAAATGAATGTTGTCATTTCCTCTGCTTCAGCAATCAAAATGGCATAAAGTTGATTCAGCCGCTAGATTTTTTACATCTGTCAATAAAGAGGCACTCATCTTGCAAAGAGTCGCAGGGTACAAAGAATGTCCCTTGGGCTCTTTTGGCAAGAGTGTTAATAAGAATTCCATTCCAACATGAAAATACAATCATGTAGGCTCTAATTACCGTACCGAATAGTTTATTTTTAACAAAAATAATATTGTTCAACTGTTGCAGTCTCAACATGCCATCTTCAATGGTGAAGAATTATTGATGCTAAACGCCTTCTTTTCGTGCTTGACCAGGGGTCAGCAACCTGCGGCTCTTTAAGGACTCCTTTGTGACATAATTTATTAAGGACCGTCTCATATTCACACGCATTGCGACTCTTGAAATATTGAGGGGTTTTTTTTTTACCAAAATAGAAAAAAACCTGGATGTCTCTTCTTGTTATTTGGTTTTCCAACCCGTTCCTAGACACTCAACTGAGCCAAAAGGAAAAAATGGCACTCCCCAACCACAGCGAGGTAAGGTAAAGCACCTGCAAATTGATTGCTCAGTTGCCTCCATTTGAGTGAGCTTTTATAGCAAGACCCTCCTGAAAGTATTTGGCCTACTCTGCCACACTGGCTAGATGCTTCGGAGGAGGTGGGCGTATCCAAAAGTTACCCCACCACACGCTGACCTACCGACAAACTGATGCGTACCTATTTATACTGCTGGGTGGACAGGCAGCGTGATTTAAGAAACTTGCCCCATTTTTATATTGCAACGTCGAGAAAATGAACCAACAATCTCTGGATTTTAAGTCAAGCCTGCTAGCCATGACACCATGGCAGCAGCATCCACAGTACCTGTGTTGTAAAACAAAACTACCTATTACTCAATGTTCTGGTGGCACATTCAACTATGACAATAAAAAAAGAGATTTCATTGGAAGTGTCCATTTCTTTTAGGTTCTTGACATAGCACAAGGAGAGTGCGTGCTTTCCAGAAATTTCTACAGCCGATTCCATCCTAATTGACAAAATCCATCCCAAATGACAGAGCTTTGTAAGTACATTACTAGACTGCAATGCAGTGTTGGTTTTACCAAACATTGTTGTAATGCCGAGCGTTGGAATTGTAACACACAACAACGAAAAAGACAGTTGAAAAAATACCCTTTAGTCATAACAGTGACGGAGTACTTAATTATATATATGCACCTTGTGCAAAGGTGAAATAGACTGCAAACAAAAACAATGTATTAATGCCAAGTACTAATCAGACGAGTTTGTGCAAAAATAACTTTGCTGAATTTAAATACAACACGTACACTGTAGTGTTTTTTTTTTAATAGGTTGAAAATATGTGAAAACAATACTTTGAAAACAAAACCTTACCAATAACTGTATTCATGTGGGTTTGTAAAATAACACCACTATACATGAAGTATAACACATCAAGCCCCCATTGCATATATCAGTGTTCGTCACTAGTTTTCAGAGGGGGGTCACTTTCGCCGATAAGACATCAGTGTGAGGGCCGCTACACCACCTTCAAAGAGTGTTTTTACACTTGTGTATTGTCGGGGGCCGCACTAAAGGCCATCATGGGCCGCCAGTGGCCCGCAGGCCTTGCAATGAAGAACACTGGTATACATCAAGTGTAATATTACTGTAATCCTAATTGAAAAATAATGTCTGCAAGTGTTAATTGTATTCCTTACGGCACTTTGTCAATCCACTGCTGGATGAGGGCCTTTCAACACCATACTTTACAACACTGGTCATTGTGGGATTGGTTCAGAAGGGAAAACAGACGTGGATGCATAGAAATAAAGTACTACGATGGTCTTCGCACAAGCACTTTCCCCATTCCTTTCCGGGCCAAAATCAGTGAGTGATTAAATATCATCAGTTTTTTTCCAGGACATACACGCAAGTCAAACAAACTGATGTGGTCTAATCCACACCCTTGAGTGAAATTCACTGAACAATAATATAATTTCTCATGTGAGCCACACGTTAAGCCTCGCCTTTTGCAACCAAAGCATCCAAGGTGTGGTGCTGGCCCAGATAAACAAATATCATCACTGTTACATAAATGATAAATATGGGATAGGTCCACCATATAAAACTAAGCAATGCTCTGTTACAACACCCTCTCTGTATGTGTGAACCCTGTTGGGAAGAGAAATACAACTCATGGTACATCTTCAGATGCAGTTACGCCACAAGCATTGGGCACTTTTACTGTTCATCCTAAATTAGGTAGTGCTGTCAGACGCAAACACAACAGTCTCGAAAAAACTATC
Source organism: Lampetra planeri (assembly GCF_965212315.1). Taxonomy (NCBI): domain Eukaryota; kingdom Metazoa; phylum Chordata; class Hyperoartia; order Petromyzontiformes; family Petromyzontidae; genus Lampetra; species Lampetra planeri. Next base: position 22,640,580 of record NC_136109.1, on the reverse strand, counting down.
GTGCAGGTGTTCTATACAAAAGGACAATGCACAATAGGTTCGTTAATAATTACAAGGTATTTTAAATGATGCCTATTCATCACTAAAATAGAGCAAAGTTAGATGTGCTTTAAAAGGACTGATCGGGTGGTAAGAATCAGAAGGCCGTTCAGTCCTTTACTTTCCCCATGAAGCATGATTTTTGTACTGAAAAGGGGCACACCAATATTGAAGCCTGGATTGTGTGCAGTGATCAGGCCATTGCAATTTTACAATAAATATACAGTACTGAACATTATTCAACATCACAAAAAAATCAGCTGTACTGTGATTTATACTAATAAAAAAAGATGCAATACAGTATAATACATAATCAAAATAAGCCGAAATCTATCCACTGCTGGATGAAAGGCCTCCATGTCGCTACAATCCATCTCGATCCTGCGATGACACAATTCATCTTGGTCCTGCACATCAGCTGAACTCATCACTCCATCTCGGCGATTCTTTGTCCTCTGCATGTTCCTTCCTTTATACGCTATTGTCACCAGTCTCATCTGTCAAATTAGCAATTCCTTCGAGTGATATTCTACCTAAACACGCGAATCATATTCCCAGCATGCACGTCCATGCTCTTTAGCGTACTTTCCACCTTTTGTTCCATGGCTGTTTGATGTTGTAACAGGTAACATGAGGACTGAAAATGGTATGCAGGTACATTCACCAACTACTTTTTATTAGAAATTAAAGGTTCCAAAAGTAGTCCATCCTGCTGTAATATTCCTCTTATTTCCTTATCTTGATTCCAGTTAATCTTTCAAGAATTACTTGAGATACACGTACAAAACTGTTGTTTTCCAGTTGTGTCCCTCAAAATAAATATTTCCTTATTTTTTCAGTTAATTTGTTGCACATGATTTTTCTCTTGCCCCTATTACAGTACTGTTTTTAATCAAATACCAGTGGCACAATGTCAGGTGTCAAGTTATGAAGCCGGCCAGGATATTGAAATATTTTAGTCTCGTAGTAGTGCTTGCCAAAACGCAAAAATACTGTTCTGTAATGTCCTCTACTCAGAACTCTGAAGTCAGAAGAGACGCAATACACAGGTATGGCCATCAAGTGGTGTGAGATTTACTTGTGGGACAAAGTTACCATGAAGGTGGGCGTTACAGAGGAAAGTACTGTACAGTACTATGTTGTGTTTATGTTGATCGGTACTGGCATGACACTGAATGAGAGGGGATTGGAAGATCAATGGTAGTTGTTATGACTGGTGGAGGTGTGTGAACATCTGTGAAGAGGGACAATGCTTTGATGCTGCTTTTCAATGACACGTTTTAAGCTCACAGTCACCACAAAACTGTAAACATAAAACATTTCCTCACACAATAAAGGATTTCTATTTAAAATCACACAAATCATGCCATGTGCCTTTTGTTGAAAACACATACAATGTATACGTTCTGCAATCCAAAGAATAGGTGAGGTCTGTGAATCACAAAGAGATGCAAAGAGCATATGTCACATACAGTGCAATTAGATGTCTGTAGATGTTTTTGACCTATCCAAGGTGAGTCTAAGTGTTGTACCATCACACGCGTGACATTTCCCTGTCCACCACTCTGGTTTCATTCCAACGGTGAACAGCTACCAAAATACATAATAGATCATCAGAGTATGTATACCCAAGCCTGGACCTTTCTGAAAATGCCTCCAGATGCAATAATTTGTATAATAAATTTTACTGAATCTTAAGATTTAATATAACTGTAGAGTAACAGTATAGTATACCGTACTTTCATAGAACACCTGAGATGCACGCATCACCTGGCTAACACACCATCAACATGCAGGTGGGCACGTTAACCCAAGGGCATCTCTTCAGTATGCCATTACAAAACATTTCATCTTGCTGCTAGAAATATTTGTACCCTACGACATATAACTATCACACACTGCTCAGCTAAACGTTTTGCATGCATGCTTGAAAAATGTATGGAGGGGAAGAAGTCGGCCAAACAACACGACAGCCTGCTCCGACATACAGAAACCACCCTGGATTTCCCTATAAATCTGAGGTGTACAGTACACGTGGCAGTTTCAAAAACTGGTAACCAGGATGCCTCAAAAGAAAATAAACAGTAATTTCACTGCTTACACTGAACACATAATATAGATGCACACAAATATAACTAAAACAGCAAACAATTTAACTCTCTGTAAACAGTATGTGGAAAAAAATCAGCTCTCAAATGCAGTGACGTATGCGAGCTATTAGCTTACATTTAGTTCGCCCTCTTTGTTTACACTTTCAGTTAGTGTTATTATTTCCTTTCATAAATTGTCATCTAACCAATTTACACCAATGTGTCACTCCGAAGATTGATTGTAGTAAGGCTTATAACACCGACCAATGATACCATAATCTACAAATAGGCAGCAAGCGTTAGCTATTTCCTAGGTAAATAAGCATAATAATAAGAGCATTTACAGTAGAGGACACCGAAATAAAGTAGTACAATCACTAAGACAGTGCAAAGCTTAGTTTTGGATCATGGGCACCACAGTCATGAAGTGTTCAAGTAACATTTTCCGATTGCCCCCACGTGCACAAACGTGGAGGCAATCGTGTGCACGTGGGTCTATGCCCACTCAATCTGCTGCTCTGCCAGACATGTTATTCTCTGCAGACAAAGCATTGATATTGTCGGGTTTTACAAATGCACTTTCGTGACAAGGGGGGCTTTAGCCTGCAAAACAATAACAACTGAGCGATGAACCAGCAATGGTTTCTGGGTGCCCCACGGGTGCACAACATGTGGGAGTGTTGATGTTCAGTCATCTGCTGTTTCTGTCAGATGTGTTTTACTCTGCAGTGGGATTGTTATGTCGCTGGGCATGCCTTGTTGTGAGAGTTCCCAAGTTTGAGGAGCTACTAAGAAAACCTGCATTTTTTCCGTAGTGGCACAATCCCATGAACAAAATAAATACAATTAAAATGAAGTGGTCAGGGAGAACGTGTGAGAATGCATTTCATTAAGGTAAGGACAATCGCACGAACGAATATTAAGATGTGTTTTAAGTCACATATGCTCTGCTACAGCCCAACTCTAACCCATCTTTACCAAGAATGATGAAACACACAAATTACAACTCTGTCAACCATAATTAGGCACATTAAATAAAGCTTTAATTGGAAAAGTTTAGACATTTATTTAGCAATTATGCATGTTTGGGTCACCTAGGACTCTTCTATATAAAACCCTTAACGTTTTTAAGGACCCTGATGATACTACGTCCCTCTGGGGGAGGGGGGTAAGTTAAACCTTGGGTTAGAAGCACTGGTAGAGTACTATAGAGTTAATTATAACGTTATAGTGCCAAAATAAACATGCATCAGCTAGTCCTGGAAAGTACAAACAAAATATTCAGCCAAAAACTAATTTATTTTGGCAACAACACCAACAAGCTTTCTTAAAAACAAATCCTGCAATGATAATTCATCACTCAAATACAATGAAACAATGCCACATTTAACTCTAAACACAAAAAACAAGGCATACCCTGTTTTCAAGAAAGATTGTCTGATAATTCACATTGCCATATCGTTCTAACGACATACGTAACTTTCTCCATAAATGAAATAGATAAATAGATACGAAGGCAATGTTATTATAGTACTTTAGCTTTGTCTAAATTGTATACTGTACGGTATTTACTTATTACCATTTAAAAACGTCTGCCGTGTAAATGCATACTTATCAGACTAGCTAACGCACTATAGGTTTATGGATGCATTGTATTTAACAAAAAAGCATGGAAATTTACCGGGCATTCATGCAAAACGACATGGAGTTTGACTAGAGAAACTGTTGGCACAAGTGCGGTTTGTGATTGTGTACCTATGCCGATGACAGCCAACAACCACACCCAGCCAACCACCACGACACACACACACAACAACATTTCTATGCACGCAGATTTAAAAAAAACACATGATTATGATGCATATCTGGAGATAATAGTAAAACAGTAAAACGCGTGCTGTTACAATGTTATTCTTCGCTGATAAGTGCCTGTGAACTAAGTACCGCCTCTTTTCCGGACGAATGTGATTCAAACTCTCACGAACGATCCGCAACAGAAAGTGAAGAAATCGCTGTCTTGCAAAAGGTCACGCAATGGGTGATGTATGGGGCTTTCCAGAAGAAATAACCTAATTACTTGTAGTGCCACTTGAAAAGTAAAATGGTCGTGGCCGCCCACTAAAAGTACGAAGTGGTAAAATAAAAAGGTGCAAACATAGTATGAGCACTTCTTAAATGCAATGCGGAGAATTTTTATCGCCACAGTATTGTCTTTAAATGTAAACAATATACATTTGATAGAAAGTATGTGAATGCATCAAGTCAGGCCGATATTGTATACTCTTACCCTTCGTTATTTCTGGCAGTCTTAAACTAAATTTTCGAGTTTTCTCAATCCAGCTTAAATGAAGCCGAAACAATATTTTGCGATAAATCTTGAGCAGCTCCTCAATCCAAAACACCAGCATTTCCATATGCACAGAATCCAGTTTTGAATTCAAGTGAAGAATTCTTTCCTGGTGTCTAATACATAATGACTCAGCGTCAGATGGTCAGTTTCATGCTTTAGCAGGCGAAAACATGTTTTGAAACCTTAACCAAACGAAACACATGCCTGATAGTTAAAGTAATTAAATTATTTACAATGGTTGTCTATGTCAAGGTACTAAAAATGTATAACTTTGGAAAAACACAAATTGATGGCGTTTTTTTTTTATTAACAGAGTTTCCAGTTAAAAACAAATGGATTTTAAAATCAAAAATATAGTTGCCCTCACCCTTCTATAATCATTGCCAGTTCGGTCAGTTCTTCAAATGCAAGTGTGATTCCCATTGGAATGTTATGATAAACATTAAGCCAGACCATGTATGTTCAGTTGAACAACTGCCAACACTCCTATTTTGGTTTGTGAGACACTACATCACAGGACGGCATACTGAAGAAGTTACAGAGAATACCTGGTCATATACTCAAGGAGGATATTTAACTTAACGTTACAAACATGTTATTGACTCTATACATAGTTTGGGAATATTTTTTTTGCAAGTAACTTCATGAAGTTGATTAATTTTGGAACAACAGTATACAGTACTTGCCTTGGGTTAACAATGTATAATATAAAAAAGCTATTTATTTAAAGACATGAATCATTCACTTCAGTGTTGTATTGTTAAGTCTGCAAAAAAAAAATATCTTCCCAACCGCTAGATTTTTTGTTGTTGGTCAAAGTGCGAATTTAATGTGCAGTATTTTATGAAAAAGCCAAGTAATACCAATGTCTTCAACACAAAAAACAGCAACTAATTGGTCATCTTCATGAGCAGTGATTCGCTTCAAGATCACTCTTTATCGCAACTACCTTGGATTCACGTTCCTCTGAATCTCACCGATTCCTCCACGCCACGTTGACGACTTGGTATCCCACCAAACGTGTTGTCTCATTCACACTTTGTTCAACCACCAAACTTGCAGGCCAAAACATTCCTCTGCTTCCTTCCCCAAACTGCTTGATTTTTGGGGGGAATTTCCGTATCACTGCCTACTTTCCCAATTTACGACAAACCTTTTCAATTCAGGAAACACGAACTCTTACCCACTACACCTTCAATAATAATAATACAGTTTGTTTCTGGAAACGCAGTGGCATTTTGGGGCCCTTTGACCCTGTGCTCAGCAACCATGATTTCAACAAAAGAATGTTAAATCCTGCACACATTTTCGGTTTTGTGATATTGCATTGTTAGTTCACCTCCCCGTACCATTGCAAATGCCTTAAAAGCACGTGCACTCCATACCACAACAGCAGCTTTGGCATAACTCACCTAGCTGACAGTGCTCCGATGTCCAGCAGCGTGAGATGTTCCGCCCATTGAAGGAAGTGTGAGGACACGGGTTCCACTGGGACGTCCCAGAAGCAGACCCGTGCGAAGACGCACCAGAGACGTGGCTTGACCCCGCAGCAACTCCAGTGACCACCGACCCCAGGCAGATGTTGCTGCACTCCCGGTCGGGCTTGTTCCCATTGATGTAGTTGTTCTCCTCCGAGTCCAGGATGAGGGACCAGTCGATGGTCGTGAGGTAGCAGAGGTCCGTGTTCTTCTCGACGCGCACGGCGCCGCGCGTGATGTTGGTGAGACTGGGCAGGCCGATTTCCTTGAGGCTGAGCATCTCGTACACGACCAGGGCGTAGTTGAAGAAGAGCCGTGTTCCTCGGATCACGGCCAAGTTGGGGAAGAGCTCTCGGAGGGTCTCCAGGCCAGAGATGCGGTAAAGCAGCAGGTACTCGGTGATGACGTTCAGCCGTGGGAAACTCAGACCTCGGTAATGCTCTGTCCTCGTGTTGGATATCAGCACGATCTGGAGGTAGCCCTCAATGATGGTGCAGCTCTCCAGCTCCTGCAGCAAGGTGATGTTGTTGCGGATATCGATGCTTCCACAGACTAAATGGCAATGGTGAGATGGGGGGTGGGGGTCAAAACAATAATAACGCAATTATGTTTCAACGTCAAATATGAAGCTTATGTTTAAAATGCTGTCCACCAGAAATACACGACCGTGTCTACAAAATGTCATCAAAGTACTTTGGCGCAAGATAACGTAACAGTGGTGTTTCAATAACTCAAACCAACGCTTAAACTTCATTGACATTGGTGGCTGTGCAAAAAGTTGGCAATGTTTGCCGTATTTCTGTTCGTGCCAGGCTATTAAATGACGTTATAAATACATACCATCTTTTCATCTTTGCTCATTGGCGGGACGTGCCGAGCAATGGACATAATTGCTACACGTGTGTAATATACTGTACAAGCACCGTTGTGAAGTGGTTATCAAAAGAATTCACATGCCAGTAGGCAGAGGTGGGACAAAGTCATTGTTATGCAAGTCACAAGTAAGTCTCAAGTCTTTGCTCTCGAGTCCCGAGTCAAGTCGAGTCAAAGATGAGGCAAGTCCAAGTCGAATCTGAAGTCATCAAAATCATGACTCGAGTCTGACTCGAGTCCAAGTCGCATGACTCGAGTCCACACCTCTGAGGTGGGACAAAGTCATTGTTGTGCAAGTCACAAGTAAGTCTCAAGTCTTTGCTCTCGAGTCCCGAGTCAAGTCGAGTCAAAGATGAGGCAAGTCCAAGTCGAGTCTGAAGTCATCAAAATCATGACTCGAGTCTGACTCGAGTCCAAGTCGCATGACTCGAGTCCACACCTCTGCCAGTAGGACATTTGGTACTTTATAGCGGGTGGCATACTCCGAACCCAAAACACAGACTTGTTTATAATGAATCTCGGGTGGGTACAAAACATTCCAACAGGGAAATACCGTCAAATAACAACGGCGTTAAATTACAGTCTGAATACAATTTCAAGTACAATAGACTGGTTAAATGAGTTTGTTTGCATTCGGCTTTGAAGTCATCTTATACTGCGATATAGGAAGTCTATATTACTTCCTACTTGTGTAAACATTGACATGCGGCAGTGTTTACTTCGAAGCAATATGAATGTTGCATAGAATAATTGAAAATACAGTCAAGCAATGTAGAAGAGGTTATAGGCTGTGTTTACACAAAGCACCACACTTCCCACCTGTCCAAACAACGTGCACATTTGCAACTGGTTTAGCAGGTTTGAATTGATCGGTATTGTGTAAAATTATGGAAAAACAGAAAGTGCAAATGCATCTAAAATTAGAAATTAACCCATTCTATCCTTTACTTCTCACCAACACGACCACACACACACACATCCCAGTTGTGCAAGTAGCAGGTACCTTCTTTAAGCATTTATACTGCACAAATTGAGTTCAACGAGGTCAGTTTCTAAATAACCACACATCTGAAATGTTTGAATGAATTATTGAATTGGCGAAAACGCCGTACACGAGACGCATTGGCCATCATGGGTGCACGTGGAGCAAGGACGTTGATCCAAAAACAACTAACAATATCCTGCATTTTAAGCACATAAAATAAAACGCTATGGCGTTTTACAATTAAACCGTTATTGCAAGCCGGCAATACACAAAGTGGCCACAATAACAACAATGAAAACACCCCCCAAATACGAAACACGCACACACAAGCAAACAAAACTGGAATTTTTTAAACACAAAAATGCAACCTTTAAAGCATTATATCTTTCCTAACAAACGGACATTTTGGACGGGGCTTGCAACAACAACATCAACATCATCATGGTCAAATATTTGCCAAGTGTTCACCGGTGGGAAAACGTGAGAGAGAGAGAATCCTTGGGAAGACGGTGGGTGGGGGTGAAGAGAAATAGCAAAGACGACACGCACGCAGGGGCCATGGCAATCATCACGACTCTGGGTCCTTCCCAGCACAAAATGGCCTAAATAAATAAATAAAACGCGACGCTATCCCCCTCCCCACCACCACCACCTCTTCTTCTTCTCCCTCCGCTCCTTGTTAGCAAAATGCAAGGTGCTGGTGTGTTGTAATGTGTGTTGTAGTGTGTGTGTGTGCCCGAATGTCAGCCCCACACGGCCCACGTGAATCTCACTCACTTTCTCCGGAGCTGGGTTCCACGTTGGCCAAGACCATGAGCAGCACAAGCAAGAAGACGTAATGAGGTCCTCTTCTTCTACTGCCACCGATTATCCCTCCTCCACCAGCACCACCACCACCTCCTCCTCCATCCCCCGTGTCCTTGTGGGTCTCCATGAGCCCAGCGGGGCCCGGGGGCCCTGGTAGAGCGGCCACCACCACCCGGTGTCCAGGTCGCTTCGTCTTCTTCATTGAATCCAGTGGGGGGGGGGTTGTTGAAAAGGTGACAACGACGAGCTCTGTGGGGGGGCTATTTAAATCTTGTGATGGCACTCTTAAATATACTATATACTGTATGCACTGTCTAAATATATACACACACGCGCGCACGCAGAAATACGCGTACGTAAGACACGCACGTACGCGTGTGTATGTCTAGCGGAGGATCTTCCAAAAACACCAAAAAAAACAAACCCACCCACGATAAATCTTTGTTCAAAATAGCCACAAAGACACCAAACCCCAACCCCCTTGGCGGCCCGCTCCTTCCTTTCAACAAAAAGACATCCACTCGCACGTAATGGTCGTCATCATCATCATCCAAGTCTGCGTTGGTCGTCCTCTTTTCGCTCTCTCTCTCGGTCTCGTCCCTCCTCCCTTTCTTCTCTTCCGTCGTCGTCGCAGACGTTCCAGACGTCGTTGTTGAGATTACGAATTCACGACACCACCACCACCGCCGTCACTGCTGCTGCTGCTGATGTTGCTACTGCTGCTGCTACACGTCGCGGTGCCCATTTTGATGAAACACCATCATCACCTTCGCTGCCATCACAACAACAACCACCACCACCACCACGCCACCAACATTCACATCCACTCACCACTACCCGTCGTCTCCCACAACCCCACCTCCTTCTCTCCTTACCCCCCCCCTACACCACCACCACCAACAACAACAGCAGCAGCAGGAGCCACCTCCCCTCCTTTCCCAAGGAATAAAACAAATAATGAAAGCGGGTAAAGGAGGAGGGAAGAATCCCTCTCTCCTCCTCCTCCAGCACGGAATGAAAACGTGCTCCAAATGAATTGGGGGGCCCCTCGCAAAAGTGGTTCGGGGGGGTATTCCTCTCGCTCCGCACGTATTTATAAACCCTCTGAGCGCAACTCCCTCCTCCTGCTCCTACTATGCAGTAGCGGTCGTCTACACAAGCCGATGTAATGACACCAGATAGCAATATATATTTATTTCTATATAAATCACAGAAAAAAAGAACGAATTAAAATTCCACGTCCTCTTCGTTTGCTAGTCCCACCCCAAAAAAACGCCAGTTGTGTTGTTTTTAAATAAAAAATAAAAATGTACGATTCAAGCGTGGAAATTAATATTCCGAGATATGATGATGCTGATAATACATTAATTGATTACGATGTGTTTTTAATGGGATGAAGGATTTGACCGTGTTCCCTCCCTTCTCTATTCCCGCCTACCAGAGGGTGGCGGGTCAGGGTTATAAAACGACTCTCCCTCTCATACTCGCTCCTCCACCACCACCAACAACAACAATCACCACCACCAACAACAACAACAACCAACCACCACCAAACCCAGCCAGCCAACCAACCCACCCAAAATAAAAGAAAAAAATGCTACCGTAATCGCTTAAATTACCGCAATTAAATTCGACTCGTTGTTGTTTCTATCTCGTTCTGATTAACGTTCGTCGTCGCCTGATAACCGTCCTGTTGCTATAAGGTAAAGCGAGAGGAGAGAGCGATCGGGGGAGAGACGTTCATTTGTCGGCTCTTCTTCCTCCTCTCTCTCTCTCCTCCGTCGCCGTCGGAGTAAACAAGCGGAGCGGAGCTCGCCCATTGGCCCACGCCCTGCTCCCAAATTAACCCCTGCAGCGCACTCGGTCCGTGTCAATCATTCCACGCGGTGCGCTCTGCCACTGATGCTGCTGCTGATGGTCATGATGGTCATGATGATGATGATGTTACTACTCAACCACAGTATTATCATCATCGTCATCATGATCAGCAGCACGATGATAGTGATGATGATGCTGGTACTCAACCACAGTATCATGCTGCTGCTGCTGCTGCTGCATGATTGTCATGATGATGATGTTACTACTCAACCACAGTGTTATCGTCATCATGATCAGTAGCACGATGATAGTGATGGTGATTCTGGTACTCAATCACAGCATCATCATTAGCATCACGCTGCTGATGCGGCGTGATTATGGTGGTGTTGGTTGTTATGCTGCTCAACCACAGTATTTTTTTATCAGTTTCATGCTACTGATGGTTCTGGTACTCAACCACAGCATCGTCATTAGCATCACGCTGCTGATGCAGCATGGTGTTAGTGGTGGTGATGATGACGAGTATCCACTCAAGCACAGTATTATCACTATCATCATGCTGCTGATGATTCTGCTACTCAACCACAGGATCATCATGAGCATCACGTTGTTGATGCTGCTTGATGTATGATGCTGATGATAATGAGTCTGATACTTGAAGCATCGTCTTCACCATATTAATTACATCCAATCACAGACAGCTCTAATCAGGGGTCAACTATTAATATACTGTACTGTAATGCATAATCACAATACGTTACAGTACATCTACACCAGTAGCCCATGAAGCAGAAATAATTGCATTACTCAGCGATCACATTCAATTTTGCAATATTTATTTGTTATAGTTCCTTATGGAAACTCAGGAATTAACCATGGATTACTACACCGAGAATTCTGTGTACAGTACACAATTACTATTTTACACATATTTTACCATGTAAAAAATATAGAAAATCTGCTTTTAATTGATTTAAGGTCTACTTTAAACAAACAGAAGTAAACATTTTACTCTAAATAGGTTCTTACCTGCTGTTAAATAATGTTTACCCAGTTAAGCTTTACTTAATCTCAAGGTCCTGCTTGGAATGTTTTTTTTTCAGTTGCAATCTTTTGCTGCTTCTCAGTGGCATGTTTAAGATAAATAAAAAAGCAATTTTAATAAATGCTATCTCACCAATTTGACCACACTCATCAATGACAATATATACTGATTAGTATGTGGCAATAAGCTAACATTCCAATAAACAACCCTTCAGAGAAAAGAGAGGGTATATTAGTAGAATGTGACGTAAGTTGGAGATGCCATTTCACAACGTGGTGACTCAGATATACTTAAGTTTGATTTGTATCTAAATATTTTTCCTCTTGGCCAAAAGTAGTTAAAATACAAACCCTCTATGTAGCAACAACGAAAATGCCCCAATATTTGAAAGATGTAGCTTGAGAAAAGACAGCAGCTTTTAAAAAAATAGGTATTTTTAAAAAACAGGGCATGTATGTGAATGGATTTTTGTCCAATTGTCTTGTTAAACAGGCCAGCTGCCAGTTTGTTGTGGCTATTCTTACACTGGGATAAAAACTGGTGTTCGGTATTGTTGTCCACACAGACACATTCCGAATGGAGATATATGACTGGACAGGGTTTTTTTTTAACACAATACTATAATAAAATTGGTTGTCATAACTTATTTTAAATGAGGTCTGTCTTGCAAAATAAACGTATTTTAAATCAGGTCTCTCTTGCAAAGTAAACGTGTCACATGCTCTCACTCACCTGGTTAGTAAATATTTCATAAAATATCCGTTCAACATTTTTGTTGTGCCTTGTAAGTACATTAATGTAATGAAAATGGAAAACATTGTACTGCACAGTACAGATGAAATGGTACAACAAGAACAATCGACAGAAATGGTCCTGCACAATATTACTTTTAGAGAAAAAGATATCAGGTGAAAAAAATACGGAATAAATATATACCGCATGGCTTTCAAATCTGAATACATAATATGATGCAATGGGACACATATTTATGTTAAAGAGAAGAACAATTATGATCAGAAGTTGGTCTATGAAGGGATGGGGACAGAATTGGACTGAGGAACAAAGACAAGGGCGTGGTTAGTTTAACACGGAGGCTTTCGAGACCAATATTAGCCATAATAAAGGTTTTTTGGTCAGATCGCATAGATATGTGTCGTTAAACCCGCTACCACCACCAGACACATCCAATTAGTAAGGTTTGTCACGTAAATAGAAAATGCCAATTCGTTAATAGTTTAGCACATGGGTGCGTTGCAGAGTAAATCCACACTTGTAATAAATTAGATTGTAAATGTTGTGTATTTACTCTCCAACACACCGGTGTGCTGTACTAGTAACGAATTAGCATGTTCTGTTTACGTGACAAACCTTACTAATTGGGGGCCGTCCATAAATGACGTCACGCACCTAGGGGGGGGGGGGGTCAGACATTTGTGACGATGTGTGACGAGGGGGGGGGCGGTTTAGAAATGTGACGTCACATCAAAATGCGCAACTTTAAATAAATATAGACAACACGTTCTACTTAAATAAAAAATACTTTTTAATAAATGTTTTCTCCTACAACATCAGAGTGCAGCGCCACAATAAATACGCACTACAATGACAATAGTTTAAAGCGATTTGAAGCATGTTTTATATTTTTTTTGGGGGGGGGGGAGATCTTTGTGACGTCATATTTGAGGGGGGGGGCTGACTTTTTGTGACGCCGTGTGACGATGGGGGGGGGGGTCAAAAATCGTCCAAAATCGCGTGACGTCATTTATGGACGGCCCCTTGGCTGTGTGTGGGGTGGTGGCGGGTTTAACGACACATGTTTGTCTACGCGATTTAACCCCAAAAAACCCCCTCTATTTTGGATATAAGGGCGTGGTATTGACTGAATGGGCTGCATGTTACAAAGCCTCCACCCCCAACCCACCACTCGTGGCTGCATTGTAACCCTTTGGTAACGTAGGTGGCGCTCGTGACTCAACGCTCCCTTGGGTTGGGCGAGTTATGTGGAGGAATCTTTTTAGATCTTTTTCCGTGTTGGAATGCCACCCCCCCTCCCCGAAGTGTTTATATAAGCACAGCACGCTGCGATGTAGTGAGAGAACAAAGAACCAGCTAGCTTATTAATTGGCTCCAACGTGGCTCTTTGCTCACAAGACAGAATTCTGCTTTATAAAAATGCTTTGTGAGATAATGACTGGTGACTTAATACAGAAATACGTTTTATTTAGATGTACACAGCACCACATCACATCAAATGTTAACTTTAAATAGCTGTTGTGTTTGCATTGACAAGTGGACACAATGATGTGTTTGACATATCTCAAGTTCACTGTAAAAAAGAAAATTTTCTTACAATTTCGATTTAAAGCTTTCGTGACTGCAGGGGTTCATCTTCTTGGTTCTTTCGGTAAAGTCTTACAATGTTTGTTGCTCGTGTCTTCGTACTTTTTATACTTCTATATGCCTGGCTGCTCCTGTTAAGTTGGCAGTACGTTGGGGCTTACGACGTCAGCGTCTTTATTTTTATCTGCTTATTTCATATCTAAAAATATTAAATTTACTAATCGCAATGACCTGCTGGAAGAGCAAACATCCAGTTGGATAGCCTATTAATGTTATTATTCAAATATGGTCACCAGCATAGCACAGAGATTTTCACACGTGGCTTATGCTTCCATGCCACGCCGAGTATATACTTGTAAGCCTCAGCCCCTTCTTGGAGATACAGCTACTTTTATTTTACATGCAGCGACGAATCTTTATTAGCAAAGCTAGCAAGGGGTTTAGAGATTTACCCCCATTTCATTCACCATTCACACACGTGTACTATAATGGCATGGGCACAGCCACTTTGGGTGTCTGTGTACACGACCCAACATGTATATAAAGGGTTCAACGTGAATATGCTCACGTTGAACCCTTTATATACACAATATCAAAAATAGTTCAGCATCGAGGCAGTATTTATATAGATGTATCATTGTTATTAAACACAGTTGCTGTACTATAATTATAATTTACTGCATAATACAGCCGTAGAACTACCGTACGTGTATCCGTGATGCAGTAAGAGATAGCTGTAATCTAACCAACAACCACTGGGAGCCGTTCGTTAATAGCTATGATAGCCCCAACTTCAAAAGTATGCACTCCGATGTGTCTAAAGCAAAACGAAAGAATAAAATTAGCTCTGCGTTTTTCATTGTATAGATTTTTCCAAACATCTTTATAGCTAAAAGGACAACAACAAAAAACCGACCTAAATATACAGTACCACATTTTAATTCATGACTAATAATTGCAGAATATATGTTAATGTCTCACCGATACAGGGTTTTATAGTATTAAGGAGCAGCATCACTGTATACATTTATAGACACATGATATTCTTGCGTATGGCAATATGTTCAGGAGCCAAATGCCAACAATGTCTGATCGGTTTCTGGCCGTTAATGTAATTTTTGGCATTTATCTCTACTGAACATATCTGGATTTGAATTAACGACGTCCATTTCACCTCGATGACAATATTATAGCTGTGTTTCAGGTAACACAAAACATCTACCATCTCCCAACCTTTAGACAGGTTTTATGACTGGTATTTTGACTGTACTCGATGCTTGGTGGATGAATAATATTTTGTCCTTTAGAATTCGTGTGAAAAAAACGACCCTTTAAAATGTAATGTTATTATACACATTATACATTTGCATTAATCATTTAAATATTTGCTTGAAATGTTTAGTCAGCTAGAATTTATTTTTATGAAATGTGATTGCACAGGACATTTCCATCCAAGTCCATCATCATATAGAGTCAGTGTTGTTTTAGATTGCTTTGTACATTAGCAATGCGTATCACAACCCCATTGAAAATGTCACTAATTCTTTACTAGGATTTTAATTGTCCATGGTAAACAAGGAAACCAGGTTATAACCACCTCATAAAAGAAAAACGACCTTTTAGATCCTCGCAAATAGACCGAAGACGTAATCATCCGTTTACTGATATACACCCAACTTGCGATTTATCTCCCACGTGTCTAATAACCTGCTACGTCGGTCATATATTTATAGAAAGCATCGGTAACTGAAACCCTTTGGATTAATCTCTGGGCAAACAGGCACATTTTCACAGACCTTTCTTGTAATTGCTAATTAAAGGAATAGGTTAGCATTATGCACAAACCTTTTCCCTCCACCATTGAAACTCCACGGTCATCTTGAATTGTGTAGTGTACAAATAAAATTACCTTCTTCTGTTCATGGACCTTTAAGTAAGTGTGATTTCAGTATGCATTAATTACTGTATTGACTTCTCGTGGGCTTTTATAAGTAAAAAATACAGTATTTAAATTTAAAATACTGTTGAGTATATACTCGATGAATGAGCCATTTATTCATAAGACTTTTTTTTATTCATATTGGTTTTTCGGTAAGGCCACCTGGTAGTTTTATGCCAACAATTTGTTGTCGTTAACCCTGCACCACCCGACAAGATTGTCACGCTTGTAAAGATATTTATGCCCGCCAAAGTTGTTATCAAGTTATGAACTAATACATCTCACCGTTGGCTCAAGACGTATAGCTTAAACTGTTTTGAACTTCATCAGATAAATAACTCAGAAATCGACGT
The DNA here is from genome assembly GCF_965212315.1 of Lampetra planeri. Classification (NCBI taxonomy): domain Eukaryota; kingdom Metazoa; phylum Chordata; class Hyperoartia; order Petromyzontiformes; family Petromyzontidae; genus Lampetra; species Lampetra planeri. Next base: position 22,624,463 of record NC_136109.1, on the reverse strand, counting down.
TTAGCTTAAACTGTTTTTAACTTAATCAGATAAATAGCTCAGCTGTCGGATGCACAGTTTCATCTGACCGTGCTGAAGCATCCAACCGCGAAAGCATGGGTCATTTACATTTCTTTGCAATTTAGGCCTGACTACTTTGAATGTTGATTATTTCCAGTAATGGCAGAACTCAATTAAAAGTAGCCTATTGGAATAGACCTATTGGAATAGGCTACTTTGAATATACTATTTTTTTGTTAGCGACAATGCATAGGTAAGCAGAAATGTAGATTGTACTGTGCATATATTAAAACGTATAGGGAAGGTTTGTTGTGCATGCACAGTTTTCATTCATATTTTAATGTTTTTACAATAGCATATATGTTTCTATTTCTGTAACCATGTGTAATTAAATTAAGACATAAAGCCAGATGGTGAGATACTTTAAAATATGGTCTTCGAAATCAGGTATTGACTTGCAACAACGCTCTGTGATTCAGCAGAAAAAAAAGTTCAAGACCAATTTGAGGTCCCACGGGGATAGCATTGTTCTGATCGGCAGATAAAGCTGCCGCAACGCCCTCAACAACCGGGATACAATGTTGCAGAAAACCACCAACCTGCCCTCAATCTCATAATGACAAGTTAAAACCACCCTTGACCTTCAGGGCCGTGAAGGAACAGCTATTCTCCACTTCCTCCACAATGAATTTCAACAAAATGGGCAAGTTACACTTTAAGGCATCCTGTTGACATCATCACTACATATTTATTCCAGTGGCTGCTTGTAGACCGAAGTGGAAAACTTCCTGGTTCAACAACACAAGGCCGTAATTATTATATATATGGGGAGGGGGACACATCCCCTCCAATATTCAAATATGCTCAAAATGTCCCCCCCAATATATTGCTATAAACTATTTTTTTTATTCTATGCTATGTGCATAAAAACAACAATTTGCTCAACCTTGGCCACAATATCTGGTATTGTCTTCATATAACAATGCATAGATTTCTGTTAATATGATTGTGGTTATGGTTGTACTTAAGAAATCCCTAATCTCTGTCATTACATACAATGAAATAAGAAAAGGTTAAAAAGATAAAAAAAAACAGAGCAATGTAATACAATACACTATTTGACATTATTGTAAAAAAAAATAGTAAAAAGTCCGTCCCATGTGTTAGTGAATTTTTAAATATTTTAGGCAGGAAATGGCAGGAAATTTGTTTTCAAATTTAGATATATTTTTTATGAGGGGTGGGGGCCCTAGACCCCCTGGAAGATTTGGTCCCCCCCAATGTTGACTCCATGGCTACGGCCTTGCAACAACAGGTCTTGGATTTCCTTCAGCAGACCTTGTCTGTGGAATATTTCCATTTAATGGCCATGCTGTGAGTGAAAACTTGTCTGGAGATGGGCAAGAGAAACCCCGTTATAGTCGATATCATCTGTTCCGCAGAAGCCACAGTTCACCGATTAGTAGCCTCCTCAGGTCTGAAAACCACGAGTGGCATGTACTCGGATTCCACTGTCGTGGGAGACACCATTTAATAAGCTCGTATCCTCAATCTCACCCACTACACATGTTCCATCATGGCTGCCATTCGGCTCAGGTTAATTAGGAAGGATATCACATATGCTATGTCGCTCACTGCTTTCTCCAGAGGAAGAAACACCAAGCATTGGAACTCAAGAAATTCCATCTTGAAGTGTTGACATTTGGTACTCTTAATAAGCCCTCCCAGATCCAGAATGAGATGGTTGTTGGGGTCATGAACAAGATAGTAGAACCCCGATCTCTGTTCCAGTTATGGAAAGACCAAGATCACTTCAATTTCCAAAAATATCTTACTCCTGTTTGTTAAGCTTCCTTTATTATGTAGTCCCTTGGGATATTTGACAATACAACAGCTGTCACCATCTTGAGCTCCACATAGTCCAATCTGGTAGAGGATGTGGTGCTTTTAGGTTTCACTTTTTCCAGTCACTTTTGCATAACATTCCCTATGTATGCGAACTTTGTTACCACTCTTTATCATGACCATTTTGGATGTTTAAGACTTCCATGACCTCTATGTCAACTATCCTATCTAGAGCATATTGAATCATTAGAATTGGGTTTTTGCAAATGAAGATATAAGAGAAAAAGCTCTGGAAGCCATGATGGCACCGTAACAAACTTCCGTTTTTGCTCCTCTGGGAGTGCACACAGGCAGTCCAACGATTAAGTGCTTTAAACTGTTCCTCCAGATTCCACCACAAGTGGAGAAGAAGCATTTCTGTCAGATGCTCACTCAGTAGGATTTTTTTTTTATATACGGATTTCACAAACATGTGATCCTTCTCTTTTCATCATTTTTGTTTCTTCAAATCAGGGATTCCGTCTTCTTTTCCTCGTACAGGACATTCTTAATCTGGGACACCGATGAACCGGCACCTGCGGCTGTGTCAAATCCCAGTGTAGTTCTCCAGGGTTGTGAGGCGTGTGCTGCTTTGTGTCCACTGTTTTTCACCGGTAACAAATATTGTGCGTGAGCATTTAGACGTCCTCAGAGATGGATGCGCCACAGTCCAAACAAGCTCCGGGTCGTGTGGCCCATCGCTCGTTCCAGGGCGTCTGGACATGCCTCCCGAGTAACCAATATTGAATAAATCCACTGATCGCTGGTCAAATCGGGCACTATCTTAGACTTTTACACTCTCCTTCCGTGAGCGCTGCAGGTATTTCTGGCAATTGGGGAGCCATAAATTCCAATTTTTTTAATGTAGTTAGGTATTATAATTTATGATTGCATATTAGCATATGCAGGTTCACAATTGGCTTCACCAATGGTAAAAAAGAAAGTTTTTATATTGTGGCAGCAAAGAAATGGAACACGTCCGAGAACACGTCCAGCAAGGAATTCAACTCGTGTGCAGATGCTATGTGGATTATTAAATCACAGGCTCATTAGAGGCGGTGGTAGCTTTGGGAGGCCTTCATCTCACAGAGGACTGTCCATTGATGATTATGATTGCATATTAAATAATATAAATACATAAGCTGGTATATTTGTTAAAGCTGGATGTCTCGTACGTCTGAACATACAGTCCAATACAAGATATGTTATGGGCAGGTAATCAAATCCATTGAAGGCAAGGTATATAAGTCGCGATTCATGTAGGAAATCAAGACACCAAACTGGCACTCCTCTGAAGTATAAGCACGAGCGTGCCTTTCAAGGACTGCTATACATTGTTTCAATTTATGTACCACCTGTTTCTCCTTTAGACAAAAGAGACGAAGGTCATTCGTGTGTTCAAGGCTGAGCACATACTGTAATTTAAAAAGTTGGTATGTAAGGGGATAAGTAAAAATGTGAAAACATACACTGTACTGTACGTTATGAAATGATATGCTGGTGAGAGATGCACAAGACCTTAGTTCAGATGGCTTAAGCCACATCAATGGCTTGAGCCACAGTGACCTCTTGACATCTAAAACTGTTATTCAATATGGTTCGTATTTATATACAGTGATGTAGTGTATAAACGCAACCACATCTCAAGATGCTGTAAATATTAATGGAACTATTATAGTAACGTGAACAGTGTTCTACATTTGAAATGAACTAAAAAGCAAACATCCTTGCTTAGAAATCATTAAATAGCCTTAAGGTTCTTGAGGTTTTTCCCAATGTTTTTGTGCTCCTGTAAATGTTCTCAGTGAATTATTCTTCAAACGTTACTGTAATGGTGGCGATGCCTAAGAAAACTTAAAGGCCAAGGTCGCTTTCAAATTCACACAGTCCTAGAATCCTGTAAGTTCAGGTAGCTTTTATGAATCTAGTTCTGGACCTACATTATTTCAGTGTGTAGTTTGTTAAATGTATTTCCATGATGAACCTGAGAAGGAGCTGTGGAAATCACCCACCGGAGAAAGTAGATTATTATTTTTTTTTATTACACGCTTTTATTTAACTCACTCTGTTGTTGTCGTTGTCGTATCCTCAAATCTTGTAACTCAATTTTAACCCACTTCCCAATGTGGTATCGACTGCAAACTTGGTATACTTATGTCATACTGATGACAATACCATATTCTATCATAAAATTAAATTTTAAACGATCTTTTTACACGCTTTCTATGAACTCACTCTGTTGTTGTCGTATCCTCAAATCTCAATTTTAACCCACTTCCCAATGTGGTATCGACTGCAAACTTGGTATACTTATGTCATACTGATGACAATACTATATTCTATAAAAAAATATTTTTAAACATTCTTTTTTATGTTATGTTTCGGCTTGGATCTAATTGTCCATGCTCAACTCACGTTGGCTGTAAATCACCATGGTTCCTTACGTTATGGCAAGCCTCGGGGCCACTTCCTGGAGTCGTGGAGTTCTGCCATTACTCGTACGGTACATTTCATTAAGGCATGTTTTTAAAAAAGTATTTATTTTACTTTAAATTAAAGGTGACACAGGACACAAAAGTGCATTAACGTTCCACACCACCATACTTTAGGAATGCCAGGATAATGTATATGCTGGTGTTGTTTAAAGCTATTAGTATGTGTCCAAGATGCCTGAGCAGCTAAATATATGTTCATTGAAGATATCTAACTAAAAACCCAATAGCAAAATGTTGGTGCAGTGTAAGCATTTAACTGGATATTAGAAAACGATAAGATAAAAACAGGTGTTAATTACACTACACATTTTTACAAGTCAATAAATTTGAACCCTATGGAATATTAAATTTCGATTTAAAGCTTTCGTGACTGCAGGGATTCATCTTCTTGGTTCTTTCGGTAAAGTCACGTAGAAGGGAAGTAATAAAATAATAAAAATAAAACATAATAAAACAATTCTCACGACGTTTCGGCCACAACGCAAGCAGCCGTCCTCAGGCGAAGAATGAGACATTATCAAGCTAGGAGCTTATATAGGTGTAGCGAGGAGGAGCGCCTTAACAAAAGAATGTGCATATGAAGAGGAATTTTAGCATACCAATGGGCAATGCGTAGGAGGGGGGGGCGGAGGGGTTTCAAAGTCCCATTATGCCCATGCATTATGCAGGATCAACAGCACCACGGGGGGGCGCAAGGAACAGCGTTAATAAAGGAAAGGAATGTTAATGATATGTAGCTGCATTTACCAAACAACCACGTAGAAAACCAAAGTAAAAACTACATAAAAAACTAAAATATAAACTGATACTTACTATACTCTACAATAAGCTGAGTTACTAACAACAAATAATAAATTACAATTCTACGTCGTAAGAAGTATATAATATACTTCCATCTAAACTTTATTCTCTTAGCATATACAGTACTATATACTGCCATAGATAAACCCAACATTAAATTATATACTGTATTGCTGTAAACAACCCTATACTTTATACATTTTAATATAACACTATGTATTATTCAACTCACCCTAATGTGTATCGAAATGGTTTATTACGTCCTTCCAATGATTGCTAAGCCTGAATCCATCTTCTCGGTTAAAATTGTCTCTGTGTTTGTATATGTGGATCGCCTCATGAACGAATCTCTCATGATAGCCAGATGGCTTGCAGAGAACCTCCGTCTTGGAGAAGTCAATGTCATGTGAGCCCACTGAGTTGTAACAGTGGTCTGCCACGGCTGAGGTGTTTGTCCTACCGTGTTTTAGATCAGCTTTATGTTCACGAATGCGGTCTGAGACGTGTCGTTTGGTTTCCCCAATGTAACTGCTACCACAGAGGCAACTTAGTTTGTAGACGCCAGGGTACTGTATGTCTGGAATCACATCTTTTACAGACGGTACCAGATCACGGATTTTATGTACTGTGTTGAATCGGACCTGGATCTTGTGTTTAATCAGGATTTTGGAGATCTTTTTTGTGACCCCAGCAATGTAGGGTAAGGTGATGGTCTTGAAAGGCTCCTCAACAGGATCCTTCTTAATGGTTGGAGTGATGGCTTTGCGGATTGTGTAGTCGGAGTAACCATTAGCCTTAAGAGCTTGGCGTACGTGTTTGAGTTCACTGGAAATGTGTTCATGGTCGGAGATGCATTGGGCTCTATGATATAGAGTCTTGATGAGGGAATTCTTCTGGGATGGATGGTGGTGGGAATCCGGTTTTAGATAAGCATTCGTGTGGGTGGCTTTCCTGTAGACAGAGTGGCTCATTGAACCATCAGGTCTCCTTTTGATTAGGACATCCAAAAAGGGTAGCTTGCCATCATTTTCGACTTCCATGGTGAATCTGATGGCTGGGTGTATGGAATTGATGTGGTCGAGAAATTGGTCTAGAGCAGGCCGGCCATGTGGCCAGATGACAAAAGTGTCGTCTACGTACCTCTTCCATAAGGTCGGGCGTAGAGTGGCAGTCTGGATGGCGTCCGTCTCAAATTTCTCCATGAAGATGTTGGCTACAACCGGAGATAGGGGGGAGCCCATTGGGGTGCCCTCAATTTGCTTGTAGAAGGTTCCATTCCAGGTGAAGTATGTATTGGTTAAGCAGTGTCTCACCAGGGGGGGTACCCCAGCATTTAGTCCTTGATGAACCAAGTCTTCAATGATTGCGATGGTGTCGGGCACAGGCACCTTGGTGAACAAGGAAACCACATCAAAACTGACAAGCAGGTCGTCTGGGGACAGGGCAATCCCCTTGATTGTCGATACCAGGTCAGTAGAGTTTAGTACTGCAGAGGTGGTTTTTCCAGTGAAAGGCCGTAGGATTTCGGACAAAAAACGAGCCAGTTTGTAAGTGGGGGAGTTGATAGTAGAGACAATGGGACGAAGAGGTGTATCTTCTTTATGTATCTTTGGCAAGCCGTACAATCTTGGTGGCCTGGCTGCAGAAGGTTTCAACGAGAACTGTTTGGTCTGATCAATTAATGCGGTTGAAGCAGAAATGATGTTGTTGGTTTTTGCTACGTAGCAAGATCTGAAATCTCTGTAACCCTCAAAAACGCTAAGATGCCAGCTAGCAACATCAGCAAAGATGAGCGTTTTGAATTATCTCAATTAAAAAAGAGGGATGACATTGTCATCCTCTCAGCCGACAAAGGCAATGCCACTGTCATCATGGACAAAATAGAATACAACAACAAAATTCAAGAACTACTCAACGATGGCAGCTATACAAAAATAAAAAGAGACCCCACCAACAGCCTCGTCTCCAAAACCAACAACATCATTTCTGCTTCAACCGCATTAATTGATCAGACCAAACAGTTCTCGTTGAAACCTTCTGCAGCCAGGCCACCAAGATTGTACGGCTTGCCAAAGATACATAAAGAAGATACACCTCTTCGTCCCATTGTCTCTACTATCAACTCCCCCACTTACAAACTGGCTCGTTTTTTGTCCGAAATCCTACGGCCTTTCACTGGAAAAACCACCTCTGCAGTACTAAACTCTACTGACCTGGTATCGACAATCAAGGGGATTGCCCTGTCCCCAGACGACCTGCTTGTCAGTTTTGATGTGGTTTCCTTGTTCACCAAGGTGCCTGTGCCCGACACCATCGCAATCATTGAAGACTTGGTTCATCAAGGACTAAATGCTGGGGTACCCCCCCCTGGTGAGACACTGCTTAACCAATACATACTTCACCTGGAATGGAACCTTCTACAAGCAAATTGAGGGCACCCCAATGGGCTCCCCCCTATCTCCGGTTGTAGCCAACATCTTCATGGAGAAATTTGAGACGGACGCCATCCAGACTGCCACTCTACGCCCGACCTTATGGAAGAGGTACGTAGACGACACTTTTGTCATCTGGCCACATGGCCGGCCTGCTCTAGACCAATTTCTCGACCACATCAATTCCATACACCCAGCCATCAGATTCACCATGGAAGTCGAAAATGATGGCAAGCTACCCTTTTTGGATGTCCTAATCAAAAGGAGACCTGATGGTTCAATGAGCCACTCTGTCTACAGGAAAGCCACCCACACGAATGCTTATCTAAAACCGGATTCCCACCACCATCCATCCCAGAAGAATTCCCTCATCAAGACTCTATATCATAGAGCCCAATGCATCTCCGACCATAAACACATTTCCAGTGAACTCAAACACGTACGCCAAGCTCTTAAGGCTAATGGTTACTCCGACTACACAATCCGCAAAGCCATCACTCCAACCATTAAGAAGGATCCTGTTGAGGAGCCTTTCAAGACCATCACCTTACCCTACATTGCTGGGGTCACAAAAAAGATCTCCAAAATCCTGATTAAACACAAGATCCAGGTCCGATTCAACACAGTACATAAAATCCGTGATCTGGTACCGTCTGTAAAAAATGTGATTCCAGACATACAGTACCCTGGCGTCTACAAACTAAGTTGCCTCTGTGGTAGCAGTTACATTGGGGAAACCAAACGACACGTCTCAGACCGCATTCGTGAACATAAAGCTGATCTAAAACACGGTAGGACAAACACCTCAGCCGTGGCAGACCACTGTTACAACTCAGTGGGCTCACATGACATTGACTTCTCCAAGACGGAGGTTCTCTGCAAGCCATCTGGCTATCATGAGAGATTCGTTCATGAGGCGATCCACATATACAAACACAGAGACAATTTTAACCGAGAAGATGGATTCAGGCTTAGCAATCATTGGAAGGACGTAATAAACCATTTCGATACACATTAGGGTGAGTTGAATAATACATAGTGTTATATTAAAATGTATAAAGTATAGGGTTGTTTACAGCAATACAGTATATAATTTAATGTTGGGTTTATCTATGGCAGTATATAGTACTGTATATGCTAAGAGAATAAAGTTTAGATGGAAGTATATTATATACTTCTTACGACGTAGAATTGTAATTTATTATTTGTTGTTAGTAACTCAGCTTATTGTAGAGTATAGTAAGTATCAGTTTATATTTTAGTTTTTTATGTAGTTTTTACTTTGGTTTTCTACGTGGTTGTTTGGTAAATGCAGCTACATATCATTAACATTCCTTTCCTTTATTAACGTTGTTCCTTGCGCCCCCCCGTGGTGCTGTTGATCCTGCATAATGCATGGGCATAATGGGACTTTGAAACCCCTCCGCCCCCCCTCCTACGCATTGCCCATTGGTATGCTAAAATTCCTCTTCATATGCACATTCTTTTGTTAAGGCGCTCCTCCTCGCTACACCTATATAAGCTCCTAGCTTGATAATGTCTCATTCTTCGCCTGAGGACGGCTGCTTGCGTTGTGGCCGAAACGTCGTGAGAATTGTTTTATTATGTTTTATTTTTATTATTTTATTACTTCCCTTCTACGTGACTTTACCGAAAGAACCAAGAAGACCTATGGAATATTCTATGGAACAAAAATGGGTATCACCGACCATCCACTCCATACCATGTCCAACTTAATGTTTTTACAGCACTGTAATAATGATAACTTATTTCACTATATGTAATGTACATTTATGAAGAAATTTTGGGATAATACTTTGTTTTGCGCAATTATATTATTTAAAGCAGTTAACCTGCCTACATGCCAAGTTAGGGGCCGTCCATACATGACGTCACGCACCTGGGGGGGGAGGGTCAGACATGTGTGACGATGTGTGACAAGGGGGGGGGGTGGAGAAATGTGACGTCACATAAAAATGTGCAACTTTAAATAAATATAGACAACACGTTCTACTTAATTAAATAGACTTTTAAATGAATGTTTTCTCCTACAACATCAAAGTGCAGCGTCCCATTAAATAAGCACTACAATGACAATAGTTTAAAGCGATTTCAAACATGTTTTATTTGGGGGGGCAGCTTTGTGACGTCATATTTGAGGGGGGGTCTGACTTTTTGTGACGCCGTGTGACGTCATTTATGGACGCCCCCTTATTTATAACTTTGAGGGACTTTATAACACTGAACTGTATTCTCACGCTAGTGACGGTGGTGAAGTGGCCATCGTGAGTTAGTTTTGGACATTCCATATTTCTATGGCAGGGGTCTTTAAAAAGTACGTTATTGTCAATGTGGCATTTTTACAATTTGGGAACTATTTAATTGACTCCAGAGGGATGATCTATGACCCTCGACCAAGAATGAGAAAATTCAAACTTACAAATGTTGTATACCCTAACCACAGCGCCACCTGGCCATAATAATAATACGTACGGTGTTGTATTAAGTATTTTGTCATTAAATGAAAAGTATTTTTTTTGCTGTAAAGGGTACACTTCAGTATGTATAGGGCAATGTAGTCGAGATTACAATTCGTTCACAAAACAATATTCCGTATACAGAAATAAATGTTTGGCATATCGAAAACCGTGCAACTAGAATACCGTAGTTTTTACAATCGAGCAAAATTTGGTGGAATATTTATTTTGGTATATAATTCTGTATACATGAAACCGCGGTTGGCAAATCCGCGGCTGGCGAGGGATTCCTGTAGAATAAATAAGTGTGTAACTTTTTCTAGTTTATACCATTCTTAAACGTGATGTTCCCAAATACTATATGCCTGTATAGTAGCAGTGTATAACACAGAGTTGCAGGGGCGGTTTCTTCATTAGGGCGATTGGGCGACGCACCACCAATCTCAGCCGTTACTGTGCCTCTGGATATAGTCCAATCAGCGTCATGTCACGTTCTGTGGAGTACCGCCTCTTTTTGGGCGATTTCACTCTGGCTGAGAATCGCCCAGAGTGTTCCCATAGACTTACATTCAAAGATGTTTTTTTTCGAACGGCGGGCGCTGCAATGCATTCTCTATGGCTTCCGGGAGGGCTCGCACTAACGTGCTTACGTCATCATACGTAAGCACGTTTCAGTCAACAATATTATTTGTCGCCACCTAGTGGAATCTTTAATAAAATAAACTGAGTGGATTGTAATAATAGTGAGATAGAAACAAACAAGATGTATTGTAAGAGTCACTTTATTTTTCATTAATATTAAAGAAGTGAAGTTGCCTTTACATGCTTAAGCTGTTAATTTATCCATTGCATGGGTGGACCTTATCCTTATCAATCATCCAGACATTTGCCCCCCCTGAGAGATTTTGCAGGAGCCGCCACTGCAGAGTTGACAATAACCTACCATAGAATGCAAGGGAGACCTTATTGCTCAGTAATCCTAGCAGCAGCCAATAAGCACAAGGATATACTGCAAAGTAGTTCAAAATATAATTATGGTACATTCGTTGGGAAGTTATTTAGAACATTTCACTGTGCAGATGTGGTTTAACATGGATAGTTTATTTATTGTATGGTTTTACAGATTATTGCTGCACTGTGTACTTTAAATTATCACAGCATTACATAGTAAATGCCAATTATAGTATATTTGTCACGATTACATTTTTTTTTAGAAAATATACGAATTTAATCGTATACATAAAGTACGTGTAGTTCCAAACGATCATGTGTGTGTGTTTATACGAACATGTTAGCAGTGTTAAGCTATGCAATTCAGTGACAGAATGTTGTTCAGGGGCTTAGCTGTGCAGTCACGAGCTGAAATGTCACCTTAGAAAGTCTTGCGAGCTTACTAATCACGAGCATAGTGTTGTTTATGAAATGAAAACCCTGATACCATGATGATGGAGAGGCGACTAAAGCCTTGCTTTATCCGAAGAGGGAGGGGGTGATGCCTGTTAAAATGGTCACAAGGACAGGGTGATTATATAAGTATGATCACATGTTTACTGTGATATCATAATGCACAGTGGCGACTTCTCAAAAATAGTACCGTACACTAATACTATTTTTCTGAAACAGTATACAGTACATTACTAAATATACGTTAAAAAATCATCAGGAAAGAGCCCATCAATGTTCTATATATGTCTCTTTTGCAAATGAAACGATGAAGAAATGACAATGAAACATACAGAAGGCCATTTAAAAGCTAACAAAAAGACACAATTGTTATGGCTGTACTGGACTATAATTCCAAATTCAAAGTTGCCACAGGTTACCGTCTGGCAGAGGTGTGGACTCGAGTCATGTGACTTGGACTCGAGTCAGACTCGAGTCATGAATTTGATGACTTGCGACTCGACTTGGACTTGCATAACAATGACTTTGTCCCACCTATGAGATGTGGACTCGAGTCATGTGACTTGGACTCGAGTCAGACTCGAGTCATGAATTTGATGACTTGCGACTCGACTTGGACTTGCATAACAATGACTTTGTCCCACCTCTGCCGTCTGGGACACAAAAACCCCCAATACCCAACGCAGGCAAGGCCAGACACCAACACTTGAATGCCAACATCAAAAATAGCCACATTGGCCAATGTTACAAGTCAAATTCATGGCCGTGTCAAGGGAATTAAGTTACCATTACTAAGTCAACATGAAAAGTCAAGTAGTCCACGAGGCATATCACGGGTGCCAACAACAGAACTACTTTGATAAGTTACCCGCTGTGCGTGCAATACATCACTTTCGGTCAAGAAAAAGCATTCCGCTTAATGGAAGATGACAAGTGGTGGATGCATACGTTTAGAAAGTAACACAACTTTAGTTGAAGGGGGAATGTCAAATCAAGATTGGGGGAATGTAATTTTAGTCTTGTATACAGCCAATAGCTCTGCAATGGGATGCCTAACCTCTATAATTGGCAGGTGTATCCAGCAGTGTTTTAACTTAACACAGAATATATGTATATGCAGTACCAAGTGGTGCATTGTTTAGTAATTTATAGCACCATACTGTAGTGTATTTTGCTACATGTGGAACTCAAGTACTGTACATAACTGTAGAAGATCAAAGCATCTGGCTACAGTGATAATGGAGTTCTGTGAACTTGTCTGAATTGATAAAAGAATGAAATGAAGTTGGTCACTTATGATGTGAAATGAAGTTGGTCACTTATGTTGTTACCAAAACATACAATACTGAATTTACTTCTCAACCTAGATTTGAAGCTTTCGTGACTGCAGGAATCCATACTCTTTGGTTCTTTCGGTAAAGTCACGTAGTTACAAAAAAATAAAAGATCACGACGTTTTGATCGCCACACAAGCTATCAAGATGTATGGTGATCGAAACGTCGTGATCTATAATTCTTTCTACCTACGTGACTTTACCGAAGGAACCAAAGAGTATTACTTCTCACCGTTAAACATCTCCTTGATTTGATGTCACAGTCAATGTGAATAACACGGATAATTGTTGTGACGTTCTAAATTCATGGCAACGCTTGGAATTAAGACAAGACAGGACGTGTAACCAAATACTGTACCTCTATCGTAATTGTTATTTGAAAATACAGTACTGTAAAGCCTGTTTTGCTGTAACTTTTTTCGTATTAAAACGTGAGCTATTTTTTATAAGAATTTTAGTTGGAAGTGCAATGATTGTTAAGGTTGTTTCCTGCCAGAGGTGAAAAATGTCAGGTTTCCAAACAAGAAAATAGTTTTAAACATGTTCAATCTTTAAAATGTCTGAAAATGTGTCCTTCCGCTAGATGTATGGCAAGGCTTGCATACCATACATAGTTAGCAAAAGTGGTACCTTTACAATAAAGAATTGCTCATTTATATCAACAATAACCATTAATACGGTAACGCGGGTCAGGAGTGGCCTAGGCGACTACAGATTGTAACATCTGTTTAACACCAATGCAATAATAACTGGGGATTCTATAAAAATGTCAGTGTTAATACCAGTCATGCAAGACGTACTGTAAATCTAAAAATGAATTACAGTACATTAATAATGCATCTGTTATTTATGACCTCATGTACTGTATGTTTTTAATACAGTCCAAGCTTCAATATGTTGAGCAGTTTTAGCTGACATTCACATTGCAATATGAATGTTTATGCATAAGATCAACACTTACATTAGCCGTACATAGTGCTCTGAATGTTGGCAATATTTTAATTATACTACTGCACTTAATGTAATTACTGCACAGTAATACCAATTAATGTGCAGTAATACCAAATTGGATAGTGATACCAATTACTGTGGACTCCATTGCTTCTGTATTAAAGCTGGCAGTCCATTCTGTATCCACAGTAAGGACCGAAGAATTGTATGGCATCATAGCCAATGGGTTATTTTTGGTCTTTTCTCTTAAATGCGGTTAGCATACTCTTTGGTTCTTTCGGTAAAGTCACGTAGGTATAAAATACATTAAATTTAATCACAACGTTTCGGGCGCAACACAAGCGTCCGTCATCAGGTGGGACAACCACAGCAAGAAACAACTGCTGAAGTGGGCTAAAGGGCTGCTGCAACAAGAGGCTATATAGGTAAGAGAGGGGGGAGGAGCCATAGACATAACTTAAACCGAGAAGATGGATACACATTGAGCAATCATTGGAAGGATGTTATTAACCAGGTAAAACCTAAAATGCTTTATGGTGTTGCCTTCATATCCACATCTCCTGTTGCTTCAGCTCCCCACTCCCAGCCCCGCTCTCTTCCCCTTCCCACCCCCCCCCCGATATTTTGTCGTTGCTCGCCCTTTAATCCCTTTTAGCTGCTCTTCACTCGGCAGCGCTCGACTCCCCCTACCCCACAACCCCCTCTCTATCTCTCCTCCCTGGCTCCTCCCTCCCCCCTCTCTTACCTATATAGCCTCTTGTCACAGCAGCCCTTTTGCCCATTTCAGAAATCGTTTCTTGCTGTGGTTGTCCCACCTGATGACGGACGATTGTGTTGCTCCCGAAACGTCGTGATTTAATTTATTTTGTTTTATACCTACGTGACTTTACCAAAAGAACCAAAGAGTATGGATCCCTGCAGTCACGAAAACTTCAAATCTAGATTGCGGTTAGCATGTTATTGTCTTTAATTAACTCATGAACACATATATTGGCAAACGGCAACGTTGCCAAATACTGTACTCTACAGGGTGGTCCAGATGCCTTGTGACCCCTACGTAATAGACCCCTTACATTATGTTTCTCTTACATATTCATTTTTGTATCAAATAAACCTTACTTAAAAAATATATAAAGTTTTATAGAATGAAATGAGGGGGGGGGGGGTTCACGAGACATATGGACCATCCTTCATATGAGCCCTCATTTTTAAGCAAGTTTGCAAGGAGATGGCCACATTTTCAGATTAAAAGAAACTCTGTCGTCTATTTTCTTCAACGCTGTCGTGCACTGTTTTGAAAAACAGTGTAACCTTTTGTTTGCTATATCACGTTACCGTACAGTAGGTGTCTATGAAATAACAAACCCCCACCCACTAAATATAACCTACAAAAAGGCAAAACTTTTACGTATTGGCATTGCTCCTCTTCGGGCAGCTGTGTTTGGTATTCTTTGCATGTCTGGTGAGGGGGGGGGAATTGCCAATTGGAATACGTCGCGTAAAGGTTTTCACTACGATCTCAGAGCGCCATCTGCTGCATTTACAAACGTCTTGGCACCATGCACAAAGAGGATGATGGGGTCAAGCGTCAAAGTAACTCGTGGATGTCATTCACGTCTAAAAATGTTAAACACAACTTATGACTTCACGTCAAAACAATTTTTTTTTTTTAAAACGGTTGGGGCGGGCGCTGTTCCTGGTTGGCAAGCGTCACGCCAATTAGTGGTGGATTCTTCCACATTCCCAAAGGCAGGAGGCAATTTGTATATTGTGATGACAACCGTTGGCAACAAACAGCAGGATCCTGATTTCAATGATCCCTGAGAGATGATGAGCGGAATCAATCCCTCACCAATATTTAAACCCCCTCCGATGTTGAGTAACACTTTCTCATCACAACACAACTTTCGGAAACAAATTCTGTTTTCCTTTCTAGTCATAATATGTGTATGAACAAAGTGTATATTTTTTAAATAGCAAATGTTTTATATGTGTAGTGTACTTTTAATTATTTGGTAAAGCATTACCTTAAAATGCAACTGATTACAAAAGTGAAATTTAAAGCGTTGATCAATATGGCTTTGATGTGATGATTGGGATTCACTAAAGATGACAATATATGCATGTGCCATATTGCTGTGAATATTAGCACGAGATGTACAATATATGTGTAATAACTGCATTAATCTGAAAGAGGACTTTTCAATTGATTGTCATACGAACATTTGGAATTTCAATCTACAACCGTTTCTCATCCACTGCTGGATGAAGGCCTCCCCATTGAGATAGGTGATCAAGGAGAAACCAGCACTGGTTCAGATATCACTTGCTCCATGTGCTAGCTGTGGCCAGGAATCAAACTCAATTTGCTGGGTGCATAGCTTATTTCTCTGACAAGTGCACCACCACTCCACCTGAACATGAGGGTTATTCAGTATATGCTTTAAATAGAGTAGAGTATTCTGCTGAAATAGTTAACAGACCCAGACTATACATTTTTTTTAGTACCACCTAAGGCGGCAAAAACTTCAGTGGTACTGATTTATTAATATGGTCAATAACATTGAATTATGTGATGTCTTCTTCAAATTCATTATTTTTTCACACAATTCATTTATATTGGCAATTTAAATTCATCGGTGCCAATAAAGTTTACTACCTCAGGTGGTTCCAGTTCACAGTCTGGCCCGTGGCTAAATATAATGATATACACTACTGTATTTTAAAAGTTTATATTTTTACAATTGTCATTGTGATTAATAATGGGACCTCCTTTGCCAGTACCAAAATATGATAAAAGGTTTTCCCCCTTTTTCTGGCAATAAAACAGGTGTTAAGTTATTAAAACACCAAACTAAAACCTTTTACAAGGAATCATGTCTGCATTAACCACAATGTGGTCAGAATGCAAAAAAAAGATACTCTGATAATAAATGCATTGTCTTTGAAACTGATTGGTCCACACCAGAGACAGCTTTCTTTTGAGCCTCGTCTAAAACTGTGTTAGACCAGAGGACGCCAAAAGGCGTACAGCGGTTAATGCAGACATGATTCCTTGTATAAGGTTTCCGTTTGGTGTTTGCCAGAAAAAATGGGAAAAGCCGATTACCATTGTGGTTAATGTTGAGATATTTGGAACAGTTTTATTTTTTTGCAGTGGAATCTTAGTTGACCTTATGAGTACATGAAAAAAATATCTTGCATGTCTAGACACTGAGACATAAAACAATAAATAGCGTGAAATACTCTAATGGATGTTTTTTTTTAAAGCATTACTTATAATTAAAGTTGATGAAGTGGGATGATATATAATTCACTTTCTAAATCAAGACACTGCAGACATGGCTACTTAATGTGACAAACTGCTATTTTTTACTTATCAATTGTGTAATAATGCAAATAAAATCCAGTATTGCAGCATTAATATAACAATACAGCATTGACACAAAGGTGTGTGAATGTACTGTATCATTACGCCTTATTTCATATTTTTTTGTAAAACATTACTGAAAATGTCCAGCAGAGGGCAAAAACTAATCTCATTTTCAGACTGTTCTTGCCATGCTGTTTCATGAATATGAAATTCGTTTCATAGTGAAAGCTCAACATACACATGTCTCAAAAACCGACGTAGATCCAAGAACACTCCTTACTACTGTAGATGCGAATCTGATGAATTCATATCCAGAAGCTACCTGTCCTCAAAAACTGGGTCATGGGTTCACTGCATTGCAGATTTATGTGAAAACATTGCCAATGACGCATGACAACTTTAACAGAAAGCAGGCAACATGTTATTGACAACAGATGGTGTAAAGTGGGTTTATCACAATTGATCTTCCTAATGTTAAGCATAAATAATAAAAGCCGAGTACAATTATCACTAGGTATTTTGTAGCCTTGTATGTAGTGTATGTATGTTGGACTTCTTTCGCACCGTACGTAGCCAACCATGCTTCTCCGGAGCCTTAGGTGACACATTTTGGCGACCTGAATGATGAAACTCATTGCTCCACCAGGCCATCACCATGCCACTATAAAGTGAATCTGTGGCAGGTTGTTCTCAGCAATGTTCATTATACCTTCTGATTGTCTATTCCAGAAATCAGGCAACAGTATATTTATATCCTATTTGAGTACCAAAGTAAACCTATGATTATATTTAGTATTTACAGAATGCACATCATAAAGTTTATATAGTAAACGATTGGTATTTTTCTGATACTCCAATCGCTACAAATACATGGGTGAGGTATCACTTCCATAAAAAAATGTAGGTTTATTTCTAACCATGGGACAAAACAATTTATATTTTACATGGGAGAACTGAGATCAAATACAGGCGAATGAAATATTTCACAAACAGGAAAAGATGAATATTTCAGTTATGTTATTTATTTAAGCGCACATCATTATCATCATCAGCCATGGTTAATCCATTGCAGTATGAAGCCCTCCAAAATCTGCCGCCATCTCTCATGATCCTGCAATATAATCCACCGACCACCTGCATAACAGCTGATTTAATTTATCCATCCCCTGGGCGGATGAATTCTTGAGCTGCTTTTGTTCTATCAATGAAATACACATGTATAATACGACATTTTTACTTAAATACAAAAGGACCGCATAGCACTTATATGTATAAAAAAGAATAACCCTGACATTTAACATAACATTGTCGTATTGTACATTCCAATATTTTTCACGGCGTCTTGAAATGCTGTTGCACTTAGATGCTATATAATAAATTCAAATTCTATCGTGCAATGTAATAAACATTGGCATATATTAACGCCACTAACTTAACGGGAATACTTTCAGCCGACAGTGCGTATGTAATAAACATCGATTGTTTGTTTACGAATACCTCATATGTTGGTTGCATTACAGATTTGCACAGCTTTTACCGTGGCATTTTTAGGGGACAAGTCTGTGGGGCTGCTTTGAAAAAAAAAACAAGTTAATGTGTTCTGGGATCTGGTTGGCATCAGGAAAGCTTTACGCAGCTGTAAACAATTAGTGTTTGGTGGGGGGACTCATGCAAGGATTGAGCGATATGTTTGGGTAAGGTTTCAGCCTGGAAATGCTCCCAGGGTGACATCATACAAAACGCGACCACTAATTGAGGCCCAAGGTACCATCATTAGGCGGCCGTCTCAGCCTCACTCCAGGGACTGAAGAATTTCTTGTACAATTAAACCACTGTTTTTGCATTGTTCTTACTTGAAAATAATGTAATCTAATAAGATGTGTATGCCTTTCCATCTCATAGCCAATCGTTGACACGTTTGCTTTAACAGTAGGATGGTCGTTTAGTCCTCAAATGTTAGGAATTTCACTGGTGTTGAATTTGTTTTAAGTGTCCCACATGCTCAATTGCAGCATCTTTTATTGCTTCCAAAAAATCCTCCAAATCACTTAAACAAATCAAGTCCTGCCAACACTTTGCAGATCTAGACATTAAGCCCTCAGAGAGTACATTAATATAGTGATATATACACTATATAATCAACAATCTTCTTGCAAATTGATGGTATATTTTCATTCCAATCACGAAAACCTGGACAGTTATCACATATTTTGCTTGTGTATGGCTTCAGCGGAAATGTTGTTTAATATATGTTTCATACACGTTTACTTTTGTCTCTTCATTTTTCTACACAGTGCCCGTCAAAAGAATATTAATATTCAAGTAACATACATGAAATCACTCTACTCAAAATTTGCCAAAAGAGTAAACAGGTCTACTTGAGCAGGTGATGATAAAAATCATGTGACGCTTTGCTTTGTGTTTTGTTGAGGAAAATCATGGTCATTGGTGGCATCTAGTTATCTTAAACAAGCCTTCTTCAGCAGTTGTTTCTTGCTGTAGTTGTCCCACCTGATGACGATCGAAACGTCGTGATTTGTTTAATTTTATTTCTACCTACGTGACTTTACCGAAAGAACCAAAGAGTATGGATTCCTGGAGTCACGAAAGCTTTAAATCAAGACTATCTTAAACAAATTATCACTGATGTAATCAAGTATAACCATACATGAAGTCAACCAGGGATATTGCACACGAATTGCAAAAGTACACTGTCAGTACTCTATGTCTAATACATTTATATACAGTACGTTGAATACTCTTTGTTTTTTTCGGTAAAGTCACGTAGGTAAAAAATAAATGGAGAAAAACGAATTTATTTATTTACTTATTTTTCCTCCTAAGTGTCTTTACCGAAAAAAACAAAGAGTATTAATCCTTGCAGTCACGAAAACTTTAAATCTAGAAGTACGTTAAATGGTAATATTATGAGCATATCTAAATACTATATGTATCATTAAACTGTTTGTTTAATTATAATTAAAACAATTAATATATGCGAACAATGTACTAGTTTTTTTTGGCAAGTGACCACTTTTTTTTTTCACACCTACATGTCCACTTAAATGTGCCAGCTATCGAGAGCTATTTCGATGTGAATAATTACATAGCATTTAACATCATTATATAGAGCATTGCTACGTTTTGAGACTACCCCGGTACATACATACTGTTACTCATTTCCCAATATTATTCTTCATTCATATAGTATATGTTAAGTTATCTGTCGACTGGGTACACATTTAATGCACCACGCAGTCCTGAGTGTACGTTTCGCTAAACAAGCTTTGGCAGAGTGTAATATGGTAATGTCAAAGTTTGAACATAATGCTTTGAGCATTCATGTGACACTATCAGGTACCAAATATGTACACATCCAAAACATACACGGTTGGCACCTCCCAAGGCACCATAAACTGAAAATTGCCATCAGTTCAAGGACTTTTTTTTTCTTCCCCCCCCCTCCAAATATTTCAGAAAGCCACAAACTGTTGCTGACAGCAAATTTTTCACATGTGTGCTCCTGTGTTTTTGTAGCGCATGGGTCACCCTACATTAATGACGTCAAAGGGGTGTAATTTGAACCTTTACATTTGTGTAAAGCTATCGGGAGCTGTCTAGAAAGAAATTCACCCCCCACCCCCCCCCCCAAAACAGTTTGCAGCTGCTCCATAGCTGGTCCTAAGGCGGTGCCGTGCAATGACGAATATTGTGATTTGTCTAGGGGATGCTTTTCCCACGATAGATCGTGTGCATGTTTCTCATTTTTTGAAGTTCAATTTCACCATCACCAAAATTGTAGCACAGTCTTGACACAAACCACTCCATT
The DNA here is from genome assembly GCF_965212315.1 of Lampetra planeri. NCBI lineage: Eukaryota > Metazoa > Chordata > Hyperoartia > Petromyzontiformes > Petromyzontidae > Lampetra > Lampetra planeri. Next base: position 22,603,483 of record NC_136109.1, on the reverse strand, counting down.
CAGGCCTTTAAAATTTAAAGTCGCCTCATGCGCAATTAGTTACAAGATGAGTGATGAATCAAGAGAAAAGGATTGAGAGTGCTTGTGTACTCATTTTCTCCGGTAACACATTTCCTCTGAACTGCAGTTTTCTAGCTTTGCCTTGAATTATCGTGCTTTTACACGTGTTTTGTATACAGCATAGATATAAAAGTACGCGGTCATCAAAAATATGTGCTTAGAAAACAAATGGAAAAATGAAATGATCCCAACAATACATTTTCCTACTTTTATTATGTAGTTGGACACTTCTTATAAATATGTTCCCACATTATAACTCTGTGTGTGTTGGATTAGGTTGATTTTTCTTCATCTAAGAATGTTTACAGATTTGAGGCCATATTAACCCCATTTTAAAAAATGTTATCGATATCTTTTGATGCTTTATTTAAATATATTGTATGCTATTGAAGTGTTAGACCACACACACAGATTTAAACCAAACTATGTTCAAAAAGCAACATGCTGTACATGTTTTTCATCCATCTGTAAAAATATTTTTTTTTAAACAATTTCAATCTTAACTTTGTCATGACCGGCCTCCAACAGTTTTTATGACCATAACGAATTGGAGACTTTTACATTTCTGAAGTGAAAAATATAAAAATATATTTGTACATTCCTCTTTAGATGGTTAGATCGGAAACAAGTTGCTTTGTCACGATACTTCTTTATTCTTTTGTCATGACCCGCAAGTCAACTTATGAGGTTTTTCATTACATCTGCAATGACATTTGTAATTGAAACATTTGAATTGCCTTTAATAGAATCAAAGGTATGGCGAAAGGGTCGTTTATGGAATACTTTTAACAGAATTTAAATTGATGACAAGTTGCCATCAAATACAAACTCATTTTCCTTTACAAAACAGATGTTTAAGTCACTGGGTTCTGACCTGGTCAAAAATAAAGCTTGTAGTGTACATTATGCACATTTGATAATTGTTTTTTAAAATCTGAATTTATAATCCCATCCAATCTTCATAATATAATAAACATTCGAAGCACATGAATGAATATGGTTTAAACTAAATGGAATGAGAAAATGTAAGTGTAAATTAGTATTTACATGTTATAGGTTTAACAGTATCACTGATGACAACATCGTCAGCGATGGTTAATTCACTGCTGGATGAAGGCCTCCCCAAGCTGCTGCCACCTGTCATGATTCTGTGAAATTATAATGAACGTAGCACCTTCACCCTAGTTGTATGATCGGTTTGTACAAGACTTTAGTGACTTTTGAAATATTTCAGATTTGTAAGTGTCAAAATATTTATTTTTACAAAAATATGGATGCATCATGTATATTGCCTTAATAAGTACTGTACGTTAAATTATTCTGCTGAAATTACATAAACACATTTGAATTGCATGAGCTTGAGGAATACAGTTGCTTTTCCCTCCATTCTCCATTGAAGTGTCCCTGTGGTATTTGACATTTGCATTGACACCATTTCCCAACAAAATGTAGTGTTTTTCTTATTGACCATTGCCTCATTGAGGATGCCACGGTGCTGCCAACCTTCTGAAAGGATGCCCTGAAATTATGTTTATCCAAGCATGTTGCAAATCCACAAGAGGCACACTAATTCTTGTAATTGCGTGCACATGCCCATGCGAATAATGAAAAGGGACGTGACTTCACTCTTTCAACATCCATTCCAATAAGATACCACTTGAATTTCATTAATTTTGCTCTTCGACGTCGTCTAGATCTTGCGTTTAAATTGCTCAACAGTGATAAACATTTTGAAGGACAAAGGCCAGATTGGTAAGACTCCAAAGTGAGGTGACCCCAAACTGCCAAAACGTATTCTTAGGTTTTTTCGGTAAAGTCACGTAGGTAAAACATCAAAATTAATGAAAATAAAATAAAAAACAAAAATCACGACGTTTCGGAGGCAACACAAGTCTCCACTTGATGCAGCTAATTCGGCTGTGACGGTCCCACCTGATGACGGAGACTTGTGTTGCCTCCGAAACGTCGTGATTTTTGTTTTTTATTTTATTTTCATTAATTTTGATGTTTTACCTACGTGACTTTACCGAAAAAACCTAAGAATATGATTCCTTGCAGTCACGAAAGCTTCAAATCTAGAATTAATGCCAAAACGTAGTATGTCTTATCCATTTTGCCAAATGACTAGTTTGAAAGGCAACGATGAATAGCATTCCATACAAGTTGAAACTATCTTCCATAATTGCACTTCAGAATAGGCATTCATTCGTTGATACTGGTAAAAAAAAAGGTCTCATGATATAATAACATTTAAATTAGATGCTTGTAAAATATGTATAAAATATCTGTACATGCCCACATTTAACAGGAATAATGGCGTCCTGTTTGTGCAAGAGTAACTTACTGATTAAAGTAACTGCTATATATTTTTGTTTTTTCAAAACATCCACCAGCTGGCAGCAAAACGTCACAAAGCGCAAGCTTGAAAGTTTTTTTCTTCTTTTTTTTTTACAAAGCATACTTCAATTTATCCATCTACCTTGCCTGCATTTATTCATGCTTAGTGAATAAAGTGAATTGCTGGCAGAATGGAGACTTCACACACGCGATACTATTGCTCAATTAAATAATGTATTCATATTCTTTCTATATCTTGACATGTTTAATACAACAGCGCAATACTGCTCTGAATTCCTTTTACCAGTACGAAATGAGACACTTTGTAGTCGGGGATTATGCAATATTTTATTGCTATGTTTTCTTCGGGTGAAATTTACGATGTGTAACTTTCTTCAAACGGCATATCAGATCAAAGAACAGGGCTGGATTACCAGTAGGTGATCCAAACACAGGCCAAGTAAAATAGAGGAATTGTAGTCTACTCGAGACCGAAATTAGGGATCAAAAAGATGACATGTTTGTAGTCTTTGTAAATAAATATTTCGAGACTGACCACATGGTGTTGTTCTATTTTGTCACAAGTGACCCGAGTGAATGCCGTGTTGTAACCCCATTCTTTAAAATGCCCGCTTTCTCCCAATGTTTATTCTCATGTGGCCACACCGTATCTCCCGCTGAGAATGTTTCAAGTATACAAAGAATTACATCAGTGTTTGTTTTGCTTTTTGATTATTTAGACTAATCGCATGCGTGATTTGTGTAGGAAGTGCAAGAAAATGGAAGCCTCTTTGGCCTACGTTTCATCTCATCCTCGTGTTTGACTAAAACTTCGAAACGCTGTACTGTATTTTATTTATTCTAAAACAATACCTGTTTTTGTCATTTAACATTTAATTTGCATTCGACTTTTTCTGCTTCTGACACAAATGTATAAAGAGTCTTCATTCAAAGCATATATTTAGCACGATATATAAATGGCGTACATGACAATGCAGTCCATATGTTAAACCTGAACAATTTGAACATGTATCATGAGACCTTTTGTCAGTAGCAAAGTATGAGAAATAATAAAGCCTACGTGTTAAATAAGAATAGGTTTTACCTGCTTTCTGGCAATAAAGCAGGTACAACCTATTTCTTATACTTTGATACTGACAAAAAGGTCCCATGATGTAGCTGCTCACCCCGAGCTATCAATGCTCTGATACGTACATTGTCTTTGTACTTCTAGACAGAGGTGGGACAAAGTCATTGTTATGCAAGTCCAAGTCGAGTCGCAAGTCATCAAATTCATGACTCGAGTCTGACTCGAGTCCAAGTCACATGACTCGAGTCCACATCTCATAGGTGGGACAAAGTCATTGTTATGCAAGTCCAAGTCGAGTCGCAAGTCATCAAATTCATGACTCGAGTCTGACTCGAGTCCAAGTCACATGACTCGAGTCCACATCTCATAGGTGGGACAAAGTCATTGTTATGCAAGTCCAAGTCGAGTCGCAAGTCATCAAATTCATGACTCGAGTCTGACTCGAGTCCAAGTCACATGACTCGAGTCCACATCTCATAGGTGGGACAAAGTCATTGTTATGCAAGTCCAAGTCGAGTCGCAAGTCATCAAATTCATGACTCGAGTCTGACTCGAGTCCAAGTCACATGACTCGAGTCCACACCTCTGCTTCTAGATTTGAAGTTTTCGTGACTGCAAGGATCCATACTCTTTGATTTTTTCCGGTCAAGTCACGTAGATTAAAAGAAAACAAATACATTAAATCACGACGTTTCGGAGGCAACACAAGCTTGTGTCGTGATTTAATTTATTTGTTTTCTTTTAACCTACGTGACTTTACCGAAAAAACCAAAGAGTATGTCTTTGTACTGTTCGTCTTTTGGCGTTCTCTGGTCTGACACTGGTGAGACTTGGTCATAAAGAAGGCTCTCTCTGGTGTAGGCCATTCCGTTTCAAAGACAATGCCATATGTTATATTATCAGAGCATGTTTGTTTTGCATGTTCACCACAAGTACGTGTGGTTAATGCAGACTTGATTTCATGCAAAAGGTATCTATGTGGTGTTTGAACATCTTAACAACTGTTTTATTGCCATAAAGGGTTAAACCTCTTCTTATTTCTCATAATATGAAAATGTTTTACACTCCATTGAATTACACTGAATGATTTATATCCACGCCGCTGAGTGAATATGCGCACGTTTGCACTGTTCTTGCAATGGATGAACAAACATTTTCACACGCAGACGTCCAATGAATCTTTTAACGCCGCATGTGCACGTGGAACGCGGTCCCGAAGGTTTGGCGGTTGCTATTTGGGTGCAATAAGAAACAGTTCGAAAACAAATTCCTCCCCTACACTCGAGCCATCGAGTGACTGGTTTGTCAGCCACGACCCTGACATTGTGCCAGCTCTCCGGAGGGTGTGATTGATCTTGGCGATAGCAACCGGAAAGCATCGCCTATCTGCCAGCAACGTGATAGATGCCCAATTGGGCCCTAAGGAAGCAGTCCATCTGTGCTGATCACACACACGCTGCCGGTAATCCAGGAGTTCAAATAGAAATGCAAAAAATACAAACCCATGTGTACCTACAGTCATTTGTCATTGTTGGCCCAAAAGCTTGGTCAGCCCAGACCTCTTAAAAGGGACATTTTTGCATTCCCCCGGTGGGGGGAGGTAGGGCAGTTTTGGAAGAGTGAGAGGGTCTATTTTTAAATGATGTGGCCAAATGTACGGTGTGTTGCAAACACTTGCAATGCAGAAACCGGAACCGCAAAACAGATTTTAGGGAAATATTTGAAGAGAAAAAAATGTATTCTTCAAAGGAGAAAATGTCAATGAGTTGAGTTTTGGGATACTTTAGCCAAGACACTGAAACGTTTTTTTTATAAAAAGAATGAATCATCTAAAAAAAAACACATTTGATAAGAAAGAAAAATACCAAATAGTCAGTGGTTATCCAAATAGATATACTTATCTGCTTTAAAGATGCATGCAAATACAGTTAAAAAAATCTAGAATTTATAAAAAGGTTGTGAATATTTGAAAAAATATATATATTAATCAATTGCTTGCCACTTTTGCCTACACAGTAAATAGCTGCAATTACTGACATGTCATGCTGTGGTTTCACCCTGCATTAGTCTTACTTCATTCGTTGTCAATATTTTGATGACCTTGTGACGTTCATGCTTAATGAGGATGGATTGACCATACTTCACCATAGGAGCCAGTGTGGATTGCTGAATAGTTTGGAGAACCCTGGATAAGTTCAGATATCATTTTCCAATGATGTTAGCCATGGGCTGGAGTCAAACCTGAGGCCCAGGCTTCATACCACAGCATGCTAGCCACTGTGCTACCCACTCCATCCCGGTAGCCTTTTGCGAACTTGACAGGGTACATAGCATCTTGTATTTTAAAGTCAAAGAGAGATCAATATCGATTGAAACACAATTTTTCTGTTCAAGCCATACAAGAGTGCTATATTTCTACAAATACGCAACTTTCACTTGTAAAATTTTCAAGGATCGTTGTAAATTTGATAGGCTAAAGCATTCTGATTTGCCATGTCCATGGTCATTACGCTAAGGTGTATGTTTACATTGCCGATTCACCTTTGGATTTGATCAATTGACAAAACCAACAACTCACCCCTGCCCTTGCCCCGTTCTCTCAACCTCGGCCTGCATCTGAACTGCCCACCTACCACTTCCAGCCACCTTCTTTCTCATGGGAGATTTGGTATTGGTTTAGCTGACAGCAAGAACACATTGCTTTTGTTCAACAAACAAGGTAATTGTGCCGATGGCAATTATTCATCGTAATAAGGATAAAGCTATTTGTCACAACATTCTTAAACAAAAATATATCTTCGAACTTGCTTATCTCCAGAAATCTTGTCATTTCGTTTATCAGATGATTGCTTGTTTGTTAAAAATGACATTTTCCAGAATTCTGAAAGCATAGTTAACGTATTTAGTGCTCTCCAACACTTCCTGAAGATAAACATATACTTTTACAACCACACACAAACGCATGTTACACAGTCGTGTATTCGAAAAAATGTGTTTCAACATTCATAAAATGTCTGCAACACGTTTAGCTGCACTATACTGGCTAACATGCTAGAATGCACTGGGATGAACTTAAGCATTGGGATGAATTACCTAACCTCATGGCACATTCTCCCTGCAGCACAATGTCATGACAATTTTGGAAGTGCATATCATTTGCTGAAAGGTGGGTACTATTTCAATTACTATGCATTATTCTCTTCTTACTGTTGCAAACCATACAGTGCTTAACGGTGAATAATGATTTACGATGACTTTTCAATAATACTTTAGGTATCAGGGTGTCAGTTATGCATTCTTTAATATTTGTGATTATCCAGCAGTTTGAGCAAGGTAAAGGCAACTAAACACATTCACGCGTACACTTGGGGCAGTTTGACAATGTTATCAAATTAGTTTCATCTCTCTAAACCTCCACATGGCTCTCGTTGCGTTGGCAATACAGGTCATATCGAGATTTGAGAGCGCCTTAGGGTTTTGCCAAAAGCTCAGGTGTGATCGTTTAACACGCTTTTATTATTTTCAGTTGCATACGTGTTTGTACCCTGTACTGTATATGTGCGTTGCCAATACAGGTCATATCGAGATTTGAGAGAGACTTAGGGTTTTGCCAAAAGCTCAGGTGTGATCGTTTAACACGCTTTTATTATTTTCAGTTTCATACGTTTCGATTTAAAGCTTTCGTGACTGCAGGGATTCATCTTCTTGGTTCTTTCGGTAAAGTCACGTAGAAGGGAAGTAATAAAATAATAAAAATAAAACATAATAAAATAATTCTCACGACGTTTCGGCTACAACGCAAGCAGCCGTCTTCAGGTGAAGAATGAGACACTGCCAAGCTAGGAGCTTATATATAAGCTGAGTTGGAGGTGGAAGAAGAAGAGAGCCTTAACAAAAGAATGTGCATATCAAGAGGAATTTAGCATATTCATGGGAAATGCGTAGGAGGTGGGCGGGGGGGTTTCAAAGTCATATTATGCCCATGCATTATGCAGGATCAGCAGCACCAAAGGGAGGGGGGGGGGTAGCATTAACAAAGGGAGGGCATGTTAATAGTATGTAGAAGCAATGAAACATGTGAATGGGAAAACGGTGGCAGGAGATCCGCAGCGGAGCAAATAATGCATTCCCTGTGGAGAACACAAGATACACAGTTAATGCCAGTGAGTGGACTGCGGTCTGAAAGTCACCATAAACGTGAACAACAATCAGTTAAGATCCGAAGTGGTTTATTACGTCCTTCCAATGATTGCTGAGCCAGAATCCATCTTCTCGGTTGAAATTGTCTCTGTGTTTGTATATGTGGATCGCCTCATGAACGAATCTCTCATGGTAGCCAGATGGCTTGCAGAGAACCTCTGTCTTGGAGAAGTCAATGTCATGTGAACCCACTGAATTGTAACAGTGATCTGCCACGGCTGAGGTGTTTGTCCTACCGTGTTTCAGGTCAGCTTTATGTTCACGGATGCGGTCCGAGACATGTCGTTTGGTTTCTCCAATGTAACTGCTACCACAGAGGCAACTTAGTTTGTAGACGCCAGGGTACTGTATGTCTGGAACCACGTCTTTTACAGACGGAACCAGATCACGGATTTTATGTACTGTGTTGAATCGTACCTGAATCTTGTGTTTAATCAGGATTTTGGAGATCTTTTTTGTGACCCCAGCAATGTAGGGTAAGGTGATGGTTTTGAAAGGCTCCTCAGCAGGATCCTTCTTGACGGTTGGAGTGATGGCCTTGCGGATTGTGTAGTCGGAGTAACCATTAGCCTTAAGAGCTTGGCGTACGTGTTTGAGTTCACTGGCAATGTGTTCCTGGTCGGAGATGCATTGGGCTCTATGGTATAGAGTCTTGATGAGGGAGTTCTTCTGGGATGGATGGTGGTGGGAATCCGGTTTTAGGTAGGCATCCGTATGGGTGGCTTTCCTGTAGACAGAATGGCTCATTGAACCATCAGGTCTCCTTTTAATTAGGACATCCAAAAAGGGTAGCTTGCCATCTTTTTCGACTTCCATGGTGAATCTGATGGCTGGGTGTATGGAATTGATGTGGTCGAGAAATTTGTCTAGAGCAGGCCGGCCATGTGGCCAGATGACAAAAGTGTCATCTACGTACCTCTTCCATAAGGTCGGGTGTAGAGTGGCAGTCTGGATGGCGTCAGTCTCAAATTTCTCCATGAAAATGTTGGCTACAACCGGAGATAGGGGGGAGCCCATTGGGGTGCCCTCAGTTTGCTTGTAGAAGGTTCCATTCCAGGTGAAGTATGTATTGGTTAAGCAGTGTCTCACCAGGGGGGGTACCCCAGCATTCAGTCCTTGATGAACCAAGTCTTCAATGATTGTGATGGTGTCAGGCACAGGAACCTTGGTGAACAAGGAAACCACATCAAAACTGACAAGCAGGTCGTCTGGGGACAGGGAAATCCCCTTGATTGTCGATACCAGGTCAGTAGAGTTTTGTACCGCAGAGGTGGTTTTCCAGTGAAAGGCCGTAGGATTTCAGACAAAAAACGAGCCAGTTTGTAAGTGGGGGAGTTGATAGTAGAGACAATGGGACGAAGAGGTGTATCTTCTTTATGTATCTTTGGCAAGCCGTACAATCTTGGTAGCCTGGCTGCAGAAGGTTTCAACGAGAACTGTTTGGTCTGATCAATTAATGCGGTTGAAGCAGAAATGATTTTGTTGGTTTTGGTGACGAGGCTGTTGGTGGGGTCTCTTTTTATTTTTGTATAGCTGCCATCGTTGAGTAGTTCTTGAATTTTGTTGTTGTATTCTATTTTGTCCATGATGACAGTGGCATTGCCTTTGTCGGCTGAGAGGATGACAATGTCATCCCTCTTTTTTAATTGAGCTAATTCAACAAGCTCCGTGATAAGAAGGCTCAGCTAATCGAGTCTCTCACCTTTCTGAAGAGATGCCGCGACTCTAAGGTAATACCAAACGCATTTACACTAACATCTGCTGCTGTAACTTCTTCTAATGCGAAACGAATTCTGTCTAGAACTAGCTTAGCTCTTATCTCAGAGAAAATCAGACTCACGCGCACCGAACTAGATCAGTTAGACAAGACACTCTACAAATCACACTTATCTTTGAGTGCAACAATGTCCACATCGGATTGGGAACATGTAGAAAAAATGACTGCCTCTTCAGCTGCCGCTATGTCGACTAAATGTAAGGACAACTTGATTTCCAAATTCAACCGCCTCTCAAACAAGAAACCGGACCCACACATTGAAAAGCTAGATGTTAACAAAGTCGTAATTAATCGCAGTAACAGTCCTATTTCTGAAGGTCTGAAATCCGTTTTAGCTAAAGGACTAAACTTTGCAGTCACACCTAGACACATACCAGTTAATGATATAATTGCTCGAGTAGATGTAGCTCTCAAGGGCTTGAGTCACATCGCTGCAGACGTAGCAAGATCTGAAATCTCTGCAACCCTCAAAAACGCTAAGATGCCAGCTAGCAACATCAGCAAAGATGAGCGTTTTGAATTAGCTCAATTAAAAAAGAGGGATGACATTGTCATCCTCTCAGCCGACAAAGGCAATGCCACTGTCATCATGGACAAAATAGAATACAACAACAAAGTTCAAGAACTACTCAACGATGGCAGCTATACAAAAATAAAAAGAGACCCCACCAACAGCCTCGTCACCAAAACCAACAAAATCATTTCTGCTTCAACCGCATTAATTGATCAGACCAAACAGTTCTCGTTGAAACCTTCTGCAGCCAGGCCACCAAGATTGTACGGCTTGCCAAAGATACATAAAGAAGATACACCTCTTCGTCCCATTGTCTCTACTATCAACTCCCCCACTTACAAACTGGCTCGTTTTTTGTCTGAAATCCTACGGCCTTTCACTGGAAAAACCACCTCTGCGGTACAAAACTCTACTGACCTGGTATCGACAATCAAGGGGATTTCCCTGTCCCCAGATGACCTGCTTGTCAGTTTTGATGTGGTTTCCTTGTTCACCAAGGTTCCTGTGCCTGACACCATCGCAATCATTGAAGACTTGGTTCATCAAGGACTGAATGCTGGGGTACCCCCCCTGGTGAGACACTGCTTAACCAATACATACTTCACCTGGAATGGAACCTTCTACAAGCAAACTGAGGGCACCCCAATGGGCTCCCCCTATCTCCGGTTGTAGCCAACATTTTCATGGAGAAATTTGAGACTGACGCCATCCAGACTGCCACTCTACACCCGACCTTATGGAAGAGGTACGTAGATGACACTTTTGTCATCTGGCCACATGGCCGGCCTGCTCTAGACAAATTTCTCGACCACATCAATTCCATACACCCAGCCATCAGATTCACCATGGAAGTCGAAAAAGATGGCAAGCTACCCTTTTTGGATATCCTAATTAAAAGGAGACCTGATGGTTCAATGAGCCATTCTGTCTACAGGAAAGCCACCCATACGGATGCCTACCTAAAACCGGATTCCCACCACCATCCATCCCAGAAGAACTCCCTCATCAAGACTCTATACCATAGAGCCCAATGCATCTCCGACCAGGAACACATTGCCAGTGAACTCAAACACATACGCCAAGCTCTTAAGGCTAATGGTTACTCCGACTACACAATCCGCAAGGCCATCACTCCAACCGTCAAGAAGGATCCTGCTGAGGAGCCTTTCAAAACCATCACCTTACCCTACATTGCTGGGGTCACAAAAAAGATCTCCAAAATCCTGATTAAACACAAGATTCAGGTACGATTCAACACAGTACATAAAATCTGTGATCTGGTTCCGTCTGTAAAAGACGTGGTTCCAGACATACAGTACCCTGGCGTCTACAAACTAAGTTGCCTCTGTGGTAGCAGTTACATTGGAGAAACCAAACGACATGTCTCGGACCGCATCCGTGAACATAAAGCTGACCTGAAACACGGTAGGACAAACACCTCAGCCGTGGCAGATCACTGTTACAATTCAGTGGGTTCACATGACATTGACTTCTCCAAGACAGAGGTTCTCTGCAAGCCATCTGGCTACCATGAGAGATTCGTTCATGAGGCGATCCACATATACAAACACAGAGACAATTTCAACCGAGAAGATGGATTCTGGCTCAGCAATCATTGGAAGGACGTAATAAACCACTTCGGATCTTAACTGATTGTTGTTCACGTTTATGGTGACTTTCAGACCGCAGTCCACTCACTGGCATTAACTGTGTATCTTGTGTTCTCCACAGGGAATGCATTATTTGCTCCGCTGCGGATCTCCTGCCACCGTTTTCCCATTCACATGTTTCATTGCTTCTACATACTATTAACATGCCCTCCCTTTGTTAATGCTACCCCCCCCTCCCTTTGGTGCTGCTGATCCTGCATAATGCATGGGCATAATATGACTTTGAAACCCCCCCGCCCACCTCCTATGCATTTCCCATGAATATGCTAAATTCCTCTTGATATGCACATTCTTTTGTTAAGGATCTCTTCTTCTTCCACCTCCAACTCAGCTTATATATAAGCTCCTAGCTTGGCAGTGTCTCATTCTTCACCTGAAGACGCCTGCTTGCGTTGTAACCGAAACGTCGTGAGAATTGTTTTATTATGTTTTATTTTTATTATTTTATTACTTCCCTTCTACGTGACTTTACCGAAAGAACCAAGAAGAGTTTCATACGTGTTTGTACCCTGTACTGTATATGTGCGATATATTGCCAACACATCAACCACACAGTTAAACTCGTTGTCTGTTTTCTAGTTGTATAATAATAGATGATACCTTTCATGGACACCTTGTAATATCTAAATAAAGGTAAATATGAAGCCCTGCACTTTTTGCCCATGTTCTGCTGGCAGAAGGGAATCCATTAGAAGGTCTATCGGGGCTATGTTGGCCTACTCTTCCAGGCTGGAGAGTTGGGAGCACCCACACTTCATCTCACCACAGACGGCAGCTCCCAGCGCATACATACCGTACATACGGCACATTTTCCACGAGGATGCCTAACCAATGACCGAAATTGGCCTGGGTCCATGCTTTGCATTCTTAGCTCATTAAGAGCCACTTTAAGTCTCTCTGGAGGCTGCATTCAGATGGTGGGGATAAGAAGAGGTCCTTGGCAGTGCAGCCGCTCACAATGTGCCGCTCGCCATGTGTAAGGTTCAGGCAGTCTTTGTCTTGTGAAGATAATTCAACCCGTCTCACCAAATTTAGTAGAATTACGCCACGGGGATAAACTCCTGCGGTTTTAAATCTGATACATCCCTGAATTATATTAACTTCTTCCTTAAAATAGGATTACTTTCAGTGTAAAACCTAATGGAATTCTACAAAATGCGTCTCCTTCGTCACCCATGCACCCACTTGGAGTACATATACAGCATATTTGTTGGCAGTACAAGTGTGAACACCGACAGGGTTACATTTATATAAATTTACATACTTTATTGTATTTAAATCATCCACTACCATGCACATACTCAGCCCAAGCAGACACCAGAGTGGCCAATAGCAGGTGGTTTAAAACGCTGTCTCACAGCATGCACTATGAACATACAGCATCACCACTTACCTTACACATGCATGCACGTAAGCATACAACTTGTGTTGTTTATTGTTGATGTTTTCATCTGTTATAGAGTCAATAGGTGACAGAGTGGCGGCTCGAGAATGGAACACATCCAAGAGCACGACCGCCGGGGAGATGGAGCGATGAATCAGCTCATTGCGGATTATTTCGAATGGTGAGAGCTGGTGCTGACTGAGTGTGTCCTTAATGCAGCAGTCGATTGACCATGACTGATGATGATGATGAAAGTTTCCGACCAATCACCAATGGGAAAAAAAGTTTCTAATAATAGTGACATATAATAAAGCTCACTTATGGTTGCATGACAAAACGTCACAATACCATCTAATGACGAGATAAGTGATATACTGTATTAAACTAACACAAAGTCATTAGGTGGTTGTCATTATTCTCTGGAATTTCTCAGGTATAAATCGTCTTCCAGTTAACGTCTCGCCACAGTGGCGAGACGGTAACTACTTCGCCGGGTATATAGGAGTTGGTGGGTTCGATCCCGACCATGACGCCTGTATATTTGGAGTTCGCATGTTCTCCCTGTGGTCACGTGGATTTTTCTCCGGGTCCTCCGGCTAGTCCCTCCACATTTAGAATCATGCGTTTAGAGTGTTTAGCTGCCAAACATTTCCACATAATAAGCCACTTCATTGAGCTATCATTTGTGGCCAGATCGCTTCTGGAAAAAAGCTATATAGCTCAGTGGGCCTTATGTTTAAAAAAAAAATTAGTTAAAATAAAATGGTGTTGAATGATTGACTGCCATGTGATTAGGAACATAATTGGGATACCATTCTCCTTGGATAAGAACAAAACAAAAACTACTTTTTAAATTGTAATTAGTGGAGAAGTAATGGGATTTGTTAAATTAACTTAACACAAATAGACAATCTACTTGATAAACCTTTTGACATCTGTCATCCTATCACCGTACTGTATTTCTTAAACTGAATTTGAGTTGTTGATGACATTAATGCATTTGTCATAAAAATAATCCTTGCATTTTTATATTCTTTGGGTCTTTAAGGTAAAGTCACGTAGATGACGACCGCTTGTGTTGCGATCGAAACGTCGTAGTTTTTTGTTATTTTCTTTGAACCTATCTACGTGACTTTACCGAAAGACCCAAAGAATATGAATTCCTGCAGTCACGAAAGCTTTAAGTTAAGTTTAATCATTGCTTTGTTATCATATGAGGCATGTGATGCCACATGAAAAACAATAATGTTCCATAACACTGTGTAGCACAGGAATCTTTCACCCACAGTGCACAAATGTGACCACAGGAAAGCATTATGGTTGCAGTATAATGGTTGTGGTCTTACCAAAGTGTCTGTGAATACTCAGGGTTTATCAGAAAATGCAAAAATATTTGTGGATTCACTGGGATCTGAGAATGATTTTATTTGTGTAAAAATGAACGGTGACTGCAAGTACTGAAGTTCCACTCTTTCTGTGGTACCGTGGTGGCGAGATGTTAACTACCTCGCCTGGTATACAGGAGGTCGTGGGTTTGTGGGTTCAATCCTGACCCTGACGCCTATATATTAGAATTCGCATATTCTCCCCGTGGTCACATGGAATTTTCTCCGGGTCCTCCGGTTTTTCTCTCCACATTTATAATCAACATGCGTTTAGGGTATTTGGCTGCTATATATTTCCACATGATAGACCACTTTGTTGAGCTATCATTTGTGGCTGGGTCGTTTCTGGATAATAGCTCTATAGAGCGCAGTGGGCATTACCTGGTAAAATAAAAATAGTAGTTAAGTAGTCGTTAAATGCCATTGTGTGTGGAATTTGTTGGAAACAATGCAAGGAATTATCTCAGTTGCCCCCCCCCCCCCACCTTGAGCTATTCACTATGACAAGAGGGAATAAAGGCACTAATTACACGAGCTTATATTTTATACGAACGTTGTACTGAAATATCACCTAAAAATATATTTTTAGAGAACCCATATGTCACGTAAATAGCCAGCCTTGAAATTGCTTGCTCACGCCATTGCTGATGGTAGGGCCTAAACTAGAGGGAGGTCCAGAGAGTCCATCTTGGGGGTTGTTGAGGCCTACTCATCCACGCGGGCCAGAGGTCTTACGAATAGATTGGAGTAGCCACACTTGATCTCACTGCAAGTGTAGCCATTTATATTGCTGGGTGGATAGAGGATGGAGGGGGATTAAGAAACGCGCCCCATTGTTTCAACCGGCGACCTTTCAATTGCACGTTAAGTGTGCCAAAGCATCCACCACCACTCCGGGATTACAGAGAGTCGATGGCGAATATAATGAACTAGAAATAAAGTTGGTTAAAAACCATGAAACAAAAATACAAAGCCATGATTACATCTTTATTTTTCAGGTGGGAATATTTTTTAATTATGCAACGATATACATTGCTTGATCAGATATTATATTCTATGCGCTATATACATTTTTATATTTAAACATTGTTTCACAATTAACTGTTTATCGTGAGTGTAAATTATTGCTTAATGTGAAGTAATGGACCTTTTCGTATGCATGAAAAATTTTGATTGTTTTCTTATGTACAGACTATTATGAAACTGTATTTTTTTGGCAAAAGTTTGCTAAACATCTGTGTATATTTCGTAACGATTGAAATATTTCAGCAGGCCATGCGCCAACCTGAGGCATTCGTAATTCTAATTCAATCCATGCTTGGGCCTTATTCAGAGAGCACATTTCTTACACAAAATATACATGCTATTTACACATTGTTTACCCAAGCGCTCCCGTGCAAATAGATTTATAACAGAACACTCTCAGGATATAGGTACAGCACATATCAGTAGTGCTCAGCTCTGTGTCACCACACGCATAATAATACGTGTCATTCCATCGGCCTAACTGATTTACATATTATCCCAAAAGAAACCCAACACATCCTTCAATATTATCCAACATAATTAGTTTAAGCAAGTAAACTCACGCTATGCGTTTTTTTTGTGAGCAAACTAATTACTTTATGACATATATTTCGATTCGTTCCGACAAAATATTTCAGTATATGTGTCTACGGGTTGTACATTGCTAATAATGTTGGTTTTTCGGCTTCTTCTACAATCACAGTGGAAACATTCCTTTGAAGACCTTAATGTAAGGTGGTGTTAATTCAGTGAGTCATCGTTTAGTAAAGAAAAATTACTGTCTTACATTTATTTGACTCGAAGGCAGCCATGTACCATGCATTATATACTACCACTAGCGGGACGTACCCGGCGTTGCCCGGGTGAAAAAGACACACACACATCGACTTACACACACACAGACTTCGACCCATACACACACACACACATCGACTGACACACATAGACACACAAACACACATCGACTCACACACGCACATAGAGCCACACACACACATATCGACTAACACGCAGACATATTGACGTACACACACACAGCGACTCACACATAGCCTAATACACACACACATGGACTGACATACACACTTGGACTTACACACACACATCGACATACACACACATTGACTTACGCACACACATGTAGCCACACACACACATCGACTTACACACACACATATGGACTCACACACACAAACACATGGGCTTACACACACACAAACATCGACCCACACACACATCGACTTGCACACACACAGTGACTCACAGACATCGACTTACGCACACACATATATAGACTTACACACACACACATAAACCCACACACACATGTAGACTTGCACACACACATCGACACAGACACGCACATGGACTTAGACACACACAATTATTGTAAAATTGACTAAGCTAATACTGATATATTAGTTGTGTACACACACATACAGCACGCACACACATCGACTTATATACACACACACACGGACGTACACACAAACACATCGTGGCAGACACGCACATCGACTCACATGCACACAAGGACATAGACAAGCACGTAATAATATTGTAATGTTTAGCAACCTAATTTAGATATATCAGTTGTCAACACACAAACGTAATAAAGTAAATATTTGCAGACTTATTTATTTGCACACACACATATGGACTTATGCACACACACACGGACGTACACACACTAACATCGTCGCAGACACGCACATGGACTCACACGCACACAAGGACTTAGACACAATAATAATTAGATTAATATTCACCAAGTAAATTTAGAAATATTAGTTATCAGCACACAAATAATTTTTTTTTACATTTCCAAGGTGATTATTGAAAGAATAGGTTTCTATGTACGTGAGTTTAGCGAAAGAGACCTAGTACCGTGCAGAGCCCCCGGCCTCGCCTAGATTGCCCAGCCAGCTGAGGTGGCACCTTGGCAGGCTGGGGCTGGGCTACCCCCCCCTCAGTCACGATCCCCCCGCCCGCTCTGCAGTAATATGTACGGCCTATAGTGGTAGCATCTACCGACTGCATAGTAGTAACTGCACACATCGGGGTGGGGGGGAGGACATCACACTGTGAAGAATTTACCTGAGCGTTTTATGTTTTTGTTTAGCATTTTTTACGCGAAAGAAAATGTCCCCCTCACCTGCACCGAACGCGTGTCACTTGGTAGAGGCCCCCCGCCCCACCGAAGATGTGTAAGTTGGTATGGTCGAGCGCGCGTTAAAAATAAGTAAACTAAATCGCTAATTTAACTAATTTAAAGTTTAGGGACGTGAAAAACGATTAGCGCTAGCTCACCGTGAGCCTTACAGCGTGATACCTGGCTAATCTTTTTTTTTATGTAAACCCCACCATTTGAGAGCCAAATCCTTCGCAAGTGTGCGAACACACACACAGACAGACGGACACACAGAAAAAATGCCTTTTATAGGTAAGATGTTAAGTACATGATCTATGTAATAATAATAACGTCATTTATATGTCCAGAAATGCATCTCTGCGTATCAAGACTAATTTAAAAAGGATCATGCATTTTAATGTTTGGCCTATTTGGTTTTAGCAACAATTTCACGTTTGGTGAAATCGTCTTTGTAAAGCACAATAATATATTTAATAATATTTGTTTTGTATTAAAACAACGCGTTATTCAAGATCCCACATACTGTACTAATCATGGATGTCATTTTATACATATATTTCTAAAAGCTGCTGTGATGAAAAACAATAAGGTAAAACATTAAATAATTAAGCCTACTGATTAACAGACCTTTGTGAATCCATTGTTGGGTGAAGTCCTCCCCGCACCGTGTAAGTGGGGGATGGTTACACAGAGAAGGGGGGGGGGGGGTCCAGTGCTGGTTTAGATAGCACTCGTTACTGATATTAACCTTGACCGCTAGTGAGTGAACCACTGCACCACCTCTCCTCCCTATGTGTAATTAATATATTAAGATAAATGAAGGCAGCCAAGTTATTTGATGCCATATTGCATATATATATAAATGCCAAACCAGCGGCAAATTGCCTCGCAAATGTCTATACTTTTAAAACCTATTGGCACTTACAGCAATTAAATACTGATCTGCCTTCAAATGGCATTTGAGAGTTTATTGATGATTCACTTTCTCAGGTGTTAAGTTGGTTTTTACATTTAATTTGTAGCCTATTTACTTACGTGGCACCAGATACAACTTATATCAACATTCAGTGTTTGTTATAACATTTCTTTCAGTACACATACCTGCTTGATATATACAACTTCGAAAATAGGTGTGTGCTACAAACCAAATAATCCGAGTGCACACCTGTGGGAAAGAAATCCGCGATAAAGTTGGCACCAGCTGTTCACTACTGAGCAAGCATTCTAACAGCGTAAGGTACATGTGTCTGTACATTTTTAAAAGCTGGCAAGGCATAAACAAGAAAGCAGTGAGTTCCAAAAAGACATTACACGGTCTGTAAAAACAAATTTCTTTAAAAAAAAGAATCCTGCAGGTGTGGCACATCAGTGCCAGTCAGTTATCGGGTGCCAAATGTGATATTTGCCATCTATTGCTGGCGGCAACCTGAATAAACAATTTACAAGTTCACATTAAAAAAGTACGTGATTAAATAAATGTTGACATGTGATTGAATTAGGGGGGAATGGTCAAAATGCGGAGGGTTTTGCAATGATGCTGTTGCATTCTTGGGGCATGACACACACAATGTGCAACCAGTGTGGAGAAGCAGGGTTTGGGGTTTTAGATAAAAAAAATATGTTTGCAGATTATGACTTTTTATTTATTTTGCATTTTGATGTTCGAAAAAGGCTTCAGGGCCTCGAGCTTTTTCCAGTTTTTTTGTTCCTTTTCCGTACAGTAATTGCACCCGAGTGTTGAAACGAGGCAGGCGCTAGCCAAGTAATCTACGTGGGTCTGATGGACGCCAAATAGTCTTTGTACGGAGCTTTTACTTGGGACTCGGCAGTCAACCTTAATAGCAGCTGTCTTCACCAAAAACAACGGGCACAAACAAGTCGGTCCTCCGAGGTGGGGGAAGGAGAGCGTGATGGAGGTATGTGCACATATGGGTATAGGAAGGTAGAGAAAAAAATAATACGTCGCTGCTCTAAAGGCCAACAGAAGGGGAAATCAGACACAGCGCTGCTTTTTGAGAGAATGCAATCGCCAGGGACATGTTATAATGAGTCTACATTGAAGAAAAAAAACACAAGTGGTTGTTTGGTGAAATGGAGAAGGGTTTGATGAGTCACAGTCCGTGCAGATGCAAAACATTAAATGTGTTTCCTATACATCTGACCAGGCATCGAAAACATGCAGCGCATTCCAACGATGCATTATTTTTTTTAGATGTCTTATAATCGATCACAAGTGCCTATATAAACTCCTTTAATCAGCTGACTTTAGAGACATAACTAAATATTGTATCAGTGGACTCACATTAACCTTCATATCCATTATTAATGGCTACCGTTACCAAATTTCTCTGTTGCCTGCAAGCAATCTGGCAGGAATTTCTATAGAGGCATGTTTCATCAGTGTCACTCCATAGTCCTACATTCTGTGGATGTAGTGGCATCTCTTTCGTTTGCCAAAGTATAAATAATCCTTGATGTTGGCACAAGCTACATTTTTTCCATTACATCTGGCTCAAATGATGCCTACAAAATTATGCTCTAGACAATAACGTTCAGAGTAGGGGAAGATTTCTTTGATGGACTTAGTACAAAGATGCAGCCAACTGAATACAATCTGGAAGGTTGTGCTTTTGCAGTTGTCTGAGTGGAAAACACATCAAGGCAGAATATGTTGGTCTTGAGCATTTCTCCCAATTAAGTAAACAAAGCTGCGGTGGTTCAAAGTCAGTATGCTGTGATAGAGACCTGATGAATGGTCAAAAGCAAAACTGTTAACATTTTAAAACAGTGCAGAAAAAAAAACTTGAAGACCAGTCACTCCAAATGTGTCTCGGCTACATGGCCAGGAGACCATGAAAAGACAAATCATCTGCAACCAATTTGAGTCGTCCAGCAAAACCCTGATTTGAGGTCACCCATGTATACAGAGTGGCAGATGTTACAGACAGATGTTTTTGAAGTGTACTTTTCATTATTTTGTTACTCTCGTACGGGGCTGAAAAAACGACACAGTAGAATCGAAATATGTAATCACGTTCGACGGATAACCTGTTTATTTTATTTATATTTATTTTCATATGCATCAAAAACATTTTTTGCATCTATTTAAACTTTAATGTTGTATTTATAGAAAGTCCAGTATAACCCTTATATGTAGTTAACATTGAAGAAAAATGTTGGGCACTTCGATGACAAGCAAAGCAACACAAATTCACTAATGTTAAACTATGTTTATGTATACATGACATGGCTTTCATGTGTCTATACTTTCTTACATTATTATGTACGTGTGTATGTGAAATTATGTAACTTTGTAGACGTTGTAATTGTACCTAGCGAAATGTAGGTCATATAACCACCAACTTCACCAATCCCAGAGCTTGCTTTACAGATTCATTTACAGAAATACTGAGCAAATGAGCTACATCCCTAATATTATAGCGACCTTTCTAACATCACTTTGTGTGTGTATATATATGTACCTATAATAGCAGACAATTAGTTTGATTACTAATTGGCATAAAGAAAGCCACAAGGGCTTTGTGGAATCTGCGGCCTGTAAGCGTTTGTACACGGGACACGTGTCTTTCATAAAAGTACACTGCGGTGACTTTAGAGCCTTTACAGATGCATATTTGTACGCCTTAAGAACAAACTAAGTATTTTTTTTCAACGAATTGTTGCATTTTTAAAACAAAAAACCCACTGGTATGTGGCACACATTGAAGTTATTTACAATTTATTACTGAATATATAATATCAACAATTTATTACAGTGTCTTCTTGGTTCTTTCGGTAAAGTCACGAAGAATGGAAATAATAAAATAATAAAAATAAAACATAATAAAATAATTCTCACGACGTTTCGGCAGAGTCTGTTGTCTCGACAGACCTGTTCTTCACCTGAGGACGGCTGCTTGCGTTGTGGCCGAAACGTCGTGAGAATTATTTTATTGTGTTTTATTTTTATTATTTCCATTCTACGTGACTTTACCGAAAGAACCAAGAAGATGAATCCCTGCAGTCACGAAAGCTTTAAATCGAAATTTATTACAGTGTTTTATGTTTCAGATGTTTTCCTGTAATGTACACACCCAAAGGGTGCTGAAGCACTCCTTGGGTGCATACATTTCCCCCCCAAATATTTTGTCAGATTTTTTTTAGGCTCTTATCGATGTTATTTTCATTAGGCTGTCACCGTCATATCATGAAAAAAAATGTTTATTCGAAAATTTGCGAGGTCCGAGAACAGCTGAACAACATGTGGACACCCTTTCGAGTGTCCTTTATACCTTTACACCTTTATACCTTTATACAACGGAAGGGGTGGGGGTCCACTTTCCCACTCGCTGGATATCAAACTTGATTTGAAGCTTTCGTGACTGCAGGAATTACTCTTTGGTTCTTTCAGTTAAAGTCATGTAGAAAGAAAATAAATTAAATAATAGAGTACGACGTTTCGATTGCAATACAAGCAACCGTCATCAGGTAGAACTACATTTGAGAAAGAGACAAAACACAGACACGAAGACACACAGACAGACACACAAGCAGAGAGAGAGACAACACAGAGACACACAGAGAGAGACACACAACATAGACACACAGATTTAATATCACTGGATATTAAATGTGCGTTTATTTGTTTTATTTTAAATATAATTTTTACAAAAATTACTGAAAAAACATTATCAGTGAAGTAATTCGCAACCCTACACAACAGTTATAGCGACACTGCTCAGAGTTATATCTCCAGCATCTCAGTCGTACCAGCTCAGCACTCTCACTTCTGAACCTATTCGGCTAGCCTCTCATATGATAATTGTTATATTTACTAGTTCCCTGTGGCGAGATGATAACTTACTTGCCTGATATGCAGGAGGTCGTAGGTTCGATCATAGACCCTGACAATGCCTGTTGTATATTTGGAGTCCACGTTCTTTCTCCGCATGGTGGTCGCGTGGATTTTTCTCCGGGTTTTCCTTCTACATTTAGAAACATGGGTTTAGATTATTTAGCTGCTATGATTTCAGTATGTGATGATATGAGTTCTTCCGACGAGATATCGTGTGTGGCCAGGTCGCCTCTGAATGAGAGCTCATAGCTCAGTGGGCTGCAACTGGTAACATTCATATTTGTATATTTTGCTTAGTGGTTATTCTTCAAAGGGGGATATTTCTGCTCGTGCTATATATTATCTTTGCTTTCGATGCACTGAGCCGATTCTTGCTAGGGCCGTTTACATGTACTGTATCTTGTTTGTTTTTTGTTTTATTTTCCCAACCACTCCACTGCCGTTCAAAACCTTTTCACCGAGCCACCATCCCATTCTCCTCTGTGGCAACAAAGGTATGAGATTAGATAAAGTCATTAACGTTTTGCCAAGTTCTTTCGGTGACTTTAGTCCTCTGTTATGTCTGTTATTGTTATTGTTGTAGCAGAGTAATTTTGTCAAATAAACCAATACATAAAAAAAATACTAACAAAACAATAAGGCATTATGGCCACCAAGGAGATGTAGCAATGAAATCAGCTTGAAATCAGCTTGAAATCAGGGGCGCCGTGGTCTCTAGATGTCATCTTCCTCGCCGGTTATGTAGAAGGTCGTAGGTTCAATCCCTGATGCCTGTATATTTTGAGTTTGCTTGTTTTCCCTGTGGTCGCATGGATTTTTATCCGAGTCCTCCGGTTCTTCCCTCCACATTTAGAAACATGCGTTTAGATTACTTGGTTGTGATACATGTCCACATGATAAGCCACTTCGTTGGGCTATCATTTGTGACCAGGTTGCTTCTGAAAAAGAGCAACATAGCTCAGTGGGCTTTGCCTGGTAAATTAAATAGTTAGTTAACTAGTTTCGTATGCAGGTGTTTTGTGGATTGCTACATCGCAGGATCATGAGAAATTCTGACAGCTTGGGGAGGCCTTGATCTAGCAGTGGATAGATTATGGCTGATGATGATGAACAAAACAAATTGAAGTGCCTTTCTCTCAACTACATACGTGTTTCACTACAATTTCTGCATTGAAATGCTGCGTAAATTCGAATTGTATTGAGAATTATACTGTATTGAAAAAGACTAAACAATTACATTTAGTTATACTGTTCGAAAGAAGTTCAACATACATACAAACATAGTTGCTTTAAAAAAAAATCTAAAGTAAAGAATCGTACATCCCAGTAATTGGACCATTTCTCGTGAAAAGGAGGAAGTTCCAGATGTTAGACTTGAAAAGCAAGCTGTACCCTTGATAGTATGAAACAGGGGATTAAAATCACGCATACGCATATATTCTGTAACGATTCCCAATTCGTGTGTGTCCTTGGAAGTACTGAAACATGTTGTAGTGAATTTGTTTTATATGCTACGACATGGATCAGAAAACATTGACGCTACAAAAGCTAATGCCTCTCCAAAGGTACCAACGGAGAGATGCACGCTTGGAATTACATTGAAAGGGGAATCCGTGCATTGCAGAACATTAAAGGCGTCTCGATTTAAAGCTTTCGTGACTGCAGGGATTCATCTTCTTGGTTATTTCGGTAAAGTCACGTAGAAGGGAAGTAATAAAATAATGAAAATAAAACATTTTTATTATTTTATTAGTAAAACATTTTTATTATTAAATTACTTCCCTTCTACGTGACTTTACCGAAATATCCAAGAACATTAAAGGCGTCTTTCGAACTGTTACGGAACGCGAGTGCACGTTGTCGTGGCACGTCGCTTGAAGAATGAGAGACGATGGCCCACGCTCGAGAATGGTGACGGCGCAGTAGCCAATAGCAGGGAACGTTCTCCGAAACGTCGTTCACTCCGGAGATGAGCGGAATGAGATCAGCTCGCGTGCAGGCGCGAGGCGGTGACGACTTGGGGGTGGCTTTCATCCCACGCGGTGGATCGAGCACAGCCGATGATCGTCAGCACTTGTCACACGTTGTGTTTTTTCACTTGACATTTTATGTAATTGTAAAAAGCAGACGAAATTACCGCACTACAGCCTGTTCTGAGTTTGGATTTTCTTAATATTCATCAGGGAATTATATTTTTACGTGATTTCTTGTAATGAACACAATAAATTACTTTTACAAATCAGACCACAATAAATCCACCGGGAGAAAATCACAGCTGCGCGAGTTTATGAATCCTTTCTCTTTTTTTAACACGGCTGAAGATTAAACAACTGCTTGCTTGGCAAAGTGTTTGGAATTCCTATGGCTTTGCATTGGTCCTGTATATTAATCAAGGATCATACTCAAGCTGCCAACTGCCTAACAAGCTCTCTCGCTCTCTCGCTCTCCCTCCTTTTCCTGGCAGTCTGGCTCAAGAGAAGTGGTTTGAGGACGGTTGATGTCTGCGTACAAGAAAATGTGTCCAGACAGCCAGGCCAGATGTTGAAAAACAGCTGTCGAGTTTTTGACCTCAGTAAGGCTTTGTCTTCCAAAGGCACGTCCTGCCTTGTCTGTTTCCTTTAGGGCAAAAAAAGTTTTAAAAAATGTACAATCCAACGTGGACGCCTGCTCTAATTTTCTCGGGCCACAGTCAATTGTACTCTTCAACCTGTAACAAGCCGCTCGTGACACCTTCACTTGGTTGTATATGTCATTAGGTATTGTAATAAGCAATGTCACACGGCAGCGCCTTTGGATTTAACCAATTTTGAAAATATCTTAATGTCAAGTGCCTGTTTCGCACAACGGGACTGCTGGAATGACCTCGAATGCCTTTGTTTCTATACGAGTTCGCGTGAAAATTATATTTGGTGGGGCCACATTTTTCGTAACGTTGAATATGACATGTGCATTGGATATGTCATAGTGTATTCTACTATATTTATCATAGAACAACACTAACACTCGATCATTGAATATGAAATAATATAATTTGTTACATTTCTAATATAACAATGGTATAGGATTTGATGTATCAGTGTTTTATTGTCAATTCCATCAATACTGTAACTCCATCGAATGCACAAGGGACAAACTGTAAACATAGGATAACATGTAATACTGCACACACAATACTGAACATAAATTGAAGACCCCCTGCAGCCTGAAATGTCAAATCTGTCCATCCATGATTCATACTACATTTTTGGGCTAGGCCACGTTATGGGCGACATGTTAAGCTGTCCATCCACGTTGCAGGATCAATTAATTGCTGTGATATTTATATTCGCAAAAGTTCAAAATGTATCTTCATTGACACCATGTGTGTAGGATGTTTATGGACGAACGTTGTCCATCCCGAGTGTAATTTAGCATCGCAAATCTCCTACGGATCTACGGTACAGCCGCTGCACCAGCAAGAAGACCCATACAGTGTGTTCGAGACGACAAGAAGTCTAATGCCGTGGAGACCCAACACATGGTAACATTTATGAGCACAGAAACGCAATGCCCGCTTCATTACCTGTCTCGCTCTGTTAAAACCTCAACAGGGTTCAAATAACAAGGCCGTTTGAGCTATCAACGCGTTTCTGGATTCAGATTTGACATGCTGATAGATGTTCTGGACCAGGTTTGGTGACGTCATTGCATTGGATTTTTTGTTGTTTTTTTCTTCTTCTTTAAAACACTGGGACCTTACCCTTGTGAATGTAGGTGAAGCACCACTACCACTCAAGACGGAGGCGTGCAGCTACCAAAGGGGGTACATAAGAGCAAATAAATCAAAATCACGGTTGCCTACGGTTTCTCGAGAAGAAGTATTTAAGCTATAATGAAGCACACGTGTCTTATGTGCATCTTCATATACTGTAAAATCAAACCCCCGGCCAAGCAGAGTGACGAAGCAGAGTGACGAAGTGGCAGCCAAGGGATGGAACACGTCCGAGAGGATGTGCTACGAGGAGATGGAACGGTGAATTGAGCCATTGTGCAAGTGCTCGGCGGATCGTTGCATCGTCATAGAACCGCGACGACTTGTGGAGGCCTTCATCCAGCAGTGGATTGATCACGGCTGATAACGATGATTGATGATGGTACACTCAACCCATGTAAACATTAGTTCACTTTGAAGCCTTTCAATACCATATATAACACTATTATCACATCACTATATAGTATTTGTTCTGTACGGTTTTTTAAGCAGACATCTGGACATGAAATATTCTTTGATTCATGACAAACCCCTCCACAAAATGATTGTCTCTGTTTCAGTATTTAACGCTCCAGAAAAATATATTTTTGTTATTTTGCAGATATTCGTAGTTGAACCCCATCTACTCAAAGCTAAGAGGTTGTCATGCTTGATCAATGAGTTCCAGGACAAGAACCTTTCCCCTCGAGGACACACTGCATAGTGTTACTTAGATTTGCAAGAATGTTACTGTACAGGGCATAGGATCTGTTTCTGAGGAAATATGTTAACTTGTTCCGTGGACATTTATACACGAGACTTCAGTTACAAAGAAAAGTGTAGCCTGTGTTGTTTCAATCTTTATTGGATTGTTGGACACAATAAAACAAGGATATAAAAGACACACATATAAAATATATACACACATTTCTAATATTGTATTTAATTTCATCGTTGAAATATTGTCGACTCAGAGGTCACGTGAATGAAGCAGCGCCATGGGGTCTGGCACGCCTTACAGCGGCCATTTTTTTTTATATCCAGCAAATCATTCTCGTGGTGTCTGAAAGAATGAATCTATTTATCAGGTCTGTCTTCAAAAATGTTGTATGTGGAACGGTGAACTATTTTCTTGGTATGAGATTAGGCAAGTCGTCTTGAGCATAATTCACACGTATGAAAAAATGTCCATACTATGTCTAGAAGCTCAAAGTCTGGAGACATTTTATTTCTTTGTGAGTCACATCTTCTCACACAAAACGTAAACTGACCATCTCAATGTGAGGCTTGCGTTAGGCTGTCTGTTGTGCTAAACTCTCCAATGCCACAGCTGCTATAAACCTGTGGTCACTCACCCTAATAAACAACGTCACTTGTCGAGGATGATCAAAATGCAATCGACCTCATGTCTTCATTTACAGGTCTGCTGCCAGTCCAATTCACAAAACATTTTGTAAATTTAGAAACCTTTTTTTTTCAATTCACTGCTTGATGAAGGCCGTTGCATGCGCTGTGGATCTTGGGCGTTATTTGACACGCATGTTGACTACGCTGCACAGTGACAAATGATAAAGGCAAGTATCATAGACGTTGAAGTGTTGACATACAGTACAACAATGTATATATATTTATGCACTGCCCTCTGCGGGCAGCATAGTACCAAATTAACCTACTGTGCCAGCTTTCAACCCTGCTTAGCATCTGTGATCTGATGAGATTGGATGCAACTTGGACATGGGAAAGGGAGCCACACGGTGAGCAGGCACCATATGTTCACCCATGCTCTGCGGTCCTCAATATAGTGAAGTATTTGCTAATTAACGGGTGTGTGCATGTGTGGGGGGAAACTGGACTACCTTGGAGAAAACCCACGCGTGCAAGGGGGCAACACTCTTATCACATACAGTTGGAACAGATGGAGGCTACATTTGAACCTCATGGCGGGACCCCGGGGTCCCATAAGCCCCCGGCTCTCGCATAAACTGCGTTGCGACATCATTTTATGTCTGTTGAAGGCGAACGATAGGCAATCTATTTCTACTGTGCCAGCTTTCAACCCTGCTTAGCATCTGTGTTCTGATGAGATTGGATGCAATTTGGAGCTCTACACGATGCGCTAATCAAAGTTACAAAGCTTAGTTTTTTCTGCGCATTCGTCCTCGCTGCTGCGCTTGGACGACGTGACAACAGAATGATCCGCGTCAGGTTTATGTGCGCGGTGGGACGGAGTCGCCAAAAATAAGTAGATTAATTACGATTTTGACTTCCGTTTATTCTGGACCCCGGGGTCGCGCCATAAGGTTAATTTGCTGTATCGCCTTCTAGAAAGGCAGGGTTATGGCACCTCGACGCCTACAGGAGGAGAGTTCCACAACGTTTGTGTGGTCCATCAACCCTCGCCTCCACAGCGCTGGGTTACAGGCGTGCACCACGGCCGCCTGCCACTATTGAGCATGTCAGCACAGATGCTAAGGTTGATACATTTTATAAATGGTCGAGATGGTAACCGTTCAGTCCTGGAATGTCTTGCTCACGCCACTGTGGGCGGAAGGGTCTCAACTATAAGGAGCTCTAGAGAGTCACTATAGATGGCTTTGGCCTACTCTTCTATGCCGGCCAAACATTGTGAAAGGGGTGGGAGTACACATATTTTACCTCACCGCACACAACATGCCAATCAACTGTGGTGTACGCATATTTACTGCCGAATGTATTTTGTACATACAGTATTGGATTTATATTTTGTAGAATAACAATGTGATTATTATAATTTACATTTCCTCATCACATTTAAACAAATCTTGATGGACAACGAAGAGAGTGTCTCTGGAATAAAATAAAATAACAAATTCCTTGGATCTATCGAGTTGGTTATAAAATTACTTTCTGGAATCTTGAGTTATAACCAGTGCAAACAAGGAGGCTGACAATTCTTTTGGCAGATAAATGCTACTTTATTTTAATTTGTAAAATTCTGTCATTTTTGGATTTGGAAATGCATAGCATATTAATTTTGCTGTCCTGCATCAACATTATTTCATTTTCATGTGCTTTGCATTATTAATAATCCATTTTCAAGGAAACTTAATTTAAGGTAGGAATGTGCCACATCGCGCCTAGCATCCATCTATAATGTTATGTATTTAAAGGCAGATGTTAGAAAATTGGACTGGCTTTCAGGCAATCCGATGGAAAAATTGCTTAATCTGAAGAACATTTGGTACTATGTCTCGGGACATTGTAATATGTTCTATTCACTTTCCTGTAGACTCCCTTTGTGTACTGCTGATTTCACATTGCCATGTGTTATCATTAGTCACATCAACTATCTTGAGTTGTTAAAAATAGCATCTTAAATGATCGATAGCTTGGCATTATAGTACAAGAAGTACTAGTCCAAGTGTCCAGAGACCATGCATTTGGCAATCCACACTAATTATTTTTTTAATTTTGCCAGTCATTTCTGCTCAATGTAATTTGTTATCGATGGGATATATTTAGGCTTTGGATGACTAAATATTTAAGCGAGCAGACCGAGGGATGGGTAATTTTTGTTATTAATATTGACGCATGAGACAACATATTGGTATATTGATGCCTATGACTGCCCAATATTATAACACAGCAGACATCAGTCATTCTAATTTAATTTGTTCCCTTGCTTCCTTATGTATGTCCCTGACCGTATATTTTCTTTGAAGCCTTTGAAATACGGCTAATAATATAACATTACTCTAATGGTTTATACCAATAACAACGTCCAAGACAAATAACATACGTAACATCTCCCTGGCCACGGTTATTTAGTCCTGGTAAGCAAGTTAAAAAAACAACTGGAACAAAAAACAAGATAATCGCCGGTCAAATGTCTATAAAATATATTAAAAACTGTGAGAAGTACCAATTGATGTTTTCCTTTTCCAAGCACTCATTCGTTCTAAGGGTATGCGGGAAACGTACCATGAAATTTGGGAGACATTTAATGGGCGCCAAAAGCGCAGTGATTTTCCCTGGGCTGAATATTGCAGTGCTTCACAAAAAA
Source organism: Lampetra planeri (assembly GCF_965212315.1). Lineage (NCBI taxonomy): Eukaryota > Metazoa > Chordata > Hyperoartia > Petromyzontiformes > Petromyzontidae > Lampetra > Lampetra planeri. Next base: position 22,573,261 of record NC_136109.1, on the reverse strand, counting down.
TGTCCGGTTATGAGCACTGCCCAATATTTCTACTCACTCGTGCCAAATAAACACATCTAGTTTGGGGTTTGAGGTATCATTATGAACTGGGGCTCCGATTTGTCTAGATATTTTGGCCATCATTCCACCACATTTTGGCGGAATGACAGCCGCTTTGTCACAAAATGGGCCCCGTTCCACAATTTGCAAATCATGTGGGGCCGATTTTGCTCAAAAGATACTCGTGCCGCAATTGCGGAATTGCCCAAAGTGGACAGGGTTAGGACATAGCCAACGATGAAGGATAGTTAACGCAAATATGTGGAAACTTTTCGCCATTGTGCAGGATCGTGTCTGTTGCGCTTGGATCGTGGCTTGCGTGGGGAGCACTTGAGGGGGTGTGGCTGCCCATTCCACCCGAGTTCGTGTGTGCGTTTGACACTTTCATCGTGCAACCTTTTTGCAGAACTTCTGCATAAACTATAGCCACCTTTGGCTTAGCGCGATCATTTTGTGCCTCATTGGCTAATGGAGCAACTGTCACACGAACGGAGACGGACGGAGCCCGATTGGTCAGTTTGGTCCATAGGCAGGGCGAGAGGGCCAATAAGGCGCGGCCCTGATTCCCAGCGACATTTCCCCCAGGCTGGCGATTACCTGTGAGCTATTTTGCGAATAAGTAATATTAAATTTTTTTTTAAAAACACGCCTTCATGAAATGTACTAGTAATGGAATAACTCCACGACTCCAGGAAGTGGCCCCGAAGCTTGCCATAAAATAAGGGACCGTGGTGATTTACAGCCAAAGTCAGTTGACCGTGGACAATTACATCCAAGCCGAAACATAACATATATAAAAAAAAATATTTTAACATTTATATTTGTTTGATAGAATACAGTATTGTCATCAGTATGACATAAGTATACCAAGTTGCAGTCGATACCACATTGGGAAGTGGGTTAAATTTGAGTTACAAGATTTGAGGATACGACGACAACGACAGACTGAATTAATAAAACGCGTGTAATAATAAAAAGGGGGACAACTCATTCTGTTTGGCGAATCGGGCCAAAAAATTAGTACGTGTGTTTGGAGGAATCGTTATTTTTTTGCTAAAAATGTTACCGAAATTTTACATTTTATGCAAAAGCGTTACACAAAAATCTACTTGGATCGGGTCATATAATTTTTTATTATGTAAGCGCTATGTTAATAAATGTCAAGAAATATTTTACCAATTATATCTAATTTCTACTACACGATTAAATGCTTGCCAAAACTACCAATTTAAGTGGTAATCTACCCATTTTGTTTCTTTCATTTTACTACATTACCAATTTTCAAGGCAAAAAACATGTTACATTTTCTCTCAACAGCAGCCAAAAAGATGTTAAGCAGCATTTTCATATACGCAATGTCACATTAAAGGGCTTCTGACCAGCATGGTGAAGTATGCTCAAACAACCCTCATCGCCAACGTGGTGTGGGATTGACAAACGGCCATAAAATATGTAACTATTAACATTGTTATTATACGTCGGAGAGTAAAATGGACATGGTACGCTTGATGACAAGTTTCAGATTTGTTTGTGTAATATCACCTTCCATTCCTCCATCACACATATCACCTTTGCCCAATATGGCAGCGCAAGTTCTTACCCTCGCAGTCCAAGTTCCGCACAAATTCCCCTACCTCCGTATTTCCTGCATGCAATGTGGCAAGCGTTAAGGAGACCGCAAAGGTTATGTTATTCACTCTCTCTAGGGGAGAATGAAATGAATTGCTTTTTCATTTTTTTGTTATGCTCGCATTCCTTTGCTATTACCATGGCACGCTTCCCTCCACTGATGGTAACAAGAGCAGTTGCCCACAATGTTCTTGAGTGTATGGGCCAGTAAAGATGCCCTAATTAATGATAAACATGTATTTTTTTACAGACCTTTGCTAACTTAATGCAGTCTCCAGTCGTTATTCACTCGATCTTTCTGGCCTGTCGATCTCTCTGCCGTGAAGAAATGCGATTTGTATGCAAACATGTATGCTGAACTTCGTTCACACCGTATGTAGCCAACCGTGCTAATTATGATTTCTTATGCTTATTATTAACGAATGTGGATGAGCCCCTCAGCGCGATTATAGTGGTAACGAGGTTTTTTTTTTAAATACCACACTTTAACATGCTGGTTCGAGCGGGTTCTGAAGGGAGAACCCATGATCGGTTCAGACATCACCCCACAAAGGATGTTAAACCATGGCAAGGAATCAAACTCCAAGTCTCTAGGCTCATAACACAGTGGACTAACCACTGCACTACCACTACCGCCCCCTCCAAGAGAATGATAGCCACTGCTGTTTCTAAACTATTGGGAACATTTTAGCTCAGTAAAATACTTATTCATCATCATCATCATATTGCGTGATTCATTAAGGTCTTAAGTTGCATAAAATGACAGAGAATGTGAAAAAATATTACTTATTTGAGGAACTAATACTGTACATTGTTTTGAAACAGTAATTAAACATGGTTTTCACCAGTATAATTTGAGATTTACATGAGAGAGAGAGAGAGAGAAAAAAAACCAGTGACCTGAAAATATGTCAAATGGCTGACAGTGACATATAGCATGTAAATGTTCTGTAATAAATTGTAGAAAATACTTTTAAATGTGTCCTATCGCAGGGGTACAGGGAGGTATGAAAACAGTCAATCGGCACAGAGTTACACTATGCTTAACACCCCTACGTCAAGCGTCTCGGTCTGTTGAGCCTTAATTTTGTCACCTGGGACTAGTGGAATGGTAATTTTCACGGTGTGTTTTTTTCATCTCACGGTTTAACACATTTCAGGAGATTAAGAGATTCTGTAGACTTTGCTTTTAAGGCCTTCCAGGGCTAAGATTGAGAGTTCAGATTGTTTTATGTAGTTTGTTTTTACGGTAAATTATCAGATTATTTATTTATTTGAATCGTTGACCAATTAAATTAACCCTAGCAAAGTTCATATTTATTTAGATTTTTGTCTTCAGAGTCCCATTGCCAGCGACCCCAGAATGAATTAAAATAAATACCGCGTGACTTTGCAGCGTGACCTTAACAGCTTCGTTGTGTCGACAGCTCTTCTCTCACATTTGGAGGAATAAATATATACGACAGTGATTTACAAGTTTCAATACACTTAATGATTTAAAAAAAACTCTTACTTCCATTTTAAGTCAATAAATTCAGCTTCACGACAACGAACTTTTTTTATTGAATTGTATTTACGGATACATGTATATTTAATTAAGAAAAAAATGTAATGTGTGGCAGTGTGGTTTTAAATTTGATATGTAACATAAAAAAAAATGTAAAACCTTTTTTGCGCACATTTGAAATGTTTTCAAATTAAGTGTTATCTCTGGCTGGTATGAACTTGCTTTCATTGGCCATATTAACAAGGAGCATAGGTGCCATGACACAAGTTTGAACTGTTGCATATCTCTAGCTTCATGCCAAAGCAATGCGCTTGAGAAGCAGTTTGAAAACTGGCCGTGTTCACCCGCTAAATCAATTCCTGGGAGAACGCTGTTCGTGCAGCTCGGCCGACGGCGGAATGCGAGTCAGCATGGGGTGCGTTTTTCAGTGACAGCCTCAGATGGGAATTTAGTAAGGGGAAGGGGCCGGAGAGGGCAGAAAAGGGTGGGAGGGAAGGTTGGGTAGTGTTGGTGGGGGGGGGCAGAGGTGGCAAGCTGCGGAGCAAAGGATTGAGTGGAGGGGTTTTCCCCCCCCCTAAACAGATATACTATATGTAATCCCGAGCTATGTGTGACAGACATGTCATCATAACTTTTAGCCAGAAAAAAATTGTGTTAAAATAAAGAGGCGCATATTTTTGCCACCCCCCCCCCCCCCGATACAATTACGACATCTGCAGATATTCGGTTTTAAAATATTTTAATAAACTTTCAGACGTTTATGAGGCAAGTTCCACTAAAGGGTGGCGTAGCATAAACAACGCCAAAAAACCCCGGTAATTTTAGACACATTCCAACGTCTTAACGGACTTCAACGGTAACAGCCACTTTTCGACAAAGAACATTTAAACATGAATGCGTTGCTTTCTTTTTACATCTTTATAAAATGGTCATGTTAAGTCTAGATTGAGTTTTACAGAATTATCTTTTAAAAACACGTGTGGGCATATTTATCATTATATCGTGACAGAATGTTGCTTTACAAAAATTAAGTGCTCAAAATGAGATGGGCCACATTTTTCGTGAGAACAGCCAGACTTTCCATATCTCTGAACAAACAGTGGGAAGAGATTTCGGGTCAAAAGGCCAGGTGTAACACATTACAGGGGATGTTTTTTTGCGTGCTTGCATCATCGGCCTGCAATGAGATGGTGTATGTCCATAAAATCATTGTGGGTATTCGGTGTGGGGACCAGTGTGGCACATCAGTTAGCACGATGGGCTGGGAAATCACAGCGACCCGACTTTCATTGGTGGCTGCAATCAGTAGCGAGTGAGATTTGAACCAGTGGCTAGCGTGGTGACTTTATATGTGCATCCAACCACATCTCTCCCCCAGCCCTACGCTGTGCTCCTCCATCAGCTCAACTATCCAGTCACCAGAACTCTGCCCCTACCACCCGTCACCTACCCTCACCCATGCCCATTTCACCACTTCACGCACGTGCCCCATGCCCCACTGCCTCTCATCCACGTTGCACCCATCAGACACCCTCACTCACCATCACGTTCCACCTTATTCTGCCTTCCCTTCCCCAGCAACATCAGTTCCATCCCTAGCCCCTGTCTCTCCATCCATTCAGTCACCTCCCTCGCTGACAGCCGCTCCACCCCACCCGTTGCTCCCCTCTTGCCCCTTGTGTACCGCCGTCGGCTGGCATTGTAAAGCGCCCCGGAAAGGACGCTAGATAAATCCTGAATAGAACAGAATATAAAACAAGCCCCTTTGTTCAACACATTGCGAGGAGGCCTCCATCTAACGGTTGTCTGAAATAGGACCGTAAATTCCATATAGGTAATGAATTATCTTCACAATGAACTATATTCAACCAATCTATGGTTGCATTTGTCAGCTACATCTCTGTCACTGTTTGTGTTCCTCTTCACCAATATGCCAGCCAAAGGGTAGAAAGCACCCAGGAGGAGGACGTCACCTGCGGAGATGAAGCGAGCAATGACAGCTGGTGTGAAGTGAATGTTTCATCGTCAGGATCGGAAGAGACAGCGATGGCTTGTGGATGCCTTCATCCAGCAGTGGATTATCATGCGTGATGATGATGATGAAGACAGAGATGCAAAAACTAATTTTGCAATGGACGGGCATGAATGCAAATTGTATCAATGGGAATGATATACACGGCCTCTAGAAGTCAGCTCCTAACATCCTGGTGTAACTCGGGATAACAATCTTGGATAAATCACAAAGCCTGGTCAAAGTCCGTTTGAACTGTCTGGTAACATGAAAGACCAGCAGGGATTGAAACAATGGTCAGTTGAAAGGGATTAAACATCAGAAGGAGAGGTTTCTTAATAAAGAAGGAATGTCTTGTTTGGAAGAGATGAACAGGAGGGGTTTGAAAAGCAATTATTTTGGGGAATGTTTAAGGAGAGTGAAAGTCTGTCTGGGCAGTCTGTCTGAGCAGTCTGTCTGAGCAGTCTTGTTTTGAGTTCTGCAGAGACACCTCTGTGTAGACTTTGGAGGGGATGTGGAGGGCCTGGACAGCTCTGGACCATGCAGACAGAACTTTGTGCCCGAGTGTATGTCTGAGGGTGGCTTGTGAAAGGTAGCGCTGTAGAGCAGAGTGAGAGAAGTGGGATAAAAAATTGGGTTGAACGTATTCGACGGTTTCGAAAAAACTTCTGAGTATCACAACGTGGAACAACATTACAAATGTTCACGAGGTAATTTTTTCTACATTTTGCAGGTGTTATTTTGTGTGGTTTGTGAAAGCTTGCAATGTTACACGTATATATTCTTGGTTCTTTCGGTAAGTCACGTATAATGGAAGTAATAAAATAAAACATAATATAATGTTTTATGTTATTATTTTATTTTTATTTTTCTACGTGACTTACCGAAAGAACCAAGAAGATGAATCCCTGCAGTCCCGAAGGCTTTAAATCGAAAGTTACACGTATAATTTACTTTAATTGTAAATATTTCATTTAGACTCCTGCATTGACTAAGACGTACTGTATATCGAAAGTGGCCTTTCTGCTGTGTATTTATAGTCGTATTGTACGGGCCCATTGTCAATCCACTACTCAGTCATGTGTGTTGTTTGACCATACTTCACCATGCTGGTCATTGTGATAAGTGGAAGTGAGAAGTCCCAGCACTGCTTCAGATTTCGCTCTTCACTGATATTAGCTTTTGTCAGGAATCAAACTCATGATGCAGTGTTGCTAAACATTGTGGTGCCACTCCAAACCTTAAATAAAGAATGTTTTAAGATAATAATCAGGACAATTTTTATAAAAACAAAATGACGAAAACATTCAACTCGATTCATTAGTCCATTGCAGAGAGAAAAGAATGCAGTGCCACTCGTGGCGATTACCAAAGTGAGTTAGCTTTGCGTGACATTTTTTTAATACGGCAGTGACTCAGCAGCTCGAACGTGAGATCACATTTATCATGGATCACCTCTTCAAAAATGCCCATCTTAAGATCCTGACGTTGACTAAAAAAATTGCTAAATTGCTTTCCAATTAAAACATATTTATAATATGCGTAAAAGTTAAAACAAGTTTGCACTGACAATGATTCTGAATCAACGTTTGAATATTACCATAATTTTGGTTCTGGATTGTTAAACGTTTGAAATCCGATGTTCAGTGATTTAACGAATATATGTAACTCCTTAATGCCGCAGAGTACAGAGCCAGTCAGCGTATCTATTATAATTAACCAGCAGTATGCTATTTGCCGATGTAGTTATCGTGACGCTCTTGCCAGATTATTCCACTGCCTTATAATGGCATCAATAACTGCCCATAGTTTATACAGCTGCCAACGTAATTTTGATGGTGTCTCTGAAAGCGTTCAAATCATCTGCACTTTCGCATGCCAAACAGACCCACCTGAATACCACACTCATTCCATTGCAGCAAGAATGATAGCTTACTGCCTGCCCTTTGTCAATCCACTATTGGACGAAGGCCTCTCAACGCTGTTTCAGTCATGGCGATTGTTTTCTCCATACTTCGCCATGCTGGTCAATCTTCTTCTTTTGCATGGCAGGATGGGGAAAAAACCCAGCTTTGAAACACGTCATAGTTGAATGCTAACTTTTTTCAACCAATCCAAGGAGGCAATAGATGTTGTACAGAGCGCCGCAACACCACCAGGATGTGCACGGATGGAGCATTCGTCTGTAATGTGTTTGAAGTAGGAAGTCCCAGTACTCGCTCAGATATCACTCTCCATCATCGGGAAATCCAACTGAGGCCGCTGGATTCATAGTGCAGTGTGCTATACATTGTGCCACCACTCAGACCCTCTGGCCAGTGTGCGTTGGTGAATGAGTTGAGTCCCAGGACCGGTTCAGATATCACACCATGCCATGGCCAAGAGTCAAACTCAGACGGCGAGGTTCATAGCGCAGTGCACTAATGCAGAATTGTGTTTCATAACTAACACAATGAAATATTTCACAGTTTAACAGAAAACTTACACACGCTTCACTGTTTTATTTGTAACGGTGTAATGGACTTTACTTTTGAGACATATGTGTACTAAGTATAACGACTCAATTTGCCTTTCAAATTGTACAGGCTGGTGAGATACTGAGAATGTTTTTACTTGTGAAGATCCGTGGCACATTAAACACGACGGTAATTTCAGTCGGGCCTCCCTTATTTGCTTAAGATGCCACGCATTTCAGAGGAGAAATTCTGCACTGTGTGAAACTTGACGACTCATTATTTCTGTTTAATTTAGGCCACATTATATTGCTTTAGGGTAATCGTGCTCTGCGTATCTCTTGCCATCTCCATACAAAATTAACATGATACGATGTTCTACTTTTTATGATGAAATGAACAGCAGGAACCCTGCCATGATTTTTATAAAAGGCTCTTTTTGTTCTATTGTTCATTGAAGTCTTTCAAAGAAAGACCAGTATAACTTTGTGGTCATCAGCGATTTTTGTGTGAAAAAAAACCCCCTAAAAAAGGCATTCATTGTATCACACAGTTCCAATCACCCACATCATCTAGTAACTTAATTACATTGTAACCTTATTTTGAATATCAATACGGCATGGCACACTTGTACATTTGACCACGTGACACACGGCAACACAAATTATTCCCTGTAACCGTGCTTCATATTCACAATGCATCCCCTGCTTGTCAGCCTAACTACTATTCCCCTAAAGTGCGTTCCTTTCCCTTACTGACGTCATTCATGAAGGAGCTATTGTATTTTTTTTCGGTAAACCACCCTATTACGGTAAATTATGTTAAATTGCTGGTTTTATGAACAAAGTGATGATGTGTGATTATGGCTGACATGTTTGCCTGCTTTTTTAGCAGCTTTGCCACGAATCTGGTCAAAATAACTTAATCTATGTTCGTGATTATTTAAAGCATTGGACATATGACTTTCAAGCAGTCGTGCGGTTCCTAAGTCTCTTGGTTAAAACTAAACCATAGAATAATTTGCATATCTGGCCGTTCTGAGGGATTCGAGCCCATAAAATGTTATGACAAAACCCACATTGGCGGGGCAGAAGGAACATTCTGAACATTCGCAATTGGCGAATCACCCCCAAAGCTTATAAACCCACTCCTAATAAAGGTCAAGGCTGAGGCATGCTTTACATGGGCCACCAGGAGCATGCAGTAGACCCTCCCAAGCAAATTGGTAACAGACCAGGGTACAATGGTTGGGTTTGCTGGAGCCATCAATGCCAGGCCCTCTTTGGTCTGGCAGCTTGTTCAGTCATATCACCCCTTAAGGGGGCTTCTTAAAAGTCTATGCCAACAATGGCTATTTATTTCGCATGCCAAGAGAAATGTACTGTATGTGGTGTTTAACATAAGACGTTCTAATGGATATGATTGTATGTAGAACATTAATACCTAGGCTATAACATGTTTGAAAAAAGAAAGTTGTATTTTTATTATACATATTACTGCACAATGTTTTGCTATAAAAATATGATTCTCAAATATGCAATTGTAAAAGTATGTTAAATTGAATGCTTTTGAAATATGCACTTGACAAACGTTACACATTCAGTTGAAGACATAACCAACTGGTGCTGTACTTAAAAACAATGGTGAGAAACCCAAATTGAGCTTTTATTTCATGATGTCTGTTGCATATGGCCAATTACAATGCGCAGCATAAGATAAATCTACGCAACAGACCTAGTATCAACATTTACCAAGAAACACAATTGATAAGATTACAATGTTTTCTTAAACATTTGCAGTAATGCTACCACAATTATGTCCTATATGTAGACTATTAAAAGGACAATTACTGCAATTAGAAATAATTTTGAAAGTGGTACATAATTACAGAGTATTTAACCGAGTAATAATTATAATTTTAAAAAAATTGTGAAATTGAACTCAGAGTTATTCACTTTGCAATTGAATCCTGCACGCATGCCTGCATATGGTAATATCATTATTTTAGTAATGAGCAAATGCAGGAATATTGTAATTAAACATTAGCGCTTACTTCTGTGCTATCTGGACGTAATTGCTTTTGAGAACATGCAAGGTTTCACATGAGATGGGGACCACCTGCAACTTGCCAAACCACGCGACATCACTTGGTGTCGGTCTCAAACAAACAACATTTTTTGGAAGGGAAAAACTATTTCTATTCGAACATAAGCACTGAGACTTCTCCCCCCAAGGCCCAGTGATTGATACACGTCCTTTTTTATGGTCTGAGTGTGAGCCAAGATCCTAGCATCCCAGCACGCAAGGGGCTCCCTCGTGAGAGCACTGTGTACCCCCATCGCCACATTAGCCACAAAGCCAAAGATCCCCCGTATAGCCTTAAACAGATTATTGGGGCAAGTGCCGTTAGCGAGCACCTATGAAGGCTGGCGCGGTACACGAGGGGGTGGGTGGTCAGCATCACGCTCGACCGCCTTTGTCTCCCCAGAAGCGATGTTTTTACACACCGCACCAGGTACTAATTTGAGGCTGAATTGACCTAGGGGAGGCCCAGGACTAGTGCAGATAATTGTCACTGGTGTTGGTAGTGAGCAGGAATTGAATTCGAGTCGCCAGGTTCGTAGTGCAGCGCGCTAACGCGCTGTGCCACCCAATCGCAACATTCGCCACACACGCGCACACACCCATGCTGTGACTTAGCAGTGCTCATTATTGAGATGTAATATTTCATGTATGGATCTATTATCATAATTTTTCTTTGGAGTGTATCTTTTTTAAATCCTGAATATTGGTAAGCAGGGTGGAATGGTGGCACAGTGGTTAGTGCACTGTGGTTTGAACCTGGTGATGGACAATGTTAGTGGAGAATAATATCTGAATTAAGTTCTGGGCACCACTTTCACCAATCCTAATATGACCAGTGTGGTGAAGTATGGTCAAACAACATCGCATCCCCCCATGACTTACAGTGTGTGAAGGACTTCATCCCGTGTTGGATTGATTAATGACTGTAAGTTAACAGACCACTTTAGTTTCCTGGCATTAAGGATTGCCTGTTTCACCCTGTGTATACGTTTGTGTAGTTCACACCATGAAAAAGTGTCTTCTTTAACTGGAAACAAGTTCATAGGCAACGTATTTGCAGCACAACTGTTCAAGCTACGAATGAACGCAAAGAGCATGCAGCTTAACTAATACTTTAGGTGAAAGCTAAATCAGCTCATGTAGATCTCTGCATGAGTTTTTTTTATAATTATTATTACATAACGAGTTCAGAACGTTGTATTTTTTTTTACTCCCTGGTAAACACAACTTAATAACCATCTACTTATGCTAACGGGGCGGACAGCAGCAATGTTGCTGTGGTTTGCTGGACGTCTGCACACTCTGTGAGTTCTGCAGCAGTGGCTCGTGCCCAAAAAAATAGCCAAGGGGTAGGGGATTTTTTTTAAGGCTGCCAACCCCTCCTCGCCCGCATTTCAATCCACCCCCAATCCCCACTTGGCACCCCAGCAAAACCTCTATCCTAAACGCACAACTCTCTACCTCCCTCCTTCTTCAACCCTCCCCTCCCAATCACGTCCCCTCCCCCCTTCACTCCGCAAGCCGCCTCCTCCTCCTCTCTGTTAACCTACAGCGCGTTGTCAATCATAGGATCCGCCTTTTGCGAAGGCGCGCGATTCGCCTTGGAAAGCCTTTAAGCGGCGGCGGCGAGAGCCGATGGTTTCAGTCGCACTCTGCGGGCTCACTGCGAGGCCGCACCAGTGCCAAGGGACCGTGAACACCCACAGTAGACTCGGCCCCAACCGAGCAACACCGCAAGCCCCGAGACGTTTAACCACCACCACCGCCACCACCGCCACCCCACATCCGACGCAGAGGAAGGGGGAATCGGAGTTAAAGGTAACGAACGGCGTTCTTGTCTTGCAAAGCGCACACGTTTTCTGGAGCACACACGCACACAATGATCGCAGGTATGATGGTCCTTTGGACTCGGTATTTATGAGCAAACCTTTTTATTAGTTTGTTTTATTTGAAAAAGATTGCTTTAAAATATCCTCCACCAATGTAGAGGAGTTTTCGATGGTATATTTCTTGCACAAAAGGGACATTGTTAAAAGAATGTATTTTTTTTGGAGCACAGTACAGGAAAGTTTAAATTGCTAACAGATGTCTTGCATCTCGTTGAGTATCGTTATGCGTATGCGGGAGTAAAACGTTTGATGCGAATCAAATGTACAAATACTGTTGAGTTTAGCATTGGTATTCCTATGTGTAAATCAGCTTGCAAAGGATTTTATATATATGTCAAAATGTTTAAAATGTCACTGATTTGTGTTAACAGGGAAAATAAAAAGTCGCTTAAAACGTACCCTTAAAACCCCTTTCTCGTAGTAAGCGCAACAAATAAATGTTCTAATTTCAACAAAATTGTGGCACTTGTTAACTGAAATATTTCACGTTCACAAAATAGTCCAATTGCAAGCAAAATACAGCGACAAAATAGACGCCGTCGGCGTTTTCATGGCGTTTTTTCTATTTGTGCTCCTCCATGCAATGAGAAAGAATGTCAACGCAGTGACTTTCGGTGACTGCATGCCACACATTGGCAGCATCCTGTTCAGTTCGCTCGTCTTTCGGGAGGTCGTTTGTTATCTCTCATCCTATGTCCATGCGAATGTTTAGCGTCGGGGCGGATTGCATGTGCGTGTCTAATGTAGCTTCGTGAAACTACATCAACGTTTGACATGAAATAGCAGTATTGTAATAACAGCACTTATTTTAGAAGTCATAACATTAAACGTTTCACTTGATGCACATGCCGTGCGAAATTTGACTCATGTTAGCAAGCATAATTGTCAAATGTGGCATTGTTTTTCTTGCTTTCATTTACAGCAGTGTGAACCTGCAAGCAGCGAAGCTCCGTATCAAGAGCGTTTGTGCAACGTCGAAAAAGGGGCGCAGATCTTCTGAAGTTTACCACTTAGGGAAGCGTGCACACAACACATACACTTCCTCCGCTCCAAGAAAGCCTGCGCTCTGCGCTCTTAATTCGGCCGGAAACCCCCAGACAAGGGTAAGGGGAGGGTTTTGGGGGGGGGGGGTGTGGAGAGGTTCAATTAAGGATCTGTGGGAACAACAACAAAAAAAACCCACACACAGACAGACACAGACAAAGCATCGCGAGTGAAAATGGAAGCCAGGAGAGGGCTGCTGAGGCTGGCCCTTTGCCTCTCGGCGTTTCTGGGCTTCGCCGTCGAAGGCGCGCTCGGGGCTGAGGGCGACTTCCAAGCGGAGCGGTTCGCGCCGGCCGAGGAGGGCCCCGTTGCACGGGCTCCACGAAGGGGCCGCCACGACGCTTTGCGAGGGTGAGCCAGGGACCTGCACAACCACGCGCACGCACGCACGCACCGGCCCCAACAACGACAACAACAAAAAAGCCACCCATGCCAAAACCGAGCCTCCTCGAATGCCCGCCCGCCCGCCTACGCACGTTTGGCTCTGTCCAGGAATACTCCTGAGATTTGACCAAAATTGTTACTGTGGTTTAAAAAGAAAAATTACCGGGAATAACGTTCAGATTAATATTATTTCGTTCGAGTTTTGTTGTTGTTGTTGCTGTTGCGTTTAAATAAAAAAAAATGTTGGGAGGAAATGAAACCAGGCATGCCTTGATGCGGCAATGCTGCAATTACGCTTTCCCTAAAATAATAGTCGTAGTACTTATTGCAGCAGCGCAATGGCAGAGAATCACTGTAAATTCGTGACATTGACTTTGTGTCTTTGTAGTTTTCTTCAAATTAACCGGCTGGTTTTTTTTTGCAAATGCGTGTTTTCACCCCGAGACATCAGCGCTGCTCTGAATATCCGCTTGATTGTTTTTGACTGGCAAAGTAACATCAGGCACTATACATGAAAATCAGACTTGTCTGAACCTGCCAAAGCAAGCTACACTGTTGGTTTAATATTGTGGGGAAAGGGTCCAGAGGACAAGTGCTGGCCATCCCTTGAAATAAATAGGCACTGGTGTGGGAACGCATTGTAGAGTTATGTTAAACCAGATGAGCGTATCCTCCTATGGAATTAGCACCATTCCTCTGAGGCATCAGTTTATTGTTTGCCAAACACATGCTAACAAGCGCTTGCAGAAATTAACAGCATTGTCATGTGCACATCCACTTGCCAAACATGGCCATTGGCTGGACTTAAGAGAGTTCTTGTTTTTTTCCTGGTAGCACAATCGTGTCGCACAGTCTTGCCAGTGTGTTTGAGGAGGTCGGTGGACCACAACGAGACGGAGTCCGCATGCGATAACTACATGCAGGGCCACATGGTGCCTCTAGGAGGCAATACAACTCGTGTTACCTGCAGAGTTTGATTCACCCCTTGCAAAACTGTGCTTTCTCCAGCCATTCCGCTTAACTAAAATACTCCTATATTCAAAACCGGCCACATGTTATGCGCAAGACTCCACAGAAATCGTTTTTGCGAATGACTTCGGGGTTTTTCTGCACAAATGTAAAAACTTCGATTTCAAGGGGTGACAAAGCATACACCACGTTTATAAGTAATAGCAGTTTAACACGTAGCAGGCTTTCGCGACCAATATCATCCATACTAGAGTTGTTTTGGGTTAGATCGCGTAAATATATAAATGTGTCGTTAAAACCCGCCACCACCCGACACAGCCAACTAGTAAGGGTTGTCACGTAAACAGAACGTGGCCAATTCGTCACTAGTACAGCACACCGATGTCGTGTAGTGTATAGTGTAGTGTATAATAGTGTAGTGTATAGTGTAGTATACTAGTACAGCACACCGGTGTTTTGGAGAGCCAAGCCACGATATTTAAAATCTGAGTACAATGTTGTGGCTTGGCTCTCCAACAGTGCTTTGTATGAAATATATTCGGGGTAGAAACATATGCTGACTGATCGATGAACACCAATGTTAACATCATGATATGCGTATCCAATCGCCTCTTTAACATGCGCTGTATCTCAATTCGTGTGCATGCTATGTCAGTTTCATGTGACTCACGGCAGCCACTGGAGGCACTAATCATTCATTGAACTGCAGTGGACAATAACAAATATATTAAAGCCATTCTTGAATTAAATCGGGAGCCTGAATCATGACAATCTGTGGATTCGTCAGGAGAGTGAATCATTACACTCCCGAAATACAGTCTCGTATATTTCAAGTTGTGTAAGAATAGGTAAACCGTCTATGACTTTGAGTGTTTGTGTGCAAGAAGCAAAATAGATTTGTAGCTACCTATCAGAAGCGGCAATAAAAACAAAACCGACCGAGCAAGCGCGATCCACACGCAGTCCGATGTCCGAATGCGTTTGGGAAATTGAACTCTAAAACTGCGTGTTATTTTAATTGGACCCACTTTTGGCCAGGAGCCTTACATTTCTTTATTTCCCCCTCACTTTTCAGTTACGCGCATTTAATTACGAGCACACCCCAAGCGGTGTGACACAGTGAGCTTGCCGAGAGCCCACGCGTGTGTGTCTGTGTGTCTCTGTGCGTGTCTGTGTGTCTCTGTGTGTGTCTGTGTGTCTGTGCGTGTGTCTGTGTGTGTCTGTGTGCGTCTGTGCGTGTGTCTATATTGTGTGGGGAGCGGTGGTGCAACGGTCAGCGCTACGCTGCGCTACGAACCCGGCGACCCGAGTTCGATTCCCGCTCACGGCCAACAGCCAGTGACGATTATCTGAACCGGTTCTGGGCCTCCCCTAGGTCGACTCAGCCTCAAATGAGTACCTGGTGTGGTGTGTAAACATCGTCACTGGGGGAGACAAAGGCGGTCGGGCGTGGTGTTGGCCACCCACCCCCTCGTGTATTGTTCCGACCTTCATAGGTGCTCCCTAACAGCACTTACCCCAACAGTGTGTTAAGGCTGTACGGGGGATCTTTGTGTGTGTGCGTGCGTGTTGCTGTTGGGTGTCGGGGGGGGTGGTTGTTTATTTTTTGTCCCTGGCACTTTTACAACAACAACAGCAAAATCCCTGCCGGCCTTCGTATCCCGGACTGGTGCGTAAACACGTCTCCGTGTGATCCTTGTGTTGTGCATAGGCGACAAGTACAACACACACACACGCACACGATAAAATGGGTAAAATGGAAAGAATAACAACTCGTCGGTCATTCGCACGGCCCTTCTTTTCCGTCGATTCTTGCTTATGTGCGTGTCTGGGAAACCGAATGCTAAAAGTGAAACGTATCAAAACATCGGCACTTTCGTCGCCTTAAAAAAAACGTTAAACCAGCAAATCATTTAACAATGATACAAATGTACGAGCAATGCACACGCTCGCAACATGCATGCACGCTTATAAAAGGAATTCTAATTTTTTTTGGCATGGTCGAGTGTAAAAATGGACTTCATTTGGCAGATACTATCAGTAACATGATGATACCACATGGTCCTGGAGAACATTTTTTTCTTTGTGTCACTGCTTCTCAGCCAAATCGAGGCCGCTGTGGAATATCTAAAAACTTACTGAGTTGTGCCGCTCGCCTACCTGGACGTTTGCATTTTAATTTGTTTAAATAAAACGCACAAAAAATTGTACATTTAAAAAAATGTTTGTGTTGTTTGTTGTTGTTGTTCTGGTTCATGTAATTTAGACCAAATGTGTGCGGATCCCGGTTTCATTCCTACTGTTGTCCCGGCTGGAAAACTTTACCTGGAGGCAACCAGTGTATCGTGCGTAAGTATAACACACCCTCCCTGGCCAACTCAACAGGAAATTAATGATACAATGTGGTTGATCGCAGTTTAGGCAATGTGACAGCATGACGTGTTGCGTTTACCGGCAATGCTGAAAACGTTCATACAGCACCACAGCGTCGCATGTCCCGACCGTCACACAGCCACACCGAGGAATTGAGCGCAACACATCCAACTGTCGTTGCCTTATCGATGATCATAAACCCGACCTCCTCACACGCAGTGATGTGTTCTTAATCTCACGTACATTCACTCACTTCTAAAGGGCCGGAAAATATTTGTCCACGTTTAATGCAGTTTGCTCTTTACATTTGTCCGGGTAACCTATTTGTTCATGGTGTAGCTGTCATTTTCCGTAGGTGTTCACTTAATATAAAATGATTACTCCGAAATCCTTTCCTGCGATATGACTCTTAGGCCTGTGCGATTTGCCGAAGAGTAAAACATGTAACACAACGAACTTGTGTCTGCTTTCAGTCTCTCTCCCGTGGAAATTCCACACATAGTTGCACTGTACGGTTCTCCGATGTGTTTTCGGGTTGTGCCCGCCTGTTTGTTTGGCACGGTGTCTGACGTTTCGCCCCATGCCCTGCTGGGAACTCGGAGTGAAATGTCAGACATCCATGCCAAGCAAACGCACACGGCACAACCCAGCAAACGCAGCGGAGAGTTCTGCAGCACGACTGTGATGCGCATCCACTGTGTGCGATGTCCTAACGTGTCCCTCTCTTGCACCTCTCGCTCTGTGCGCTGCAGCGATCTGTCGGCACTCGTGCGGCGATGGGTTCTGCTCGCGTCCCAACATGTGCACTTGCTCCAGCGGGCAGATCTCATCCACCTGCGGCTCCAAGTCCAGTGAGTTCCAGGATGGCCAGCGCACGCGCCGGTGTATCTAAATCTCCCAGACGTACGATAGGTTTTTTTTTTATTTTACTACAGTGTTTCTCCTCCAGTCACCTATTCGTCCGAGGAATTTATTATAGTTCTCAGGTGTGTTTTTGGGTTCTCCCACGTGCTGTTTGACATGATGTCCGACGTTTCGCTCCAAGTGTTGGGGGCTCCTCAGGAACTGAATTCAGACATCATGCCATCCAACACGCGGTACAACTCGACAAGATATCGGTGAGCTATACAGCACAACGGCGAAAACCTAAATAGTAGGAAATCACGATCGCTGTTGCCCAAAGTGAATTGACAAGCCTGGAGAATAATTTCTGGCAACTATACGATGTAACGTCCTGTGCAGGAATGAGACTAAGGGCACCGAGCAGCATGTGATCTCATAGTCATTTGTGATTGGCCCATTGACAAGGCCACGTCAAGCCATGCTCTTGTCACATTCAATAGTCGCACATGACGCTGAACGGGGCAATGGCAGCCCAACAACAAACTGATAGTCTTGGTGAGTTGCATTGCCAATGAGAAATGACGGATGGACATTCTCAGCGATGGTTGATATTTTGCGGCTTTCTTAAATAAAATCACTTCTTGTGCAGTGTGCTCTACGTGACTTTTATATAATTCTGCGACTGATAAATGATTTCATAAAGACTGACTTGACTGAACCAGTAGTTGGCCTATTAACGTCACAATATTTTTTTGCGCAGTAAAAAAAAATCAATGCGTATCTACTACGCGTGTGTACGAATTCAACGGGTGTCTGCTGTTTTTCTGCTGACATGGGGAAATCACCGGTGTGCCATTTCACAGTCAGCCAATGCAACATCAGGTGCATGAATGGCGGTAGCTGCGCGGACGACCACTGCTCATGTGGAAAGGGCTACACCGGCACCCACTGCGGACAGCGTGAGTTTTGTCCATAATCGAGTATTTTTTTAGTTTTGTCGCCCACGTGACAAACGCATTCTCGCAGCCGCCACGACAGTCCCCTAAGCCGCTGACGTCATAATTGTTTTATTTTGTCCTCATGCTAATGCATGTGTCGGTGAACTGCAGTGTGTGTGTAAACGTTTTTTTTAAAGATGAGCTACGACTCTACGAAACAGCAAGCTTGGAAAGTTACGTGCTGAAAAAGGCACCCGCATCACAATTTTAACTGATTTGTGTATAAGTGTAAAAAAAATCCCCTTAAATGTTATCATCCTTTGAAACTTTCGTTACACATGTTGTGCATGCTACGCTGCTAATGAGTTCACTAGTGTAAGTAATATATACACGAAATATAAAAACATATACTCAACCAATATATATGTGTAATATAATGGATACATGCCAGATACTCCAGAATTGGCAAAACATAAGCTCGCCCGTGATGAGTTAACTTTCAGAGATATATTTGTAAATGAAGCTAATAATTGGTTTCTGCGGTAATATAATATTTGTAAGCCTTCCCCATTTGGCTCCCGTAATCAATACCAAAGTATTTATAAATTAGTTTGGAGCCAAGAAGAAAATGAATATGTAAGCTTGAAAGAAACCTGACATTTGAGAATATGAATAATTATTTAGGAAGTACATATCTTACGGGTGAAACAAATGCTTAGATGAATTGAGATTGCTTTAAGACGTCACTGAACAATTTCAGTACGTTTTAGATATTTCCTTTGTTGCAGGGAGAATTAAATTGCCAAAAGAAACACTTTCCCACATGCTCTATGTCAGCATAACTGGAGTTCTTTATTGCCAACAGTTTTATTTTATTTAAAGTATTCAAGGAGATCGCTATGGATTTTCACCCATTATAAATGTTGTTGTAAAGAGTAAAAAAAAGATATACATTCCAACATTCGTTAAAGATCAGTTCCCTGAGCCAGTCACGACCAAACTTGGCCCAGCTAAGTGGCAAAAATGTAAGATTAATTAATGCGAACATTAATTACGTTGCAGATGTGGTCTCTTGAGTCACGCACGGACTGGAGATCTGCTGATTGTGCATTTTCTCTCTCATTCTTATTATTGGGAAATATTTGAGACCCATTTTTTTCTCTATTCATCAGCCACTTGGAGCCAGTCCCGATTCTTTCTGTGAATGCAGACTTGGCTCTGTTTCAAATGTTCTTTTTTTATAATGTAAAAAAGATTCTTCACAAAATCCGAGTCTATAAAGACGATTGTTTGCTCGAACCATTTTGAGCAATCTTTTTTTTCATCTGGCCTCATTCTTTGTAAAACTGCAACCTCTAAACTTTGAGAAGCAAATATAATGAAAAACAGCTGCAGGAAAATGTTGATCTCAGCTGAGATCAACGTTCGCACAACAACAAGCTACCCACACATTCTGTATTTAGAGTATTACCACAGTGTATTCATGGTCTACGTGTCCACATTTATAATTATATATATATATTTTTTAATTTAAGCTGATTGGCATTGTAAAGTCATACAAGTTAGTTCACAAATCATTAAATGTAGTTTCAATAATTAATCAAAAATCGGAATCTGGAATATATCCGGAATCTGTCTTGAAATGGTAGATTTACAAGCCGACTGGGAAATAAATACAAACTGTAGGACTAGTCCCAAGACATTGCAACGTAAAGTTTTGATGACAAGCAAATAGTAAATCTCAGCTGATCTATTTCGCAGCTGTGTGTGATACGGGATGTCAGAATGGAGGCCGATGCATTGGGCCAAATCGCTGTGCCTGCGTCTACGGATTCACAGGCCCACACTGTGAACGAGGTCAGTGAGCGAGTGTCCGTGCATGCCCACTTACTCTTCAGCAGCAGATGTCTCTTTCAGGGTGGAACCAACGTTATTATAAAAAGGGTAAAGGTGCAGCCCTTGGAAATGTTTGCTCCTGCCATTGCTAGTGGAAGGGGCCCTCTGCAAGAGGTGGTTATAGAGAGCCACTCTAGAGGGCAAATTTGGCATATTCTTCTACACTATCCAGACGTCTAGGCAAGAGGTGGGGGTACCCACACTTTAACCTACCACACGAAACCTGCCGATCGACAAACTTTAAAAAAAACATTTTTTGTTAAAACAATTATCTACGATGCCAATTTATTTTTTAAATGTTGTGGTCTGCATTCTTACATTGTTCCTGGTTCAGGCTGTTGGCAAAGGTTCTGAGAAATTCTGGGGAAATATTGTTGGTTGAAAATTATATCTGGTGTACCATGTATGAAGTGCATATTGCTTATTATAGCTGAGTACTCATCGGAACAAACTGCACTGGAATACAAAGATAATGTTCTTTTTTCCTACATAATTTATTATTAGTAGTAGTACTAAAGGATAAATGAGCAAGTGGAAAAAGGCATGTGGAGCCAAGATTATTGAACTTTAAAAACAAAACAGATGCTGCTGTTCTGTTCGCTTAAAACCTTAATTCTGGGTAAAGAACACTGAGCATACGGACATCTTTTAGGCAGCGGAATTTATCACCTGTTGGCCACAGGGTTAAGCTACTAGCGCGTTGATCTTTTGGAAACGAACCCATGTCACATTTACAGGCTGTCCAAAGACTAGCTAATAACAAGGTGCTTAAAATAAAACATTCCTCAAGTACACGACACATTAAGGAGGAAGCATGAGCAGCACGTATTCTGTTCCACTTTTTTTAAATTAGTAAATTATAGTATTTTTCATGACAGCTACTTACTCAAATGTTCCACTTCTGCCATATATAAATAAATAAAACCACACGTATAGCTCCTGGAAAGGAAGAGTCAGCAAATTGAAAACATGCACATCTAATCCTAACATTGAAGAGTCATGTTACGTGCAAGCGTTACGTTTCGGCACAGGAATGCCTGTGAGCATCAAATAATCGCCTAATAATACAACATTTTTTTACGTTTACAAAAATGGACGGTAATTATATAAACGCAATGCCGCATGTCCCACCGTTGTACATATGTGGTTCCCGGACCAGTATTCATGCGTGGTGGTAACCATCTTTCTCTGTAGATGTTCGCAAATGTGGCCCATTCACACACGGCAACGTGTCCTTAACTTCGCGCACATTCACTTATTTCCAACATACAGCGAAGCATTTTCCCCAAGTCTGCAGAAGTTTGCGCTCGATGTTTTTGTCCAATGCCAGCCGGGCATAGTGTCACTCTAATGTTCATTCTGTAAATGGCCTTATATCCGACCTCTACACATATCTGCCTCTAACTCAGTCCCTTAGCGAGTCTTATATTTGATCTTGCATCGTAGTAGTAGCAATAACAACAGACACCAACACTGGCTTGGAAAACGTGATTGCCATAGCAACAGACGTTACAACATCATTCTGCAGGCTGCCCTTTATGGCTGGTACGTGAGCCAAGCAAAAAAATATGGAAGAAATCTGCCAGCTTTGAGTCATGGACTTCAGGGTGGGTGGGTAGAGCTCAGGGAGAAGGCCTCCCAAGGGGGAGGGGGTGTTTCCTCATGGGTGTGCCTGTCTGTGAACATTCAAGCACTGCCATGTGCCCCTTCATCATGCGAACCATACCACTTCTTCGTCTTTGCAGCAGCAGCAGCAGCAAGCCTTTAACAAGATACAAATCACCGTGCCGTGAAACACACTCTGCGGAAATAACTCCCTGCCATAGTGGTTCCGTGTGGCCAGATGTTTCACACCTGTGTGGATGTTGGGCCAAGCGGTCTCTGAGAGCGATTCACAGCAGTTTGAGAGCATTTATTAATGCTCCAGTTAACAGGGGCGACTGTGCTCACAAAAAAAACGGGTTAAGGAATACAAAAAAAAGTCAATTGTACATTCCATGGTGGCACGCTTCCCTCTACATTGTTAAAACTCTTGATTGAATGTGTGAAATTTTATTTATTTAGTTGCTCCACCCAACCAAACAAAACTTACATTTGGCAATGAGTATAGTATTCTACATCCGATTATAAATAAATTGTTAAGTTAAAACGCACCACAGGCTGGAATTATTACTCACAACAAAACAACTGCCATTGTTGTTGGCAGCATATATTTGATATGAGGCCGAATTATTTTGTGCAACCAATTTTTTCCCAATTATTTATTTTTCCTAACGTTTAGTTCTTTGGGGCATAGTATTGATTTAAGATAAAAATGATGCAGATATACAGCTTACTCAGCAAAGTCCCATTCGGCTTCCCACGGGTAATGTTTTTTACTGAAACCATTCACAAGCATAATTTTATTTGATTAATTGAACACAGAAATATGAACGTCATTATTTGGGAGCCTGTGTGCACTGGACCTGTGCCACCATCACTAATCACCTAAACTGACCCCCTAAGGTGCTTGCTGGAAGGTTCCCGGCATGGCTGGTACTCATTTACGTTCCAGAAGCAAAAAATAATAAATGAATTGCCTTAAAGTTGAATTTCATATTTGTCATGCGTTTCTACGAAGATTGGGACATTTTTGCACCATTTCCTGAACAAGTACAGAGTTTTTGTGCTCACTAATCTTAATTAAGTTGACAACCCTGCTTTTCTCCATAAGTGAGTTATTTTGGTGAAGGGGCTCAGAAGAGTAAAAAAGGACCCGAGCAAACAGAAGTATGAACTTATTTAACACAGCCTCCAAAGGAAGTGGATGATAACATGCCCACAGTTTAATCAGAAAAAAAAAATTCTGGAATATTATGATGTTTGGAAATTATTCTGTGATCCATTCCGTGGTGGGCTATTTTAAAATTTGCCATTACATTTGTTGAATATGTTCCCAAGCTATTAGGAGACTTTTTAGCCTGCAAAAATAAATGACCAAATGTCAGAAGAACATAGAGTAACAAATTCAACTTTCCGATTAAGTCATGTTTCATGAATGTTGTGAATTATGGCCAAATTAGACATCTTTCTTTGAGTATTAACCAAAATATGATTCGTACAGCTTACATAATTTCCAACGGGTGGATTTTTGTACATCCCAAGCCACCGATAATCATCTATCCTTGCTGGCACAACTGCTGACCATTAACGGGACTGAATTTTATAACAATAATTTACAATTTACATATGTTTGTCAATCCGCTGCTGGATCAAGACCTCCCGATGCTACTGGTAATGGGGGATGTTTGACCATAATTCACCAAATTTATTGGTGTGGTTTTGTGTAAACGGGAGTCCAAGACGCGTTTGGATATCACTCAACACTGCAATTAGCCATGGCTGTGAATCATACTCAGGTGGCCGCATTTTTATAACCAGAGTATTACCTTTAACAATCAATTACTGGCACGTTTTACACTCTCAAGAGCTAAATATAAATCGAATCTGTCATCCTTGGCCGAAAATAACCTTACCATGGGAAAAAAATCGGCAATAACATAACATATAAGTTATGGACAAGGCCTTACCAATTGCTAATTACATATACTTAACAATGTTAGTTGGTTTTACACATTATGTCTAGAAACTCGCCCATAAATATCTTGGACATCTGGAATAACGGCTTACCTTTATGAGAACATTCTACAGCACTTGCTGCAGTTTTATTATGATTATTATTAGCTATATTCTCAGCATGGAACAACACACCAATGCAATAAAATAAAGATTTTTACACAAATGCAAATCTGGAGCGTGCCACGACGACACTGAAGGGGCGCGCTGACAAGCGACTGTCTGACCTCGTTACAGATTACCGCACTGGGCCCTGCTTCACGCAGGTGAGCAATCAGATGTGCCAGGGCCAGGTCAGTGGCATTGTGTGCACAAAGGGACTCTGCTGCGCAACTATTGGCCGAGCCTGGGGCCACCCATGCGAGGTCTGCCCTGCTCAGCCGCATCCCTGCCGCCGGGGATTCATCCCCAATATCCGTACCGGTGCCTGCCAAGGTAAACCCGCCTGCCCATGAGCAATCCTTCACTCGTGCACATGTGTATTTTATGTACACATGGGGTGCATACAATACACAGATCCGACCATGTCTGTCCAGTGCTCGCCGAGCTGCATTAGGTTCCGGTTGCTGAACGAATACACTCACTATACGCAAAGTGCTTGTCACAAATGAACCATAATATCTTGCTGATCTCGTCAAGGAGCATAAACCATTACGCGAGCTCCAGTCATCCTCGCAGCGCCTTGTGGCTGGCCATCGAACAAAGATGGTCAGATGCACTTCTGCGGCCATCTGGAATGCTCTTCCTTCCGATATTAGGAAGCTTCTGGAGCTATGCCCTTTTTAATATAGATTGAAAACTAATTCTCTAAGAATAGCTCTTTTGTATTTAGTTTGTTGTCCTTTCCCTGCACCTCCGATTAGTATGGTTGGCTATGTATGGTGCAAAACAAGTACAAAATAACATACATACAGTGTACATGCATGAATACATATGTACATACATCTTTTACTTGTGCACATACGTATGATATGTGCACATGGGCACGAGAGTACACATGGTTGCGGGAAACCACAGTGACGCGGGATAGAGATGTTTGTGCGCACATCTGTTTGTACGCACAATTAGCTTCACACCATTAGCAGAAGGATGTTTTTTTTGTTTTGACCATCTGCAAGTGTGTTGTATCTGTTGACTCGCAGATGTGGACGAGTGCCAGGCCATCCCTGGCATGTGCAAGGGTGGCACGTGCGTGAACACAGTGGGATCGTACGAGTGCAAATGCCCTTTGGGACACAAGCAGAGTGAACTGTCCCAGCAGTGCGAGGGTGAGCGATGCCGCGCCTCTTGCTACACACGCACACCCGCATACACTGGAAAACATATGTACGTATCGAAATCTTCAAATAATATATTTACGCCTCTTAGAGAAACCAGCAAGCCCATTAGCTCGCAACCGGTCCGGGTGTGAAGTGCTGTAACTTCACCGGCTTCGACTCCCCAACACGTCCATTTACTTTGGCAGCACGGGGTGGGCGACGGGGCTGGTGGCGTGCTCGCTTAATGTGATGGTGAATGAATTGCTGGATGTGAGTTTGCAGCACGCAAGAGAACAGCGAAGCCTGGCTGAGAACAATCACTCGGTTCCTGCCATTCAGTCGAAATGTGGAGGAAATTCCAAGTCTAGCGGACTCACATTATTTATATATGAACCTCATGGCGGGAATAAACGGCGACTCCGTCCCACCGCGCACATAAACGCCGCGACCCACCTGGCGCGGATCATTTTGTTGTCACGTCGTCCAAGCGCAGCAGCAGCGAGGACGAATGCGCAGAAAAAACAAAACTTTTCAACTTTGATTAGCACATCGTCAAGAGGTCGTCGAGAGGAATACATTGCCGTAGCGTTTGCCTTCAACAGACATAAAATGACGTCGCAACGCAGTTTATGCGAGAGCCGGGGGCTAATGGGACCCCGGGGTTCCGCCATGAGGTTAATTTATATATTTTTGTATTGGGCTATACAGTAGATAAAAGTAATACTATTTCAGGGACAGTCTCATGGCAATAGGCATACACAAACAATACTTTGAGATATTCCATAAGAAACTGAATACAGTGCTCATTTTGGTAAAATTGCTATGTTCTTATTCACAAGAATGTTATTCCCATGGAAATATTTTTTTTATTTATGAGCCAACTTGGTAACAGCAATGGGAAGAGTAGAGGTCACATTTGAACATTTTGCAATGTGGCAGCTATAGTTTCACTTAATCTCAAAACACCCAATGCGTGTTTTTATCTTTCAAGGAAATCTACAGCAAAGTGAGGCATATGCCAGGCAGTTTGAAACAAAGAGTCAATGCATAAATAATGCGATGCAGAATGAAAATGGGAAATTGCAGTTGAATGCATTTATGAATGCTAAAATTGGCAGCCTCCATGTTGTTCATTATTCTTAAATTCCAAAGAATTCCATTTAACACCACAGCTGGGCACTCATTCCACAAACGTCAATCTACATTGAGCCAACGCTGCCTGATTGTACGTTGTACGAAGTTCAACATTCACGACGTTTTTAACCTCCTCACTTGAGCGATTCATACACAAGCTTCAAACTACAATACGTTTACATGTAGGATCAACAACTGTCTGTGTTTATATAGCGCAAATGCGCAGCCCTTTGATTTAGTGCTCACACCACTGTTGCAAGAAGGGCCTCCATTATAATGAGCTCTAGAGAGCACCTCTAAGAGGGTTATTTTTCCTACCCTCTACGCTGGGCAGACGTCTTGGTTGAGGTGGGAGTCTATGAATGTATGCCTCCAAATTTCAAGATTGAATATGAATTAGTAAGAAAGGTGGTGCCATTTACTTAAGCCAATGAGAGTTTATTGCGACAGTTTATTTCTGTTACAAGGCGTACGTGGTATTGCATATAGAGGGGTAAATGCAGATGCTAACATACAGGGTACATCCATAAACAAGAGCAAGTGATAAAAATGTATTGTGCAAGATTACAAAACTATGTGAGCCTGAAATAAAATGTAGACATCAGTTCATGTGTTGGGACAGTGAGGGATGGCGACGGCTTGGAGCGGCCCTCATCCAGAAGGGGATTGATCATGGCCAATGATGTTGATGATAATATAATACATTTCAATAATATTAAATATAAGTTGAATAACTTAAGTTTATTAGAACTAAAAGTCCACAAAGTCAACATTACGTAAATATACACTCAAGTAAAAAAATGTAGAGAAAATGTAGAGGAAAAAAAAACCTGGCGAGACAATGGCTGTAATATTTCAGTTTAAACGAAATACGATATTGAAAGTATTGTTAAGCAGAGAATTTATGAAAACATTTTTTGCAAAAGTAATACAACTAAAAGAGAAAAAACTCATGAGTCATAAGCTGTGACCTAAACGGAGCATAAAAAACATGATACAATACACAACGGGACAATAAATGTAAGTTCAGTTTAATAACGTCTGGTAAATCAATTCTCAATCGAATGAAAGTTGATAATAAAGTTCGACATATGAAGCCCTAAGCCTGCCAGTGTCGGTTAAAAGTACTATATATACACACAACATTCTGCCATTGTCCGAAAACAGCAACATTGTTAGCTGCATATATAGTCCGTGTATTCACATTTTGTGTCCAATTCTAGTTCTACAAAGTCAGATGTTTCAAAGTTTATGTCCAATTCTAGTTCTAAGAAGGGAGATGTTTCAAGGTTTGTGCCCAATTCTAGCTCGAAGAAGTGAGATGTTTCAAAGTTTGTGCTCCATGATAGTTCTAAGAAGGGAGATGTTTCAAAGTTTGCATGCAATTCTAGTTCTCAGAAGTGAGATGTTTCAACGTTTATGCCCAATTCTAGTTCTAATAAGTGAGATGTTTTAAAGTTAACGTCCAATTCTAGTTCTAAGAAGTAAGACGTTTCAAAGTATATGCGCAATTCATGTTCTAAATTGGCAGTTGTTTATATAATTTACTGTATATAATATCCCAAAAAAATCACACTACATTAATATAAATAGCATTCTTTAAAAAATATGTGAGGTCCGTTTTTGCTCAGCTATTCATTTGATTTGCTCCATCAATGGACATGGGAAATACATTTTTAAAACGTTGAAAATTGTTTGAGAGTAAAAAATGCTTATATGTGTGCAATTTGAAACATGGCAAAGGATGTGCGTTTGCGAATACGAGTAAATAACGTGTGTAAAATAACGTTTCGAAAGTTGTTTGTCAAAGAGTTGATGATGCTTGGAAACATATGCAAACCCTAAATGTCTTGTAGTGGCCACATCATTGCCACATTCATGCAGCTGGGTAACTTTTAAAAAGCCATCTGTGCTTAATACAAATGAAAAAAGTTAGATAAGTGTAAAAATAAAAAATGACACTTAATATGTTTTACAAAGCATGGTGAGATTTCCTGAGAGAAATCCAGTTTTACACAAAGAAGGAATATTATTCCAAATGGCATAGGGACCAGATCATATCAAACACGTTCACAGAGGAAGAATGTAATGTCCTTCCACATCCTACACCCCATGTGCACAAAGCGAAACATTCAATGATAATTATGACGTTCAGAAGAATTGTAACCAGCTGAGATTCTCTTGATAATCCTTGCTTTGTTTGTGTGCTTCCAAAAACCCTTCTTTAGACATTGACGAATGCGAAACCATCCCTGGCATATGCAACGGTGGAGAGTGCAAAAACACCATCGGGAGCTATTTTTGTAACTGCCCTGCCGGCTTTTCCACGCCACCTGACCGCTCAAGTTGTTTTGGTAGGTGGCCACGTTCAATGTATAGTGCACACACTCTGGCACGCAGAGCGTGACGAACGACTGCAAGCATTTTAGAGAATGAATCACGTGCTTGTGTATCAATCTAAAGGCCGACATTTTTTAAATATAAAAAATGTATTTATTGTTTTCATAATGTATTTGACGTGAATAATTGGAAGGGTCTTCAACGTGTACTCCCCAAGAGCTGTATGTATTGACATTCAGTAGAGTTGACTTCAAATACGATTATATTTTTCAATTTGTTCGATTCCAAGCGATTGTATTTCACTATATTTCTTAGAACTGACTTTCCCGTTGTCAATATACCATATTTTTTACATGGCACAGGCCACATCAAGTGTGTTTGCAAATCACAGCAATGTTTGTGTTTCACTCTTCCCAGACCAGCGCACAGGGGCCTGCTATGCATCACTCGCCAATGGACGGTGCAGTGCAGTGATGCAAGGACAGTTCACGAGGACCCAGTGCTGCTGTGACTCGGGCCGCTGTTGGTCTTATGGCCCTACACCAGAGATGTGCCCCATTCGTGGCACAGGTGAAAGACATTTCGTTCCCCCTCCTACGTGCATTTGCATCTTATCTATGCCTGCCTGCCTCCCAGATCCTCTGCCACCACCCTTATTGTAGAGGATCTCCAGTATCCTATGCTTGTCTGCATGTGTGCGTTTATAGATTTTGAGACTGATTTTAACGTGACAATTTTAAGAGCTTGTAAATGCAAACTGAATGCAAATAATAATGAGACAGTGAAGTGATGATGCTGATGAACCTCCTTGCGAAGTTATTAAAAACTCTTCGCGTGAAAGCAGACAAGAAATAACAGTCGAATAAATAACATCATTAAATAAGTACGCACATACATATTGTTCTATTGTTTACGCCACCACATCCAGCTCACTTTGACATCTGTTAAGTGTTTTGTTGAAATATTTACGTACGTATGTGTTTTGTGTTACGTGCGTGAAACACGTAAAAAAAATAAACGCTTGCGCGTCTCATCCCCGTGCAGAGGAACACCAGCGAATGTGCGAGCGCTTGCCATATTCACCCGGCCCTGGGCAAGGCTATCCGGACAGGCCACATGTCTCCGGTGATCCCAACGGGCCCGGCGGGCCAGGCGTACCCGGCGGACTTGATCAGTTTGGACCGGGTGGCCCGGGTTACATAGGCGGGCCTCACAGGCCTGGACAGGCTGGTGGCCCACATCAATCAAGAGACCCATTATTGCCGGGTGTACCCTTTGGGCCTGGCGGGACGCATTTGCCAGGTGGACTCCCGAGACCAGATACTCCTGGTAGCCAATTTCTACCCGGAGGGCCAGGAGGCCAAGTGGGACCTTACCCTGGCGTTGGTGAGTATCTTTGTTTCTTATCTATACACATACAACATATACAGTGGCACCATAGTAATGCAAACACTTAATCTGCATTATAAAGTAATTTACAGAACACATATACTGAGCCCGCTGTATGTGTTGGAGTGACGGCATTTTCAACCTCACTGCTGAAATTCGTGTAATTTTCTGTTCTTTTTCTGACAAATATTTGCTGGAAAATGTATATCTGCGAAACTACGTAAACCAGACCCACGGTGTTTCATCTTTAACTCCTTTGTCCTTACAGAAACCATTCTAGTGTGAAAAAGAAACCATGTGCATTACACTGCAGCACAATATATTCTGAAGCTTTGGCTGTCATTTGTACAAAAGCCATTGCTATATTTAGCCACTTGGTCATGCACACCAACCTTTTATACATCATACATTTTAGCTTTTCATGAATGTGGTGTACAAATCTAATACTTTGTGTGGTTTCCCCAGGAGGGATTGGTGCTCTGAACCAAACACATTGTGGCCGGGGATTCAAGTCAGACTTCCGTGGTGGTTGTGTTGGTAAGATTTACTCCTTCAATGCTGACTGAAACACCGTAGTAACACGTAAGAAAGCTAATACACATCGCAGCTACTGACTCGCATGAAGTTCGCATTTTCAATTTCAACGTGCGGATACATTTTGCGGCGTTCACAATGTTCGAAGTGTGATTTTATTGATTTATTTTGCAGACATCGACGAATGTGTGTACAATGGGCAGGTCTGTAAAAACGGTCGGTGTGTCAACACGGAAGGAAGCTTCCAGTGCATCTGCAATGCAGGGTTTGAGCTCACTGCTGATGGTCGCAATTGCCTTGGTGAGTGCTCCGAGTGTATCTACGATTGAAATTTCTCCTTGACCACGTCAAAATGGCGGGCACTATTTATCGGTGCATCATAATTATCTGCCCCTGTCTTGCAATAATAAATCCCTGATATCTACGTGGTTATCCACAGATGAAGTAATTGTCCACCACTTCTGAACTCGGGGCTTTGAGAAGATCACTTTCGGGTGGCTCTTATCCATGTACAGACACCAATAGGATTATTTTCTCCACTACTTCCGGGTGACTTCTCTTATCTGCAAAACGATGTGGATCAAATAAATGTATTCAGCACTCCTGGAAGACCATGGTTGAATAAAGGGTAACAGTGGCTAATGGGAAGCATCCAGCTGAGCATAATAGGATTTTCAAGGCTCCACGGGGGCGATAGAAAAGAGACATTGTGGGTAATAGGGCTGAGGATAAGAGGAGCTTCACTGTAGTCAAAACAGTATCAAAGGAGCGTTACCCATAGCACCTTCCACTTTCTAGATTGCAAATCAGTGAAGTCTATAACTGACAAAATAAATATTGCTGTAACATTTAACAGGGTACTATTTAGGTACTATTTATGCATCAAGAGTGATAGTGGACTGGTGCGTAAAACAGTACCGTATGTTTCTTATTACAATGTTTACATATGAGTACACGAATGTGAATGAGCAGTTAAAGGTGAAAGTGCCTTGCATTTGTTTGCTCATGACATTGCTGGCAAAAGGGCCTCCCGCTCGATCGAGTTCAAGAGTGTTCCTCCACAGGCTATTTGAGCCTACTGTTGCACGCTCGTCAGGCAATTTCTGGGATCAGTGGCAGTGCCCACATTTTGACTCACCAAGTGCGCGACTTGCCGATCACCTGTGGTGTTGCCATTTATACTGCTGAATGGAAAGATTCCGGGGAATTTGAGAAGCTCGCCCTTTGTTTTAACTGCCGCACAGTAAAACTAAACCTGTGACCTCTGGATTGCAAGTCTACTATGCTAACTGTTACATAACGGCAGCATACCAGTTAAACACTTACTTTTCCATATTTACAGATCATGACGAGTGCTCCACCACAAACATGTGTCTGAACGGGATGTGCATCAATGAGGACGGGAGCTTCAAGTGCATTTGCAAACCTGGGTTCTACCTGGTGCCCAGCGGACGATACTGCCTCGGTAAATGAGCACTGCTTTACAACGAAAATTTCAGCACGACCACGAATTGAATGCGTTGAACCATGATACATTCTCTCCCGTTAGCTGAGTGCATTTGCCAGTGTATATGGCTCGGTCAGAATGGAGCATCCCCTTGTCGATCTAACGATTTGTAAACTCTGCGGCAGACATTGACGAGTGTCAGACACACGGCATTTGTATGAACGGACGATGCATCAACACCGAGGGCTCCTTCAAGTGCGAGTGTCCTCCAGGCATGATCGTCAGCATGGATGGGCGCCTCTGCATCGGTACGGTGACTATAATCACAATTCAATCACAACATTTAGTTCTATGTATTAAAAAAAGAAAATCTATTACAGGTTTTTTTTACCCATAATTCCTTGCGGGCTGTAGGGTGGAAAATAAAAGTGAATTGTGACAAGGCCATCATGCAATATGGTGCCACTGCAGTCAAAACAATTCACTCCAATTTCAGCTTCTGTATCAATTGGAGGATCACCTCAAAGTAACTTTTGGAGTTTGTTTTTTAAAAGTATACCCAAGTTACGTTTTTTTCAATATACTTGGGTACACTTTTCAAAGGAGACACCCTGTGTAAGCTGTGGGGGAGACGGTGACATTGGACACCCATAGGCTCATAGTGCGGGGTCAACAAGTCAAACTGCACCACGTGGCACCCAATTATCCCCCAAGTTAACTTTTATATGGTACTAGCAATTTTATAGGTCACTGAGTACGCCAGCACACATATTCCAGTGAACCTTTAGCGCCTTGAACAGATGGCCCTATGACATTGAAGTTGTCAAATACTGTCCGTGTTTATTTGCCGAGTTTCAGCCATTATTGGCAGTCCAATAAGCAACCAACAAGGCAGTTCTGTTTATACCCAAGTCCCAATGCGTGCATTTTGGGGCCATGCGCCTTTAAACACAGTTTATGCCCCGGTGTTTGTTTTGCTGCAGACACACACATGCGCAGCACTTGCTACGGCGACTACATGATGGGAAAGTGTCTGACCCCTTTCCCTGGGGCCAACACTAAGTCCGAGTGCTGCTGCGCGAACCCCAACTTTGCATTTGGGGAGCCGTGCTTGCCCTGTCCCGCGGTCAACTCTGGTAAGGAGGAGCAGCACAAGTGCACATTTTACGCGGTGATTCAATACACTCGTGAATTTGCTTGCTTTTATTTTGTGT
Source organism: Lampetra planeri (assembly GCF_965212315.1). Classification (NCBI taxonomy): domain Eukaryota; kingdom Metazoa; phylum Chordata; class Hyperoartia; order Petromyzontiformes; family Petromyzontidae; genus Lampetra; species Lampetra planeri. Next base: position 22,540,269 of record NC_136109.1, on the reverse strand, counting down.
TTAAGATGTTTTTTTGCCACGATTCTATCGCATGCTATGTTCCAACAATAAACCACGCTGCCCGGTATAGCTACGTGTCGTGCGTGTCCAGTTTTACAAGGTTCAAATATTGGGTTGGCTGAAAATTAAAAAAGAGACACATTTGAAGGATGGCAACGAGGGGTGTGTGAGGGAAAAAACACGAGCAAATTTGGTTAAATATCACCCATTAATATTGCCACCCAATTTTCACAGATGACTACAAGATGCTTTGCCCAACTCCTGGATTCGACAACGGGGGGAAAGGTGAGCATGCATTTCCAATGTTTTGTGGACATTATTTGTACTTCCTGAATATCCGTGCACTTATGCAATGCATTGGGCCGTGTTTAATGTTTTGCACAAATGTGACATCAACAAAAGTGTTCTGGTGTGTATATCTTTATCATTAGAAATTCTAAATGAAGCAGTTTTTAGTTCATACCAAGTACTGCACATTAGTTTATTATGACACTTTTTTAATTTGTAAAGAAACTCCCAAAGAAACCCTAATTGCATTTTAGAAGTATAAGACCATTATTAAGAAGACAGAATAATAGCGTAGAACCTTGACTAAGCTTTTGTTGACACATATGCTGTGTATCCTGAACAGATTACACTGCGTGAAATAAATTCTTAATATGTTTTTAAACGTTTGCACACTCTTTGTGCTCCCTTCCTGACCGTCTCATTCATTACAAATGTTAAGCAGTTCTGCGATATACCTTTCAGACATCAATGAGTGTGCTCTGAACCCGGAGATCTGCACGAATGGACAGTGCGAGAACCAACTGGGCACATACCGTTGTGTCTGCAACATTGGCTACGAATCTGACATCACTGGCAAGAAGTGTGTAGGTGAGTGGTCGACAATTTCACCCCTGCGTAGGTTTTTCGCGGGCGCGCTCTGTAACTCCCCCCGATGTTTCACTCCACGTGCAATGTAACTCCCCCCGATGTTTCACTCCACGCGCCGTGTAACTCCCCCTGATGTTTCACTCCGCGTGCTTGGAGCAAAACATCGGGCGTCATCCCGAGCAACTCACGGTACACATTGGGAAGGTATATATATTTTTTATACTTTGGCACGTGATGTGAAACTTGCACACGTTTGTCATTACAAGCTCAGTTGGTAACAATTTCACTTCACACGCTCTTGAAATATGAGAAGTCGTAAATCAACGGAGGGGTTGGATGTGTGTTTGCACATTTTCTGTGGTTGTTTGGCTTTTGCGCATCTTCCCTAGATGAGGCCCCCCCCCATCCCCCCGAGGACATGAAAAGCGAACAATGTGTTGAGATGATTGTTTTTCAAAAGAAAATTCACAGTTGTCCTTTAGCCGAATTACATCACAGCACCATTGGAACCTCATTTGCCAGTAAAAATATGATAATTGGGTTTTTACCCTTCTATCTGGCAACAAAACTGACACCTTTTTACAAGGAGTCATGTTTGCATAGACCTCTAAGGAAAGCTGTCTCGGGTGTGGGCCAATCAACTTCAAGGATAGTGCACATTATCAGAGTTATGTCTTTTGTTTGTATTATGACTGCAGGTATTGCGGTCTATGCAAACATGACTCCTTGTAAAAAGGTGTCAGTTTTGTTGCCAGATAGAAGGGTAAAAAACCAATTATCATTATTACATCACAGCACTTAGAGCCCTAAGATAACGTTCTGAAGTGACATTACCTGCGTTGGTAACAATGTACGGCCGTTGTGGGCGAACATGCTTACAGAGATCAGGGTCACTGCGACGTCTGCCACGTGTTTTATGGAGGCCGGCACTGTGATGAGTGCCATTGTTTAAGCAGCACATTCACACACACATGCACAATCCGAAGCTCGACATCGTACAAGAAAACCGGACCACAATTTTTTTTTTCCAATAAAAAATACAACAGCGAGGTAGAGTTTATCGCACGCACCGAAAACAATCAACCAGCTGGATGTAAATCACACGTTTCATGGTTGAGCCTACACTCCTGAAGAGTTGTTTTTTTTCTTGAGATTCTGCTCATAAAGTCTAGTTATTTTTTTTTAATAAGGACAGGGTTGAATGCAAAGTCTGCCGGCAGTCCCTGTGGACGTAGGGATTGGCTTTTTTTTTTGCGAGGTAATGATTTGGTGGTACAAAGACCGACTGAAAGATGATAGTTTGGCTCCAGACTAAGTCACGCCTGAAAAGCATATGTGCACGGTCCGCTCTTTTTTCCTAATGCTAAGTGATTGGCAGCCTGAGAACATAATAAATCAGAGCCTCGGGGAAAAGGGATTACAGCAAAAGGAATTCTGCTCAGTGGTTCAGCGTTGCGTCTGCAATTTTGGGAATTTGCCGACCACGAACAAAATGGGAGGATTTCTTTTTTTACCTGCTTTCCCACAGAGGAGAAATAATCCCATAGATTGCCTTCACGTTGGATTACATATTAAAAATCATTTAATGGGTTCGACATGCTTTAAATTTAAAATAGCAGTGCTAGTGATTTGTCTATTTGGCCAATGTTATCAAAATTACCAGTGTGCAATGGGCTCCATGAACCATGTGAAAAACCCTTCAGAGAAGCCCATATTAATCTACTTCCTTGTTAAATTAAAGCGTATATTTTTTATTGTTGCAAAATATCACAAAGTTACGTATTTATATTTATGGATTCCGTTGGTACTTTACGCACAAATGGAGACTCAAAGGACATGCCACACTGAAAATGTGGTGAACAACTTCCAACGATGGAACATCTGTTGACCGATTGTCCACCCTTGCTCACTGCGCATCCCTAGAAACTCCTAACTGCAGATCAGAATGTAACGTCACGCTGTGAAATGTTTTGCTATTTCACTGGACAGCATCATGTCGTCAATATGAAGACGATGTGCCACTCACCCTTGTGAATTTAGGCAAGGCGATGCTGGTCACCCTTGAGTACAGACGATTTATATCAATGTGCAAAATGGTCAACATGGCTAGGGACATAATCTTGGTTCCATGCAACAATGGAAAATGTACATTTTAACGAGTTTTTTTAAATGAAATTAATATTTCAGTTCACCTGGTATTAATTGAAGTCAATCTGTCTGAAAAATAAATCCAGCGATACTAGCAGATCATTGTGTATGTAACAGGATGGGGACTGATTCATATTGGTGGAAAAGCACAAAATACCAGCAGAAAGTGACTGCCAGCACATGAAACAAGAGCTTTGACTAGAAGCCCCATCGCCGTAATCAACGAATATCAATTTCAGCATCTTCGTTTCACTCTCGTCATTAACACATTAACTGGCGATGTTGACATTTTCGTTTAGTGTAGGGCATTACACCACCACCACCACCATCATCAGAAACAGACATTATCCACTGCTGGATGAAGGCCTCATTTTGAAAATAGCAACAAACATCACCGTTGTTGACCCTTTTTTGATCTGAGTTTTACTGTCGCCTTTGTTAAAATGTTGAACAGACGTCGACGAATGCACGCTTCGCGCTCACCTGTGTGATAACGGAAGCTGCCGGAACACACCTGGCAGCTACACCTGTGCCTGCCCGGCGGGATACCTCTTCAAGCACGAGACGGAGATGTGCGAAGGTGGGCTTGGGTTCCGTGCACCCGAGATGCAATGAACATGATGAATTCATTCATTAATCTATTCATTCATTAACTCGGTGAGCTAATCTTTTCCATTAGCAATGCAAGAACAGCAGTGAGATGAGAACAATGGAGTCATACACTTTTGGGCGGCTCTCCATAGCGGCCATAGACGGGGCTATACGGACAATGTTTTCCTGGTTTCAGTGCCACATTGGAGCCTATGGTTGATAGAGTTGGCTTCAGTTAAGTTATATAAATATAAACACTGTATATATATCTTTCTTGACAGATGATGCCAAGTTCCCAATTTGTTGAAGTTGGAAGTCCAGCTATGGCCATGCCCCGATACTACATATTTTCCTCTTTCGTTGATTTATTATTACTATTATTATGTTTTCACTTCCATTGGCGCATACTTCTGTCTATTATATATGTGCAGTATGTTTGTTTTTGTAATGATGTGGCGTGCATATCTGATGCGGAGCATCGCCGTGTGTTTTTTTCCTTCCCCGTCGCCTCTTAGATGTCGACGAGTGTGAGTCTAATCCTTGCATCAATGGAAATTGCCAGAACACGGTGGGCTCATTCACCTGCGTGTGCCTGTCGACAAGCAAGCTCGACCAAACCAAGACCATCTGCATTGGCAAGCCCTCGTGTGACATTCTATTTCCACGAATATTGATTCTCTTTCCTGTAACTTTGCACCCTTTGGACGCTGCGTACGGCACTCTAATCGTTTCTCTCGAACGTGCCTCGCCACCCCCTCCGTCACTCAACGCAAATCGCAATGCACGCAGAGAGCACCAAGGGAACGTGCTGGCTCAACATCATCGACAACCGCTGCGAGGTGAACGTGAATGGTGCCACGCTCAAGTCGGAGTGCTGCTCCACGCTGGGCGCCGCCTGGGGCAGCCCGTGCGAGCCGTGCGAACTCGGTATGAGTTGGCGTGCACCCCACGGCAACGCAACAACAATAAATATCGCCGCTCACTGCAAATGTATCGTAGGTTATTTTTTTGTATGTGTTTTGGCAGTGTGGTGGAGGGGGGGTATTTGTATCCTTGGTTAAATCATGAGCCTGCGTGATTATATTAGGTTATAGATTTGCGTTAGTTATTTACTTGCTTTTAGCTCTGTGCAAGGCCTTGCGACCTCTGAGTGAAATACACTTTGTAAGTGTAAATTATTATTATTCGCTCCAGGTGTTGGGAATTCGGTTCCTGATGAAGCTCCCAGCACATGGAGCGACATAATCACAACAGTGGTTTACACAGCCCTTAGCAATCCTTCTGGTGACGTGTCAGATTTGGGGGTGTTTTTGACCATACTTCACCACGCTGGTCAGTGTGAGACAGTGAAGCGAGTGGGGGGGGGAGGGACTCACGGCCAATTGAAATATCTCTGTCCGCTAACGTAAGCTGTGGCAAGTCACTGGATTCAGAGTGCAGTGCGTGGGGTGGAGCGATGGCAGCTGTTGCTGGAAATTATAGCGGACTCACTTTAATGCATCGGAGAAATACCGGACCATGTTGCATTAAAAAAAAAACTTAGCATTTGTTTTAGCCATTCCCTATTTGCAGCCGAGGTAAAACCCTCCTATTCATTTGGCCCAAACAAATATTCGTTTTTTTAAAAATCAACATTCACTCTGAATGTAAATGCACCAAGTGTGAGTCGTGTGTTGTAAATTCAAATGACCTAAACTTCCCCAAATATTATGTATCTGTGTTTGTGCAACTTCCACAATGAATGAATTTATTTTCGCATCACTAATTGGATGTTTTATTCTTTGATTGAAATTATCTGTGCATCCGATGGCAACTTTGGAGGAAATCCATCCAAAGTGTCCATTAATGCACCAGCGCCTGCATCGTCCTGCTCACCAGTGACCAATCTCCAGACAATTCCTTCTTAAAAAACGGACCTCTGCCGAGTATGCATTAAATAGAATTGTTGACTTCCTATGGCAAGTGAATATCCATGCATACTACTTTATATTAACGCTTGATTTCAATGATCCACTTTTCCGGAAACTTTGGTTTCCAAAAGAGCTCCCCTACCAAATGTGTCTGGCACCTCTATTGTTAAATTGTCTCATTTTTCATAAGGACAGCATGTGCTTTTCACTGTTTTGTTTTGTTTATGCCCAAACGCAATTTCTCTTCTTTGTTGCAGACACCATTTGCCCCAAGGGTTTCTCCAGAGCGAAAGGAACTCAGTGTGAAGGTATCGTCATTTGCGTGGCATTGTTTCCTTCCCTTTAGAGGACTCACTCTCACTGCATAAAACGGACCCGCCCCCCGTGAAGTTTCCAACACGTTACAAGGAAATGAAATGTACACAAGGGAAGACGAAAGCAAACAACGTCGACATGTTAGCCAGTAGGCTTCAATCAGCCATGTGCTGAACATCTTGAATGATTCTTTCTCAGCGTGATATTCTATTCCCTAGTTTCATGAAGGGCGATGTAAAATTATAGAATAAATATGTTATATAAACACAAGTTAAATTACACTTACACATGCTCGTATAATATTGCATCTCAAATTATTTGGCTGGGAACCGCTGTAATAGATAATACATATGTTGACCTGTTGGACCACAAATGGTGCAGTCTGACCAAGTTCTGGCTGAACAAACATTTAATGGTCTAGCACAGGATGTGATCTTTTGCACAATTTCAACACAAGTATAGTGAATGCATCTCACTCTTTGTCTTTTCCCAAAGTTCACCAAAGATGACCTCTCTCTCTCTCTCTCGTGCTCACATTCCGCACCTGCAGACGTGAATGAGTGTGAGGTGTTCGCGGGGATCTGCGTCAACTCTCGCTGTATAAACACGGCCGGCTCATTCAAGTGTGAATGTCCACCTGGCCACACCCTTGAGAGCACCGGCAGGACCTGCATTGGTAAGCCTGATGGAAAAAAAAAACACTCAAAGCAAAACACTTTTCCTCAGTTAAGCAACACGCTTTACACCAACGCTGCCCGCAATGCAGGAAGGTATATTAGGATGAAGGAAGGTATATTGTTCGCCACGGTGAGAGCCAGGCAAATCTGTCTGTCGCCTAATGATGCCGGTTTTAATTATTGGCAAAACATCGTACTCAAATTATGAATGTTGTGGGTTTACTCTCCAACACGCCGGTGTGCTGTCCTAGTAATGAATTGGTATGTTCTGTTTACGTGACAAACCTTACTAATTGGCTGTGTCAGGTGGTGGCGGATTTAACGACACATTTCACGTGATCTCACCAAAAAACCTCTATTATGGATATTTTGAATTGAGTTTCCAGGAGAACTTTTTTTCTATATTTAGGGAACTTTAATGGTATAACAACACTCGAAGTACATGTTCAGGCACTTGAGAGGCAACTTAAATATTCTCACAGACTGACTGAATTTCTAGGCAGTCTGAATAGTAATAGTCTAAATATATATTTTTAGGCAGTATCAATAAAATGTTTGACTGAAATGTGTTTAGCTTGTACAGCATATATATTAAAAAACATTCTTAAGAGATTTTTAAAAAAATAAGTACTATGATTGTCAATGCAGTTACTGCTGAATTCTTTTATGGAATTTTTGATGTGATCAAAAAAGGAATTGTATAAAATATTCTGAAATCGCATTGCAATTATATTGTTAATGCATGTATCTCACTCCGTTACCACAAGAGTAGAGAAAGCATTAGGCCAAAGTCAAAGCTAATCTAGGTCAGTTTTTAAAAATCAAACTATATTATAAAATGTTTTGCTGGCTGGCTGACTGACTGGCAGGACGTGACGTCCGGAGGGAAGAAGGGACGGACAGACGCTCACGGCCAAAGAACATTGCGGGCTTTCTAGTTTATAATAAAATGACAAAATAATGAAATTGCTTGCTCGTGAGACTACCTGGCAGAACGCCCTCCACGAGAGATCGGTCTCAAGAGCCCCTCTAGAGGGTGTTTCCGCACGAGCCAGACACGTTGAAATAGCTTGAGCGTCTTCTTGGTTCTTTCGGTAAAGTCACGTAGAAGGGAAGACGGCTGCTTGCGTTGTGGCCGAAACATCGTGAGAATTATATTATTATATTATTTTATTATTTATTATTTTTATTATTTTATTACTTCCCTTCTACGTGACTTTACCGAAAGAACCAAGAAGATGAATCCCTGCAGTCACGAAAGCTTTAAATCGAAAAAAATATAGCTTGAGCGACCACACTTTTACTTCTGAGAAGTTTCCGCCGTGTAACCACCGCGTCACCCGTTCATTCGGACCTTTCTTGTGACATGTCACGCAGACCTGCGCTTGGAGAACTGCTACCTGTCGTACGAAGAGGAGGAGTGCGAGGAACCGCTGGCCGTGCGTCTCCGCAGCGACGTCTGCTGCTGCTCCCTGGGCAAAGCCTGGGGGCCCGAATGCGAGGGTTGCCCCGAGAAGGGCAGCGCGGAGTACGCCTTCCTTTGCCCACGTGGCCCTGGCTACTCCAACCGTGGTGACCCCATCGGCCGACACTTTTTCAAAGGTGACGGCGGGGTGGGGGGCCTTGCTGCTGCGTCGCAAAGTAATGGTGGCTTGTAGCGGGTTCGTGTTAGTAGCCCTGTACAATTTGGTGGGGGGTGGGGGAGAAGGGGGGAGGCTGGAGGTAGTTGAGCCCCCACCCCCCCCTTCCCTTCTAAAAGCTCCAAGCAATGGCCAACACAGCATTGCCTCACACACATAGGGTGGTGAGAGTTGGAGTGGAGCGCACGATGGACACAAGTAGATTATCGTTACTCGTCGTCGTATTGTTTGCGTTCAACGTTCGTTTCAAGTTTGTTTCACATTGACTGTGTCATTCCCCCCCTTTAAACACGGCCATGCTATACAGGATTGGTTGGAAGCAGCAGTGGTTTACTTCGTGCTTGCTGCTTTGATTTATGAAGATGATAACTTTAAAAAGAAAAGTATTTTTTTACAGTGGGGAAAATGGTCATACAGTTGTTTGAACGTGATCTGTTCAAAACAAGATAAGAGCGCTTGGAAAGATTGACCTAATGAAACGTTTTAGGCCCAAATCCTGTAATTTTGAGAGCACAGTATCAACAAAATCAGAGGATCTGGTGGACAAAAGTATGTTTATTTACTTCTTGTGTAAACTGTGCTTTGGGCTTGCCCTCATTAGCGATGTGTATACGTTATCCTCTCCGCACAGATATCAACGAATGCAAAGTTTTTCCACAAATGTGCTCCAATGGCAAGTGCAGGAACACCATTGGGAGCTTCAAGTGCAACTGTGAAAATGGCTTCGTTTTGGACGCAGAGGGCAAGAACTGTACAGGTATGATCCAACACAATTTACACACCTCTTGGGAAGGGAAGAACAAACATATCCGTAAACATTCGTCCCAGAATAGCCGTTATGTGCTTTGATTTATGTCGCCATGACAAAATATATGCATTTGTTTTCATAACATCATTGACGCTTGTATAAAATTTGAGGATTCCTGGCAGTGCACATTAGGGTGCTTGTTGCTGTAATTGGGCTGCATAAACATGAACTGTAGTGAAATTCAGAGGCGTGAATGTGTGAAGCATCACAGGCACTTAATATCCACATGGGCGCTATTCGTCCAAACTGCACTATACGCTCGTGCCAATGTGCGAACTGATGAATATTGGATTCGAAGGCACCATGAGAATAATATACCCAACCAGGCCAACGCTTTTGTTTTTAAAATATCCTCCTTGTAAGGGCCACTAATGTAAGCACTTTTGTACCAACAAGTTGTTTAACACGTGTGCTAAGATGTGTATGAATACATTTCCAGCGCCGAGTTGACTCGCGTTACTGAACTCTGTCGTTTGTGCACCTCTCCCCCTCTGATGGCTTCCTTCACAGACATTGATGAGTGCAAGATCTCTCACGACATCTGTGGAATGGGAACTTGCGTGAACACACCCGGAAGCTTTGATTGCGAGTGCATGGAGGGCTTTGAGAGTGGCTTCATGATGATGAAGAACTGCATGGGTATGACCTGTACATCATTATCAACAGCATCCTAACTCGCGATAATTTTGGTTATTGTTGTTGTTGTTGTCAGCCTGTAACTTCCCATTGCTGGGAAAGGGCCTCTCCAATTTTCTTACATTCCTCCCTTTCCTGAGTTGTTCTGGTTCAGTAAGGGCCTCCAAATACTTTGATTGCATCTCTTCCATCTCGTCCGCTTTCTTCCTCTGCCTCTTTTGCCTTCTCACGGTATCTACTAAGTTGTTCATTTTACTTCAGAGCTACACCATTGCACGATCGAACACTTGCCTAGGATATGTCGTTGTCTGTCTTGCGTCACGTTCGTGACATGAGCTGCTTGCTTTTTTGGGCACGTTTCGTGCCGCCGTGCAGACATTGACGAATGTGAGCGGAACCCGCTGCTGTGCCGCGGTGGGACATGCGTGAACACGGAGGGCAGCTTCAAGTGCCTGTGTCCACCGGGACACGACCTGAATGAAGATGGAACCGTGTGCATGGGTAAATCTCCTCCGCTCCCTTCGCAGGCAACAACACCGTTTTAGGTCTCTTTATCGCTGCTCCATACGTCAACGTATTTTCCCCCTCCCAGATGAGTGTTTTTCATGAACCTGACCTTTAACAACTATGACAGAGTTACGGTATATATATATACACCAATCTCCAACTTAGTTACACATTTTACCTCATTTAAAAATGCATTAATACAATGAGAAAAAGACAAAAATATATACTTTTTAAAAAATACTGTAAATATTTGTATTTCGCCCAAATATAAACACCTATTTGACTCTATTAGCTCTGCATACTTAAACAACAAACTTAGCAGCAAACAGGACAAAATTATCCTGCTTATTTCGCAGCATGAATGTAAAAGCTAAAGGTGCAGCCTTGCAATTTTTTCTTCATACCGCTGTTGACAGAAGGCCCTCCAATAAAGGAAGCTCTAGAACACCATTTAGAAAATATTTTAGCCTGTTTTCTAAGCTGACCCGATATACGTCAAATGAGGAATTTATATCATAATCTATGTACATTCATACATTACCTCTGTGCTGGTCCTGTGTGCGTGCGTGTGTGTGTGCGCGTGTGTCCGTTCAACAGACGTGGATGAGTGCTCTCTGAGTGGCAATCTGTGCCGAAATGGCCGCTGTGTCAACATGATTGGCTCGTACCAGTGTTCCTGCAACACCGGCTACAGTGCCACCCCAGACCGCCAGGGATGTGTGGGTAAGTGACCTGTCTCTGATCTACATGTACAACATTTTTAGTGCCACTTCAAGCTGTTTACAAAAATCAGACTCAGTATACAGCACCGTTTCATTGTACTTGTGGCCAACTGCCGGGCCATGGAAATCCGACTGTGGGGCAAGGTGAAACGAAGCATGTTGCCATGGTGCCCGATTAACGTTTAAAATAAATATAAATATATATAAATGGTTGTTTACTCCTGTATGTAAAATTGTCTTAATTCATATGGAAGGTATGTGTGTTTATCCTATGCTTTTAAAAACAGGTGCAGCACATGTTTTGTTTGTGTGTATTTTATCAACAAAGCTGTTCATATTCTACGTTGAATTGTGGTTATTGTTGTTGTTATGTTGTTATGTTTTTCCTACAGACATTGATGAGTGCACAATCATGAACGGTGGTTGTGACACCCACTGCTCAAACTCAGACGGAAGCTATGAGTGCAGCTGTGAGCGGGGCTATGCCCTGTTGCCAGACACACGCAGCTGCTCTGGTGAGTGACGTCAATTTATAGACAGTTATATGACCTCCACCGTCAGTCATATTCTCGCCACTCCTGGAATTAATTCCTCATCGCCATCTCCCATGGTCCTACGATGTCATGACCCATCTCGCACCGGCCCATGAGATCATCTTAGCTCAGCATCTCTGTGGCGGTGATCCTCTTGGGTGTGTTTCCTCCTTTGGCTGACATCCTGTCACCAGCCTAGTCCATCTGCTATCATCCCTTCTAGCAATGTGTTGTGCCCAAACCAAATGACCATCCTTGACAGTCAATATTATCTCTATAATTTGTTGTCCACGGGCCACTCGTTTGGTCTCTCTGTGTAATTCCCAGCATGAATCTCTCCATGCTTTATTTTCATATTGATAATTTACTCAATGTCTTTGTCGAAATTGCACCTCCGATTATCACGGTTGGCTACGTAGGGTGCGAAAGAATTTAAACTTGCATACATACATTATTAGTATGACCATTTTTTCCCTCAGCATTTCACAAGTCACTCTCCATATTAGACATGATAGAACGAAAATAGCCTTTAATTGGACATTTTAAATTGTGCCTCATAGGCTTCATACTACTAAGTGCTAATAGCAATTATATAATAGCAATTATAATTACGACTGCACTTTTCACAAATATCAAATTTCCGTAGACTCATATTTAAAGGCTTAAACATTACCTTGTGCCAGAAACACATTATCGACACAATCGAGCGTTTACACTTTCAAGACTGTTTACTTTTTCTATGACATGAAGCTGAACACTGCTTTAAAAAAGAATGACCAAATACACAAGCAGGTGACTGATCATATACATGGACTTGTCAGCCCTTAAGCGTTCACGTACACAAAGTAAGAGAAGTTATTCTATACTATCGTGATAATTATCCACCATGTGAATGCTTTCATGCGAGACCGCATTGGCGGCGGTGCACAAACAAAAACGAGAAGAAACTCAACACACGCAACAATGACACTGTCATAAAAGTCCAAATGTATATTACTAATTTAATAAAAGACATTTCAGGCAATGGCCATTCTTCATAACTTCTAAGAATCATAGATATCATGTTTTTGTCCCTTTAAGGCCAGTGTTATTGACAAATGTGTTCGCTTTTCACGATGTACGAATAATGGTCAAGTGTTTCCCACTCTGTCTTTCAGACATTGATGAGTGCGAGGACAACCCGTACCTGTGTGACGGCGGGCAGTGCACCAACGTTCCAGGAGAGTACCGATGCCTCTGCTATGATGGCTTCATCTCCTCCGTGGACATGAAGACTTGTTCCGGTGAGCCGCGTGCTGTGAGCTCCCAACAAGCTCCCTGCCTCTCTTGACATGAAAATAGAACGAGCGTCTTTGGCATGGGAGCACATTTTTCTTTTTTTTTCAATGAAACATCTGTGTTGGGCCTCTTCTGTGGCTGCGGAGTTTTGTCCTGGTACCTTATTATAAATAGCTTGGAAATGATGGGCAAGGGAGTAAACGGTATGACAGGCTTCTGGACATTAACAAATATCCTGTGATGTAATGACTTACAGAACGACATTGCTGAGTTTGTTAAAATAGGCTATTGTTACGTAATCTAGTTCTGTCAACACTAATTTATTATTTCCGAATAATTATATAAGAAAATTGAACACAGGCCAAAGTTAGAGACCCCAGTGACTCTGTCATGGTCAAGTGCAGCCAGCCGCAGATAACATGCGGAGCAAACAGATACATCTGTAGTGCAGTTATTTATATCAAGTCCTTGGAAAGGGCTCATCGGTGCTGCAGCATAATTACTACAATACAATAAACGAGTGTGTGTCCGGCAGATGTGAATGAGTGCGAGCTGAACCCCAACATCTGCATCCACGGCAAGTGTGAGAACACACGCGGCTCATTCATCTGCCACTGCAAGGTCGGATTCACCGTCAAGAAGGGCTCCACAGGATGCACAGGTTTGATGCGCGCGCCACATTCCTCTGAGTGGAAGGCACATGTAATTTAGTTATGCGTCCGCACGCACGAGTGAAAATTGCTTTCTTTTTTTGCATACAAAAAATGTTGAAAAGTTGAAAAGTCGTTGGCGGCAGGGTCCATGCGGCAGCCTTGAGTGTGTGGCCTTTTTGACATTTAGCGCACAGAGAGAGCTTAATATATTGCATAGTGCAACGTGCGCAGCAGGTTTCCATCGTCTAAGAGAAACTGTGTCGTGTAGTTGCACGGCAAATGTGTTTTCGCATCGAATTTCTTTTCTGATATTTGGCCTCATTTAAGTTTTTTCATTCCTTCAGACGTGGACGAATGCGAGATTGGAGCGCACAACTGCGATATGCATGCGACGTGCGCAAACGTGCAGGGCAGCTTCAAGTGTACCTGCATCGAAGGATACTTTGGAGATGGAGTGAAATGCCAAGGTAAGCACATGTCATCACTTTCCTCAACACAGCAAACTTCGGTGTAATAATTAGGAGGGAATAATAATAATTCATTTGCTATGAATAAGGCAAACACATTCAGAAGTATTTTCTTTGGAACTTTTTAGTTCGTTCAATTCAGCAGCATTCAGGTTGGAAATGATACAGTTATAGTTCAAGCGCCGCTGAAAGAACCTTGAAGCATTTTGAGAATCGTGCAAAAACGTTGCCATGTAGGATTTACTTCTTCTTTCTCCGCTCTTTTCCCCGCGCCCCCCTGCAGATGTCGACGAGTGCGCCAACGGGACGCACAACTGCATCCCAGAGGCCAAGTGCGTCAATATTCCTGGCACTTTTACGTGCGTGTGCAGAGACGGCTTCTCGGGCGATGGACAAACATGTGTGGGTAAGGCTGCACTTAGCACACGCGGCCGCCGTGGCCGCCGCCACGACCTGCCAAGCAACGCAACGTCGAGGGAGATGAGATAATACGAGCGACGTATTTTTTACGGATTTTTTTGGTGTGAAATTTATTCGGCAAAGTCTCAATCACTTATGAAGACTCTTTCAAGAAGGTCCTGCCTGGAGTGTTGGGCCAAATGCTTTTTTTGTGTGTGTGCGTGCATATTTTCTTTGCACGTTCCAGATAACTGGAACATGTTCTTCATAATACCCGATGCTTGTTACGTGACCTTTTCAATAAAACATTCACATCTGAGCGGAGACATGTTGCATAATTTCATATATATGTGCACTGCTTCACTGTGGAAAAGAGGCTAGAGTATCTTAGCTAACTGAGTAGTAAAAGTACTGGATATGCGCACCCATACTGGTCCGGTACTCGGCAAGAGACGAGACAAAAGGTGTTCCCTTCACCAAACTGCACTGACTTCCGTGGGGTGAAGTATAGTCAAACGCTCCCGCCCACTTCCCCCCCACCTTGCCCCGCCCCCCACACATTGGCATGAATATAACATACATTTTCTGTTGCTCTCTTTGTTCCTCTACAGACATGGACGAATGTGCAGAGAACGTGAATCTCTGCGAATTTGGCCAGTGTCTCAACTCGGCTGGCGGTTATCGCTGCGAGTGTGAGATGGGCTTTGTGCCGACCGTCGATGGGCGATCCTGCAAGGGTGAGCAGCACTCATTTGCCAAAGCGCCAACAGCCTGCAGAAGCATCATAGTCGGGGGTTTCAAGCGTCAAGGCTCGACTGTCTCTCTTCTCATTTCCCTCCAGATATCGACGAGTGCATGTTCGACAACATCTGCGTGTTTGGGAAGTGCGAGAACGTGCCCGGAATGTTCCGGTGCGTGTGCGACCCTGGGTATGAAATCGATGAGACCGGAGGGAACTGCACAGGTGAGGAATGCAACTTAATCGAATTTCGTCCCATCAGCCAAGGCTATGGCTGGGAGGTTTTTCAGTGTAAACGGCACCTTATCTGCGTGTTTTTTTCCCCAGGGGTTGTCCATCAGACCTTGAGTTGCATGGATTCCACTCGCAGTTGTCAGAATTGTGTTGTTCTTACACATATGGCAGCTACAACGACCCACGGGATGTATGAATCTTAGAATATATTTAATTTTAAAAGAATAAAAAAAAGTATTATAAATGAGTGCAATTTTTGTTGTTGTTATGTAATAGTGCCACCATATTAGAATTTTTGTTTGCTGTTTAACTAAGTGTGTGACATCAATTACACGTTTTACTTTGTGGATTACGTTCTAAAATGTTAGCCTCAAACACAACCAGACATGGACTAAACTGTGAAACTATTTTAGTTTATTCAGCAGATAAAGCCCACTGAACTATGCCCTCCTTTTCAGAGGCAACCTGGCCACAAATGATGGCTCATCGAAGTGGCTCTTCTCATATGTGGCCATTTCTAGTAGCCATACAATCGAATTCTTAACCTAAATTTATGGAACTGTGGTCAGTAAACGACATTTCCTCCTTTGTTTCTTGAGAATGTCATTGAATCACATTTAATGTTACACGCTGACAGTGGGGGGGGGGGACAAGTTAGAAAATGTATTAACTCATGGAAATGTGCAAAACCCTGTGCAGACAAAGATGAGTGCGCTGATCCCAGCAATTGCTTCAACGGCATCTGCACCAACACACAAGGAAGCTTCCTCTGCACCTGCCCTGCCGACTACCAAATGAGTCCCTCAGGCCAAGGATGTGTGGGTGCGTTTTTAAGTTTTCGTTCCGCAGTATTTGGTTCAGACCTCGACAATTTTAATCCGCACGGTGAAGTGAGAAATAAAGACTTGAAATTTTGGGTCGCGTGGACGGACCTTGCAGACATGGAAAAATTGTGTGTATTTAAACTTTTCTGATATTGCCCTCCCACAGTGGTTGAGTTGTTCTACCAAGCTTCGCAATTTACTTTTCACATGTCCTGATTTCTGTACGCCGGAACAACCAGTTTACATCATGTATTCATTTATAAAATCAGGGAAAGGATGGTTATGCACTCTGGCAGCAACCGACGATGTTCATTCAGCGATAGGCACAATGCAGAAAAAGATGATTTATTGCCGATGAATATTTTCGACTTTTTTTTTTTACTGATCTACACATGTGTTTGCCCGGGACAGACTACAGAGTTGGGAAGTGCTTCCTGGAGTCTACGGAGAGAGGAGACGGCACCTTGAGCTGCAACGTGGAGATTGGCATCGGCATCTCACGCTCGTCGTGCTGCTGTTCCCTGGGCCGAGCTTGGGGTGCCCCGTGCGAGCTGTGTCCCGTCGTCAACACGAGTGCGTACCCGCGGCACTGTGTCCCCCACGTCAGCGACTCCTCATTCCATTAATCATCAACCGCCAATCGTCATCTGTACCCCACTGGACGCAGGCCTCCCCCACGCTGTTTTGGCCCCGCTGGGGATATTTAACCATGCCTCACCACACTGATCAGTGCTTGGTTCGTGAAGGTGGAAAAGCCCAGGATCGGTTGAGATTTCACTCACGACTGACCTGAGCCGGACCCGGAAATTGAATTTGGGCTCAAAGTGTAGCGTGCAAACCACTGCTTCACTGGCTCTATCCTCCCCTTTACTCGGTGGTGTGTTTCATATTATCGCTCAGTGTCAATCCAAGCGGACGGCACCTCTCCATATTTTTTTGTCGTGTGTTTTCAGCGTATATATTCAGTTTTCGTTGTCAATGTCCATGTTTCTGAACCCTAGGCACATGCAGAGACATGAAAGGGAACACGTGGATTGGAGAGCGTACAAAAGTAATTTTGTAGAGAGCATGTTGCTAGAAGGGAGGTTTGTCGGTGCTCGAGACTCATAAATAAATAAATAAACCTAAAGGGGGGGACCTGCTTAGAGCGGCGTGTGGAGCACGGAGATGGATCAACGAAATCTGCTCGCGCTAGAATTGATTCTTGCATTGCAAAACCATGAGAGGTGGTGGCAGCTTGAGGAGATGGCAACAGATCACTTCGCTCTTGTCACTGAAACATTCCTCCAACCACCAAACAACCAAACACAGAACCATGGGGTTGGACAAATATTTATCATTTGCAGCACCACACCTCTGGAATAACCTCCCTGAAGCAATACGCACAGTCGACTCCATCGCCACATTCAAGTTGCAACTCAAAACGCATCTCTTTGCACTTGCATACAACTAACGCACAGCCACAACTTGCTTTTATTTTCATATATTTGAAATAACTATAGATAATATATATTATCATTGTATAGAATGTTTTATTTTTATGTTAAGTATTAATATGATGATGGCAGGTTTGTGCCAGAAAGGCACCACGTGTTGAAGCAAAAATAAATTTACTTGACTTGGATGGCTGCTCCTCATATCTTTACTATCTCTCCTGCATTGGCTAATGTTACTTCAACAATGAAGGATGATTGTTTTAAAATAATTCGTTTGGACACAACTTATATAATAATAGGATTACTGAAAGAAAATGTTGCATATTATATATTTAAATGTACTTTGTCTCTCCACAAACTCCAGCTGAATACAGGATCCTTTGTCCTGGTGGTGAAGGCTTCAGACCAAACCCCTACACCGTCATCTTGGAAGGTAAGTCGGTCAAATCACGTACTAGGAACAAAATAGCAATGCTGTTAACTCATGCACGCTATCGTTTGCTTCCTGTGCCTACACAATGCGCACATTTCGAAACGTGGAATCTAACAGTTCAAATTCAAGCTAGTGCAGAGGCAACAAAAAACGATTCTTTGTTTCCAGTGGCGCATGTTTTTCACAAAGCATACACAAAGACGGTCTCTTCCTGCCAATTTTGGCCACAATACTCCACTGAACTCCATTTCCCCGTCCGTGCAGACATTGACGAATGTACCGAGCTGCCGGGGCTGTGCCAAGGTGGAAACTGCCAAAACACCTTTGGCAGCTTCAAGTGCGTCTGCCAGCCAGGCTTCCGCTTCAACGAGGACAACCGCCAGTGTGAAGGTAACACGTCTCGCCACGTCCTTTCCCAGGGCCACCTCAGTGACTCATTTATGCGTCCTCAGCAGCGGATGTGTGTCCCACGAGCCTAACGATGTTCGCCATTTAAAATCTGCTGAGACAATGGGTTTCAATTGCGCGGGGGACGGGGGGTGGTTGTTTTTCAGATATCGACGAATGCGCCAACTTCCCGACGGTGTGCGGTCCTGGCACCTGCTACAACATTGTCGGGAACTACACGTGTGTCTGCCCACCTGACTACATGCAGGTTAATGGAGGGAACAACTGCATGGGTGAGTACAGCGCGGTGTTGCTGCTCGGCAACACGTTTCTTGCACCGAGGGCGGGCAGCGCAGTTCATAATTGGAAAGTTGCGAAGTTAAAATGTTGTACGGGAGACAACGCTGCCCTCCATTACTTCTGGGGTCTGTAAAACGAGCACCAATTTATCGTGGAACCTCACAAATTGTTGTTGTACGCACAGACTGGTCACCACCACAGGAATGTGGAAGTGTTGCCTATTGTTGTAAACAGAAGATGAGCTCTAACCCATGCTCATTTAATCGGTAAATCACTTATATCCTCGATGTGGGATGAAACAAAGTTTAAAAAAATTACCCATAACATGATAGGCTTTCATTGTGAAGCTACATTGACAGTGTTTCACATGCACAAATAAAAAAAAACTCTACCTATAAACTGCGTCCTTAAACAGGGCAATAACACTGCCATAAAGAATAGGCAGTTGTGTGAATGAATGGGTTGAGGTTTTGTGATATAACATGACAGCACTTGTTACCGGCAACCATCTGTTTTTGCTTCGACAAATGAACTGTATCTGAAACGGAAGGATCAAGGAAATGTTTGAGACAATTTTTTTGTAAATACTGACCAAATTCGGTGCACATTCATACTGATGTCTCTCAACACGGCAACCGACATTGCAGACATGCGCAAAAGCTTCTGCTACAAGACGTACGACGCGGCTGGCTGTGACAACGAGCTGTCGTTCAACCTGACCGAGAAGGAGTGCTGCTGCAGCTACAACGTGGGCAAAGCCTGGAACAGGCCTTGTGCGCCCTGCCCAACCATCTCCACCAGTAATGCAACCACCGTTCTGCTGTCTGCACGTAGCTATTTAGCCCTTGAACCATTGGGCCAAAAACATACTTATTGGTACCACTCAGTGGCAAATCCTTAGGATCTTTTTTTACGAGTATTTCATCTCTAAATCACAAATATATATGATTGCAAATTTGCTATTTATAAAACAGCTCCTTAAAGAAGAGCAAGGTAGGATGTTTGCCATAGAATATACCGTTATTTCAGAAGAAAAACAACTGTGTGATACGAAACAGCTATGAAATATGAATATAAATAGAAATAGTATCTATAAAACAGACAGTACATATGCTAATATGTTTTAGTTTTCATGACGGACTGCCCATAGTGGACTGTTTTCGCATTAGCCACCACAGGCGATACTGACCAACCCCCTTGGCTCGTGGTAGAAAAATGTCTCAACACGGCTTCCTCAAGTGCTTTGTAGTGACCCTAAACTTTCTCCCGAGGGTGGGCTGCAATATCAATTAAGCTACCTTCTTGGATTAAGACCAATGAAGCTCAATATGGCATCTCAGTAAGGGCAGGTTAACACATTAAGGGGCAAGGTAGCCAAACTTTTATGCATGTAGGTGGCAATATTATAGCACTTGCACTTGTGGAGCAGAATATCTCCAGCGCAAGTGATCATAAATTCGTTTCTTATGGAGCGAGGCCACTGCATGATTTTACTTCTCATGAATCAAGTCATTTTAATCTCGGGGGGTTTCGATCCTCATGCTCTTCTCCACATGCTGAATCCGATTACTTTAGGAAAGGAAATAGCACAATTCTAGGCCAACAATATAGATCAATCTTGACTTAACTGAAAGACCCAAAGAATATGAATATAGATAAAGTATTAGAAATATGAATAGGTTTTACCTTTGCTGTAAATGCAACATGCTCTGATAATAAATGCATTGTCTTATATATGCATTGTTTGTTATCAGAGGTGTGTGTTTGCATGTTCACCACAAGTGTGTGTGGTTAATGCAGACTTGATTCCTTGCAAAAGATATCTTTTTGGTGTTTGAACATCTTAACACTTGTTGTATTGCCAGAAAGGGTACAACCTATTCTTATTTTTAACGCTTTGATACTGTCAAAAAAAGGTCCCAAGATAATATAGATAAAATAGGTTTGAGATAGGAAGTCGATATGCAGTCTGATGTTAAACCCACACTCGAATTTTTACTGAATACCTGCGTTTGTAATTGCATGCTAATAAAGTTTTTTGAGAATTGAGTTGACCTTACGCCAATGGGAAATGATCCAGTGAGAGAAAAGAAAAGTTGGCTGCAAGCTGGTGACAAAAAAATCAACAAATGAGCTTATGATTTGGTTACATAACATATTATTACCACTACTACTACAATAAATGGGTCACTTATCTGTGGTTGTACTGCGAATAAACCTGTAATTTACTTCGTTGTGTAAACAAGACATTTCTCCCGACAGAGGCCCACAATCAGCTCTGCGGAGGTGTCCCACCTGGTTACGAGATTGATATCAATACAGGCGAGCGCATTGGTGAGTGCTCTTTTCCTCCTTATACTACTGCACGATCCACCCAACTTGGGTACACAACATTTTACCAAGATGTCTATTGCTGCATTATGCTTTGAATGCAAAGCAATTGATCTGAGTTTACCTTGACAGATATTGACGAGTGCTCCAAGATCCAGGGCATATGCACCAACGGGATGTGCGTCAACCTGCCTGGTAGCTTCCGGTGCGAGTGCCCGATGGGTTTCCTCTACAACGACATTCAGATCATCTGCGAGGGTATGACATCATCATATGTACTGACTCTTACCACCGCTGAGGTCTCAACACATCCTCCATTGTGCATCACCGAAACTGTTTTACTTGCAGGACACGCTTAGCGATCATTCATGCGTATAACTAGTGTCAGATTGTTGAAAGTTTGAGCGATGGGGAATTAAGAAAGTGGAAAAAGAGCTCTGTGATTGAATGGATACAACAATTCACACATCAACGCTGAACATTGACTGTTAAGAAAAAATCGTGGAAAAAAAAAGAAGAAATTGAAAATGCAATGAAAATAATTAAACTCCCCATATATTGCGGGAGTCACTGATACATTGGGAAGATTTTTGAAAAAACAATATCCATATGAAATTTCGTACGAAAAATACAATAACTCTTAACAGAGAACTTTATCCAAGAAAACAACAGATTTAGTGTACCAGATTATTTGAATCTGCGACAAATGCTATGTTGGCCAGATGGGATGAAATATGAGCGGGATAATAAAAAAACACAAGGGAGACATCGAATAATCACAACACACAATTATATCGGCTGTTGGGGAACCTGGCTGTTAACAGCAACAACATCCGATTGATTTTGATGGCCTTGATGCTTTATGCAAAACTACTTACTATTGAATCTTGATTTGAAGCTTTCGTGACTGCAGGAATCCATACTCTTTGGTGAAGACTAATTAGAGCATCCATTGAAAGAAAGGGAAATTACAAAAAAATTCAAACAATTCGATGGCTATAGGATTAGCATGGCTTAGAAATATATCGTGAGTGATCACGTGACAACCTTGATAAATTAGCACGGCATTATAATAAGATTTATAACATTTAATATAAAACATTAACTGTGACTAAACAGATCATCACGTAAATATGTGTACATAACATCAACATATCTTACGTAATGTATTATCATCTAACATAACCATCGAGGGTAACTAATTAACCATGACTAACTTGTTTCAATGTGCAAGTATACACTGCATACTTTTATATTACCAAATGTAAATGTCGTATTTTTCCGCAGCATACCTGTGTGCTCAAGCTATAATAAATCGACACGTTTGCCAACGGAACAACTCTTATTAATTGGCTGTGTCGGGTGAAAGGAGGGTTTATGACAGATTTATTTTGACTTCGCCATCTCACCCACAAATCACTCATGAATTCTGTTACCTGATATAACCCAGCAGATCACCCTTCAAAAACGGGCAATGTATCATGCGTCTCAATGGGCCCGTATTTATCTCCTCGGTACTAAGAAAGCTAATTCTAATCAATATTTGTTCAATAACACCAATGTGCATTTTCCTTCACAGACATCAACGAGTGTGCCAGTGCTGAGAAGATGTGTCAGCGTAATGCTGAGTGCATCAACTCCGTTGGCAGCTACCGCTGCGAGTGCTCTGCAGGCTATACGCAGACTCCATTTGGTCTCTGCATAGGTGGGTATATCTTTACGTCTGCCTATAGCTGTGTGTGTGTGTCTTTGTGAATGCTACAGTCCCAGCAACTCTGGTTCAATTTATGACTGTGCACAACTGCCTTTGTGATAGCCTTGTGTTATAAGAATGACACGAATACCAAATATACTAAATTATTATGACTTATTAACATGCAATGGCAATGTATATCTGATTGTATTTTTGTCAACTCAACCTTAAATATTCACCTGATGTGGTAGCATAACCAGCCTTCGTAGGTGATCACTGTAAGCACTTGATTCTGTCGTCCATATGACCATAGTCTAGATGACCATTAACAATTGACAAGTATGACTCATACCAAATAACAAAAAACGCTATGAGTATCATGTACGGTCAGCCAGAAGACATTTAATACCATGGTAGTGATGAAACAAGTAATTGAGGAGCATCGGAATACAAGCATCTGGCCAGCTTCTCTCATGACAGCTATGCCACTAATTACTCATTTACACACTGGCCATCTGCTCTTTAACTTCAGATTTATCAGGCATTAAACAAGTAAAAACGTTGCCATTAAATGTTCCCTGCATCATAATATAAACTCTGAGAGAAAAACCCCTGGGTATAATTGTTTTGTGCCTCTGCTGCATTCGTAATTTTGGCAGCACTAATCGGATTAGTTCCAAATTTTTGGGTCGTAAAAAGAGTATTATTTATTATCATGAAGCATTATTCACACTTGAGGTTTCGACTATTCTCACCACAATTGCAAACTGTCGTCTTCTTGGATGCCACCAATGGGAGTTTATGTTCGTGCCACGACGCCTCGCGCGGTGCAGACATCTACAGTGCATTCTGGTGTCCCGGTGATGGCGAGCATCGAGCTGTGCGTTTTAAAAGCGCACAGCCGGCAAAAAAAAAAAAGCCAAACAGGAATCTTTTCGCGACACACCTTTCATGACTTCTTGTCGTTGTCTTCTTCATTTAATTTTTTCTTTTCAAGACCGGGACGAGTGCTCCGAGAAGCCGGAGATTTGCAGCCCTGGGCGTTGCCAGGACTCGGAAGGAAGTTATCGCTGCATGTGTCCCAACGGTTACAAGGCCACGGAGGACCAGAGCATGTGCATGGGTAACCCCGCTGATGTCAACACGTCACCCTCTGCAGCTGAACAAACACTTAAAACCTCGGTCACACACAAGGGCGTGTGTATATCTACTACACGTGAATTTGTTTTTGTTCACTATGATTTCCCCCACCCACCCTGTCCCTTCCCCCCGACCCCGCTCCACCCGACTCCAATCAGACGTGGACGAATGCGAGCGCCAACCTTGCGGCAATGGCACGTGCAGGAACACGGTGGGGTCGTTCAACTGCCTCTGCTTCCCCGGCTTCGAGATTTCGGCAAACAATGACTGCATGGGTAAGTCGTCGCCGCACGTGCACGATATTTCCATGGTGAACAACCGCCGCCGTACCGTGCCCCTCTTTTTACCTCCTCGAAATCCTTCACGGTGGATGGGGCTCGGGAGTCTAAAGTCGTTGTGTCAACGAGCTGTGCGTTAAGAGGGCACGGCGTGTGTTCTTTAAGCGCAGTGCCCACTCTCTTCTCCACCAAGCACACGGCTGAGTAAACGCCGACGCGTCTTTCCGCAGCAGAATAGCTGAAGCTTTGCCATGTGAGAATGCTCGTTCTGTAATTTTTTTCCAGTATTATTTTTGAAAAAACATTGTTTGAATAAAAACAATCTATCATCGTGGTTTAAAAAAAGTGCATTAAACGTAAAGAAGTCAGAAGCATGTTTACATGGGAACCACTTCTGTCTTCTTTAAGTTTTCATCACGTACAGTGTTTATCTGTGCATAGTTGTGGCTAAAGTGCAGGAGGCTGTGCATAGTTGTGGCTAAAGTGCAGGAGGCTCCCTTTTTGTCCATTCATTAAACCTCTCTGCACCTCACAAGTAGAATTAAGCCAATGTTTTCATGGAAAATGTTGAGGCAGATGCCACCCAGGCATCCGCCCTGCATCCTTTTGGAAGAGGTATGTAGATGACACGTTCATCATCTGGCCACATGGCCTACCAGCTCTGGACCAATTCTTCAACCACATCAATTCCATACACGCAGCCATCAAATTCACCATGGAGGTGGAAAAGGATGGCAAGTTACCATTATTGGATGTTTTAATCGAAAAGAGACCAGATGGCTCAATGGGACACTGTCTACAGGAAAGCCACCCATATGGATTCCTACCTAAAACCTGACTCCCACCACTATCCATCCCAGAATAATTCCCTCATCAAAACTCTACACCATAGAGCTCGATGTATTTCTGACCATCACCACCTAGTCAGTGAACTGGAACATGTACACCAAGTCCTCAAGATGAATGGATATTCAGACTACACAATCCGTAAAGCTATCACCCCAACCGTTGGGAAAGAACCATCAGAGGAACCAATCAAAACCATCACCTTTCCATACATAGCAGGGGTCACCAGACAGATCTCCAAAATCATGAGCAAACACGAGATCAGGGTTCGATTCAACACAGTACATACAATTTGTGATCTGATCCCATCTGTGAAGATGTGATCCCTGACATGCAATTACCCCCGGCGTCTACAAACTAAGCTGTGTCTGCGGCAGTAGTTACATTGGGGAAACTAAGCGACATGTCTCAGACCGTGTTCGTGAACATAAGGCAGAACTGAAACACGGTAGGACTTATACCTCAGCCGTGGCTGATCATTGTTTTAATGCTGTGGGCACACACGAAATAGATTTTTCCAAGACGAAGGTACTCTGCAAACCCATTGGCTATCAGCAAAGATTCGTTCATGAAGCCATCCAGATATATAAACACAGACACAATTTTAAACGAGAAGATGGGTACAAACTGAGCAATAATTGGAAGGACGTTATCAACCAGGCTAAGTCATAACTGGCTGTTATGCTTAGTAGTTATTTTTGACTCTCTGGTGTTACATTAACAGGTTAAATGTCTTTACATTAACAGTTTAAATGTCTCACACTAACACAGCCACCGTTGCTCGTTTTCCTTGATGTGACGGTGGCTCTACGATTTTACATTGACATGCTAATCTCTCACAATGCAATGGTCAACTCCGCAGCTTCGTCGTCGTGGAGGTAGCTCAGCTCTCCGATCTTACATTGACATGCAAATTTCTTCACTAGCCCCGCCCACTTCGCTTATGACCCTTGGGCTGCACCCATCTCAAACCTTTATAACATCCTGCCTCAGCAGCTCTCGCGCTATTTTTTCACCTGATGACGATAGCTTGCAATCGAAACGTCGTGATATTTTTTAATTATTTTTTCTATCTACGTGGCTTTACCACCGAAAGACCCATAGAATAGAATTAAACAATAACTCCGTAGCGATTTTAAGTTGAGTTACTAATTTAAACACCTATGAAGCGAGTTGTAATGACTGGCGAAACGTCATACTCAGATTGTCAATGTCGTGGCTTTTCTCTCCAACACACCGGTGTGCTGTACTAGTAACGAATTGGCATGCTCTGTTTACGTGACAAACCTTACTAATTAGCTGTGTTGGGTGGTGGCGGGTTTAACGACACATTTTCTATATGACACGATCTAACCCAAAAAAACCTGTATTATGGATGAAAAGTTAAGTAATCAAATGCAAGAGGAAGGTTTTTTTTATCCCTTAAACCTCAGAATCCAAACATCTTCCATAGGTCTTCGAGCACGCTGAACCACTCAGCCACTATGTTTATGAAACATAGTCAACTATCATAAACGTGCAGAACCCATTTCATCACAACACACTACCATAAACACGGAAAAAACCTTTTGGCACATCTGTCCATTTTCGTTTTTGAGTCCTTTAATTTGTATTTTGTTTGTTATTTTCTGCCCTAAAAACGTCTCTCCCTCTCTCTGCTCCTTGCCCTGACAGATAAGGATGAGTGTGTCTCTTTGGCTGCTCACGTCTGCAAGTTTGGTAGTTGCATCAACAACGTGGGCTCTTTCAAGTGTCTTTGCAATGAAGGCTTTGAGCTCACCGCTGACAAGAAGAACTGCAGAGGTATGTGGACGCATAATGATGAAACGTGAATTTATAGGAAGCAACTCTCGCGTCTGATAATTACGCATTAATCGTACTTGGAAACCCAAACAAAACAATATACAGTTCCTTGTTTATTTATCATCTACGCATAGCGTGAGCAAAGCATCTATATCAAAACGGCTGAACCGTTTACACCGCATGCTGACCACAAAAGGGTTGGTTTTTAATACTCACGCGGAATTTATATATTTTTTTTACAGATATTAACGAGTGTCAGCAATTCCGAGGCATGTGTGCGCCTGGAACGTGCCAGAATCTGGAGGGCTCCTTCCGGTGCGTGTGTCCTCCGGGCTACGAGGTCAAGGAAGAGTCATGCACAGGTGCAGAACACTGGCCTCTCAAGGTCAACACCCACAATGCACCGATGTCCACAATGTATTTTCGGGTGTTTACCACGCGTTGGTCTCACCACGGTGGCGAAATGTTATCGTCCTCGCCTGGTATGCAGGAGGTCGGGGGTTCGATCCCGACCCCTAACGCCTGTATATTTAGAAACATGCATTGATATTATAAATGTCAAAATGTTGGGCGACTTTGTTGAGCTATCATTTGTGGCCAGGTCGCTTCTCAAAAATAAGTTAATACCTCAGCGGGCTTTGCCTGGTAGGATGTGGATGGTTTGGTGTTGTATTTGTGTGTGCTGTTTGGGTGATTTGTTTACCTTTATTGTACTTTGCACTACTATCATGTGCTTGTACTGTTTGTTGTTGTAACGTCCTTACCCGCCCCTTCTGGACATCTGTGAAAAGAGCTTTATAGCTCATCAGATACCTCCAGTATCAATAAATATTCTGATTCTGTTCAGCGTGATGTATGTAAAACACGTCACAGAGAGCTATAACGGCACAGCCGTGAGAGCACATACGCAGCAGTGCCCTCAATAACATGTTTAATTTTAAATCACTGTTGTTGTGCGCAGGCCCAATGGCCTATACTACAAAACGATCAGCAACAAAGAGCACTCACGATTTGTTTAGCAGAGGGGAATTATTGGAGGAGCAATCGTGCAGTAGTCAGCAGTCTGTTGTAAAATCTAGCAACCTGAGTTAGATTGCCAGCCACGGCTAATATTAGTGGCAGGTGATATATGAACGGATCCTGAGTTGCCTCCCTGCTTCACGCTGACCTTTGGGGTGAAGGATGGAGAAAGAAAAAACAATGATTGAGATTCCTTTATCCGGTAGTGGATTGACAAAGGGGCTGTGCAAGTTTTAATTATTTACGTAAGACTCGACAAGTTTCCTGAATTGAGCAAGGTCATACGAACTTGGGGAAAGAGACAATTGGAGGGAGTTGCAGAACGAAGGGACGAGGAGAAAGAGAAAATGTTACGCCGTACAACAACGTAGGTCACAGCCAGCCGTGTGGACGAGCGTAAACAATCAATCTCGTTGGCTCCCTTCTGACAACCGATTTCAACTTTCGTCGTCGTCGTGCCTTGCTTTCTCCCCTCCATGGTGTGTGGTATACAGACATTGACGAGTGCTCATCGGAGGAGGACCTGTGCATGATGGGCTCGTGCCTGAACACATTCGGCAGCTTTGAATGCCGTTGTCCCTCGGGCTTCATCCTCTCTGAGACTGGTCGCAAGTGCTACGGTATGGACACGTGCATTGCTGATCCGCATTTGACCATACTTTGGTTTAAGCAAAGCAAGTATACGTTCGAGTTAACTAAAGCGTGAATGAATGTGAAGTCATTTCAAAAATAGCCATCGTTGGAATTTGTTATTCTTTTTAATATTTCAAATAATGTTTGTTTGTCCTTTCCTAACATGTGAAAATAAGTGAAGCCATGTTTATATTTTTTAGCTCACGTACTGTGGTTTTTTTGGCCAGTTGTGTAAAGGAAAATTATGCTCAGTGGTAATTTACAGATGATAATTTCCACAGCAAAAAGTTGGTTCCACAGTGACCCGTCAGTCTCGTGTAGCCACTTTCTGTGACCAAACTGGAGCAGAAACAGATCAGACTAATTTTCCATGATCATTAATGGAACCAAGATTAGAAAGATTATGGGATGTCAGCCAATAAACCAAGATTAAACTTCGAGAGCAATTAATGTCTAAATATATAAGACCTATGTAGGCGTGCACGGGACTTAATTCTCTCATGGAATATTTTCTCGGGAGGGATCGGGGACATTTTCAGGAGCTCACCTCCAGGCATCTCCAGCTGAAATTAAGCCATGGCAATGTAGACACATATATATATACACACAAGACATATATACACAAGAGACACATGCAATATACATAAGATGTTTACGTATCAGTGTTGAAGATCAATGTACACATGCATCATTGGAAACTCCACTCGGCTGCATTCGCGTAAATGATTGCATCTAATTACAGACGTCCGCGTCAACTACTGCTTCTCGGAGTTTGCCCAGGGCAAGTGCTCCACCCCGAAGCCCTTCAACACCAGCAAAGCCGGCTGCTGCTGTAGCATGATGCCAGGCGATGGCTGGGGCGACCCCTGTGAACCGTGCCCCAAACAGAACGAAGGTATGAGCTTGGAGAGAGCCGCCACGTCCCGGGCCTTTACCCATTTTTGGACCTGTGCTGACTCGCATTAAAACAGCGGCCCCATGGCAGACGTGGCCGTATCTGTTGAGTTCGTTCTTCGTCTCCCGCACCTCCGATTAGCACCGTGGGCTACGTACGGTGCGAAAGAAGTTCAGCATACATACATACGTGCGTACATGCGTGCGTGTGTATACCGACGGACAATTAAGAACAGCCCACAGTGCAACCGTGGCCACCAATCTCAAACCGAGAACCACCCAGCAACACCATTGCCCGCTCCGATCATTCCCTGGCAGCGTTTGAGACATTCATCAGGTTACTCATATTCCTGAAGCCATCGATTTAAAGAGCATGGCACACAGATTCGATAGAAACACAAAGACGTTGCTGATCTACTTCCCACCAAACGAGAGAAGAAGTCCAATTGATATGGAAGGGTGTGGTGAGGGAGAAATGGGAGTCTGCGTTCAAGGTTCAGAACCTCTTCCCACAACGTTGTACTGTACCATGCTTCTACACCAATCTTGTGTTTTGTGGTCGGCTGCCGATATTTAAACTCGATCTTACCAATTTTACGAAGTGAATCACATTTCTTGATCATATTTAACATATATTTGACGCGGTTTTTTGCTTATAAATCAGCAACGGACCCATTAACCTTAAATCAACAAGGGTGTTGAACTCCATGTAAAACCTTGCTTCTACTCTAAATTCTGGACAGATATGAGAACAAATTAAAAACCATTTATGGTCTTTCATGGTTTCTCTTATACGTAAAGTCATTCATGTCATTAATATAATTCACGGCTATAGTGTTGAAGAAAAACGAAGCGTAAGGTGTATTTACAGAGCTCTTGCACGGATGCACAATGATACTTTTTCAAGTGTCAACGTGAAATGTGCTCACAATCCCCGACGTGGCATTCAGAATGTGCACTAACCAGGCAACGTTTCTCACCCACACTCAACAGAGGAGGCGTACAGGTTGCTCTGCCCATACGGTCCTGGAACGGTCGTTGGACGAGATGACAGTCGAGAAGGCAAGTGCTTCTTAGAAGATAAATGCGTTACAAAAACACCACTACCATCACCACCACCACCACCACCACCAAAGAAAGAGAGAAATAAAGTTAACACAAATAACTTATCAAAATGGGCCAATTACATTGGTACAATATCTGGAAAGTTTTGCCGAGACATATCTCGACCGCAATGTTCGTATGCCTTTAACTTTCCTCTCGCTCCCCAGATCTGGACGAGTGCCTTGCCAACCCGGGCATCTGCGCCAACGGGCGGTGCATAAACACAGACGGCTCCTTCCGCTGCGACTGCCCGATGGGCTACAACCTCGAGGCGGCGGGCTTCAAATGCGTGGGTCAGTACGCGATGTCACCAGATAACACTCGTGCGAACAGTGCGGCCACGGGCAGCCAAGTCGTCTCTCTCTCTCTCTCCCTCCCGGCAGCCGTCCATTCACCTCCCGCGAATGCAATAGTTTCTTTGGACCTTTCACGTAGGACACATGGAGCACATTGGCGGACGATGCTGCCGTTGAAATATAATGGGAGTGGAGCTGTTGTAATTTTGCGCCCCCCCCTCCCCCACCCATCTCGTGGTTTGATGACCTTTGACAATTTGGGATCGTGATTTGATTCGACGATTCAATAATCGATTCTTTGTATTTGGAACTGTAGTGCGTGGCAGTGCCTCCGGTGGCTGCCGGAGTCATATGAACTCATTACCCACAACAGATATGAACAAAATTAATTAATTAATATGTGCACACTCTGATGTACGTGTCGTGCGTTTAAATAATACATTTTAATATTGATTTGAAGCTTTCGTGACTGCAGGAATCCATACTCTTTGGTTCTTTCGGTAAAGTCACGTAGGTAGAAAAAATAATAGATCACGGCGTTTCGATCGCAACACAAGCAATCATCATCAGGCGATTTAATTGAAACATTGTTATGGGCCGAGAAGAGAGTGCCATGAAGTGAATGTCTTTCGTTTCAAAGTGTTTTGCGCAAACTTATATTTTGTTACCCAGCTCTGGCTGGTCACCTGCTTAAAGCAACACCGTCTTGTACTTTAAAAAGACGTTTACTCCTCTTTTTGTTCCAATAATCCTAAGTCCTGTGAGAAATAAATAAGGTCTACTTCCCTGAGTACTTTAACGTCTCCTATAATAAAGGAAGGCTGTGCCAAGCACGGTCCGTGCGTGCGCCAAGGCATCAAGATTAACAAATGTGATCAGAGTTGAACCCATGCCAGTGATTGTTAGGAAGTGTGCAAAAAATGTCCCAGCCAGCTTTTGGCGGATTCCATGACTTTAGCCAAGAAGTTGAGAAAATGTACACGCGTTTTAAAACAAGTTTAGTTTTTAACGTGAGTTCTGTTTTTTTGGACTTAACTGATTTTAAAATAATGGAAGGCAATTAGACTTGCTTAAAAAAAGTATAATGCAATTTACGAAAGGAAAAAAGAAACTTTAATACATTTTGAAATAGCGATGTCTGTGGCTGATACGTAACTGCCCACTACCACGTAGAGAGATCACGCCCTGGAAATATCCCAATGTCGGAGCTCCGTGCACCACAGCTCTGTTTTGTTTTAGGACCTTTGGTGGCTTCTAAATAAAACGCGTTCCTTAAACATCTCATCAAGTACACCTTGGAGCTAAATGTGCGGACATCCTAAATCGGTGAATGTTTCTCTTGTAGGTCACTTACTTAAATATTGCAACAAACTACCAGGCATTTTATGTGATATTTTGATCTGAAAATGTAAGCCTTCTCATGTATTTTATTTGAAGGTAGCATCTGCTGGTACACTAAGCAGTCTGGCAAAGTAGAAAATATAGAGTAGTCCTTCGAATCATTTGGCATTTTATGCATGACAATATACGGCCATTGGTGGTTGTAAATGACGTATAATAGTCTGCCAATAAATGCAATTATGCTTGGAGTGTAGTACAGTCGCAGTTCAGGCATTAGCATAAATGATCAAGCTCACAATACATATATCGGCATCGCAAATTCATGTTTTTCAATTCACAAATAGGTTCACATGACTTCCTGCAGCCCTAGCAGTGCTACATTCTCTGCAATGTTAGAAATCAGAAATTATGCTTGATTTTTAATCGCAACCCTGAATTATGAGAACGTATTCAATCGCCGGATTTGCAGGGAGAGTGCATGTGGTAAATCGTTCGTTACACCACTTTTTGGATGACCTTCTTCTCTGCTCAGATTGTGGATCACTCACACTTCTTGTTCTTCGTGACCTTTCTGCTGCTTTTCAAACCACAGACCAATCCGTCCTCCTCGAGCATCTCCAAAACTATGTAAGCGCCTCTGGCAAAAACTTCTCTCCTGGCTCTGCTCCTACCTCTCCTTCTCAATTTCCATCCAGGGACTGTCTCAAAAACGCCTGCTCACCTTTTACCTCCACCGCACTTCTCTCACCGATCTGCGTTTGTTCCCAGACGCGAACGAGTGCTCCATTGGGAACCCGTGCGGCAACGGCACGTGCCTGAACGTGCCCGGAGGGTTCGAGTGCACGTGTGACGATGGGTTCGAGCCGGGACCCATGATGACCTGTGAAGGTCAGAACAATGCCCGTAACGCTGTTTTTGGGAATGATTTTGACTCTCCACCTTGCCGCCGTCGTTAATCCTTGTCATACTTACGTCGTCTTCATTGGATTATGGAAATATTAGCTGCAAATATCATAGCACTGCTATGAATTGGCATACGATGTACTGTAGGGGTAGTGCCTTACATCGATATGCCCTATTCCAAGCCAGCCTATTTTCAGGAAAGTATCCAGTGAAAAATTAAGCCCTGGTTTGTGCCCTTATAAAGTCAAGGGCAAACTGATGTTTATTTTATTTAAAACCTGCTGAACTGACTCCCATAATTTTTGCTACAACATATTCCTTTATTGAACCAAACTGACCTAGTTTGTATTATGTCCTACAGTGTGAAAACTAGATTACAAAAATACGTTTTGATGTTGATTCCTTTGAAAATGTTTGGCTGCTGGAGACATTAGAGAGTGAGGCCCTTGTGGTCTGTAATGGCTTCCTTGGGATTATCTGATTGTTTTAAATAGCGCTACAGTTTAATGCAAAAAAACAGCGTTCAGGCCAGCGCTTTCCTTTATGCTCAGCTCATGTGGGAATCGTTTCGCTAAAGTAAATTCACATAATGCCAGCTTTCTAAAGGCCCTCGGTTTATGGCTTTGTCGCGCGCCACTTTGAAAGATTGTCGTAAATTACCACCCGGTTCAAACAGCGGGTTGCACGGCTCTTTGCGAACACCCACAGATCTGAACGAGTGCTCCCTGAACCCTCTCCTGTGCGCCTTCCGCTGCGTCAACAACTTCGGATCCTACGAGTGCATGTGTCCCACTGGCTACGTCCTGCGCGAGGATCGCCGCATGTGCAAAGGTGGGAGGAGGAGACACCGCGGATTTTGGTGGCATGCCCAGGGTCCATTAAGCAGGAGGAATGCAAGTGCGGCTTTCAGCCCCTGTGCCTGCTCAACAGTGGGGCCCACTGTGGTGAACAGGCAATGGTTGCAGAGCGAATCTGTGCCATTGATATACATTCTTTTTAAATGGTGAAACAAACAATACAGTTACCGAATTCCTTTGCTGACCAGATGTTTGGGTTAGGTTTGCTGTATATGTGTATGCTCCAACAAGGGCATGCGAGGGTACGTTATGGTTTTTACCCTGGTGACCACACCGATGATATATGATTCATCTTCATATTATTCAAAAGATTAATACACGCCGAGTTTAAAAACCTAAAGATAAGAGTATAATCACGAGCAGATATGATTACAGTTTCCACACGTTTCTACACTGTCTGTGGTCTCTGCAAAGTCATCGCTGCAATTTGTTACGGTTAATTTAGGTCAACTGGCAGCTCACTTGCAGTGGAGACTGTTTTATTATATTCCAGTATTGGAGCCTGATATGACCAGCAGTAGATAATTTGGTTAAATATTTCTCAGGAAGGGAATTATTATTTCTCTTCTCGTTGTCACTGGCTCCCTCTTCTTTGAGTTCCATGAAACATCTTCATCCCATTTCACCCACAGACCAGGATGAGTGTGAAGAAGCACTCGACAACTGTGCATCCAGAAACATGATTTGCAAGAACCTCATCGGCACCTACATGTGCATCTGCCCGCCTGGGTACACACGCCGGCCCGATGGTGAAGGCTGCATTGGTAAGAATGAAGAACCTAAGCAAACATCGTTGTTTATTGTGGGGTGTTGTTATTTCAGGAGTAAATAAATGGACACTTTAAGTCTGAGCTTCACGATTGGAGAGCACAGGGCAACTTTTTGTTATAGGTGGGTCGCTGGGTAAAGAGGTAAGGAGGACTCAACATTTTAATGCAAGGGTTGCCACTTGTCCTATGTTCCCAGGATCATCCTCTTTGTGGTAGATGTCTTAGAAAACCTGTAAGTCTTCCCAGAACATTAAAAGTCCTATTTTTGTCTTGTCGTGCAATCGTACACCACTGAAGCGAGTGCATTCGCACATAGTTCTCCCCTCCTCTCTACGTTTTTGTGAGATATTCTTTCTCTCATGATATGTCCCGGGTTTTTTTGTTCCGCGGAGGTGGCAACTCTAGTCTATCATCATGTAGAAACTATTATATATTTAAAATGTAACCACTGTCACACCTTTTAAGATCCACAGCACGATATGAACAAAGCATTCCACGCAATGTGTGTATATATATATTTTTTAAACAAAATCTCAAGCAACTTGAGAGACACACGCGATGTTTTATTTTTATTTTCTCCTCCATTAATGCTGCGTGAGATGCAAATATCTTAAAACAAAGGTAAGTTATTGGAAAATTGTTGGTGTTGGCAGCCATGTTGGACCTGCACTTTTGCTCCTCGAATTCCTCCATTCACCGGGACGAGGCGCCGTGCTGCGCACTGTCTTGCAGACGAGAACGAGTGCCGTCTGAAGCCTGGAATTTGTGAGAACGGCCGCTGCATCAACAACGTTGGCAGCTACAAGTGCGTCTGCAATGAGGGCTTCTCCCTGAACCAGGATGAGACGGAGTGTGTCGGTAAGGCCTGCGCAGTGCGACGTTTTTTTTTGCTGTTGTCTAAAGTTGCGTTTGTGGCTCTTTCACTGCGGCTCGTTTCCATTGGTAATGGACAGAGTTAGAGGAAGGGAGCCAGATCGGTTTCCTCTTGTCTACGCGGCCTTCAAAGATCCAAGGCACGATGCGTCTCGTGAGGCTAAACAAAGGAACAACACAGCAGTGCCACGATATATCAGTGTCAAGAATTAATGAAAACTAAAGCTTTGGATTGTGATCCTTTCACTGATTGTTTTACGTATTTTAAAACACTCTGGTTCAGAAAGACATTTGGGGTTTCTTCCTGGCTTATATTTCAAAGTAGTAGCGTGCTTATTAAAGGGTGTACCTCAGCGATTCCATGAATTGTCGTGATTCACAGTCAATTCAAGAGTAGATATTTTTTTTATGTGTACGGCACAGTGAATGGTAGCACCTCCAGTGGCTGTGGGGTCCATGTGAACTGATTACGTACAATATATATGAACAGGAAAACATTGTTTCTTACAGATGCGATTAAATTAGTAAAAAAAATGTAGATTCCTCGGTTGATCGGTACACCATTAAACACCCTCTACTCAAGTTACTCAATTGGGATTATGCATGTGAATTATCGCCCCTACTGGCAGACTGATGACTAACTCTTGCAAATAAGATGATCCTGGTCTCTTGTGACTTTCACAGAGCGCTTGAGAAATATACTTCATTGATGAATTCAGAGCACAACAGGCAACGTTGGCATATGTAAAATAGTGATGAAGCATTTCCTGTGTTATTATTATAGGAAACATACTACCTCTTCACAACAATTGCAAACTAAAAGTATATTTTAAAAATATAAATACATTAATTTGTTTTGCAGCAACATTCGCAAATGCTAGTGAGCTGGTGAACTGTAACAATGTTTGGCATGTGCTTGGGAGCCTGAATAACAAAACAGTTTAGGCTCCGGTAGAAGAAGAAAATATGATTTCCTTTTCCTCAGTCAGGCAAACAGCACGTCTCCCTTGTGACAGGGCAGCGCAAACACATTCAAATGCCATATCATCGTTAATCCTCGCCTGACATGTAAACATTCACCTCACTCATCTGTCTTCCATAAATCCCCTTGTACATAAAATCACTTGAAGGTCCCGTCCAGGTTTTTTTTCTGACCAGAAAAAAACAGTCAGAAAACAGCTCCGCTTGAGCTGAAGAGGCAGCTTAATCTTGGATTAAAAAATTGTGTATTATAAAATTAAATGACCAATTATCTTGTAAAAAAGAACTGTCCCGAAGGAATAGTGTTTCATGCTATTAAATACTTCCTCACACATTCCAACACCAGGTTGGCTTTCCTCCAACCCTCCATTTGACTTTGCCTTAAGGACAGTACATATTTCACATACATAGTGTATGATTTTTTTGTTTTAAAAAGGCATTTTTTTCAAAAGAAAATATATTTTTTGAAATGATGCTCAGTGATTTATTTACATGGCTGGTAGATGTTATACCATTGGTATCCAGATTCTCTTTTCGTTACTCACAAGATGACTGTGAGACTGAAAGGAATGCAGAACTGTTCACAGAACCTTATGTCGCTCTTGCATTCCTGTGGAATAGTTTACAAAAGGAAGACCATAAGTCTCAAAATTGGCGATCAGTTCTAACATTCACTCACACAATGCCTTTCATTGGCCAAGAATTTGGGTCATTTGCCAACACTTTTGGTCACTTGGCAAGGCAGTGGGACACATGAGAAATTGAGGATACTTTACAAGCTAAGAGCCCGGGACAAGCAAAGGTTGTAAATTATTAACTACTAGCGGGAAGTACCTGGCATTGCCCGGGTCTTAAAAATATTTCAAAACTACTCTTAAAAATGTAACCGCAGTGCGTACTGACTGTGGTGGTACCTGCTTTCACTGCAGCAGTGCATACTGTGGTGGTACCTGCTATGATTAGAGCAGTGCATACCGACTGTGGTGGTACCTGCTATGATTAGAGCAGTGCATTCTGACTCTATAGCAGTATTTATGGACTGTATAGCACAAAGTACTCACCTGACAGAGTGGCGTGGTGAGGCCGAGTCCCGTGCAGAGCCTCCGGCCTCGCCTAGATTGTCCAGCCGGCCGAGGTGGCACCTTGGCAGGCTGGGGCTGGGCTGCTACCCCTGACCCCCCCCCCCCCAGCCACGATCTCCCCGGCCGTTCTGCAGTAATATCTACGGCCTATAGTGGTAGCATCTAGCGACTGTATAGTAATAATAACTGCACGCATTGCGGTGGGGGGGACGTCACACAGTGAAGAATTAACGTTAGCGTTTAGTGTTTTTTATAGCATTTTTAACGGGAAAGAAAATGCCCCCCTCACTCCCACCGAAGGGATGCGACTTGGCATGGGCCATCCCCCCCACCAAAGGAGCGTGAGTTGGTATGGTCGGTCACGTGTCATACATAAATAAATAAATAAAAGGAAACGCACAAAAATCGCACTAAATCGCTAATTAAACTAATTTAAAGTTGACGTCTGTGAAAAAGGAATCGCGCTTGCTGACCGCGGGGCTTACGGCGTGGTAGCTGGCTATTTTTTTTTATGTAAACCCCACCGTTGGAGAGCCAAGCGTGCGACCACATACAAACCCACACACAAATCCACACACAATTTTTTACTTTTATATAGATAGATAGATGATAGATAGAAGATAGTTAAAGGTAAATGTGCAGCCCTGCAATCGCTTGCTCACAGCACTGTTGGTGGAAGGGCCTTCACCAGAGAGAGCTCTTTATCAGAATGTTTACTTAGACTTAGACTGGAGAAATCCTACAAGCTTTTAAGCTCTTTTTGCACAGATGCCCGGTATGGGTGGGTCAGCAAACCCTCGAGAGGGCATTTTGCCAGATGTCTTGGAAGCGGTCAAAGTACCAACACTTTACCCAACCACACGTGACCTGATCAGTGGCGAACCCACATATATGCAATATATACCTGTTTTGGAATATATAGTGTTTGACGAATGTTCATTAAATGTATTACTTGGTTTGTGATCCAATTTTTGAGATTGGATAAAAAAAACTTGTCTATCTCTTAAAATGTAGGTTTTCCCCTTTTTTCTGGCAACAAGCAGGTGTTAAGATGTTAAAACACCAAACTGAAACCTTTTACAAGGAATCATGTCTGCATTAACCACAATACTTGTGGTCAGAATGCAAAAAAAAACATGCTCTGATAATATATGCATTACCGAAAGAACCAAAGAGTAATATATGCATTGTCTTTGAAACTGATTGATCCACACCAGAGACAGCTTTCGTTTGAGTCTAGTCTCAAAACGGTTTTAGACCAGAGGATGCCAAAAGGCCTTTTGGCGTCGTCTGGTCTTACACCGGAGGTCATCCAGTCACTGTGCCACAAATTTAAAAAAAACTCACATTTATACAATAAGCGTGCACAATAATTATATGTAAGCCTAAACAAACGATTACCAATCTAGTCCAAAATACGTCCAAATAACTTTTAGAATCATACTAACTCCTCGGAATTTCAAATGATTGCAGAATAATTTGATGGTGTATCCAACTTCTTGAGAAAGGATGTTGAATGAAGCAGTTTTCATTCTCTTTACGCGCAAAATTATTAAAATATGTGTTACACACAGTATGTTAGTATATTTGGCCGTAAGCAACGTGACTGGTATTGAAGGGAGGGCACTAATAAATAAAATATCGGTAAGCATGCAATAATAATTATGGTGCTATGTTTATACATTTAGCAAGGGGTGTTGATCAACATATTCAGAGTGGCGTATCTTGGTTTGTGCAATGGAAAGAGAGCCAAGGTTTCTCATGGCTGATGGATCATGGGTCATAAATCTAGACGAGCCGGAGGTCATTGCAGCTAAGTAACCCTCACAGAGCACGCAGTCATTCACTCAACAAGGCTCCAAGACAGCGTGGGATTATAGCCTGAGAATATTTTCATTACACTCAGCCTCTGGAGCAATGAAGCTGTGAAAGAACCAGTGCGCTTAAACTTATGGACCTGGCAACATCCACTGCTAAGGATAGGAAAAAAACAAGCATTTTCACGTGTGTAGGTATAAACCTAACTGCATGTCAATTCCTACGATTACAGTACAATAATAATGTATAGTGCTTTGTAACTCCACTGCTGGATGAAGGCCTTCTCAAGCCATGTCATTCATGTGGGCTATTTGACTATACCTCATCACGCTGGTCAGTGTGGGTTGGCAAAGTGGCAGCCTGGAGGGAGGGGTAGTACCGATTCGGATATCACTCGCCACTGATATTCGTAATGGCTGAGAATCGAACGTGGTTCGCTGTGTTCATAGTGCAGCCTCTGAACCACCGCATCGCACCCCCCCTCCACCCCTTTTTGTCTTATCAAGCCACTGAAAACTCCGATTAGCACGGTTGGCTACGTACGGTGCGAAAGAAGTTCAACATATATCTACTGATATTGAATTTCCAAAAGGGGAAATATATTCTGCTGCTTTTTGGCACCTTCACCACCCCCAAAAATGTATTTTAGGTATCGGGTTTAATCATGTGTCAGTGAAATGAGACGGAAAGGACATTTACATTCCGTTAAGGAATTTATTTTGTTGTCTACTTAAGCATGGAGTATCCAGTTTCTTCACACAAATTCAAATAGAACACTTGATGACAGATTTTTATATGTGGCCCTTTGCAATAATAATATGAATTTGAGCAAAAGGTTAAAAAAATCGCATTTGTTTGCCATTCTCAGTCTGTTGTTGACCACAAAGTCTTCCCGTGGTGGTTTCTTTTGTTGAATTCGTTTTCCTTGAAGCGTTGAAGTAAGTAAAAAAGACAGGAAAAAAGAAAGCCTCCCAGTGACATGTGATCCTATCATAATTCCCCTTTGGTGTGTTATCCCAAATGCATTGCATTTTTTGCATTCAACAATGAATCACTAAAATAATTCCTACATGTCATTTTTAACCTCTGGATCAAGGCCTCCCCCCCACACCGCGTTGATCGTGGAGGTTATTGTTTGACCATACTTCACCACAATATAGTCATTATGGGTCAGTGGGAGGGGTGGCAGTGTCGGAGTGGGGGGTGATGCAGTTAATTTAAATAACCGGCTATGTTGAGTTATAAACGAGTCAGGATTTCTGAATTTGTAATTGTTTTATTGTATCTTGCATAGCTGTTGTACATTATGTACTATGAGGAAGGGCTATTGCCAGAAACATCACCTGTATATATTTATTATTTTAAGGCAGAGTTATTGTCCAATGTTTTAACATTTTGGCTCTGTGTGATCGTGCACCACTGCCAAAGCACTGTCACCAAATACATTTTCCATAACGTCATAAATCATTCCACAGATGTTGTTAATTGTGCAGGTTATGCCTCTGCCGACGACAATTAACGCCACCGCTAACCCACACGCGCACGCGCGATGTGCCCGACTGTCGAGCGCAGACAGCCGCAGGGGCTTCTGCTTCACGGAGGTCATCCAGTCGCTGTGCCAGATGGTGTCAAGCAGCCGCAACCTAGTCACCAAGTCCGAGTGCTGCTGCGATGGAGGGCGCGGCTGGGGCCAGCAGTGTGATATCTGCCCGCTGCCTGGCACTGCCCAATACAAGAAGCTGTGCCCGCACGGTCCCGGCTACACCACTGATGGGCGAGGTGAGCAGCTCCAGTCTTTTTTTCTATAGGGGTGCCACGATGGAGAGATGTTATCTCCCTCACCTGGTATGCAGGAGGTCGTGGGTTCCAGGACGCCTGTTTATTTGGAGTTTGCATGTTCATCCCGTGGTCGCGTGGAGTTTTCTCCGGGTCTTCTGGTTTTCCCCTCCACATTTACAAACATGCGTTTTGAGTATGTGGCTGCTATACATTTCCACGTGATAAGCCACTTCGTTGAGCTATCATTTGTGGCCAGGTCGCTTATGAAAAAGAGCTACATAGCTGAGTGGGCCTTAGCTGGTAAAATGAGAAATTGTTTAGTTTTATATCGTTTTTAGTTTATATGTGGTGCAGCCGATTCAGTTGTGACAATGTAACTGGAGCACTAGCTCTATCATCAAACTACAATAATGAACATAGAATAGACATGGACACACACCCGCACTGAGGTGTGGATGATGTACATACAGCTAGCTCTTAATGAATGAGTTTGACAATTGTGCAAATGTGCCCGGTTGACTTGAGCACAGAATAGAAAGATGGTTCACACGCGCAGAATTTACATTTGTCGACACAGATGTCTCCTTTACAGATGTGCACTGACTAGTCCAGGAATGATTCAAGGCCTCACAATGCAATTAACTGTCACTGTTAAGGGTATCATTTAGAATTAAGCTACAATGTATGTCACTATTGCCACGACAGACATGCAGAGGTTTATAGGAATTAAACTCGTATGATAAAACCTTCACACTACCATCCTTGCTAGTCTTTCGTTTTATTGACCTAAATCTAACAGCTAAGTTATATCCTTTAAATATGGATGATATATTTATGCACACCTAATATATATGAATTGAATAGCGAATGTGTGTACAGTATGTATGTTGGTCTTCTTTCGTACCGTACATAGCCAACCGTGCGGGAATGCGTGATACACACACACACGTGACACACGTGAAACGATAGATGCGTGAGAACTCTTCCCGTGTGCTGCAGACATCGACGAGTGCACGGTGATGCCGGGCATGTGTCACCACGGGCAGTGCATCAACAGCGAGGGCTCCTACCATTGCATGTGCAACAACGGCTACACAACCGACATCACCCGCACGGGCTGCGTGGGTACGTACCCATTCACATCACTTCAAACAACCCCCTCCCTCTCTCAATATTGATGTGCCATGTCCTTTTTTCAAAGGCGTCAGCGATCGTGGCCTTGCATTTATCTCCGTCCATGATGTCATTCAAGAACTTTGCATTGACTACTCCCAGTTGCATTCAAATGTTGAAATTGCTTATGTAGTTAATTATGTAATTATTTTTCGCTCTTCTCTACCTTCTAGCGATGTAATTTCCCCAGTCAAAGCATTATAATAAGTCTCTTATTTTCTCATTACATGACCAAGAAATCTGACTTGCCTTCCTCTAATT
The DNA here is from genome assembly GCF_965212315.1 of Lampetra planeri. Lineage (NCBI taxonomy): Eukaryota > Metazoa > Chordata > Hyperoartia > Petromyzontiformes > Petromyzontidae > Lampetra > Lampetra planeri. The sequence continues at coordinate 22,497,880 of NC_136109.1, read as the reverse complement.
ATGATGAAATATTTGTAAACGTACTGATATCTGTAATACATTCATGTTACTCATCTTGTCTGTCCGTGACATTTTTACCATTCTTCACAAAACACACATTTCTATTGCTCCTTGTTTGCTTTGTAAGGTCTTTGTAATCGTTCATATTTAATCCATATTGGAGAACAGATCATACGGAGCACTGTGTTATTATTATTATTGTCGTAAATAACTTCGTATTTATTTTAATACAAATCCCATTGTCTGAAACATATACTTCAAACATTCACTTGGGCATATACGCCAAGTGCTTATGATAATAATTCAAGTGCTGTGTGAAGTCCTCTCGTTGCTGTGTTGATGGTGGGGGGTTTTGGGCACTGCGGTGGTGAGATGTTAAATCCCTCAAATGGTATGATGGAGGTCGTGGGTCCATTCCCGACCTTCACGCCTGTTGTATATTTGGAGTTTGCTTATTTTCCCTGTGGTCGCATGGATTTTTCTCCGGGTTTTCCCTCCATATTTAGAAACGTGCTTTTAAAGTATTGGCCTGCTATAAATGTCCACATGTATTGGCCTGCTATAAATGTCCACACATACAATTGGAATCTGTAATTTTGTAGCTAGATTCTTGTCTCGTATAATTAGACATAAGAATATGTGGAAAGGAAATGCCTACAATGAACATATAAATAAAATTAGCAAAATGCAATTTTTGGGATATTCATTCAGATTTGTTGATTTCTAAAGTAAAACTATTGTGGAGAAGTAATTCTTAAATTTGTAAAAAAAAATTGCACAAGCCAATACGCAACATGGCATATGTAGAGTTTTTGTGAAAGTAGTGTTATTGTGGGCTAATACACGCATGATGTTCTGCACATATTGGGCAGAAAGCGAGCCGATCAGTTGCAAACTGCCAATACTTTTTGTAGTACTGCATAGGCTTTCGCGGTTGTACTGTATAGCTCTCTGATGTGTTTTCTGGTTGTACCGCAAACAAGCGGAACAACTGAAAACCACATCAGAGCAGTATTTGTTCTCTAACCAAATAATGTTGCCAAAAAGTGCAACTTTACTCGCATTTTTCTTTTTTTACTCAAGATGTGTTCCTCTTCTGCATCACGGCTAACCTGCGGCTTTTACAATAGATCTGGACGAATGTGCCCAATCGCCAAAGCCCTGCAACTTCATCTGCAAGAACACAGAAGGCAGCTACCAGTGTGCCTGTCCACGTGGCTACATCATGCAGGAGGACGGCAGGACATGCAGAGGTCAGATCATCTACCCATACATAAAACACACTAAAATCCCCCATATAGCCTGAACAGACTGTTGGGGCCAGTGCTGTTAGAAAGCACCTATGAAGGCCGGCATGGCACATGAGGGGGTGGGTCGCCAGCACCACACCAAACCACCAAATAACCGTCACTGGTGTTGGCCATGAGTGGGTCACTGAGTTCGTAGTGCAACACGCTAACTGCTACACTACCACTCCCCACATGTACAGGCACATATATATTTACATGTAATGTTACATCACCAACGGTGTCATTGTTTCAAATCCGTCGTGTTAAAAGTGAGCATCCGTTGTAAGAATTCATATCCTTAAGCTGATATGCCATTTGTGTGCCATTGTTTAATTGGTCACTAATGTTTTACAAATGTGAAAAGGCCAATATATATAAAAGCGTTATGCAATTCCAAAAAAATGTATTTCATTGTTTTAACAATGTCTAAATTAGCGATTTATGCATGTGAAAATCAAAAGACAAACAATTCTTCATTTAAAATAAACAGAATGTTTCACCGTCAGAATTTTCACAGAGAATTAGAGTGCATTACACACATTCAACATAATGTTTTTATGGATTGAAAACCTGTTTACACTTATCAGTGAAATATTTCAGGGGAAAAAAGAAAACATTAAAATCCCTGCCAACTGCCCAAACGTACACTGGCTAAGCGATCTGTTCTAAAAGCATCTAATTGGTCTGCGTACTTGTCACACCATTGAAATCAAATGAGTTTACGAAGTATGCAAGCGCCAACGAAAACATAAACAATAATTTGATAAAACCGTCACAGGCATCTAGAGGGTATTTGTTTTTACTTACCCCCCCCCCTCCCGAGTGTTGATGGTCTGCAGAGGAATGTTCTACAAAAAAGGCAAGGAAGAGCAAAACGTTGAATGTCCAATATGGACGATATTTTTGTGATACGTTTTAACTTTTCCTTTTTATTGTCACTTGGGAGAGAAGAAAATAACTGTGGAGAGGTTTTTTTTGCGGCCTATTTACATCATACAAATAGCCACACGTTAGTTTCTAACATTGCAAATAAACGTTCATCATATCGGCTGCTATTACATCAAACAGTAATTGGAGCGCTCCTAATAAAGTGTGATTTTAACATGAATTTTGACATGTTTTGCATAACATTCAATTTTATCCCTGGAAATGGAACTGGCAGTAAATGAAATGTAAACCAACACTTCTCTGAAATGGTATGTGTTGACCTACAACGTGCCATTTTATTTATTTGACTCCGTTTATTGCTGCAAGGTCGTATTATATTTTGCCAGCATACACAAATAAATGATCCGGTGACTGAAATTTTCTGCTAAATGTACAACAGATATTCGAAAACGTGGGGTTTTTTCCCTTTCGAATTGCACAACCTAATGCCGATTAAATTCATCCTGCAGCGGTGCACTGGCATCCCAACTCAAACTGCCCTGACCGGTGGTATACCAGAGACGTGTTTAGTCTGTCACACAGTGACAATGCAAGCAGTTACTGCCAGAATAAAGTACACCCTCGAATTGCATCCCACGAGCAACAACAGTTGTTTATTTGGATATAAACTACTGCTTTCTGTCACGTTCAAAACGAGCTGTGGGAATCCCTTTGGTATAAAGGAAGGGGGGTAAAACTAATAAAAGAGCACGGCTTCATTCCAGTAACGGAAATCTGTCTGCATGCCTCTCCTGGGGTCATGGTGGGAGGTTGGAATTTTTGTTCAACATTTACAAGAGTTACGAAGTAAAAAAAAAGAGGCAGCAATGAAATCATAGTTAATGATGTCGTTTAAAATTACACCCACTCAGCTGTAAACGCACTACTTTGATAGCCACTTCAGGAAACGTGTTCTTGCAATCAACAGTTCGCCCGAGTAATCGGTTCGTTTATTCACCGCTGCTTGCAGACCTCGACGAATGTGCCAGCAAGCAGCACAACTGCCAGTTCCTGTGCGTGAACACCATCGGAGGCTTCACCTGCAAGTGTCCCCCGGGATTCACGCAGCATCACACCGCGTGCATTGGCAAGTCTCGCGCACTTCCCCCGACGCCCCCACCATCCCGGCACACAAAAAACAAAGACAAAGATCCGCCCTCACCCCCCCTCTTGCAGCCTGTAACAGAGTGTTGGGGCAAGTGCTTTTAGCGGGCAGCGGCTATGAAGGCCGGCACGGCACACGAAGGGGGTTTGGTGGCCAGCACCACGCCCGGCCGGCCGCCTTTATCCTCCCAGTGGTGATGTTTACACACCGCATAACGTACTCATTTGAGGCTCAGCACCGGTTCAGATAATCGTCACTGGTGTGGATCGCGAGCGGGAATGGAACCCGGATCGCCGGGTTTGTAGCGCAGCGTGCTAGCCACTACACTGCCGCTCGCAATACGCGTGCAATTATTGGCTGGAGCAGACCCTGGCTTTGGCTTTCACAAATGGCCGTAAACTTGATTACTTCGAAATGCTCAGGTTGAGAGGCAAAGGGGGCATAGGTGGTGAGGTGGGGAGGGGAATGAAATTGTTCTCAACTGCCAGCGCAGGTTTCCTGTCACTTTGACAGGTTAACAAATGGGCACATTTAATGCACAGGAATTCTATATTTGCTGATTGTGAGTGACTGATTGAGTGAGTGGTCAATAGTAATTCAAACCAGGTTTCTAGTGGGCTGGAACCACAAAAAAACGCTATACTTTGTGGTTACCCCCCCCCACCCCCGTCTTCTGTAGAAAAGGCCAAAATTGTGGAATTGTTAAAAGGAAAATAATCCCAGTTGCATGTAAAGGTAATTAGGCAAAGGTGCAGCCCTGAAATGTCTCCCTCATCCTACTGCTAGCAGAAGAGCATCTACTAGAGGAGAGTGAGCCCCTCCAGAGGGTAATTGGCCTACTCTTTCACATTGGCCCGATGTCTTCGAATAAGTAGGAATACCCACACTTAACGCGACCGCGTGAGACCTGACCATAGCTACCTGTGGTGTACTCATTTATGCTGTTGGATGAACAGTACAGGGTGGATTTAAGAAACATGCACCATCGTTTCAGCTGCGACTCTGGGAGATCGAATCTCACCAATTGAAATTCCAGTGTGCTAACCATGACACCGTGACAACTGAAGTTGTGACACAAACTTAACAATAACTCAGAGTGGTATGTTTGTTTGCTGTATGTGTGTGTATTTTGAACTTCTTTCGCACCGTACGCAGCCAACCGTGTTAATCTGAGGTATGGGGGCAGGACAACAAACTAAACACAAAACGCAGTTCTAAGGAAATGAGTTTTAAATCTAGATTTAAAAGTACATTGCTCCAGCAGCTGCCTAATATCGGAAGGAAGAGCGCTCCAGACGACCGCAGAAGCGCGTCTGAAAGCGCCCAACGCAGTAATCGTCTTTATTCGATAGCCGGCCAAAAAGCCGCGGCGACGATGACCGGAGTTTGCGTGTGATGATGGCTTATGTTCCTTGTTGTTGTGAATGGCCACAGACAACAACGAGTGCGTGTCCCAGCCCGGAACATGTGGCTCCAAGGGTGTGTGCCAGAACTCTCCGGGCAGCTTCTCGTGCGAGTGCCAGAAGGGCTTCAGCCTCGACAACAGTGGCAGCAACTGTGAAGGTAACAAATTCTGCAGCACCAAGTTGTTCCTCTGTTGGGAAGTCGGTTGCACGTGTGTAACGCGCGAGCACAGTAAGCATAGAAGCTTTCGTATGGACGTGCACTACCACACAGCGGTATTTATTGAATTGCTGTCCCTCACATTTCATTCTGAAGCGTCGTTTTGTTGTACTGTACACGTCGATGGCACGGGCCAGAGGGAGCGCATTTTCTACTTATTGCAGAGGTTCGTGGTTCGCATCCCGTAGGCCGCCTTGGCTAGTACTACAGACATATTAACCGTAAAATATATCCCCTGTTTGCTTCACAGTGGACGTTAAAAGATCGTGTGATGTAATTCGAAAAGTCGTTCAATATTTGCCAAATAAAGATACCTGCAAATTACTCGATTGGCCCTCCTCTACTGTGAAACTACTGCAGACTATGTCTGTGCCTTTGCTTTAAGAATGGCACAAACACCAATTGTGGGTGCCACGGTGGCAAGATGTTAACTACCTCGCCTGGTATACAGGAAGTCGTGGGCTCGATCCTAACCCTGACACCTGTATATTTGGAGTTTCCATGTTTCTTTCCCCGTGGACGCGTGGATTTCTCTCCGGGACCTCCGGTTTTTTCCTCCATATTTAGAAACATGCATTCAGAGTATTTGGCTGATATTAATTTCCACATGATAAGCCACTTCGTTGAGCTATCATTTGTGGCCAGGTCGCGTCTTAAAAAAGAGCTCTACAGCTCAGTGGGACTAAACTGGTGAAATAAAATAAGTAGTTTAGTTTAATGGTGGACATTTTTTTGTATTATTCTTTCCAGACATGGACGAGTGCTCTGGAAACCACCGCTGCCAGCACGGCTGTCAGAACATGCTGGGCGGCTACCGGTGCGGCTGCCCCTCGGGATACCTGCAGCATTTCCAATGGAACCAGTGTGTCGGTGGGTGCACAGTCGTCTGCTACGTAACAGCCGCCAAACAACTGATGGCAACAGAGTTAAACATAAGATCGCAAAGGGAGATATGCAGCCCCTGCGATTGCTTGCTCACGCCTATGTTGGCGGAAGGGGCTTCTGCTTGAGACAGCTCTAAAGAGGCCATAGAGAGGTTGTTTGGCCTACTCTTCCCTGCCGGTCAAGACGTATCGGGAAGAGGTGGGAGCACTCACACGTGACCCCACTGCATGCAACCTGCCGACCAACTACGGTGCACTCGTTTCCTGAATTTACTTCCAGCGTGGTGGAGCGGCGACAGCATGCGAGGCTCGCAATTGGAAGGTTGCGAGTTTAAAGTCTGGACAGGGTTTTGACTCGATCCCTTCATCCGTTTGAGGTCGATAACATGACATGAGGTCAGGCTTTCTTGAAGGCAGTTGATGATGATGGCTGCACTATGGAAAGACCCTCACCCTCTGCTACCAATGTTTTGCCATTGCCAGGAAGTGAACTCAGGACATTGGGTTCATAGTGAATTTTGCTAACAACTGCACCACGAACCAAAGTTGTAAAACGTGTTTTTTAAGGGATTGTATTGTGGTGGCTATCCAGCACTGTGGCTCGGACAAATGTTGCGAAACTTTTTTCCCGTGTGCATCAATAGGGTGCCATTCCCTGGCTCGCCAGGAGAATGCAAAAATGTCGACTCCACATGTGGCTTTTTATGGGGTGCTCCGATTTCTTCCCACGTTTAAAGACTCATTAAATGACCGATAACACCTGAATATATAGAGCACTGCAGAGCTTGGCCAATTGTTGGCGTCCGCTCACTGCGTGGCTGACTTCCTTCTTGTCTGTGGTTCTTCGCACTTCTGAGTCATTCTCCTTCTTTGAGAGTGAGTCAAACCCGTGCCCATTACAAGTTGAAATTATTATTACCATTATGATTAGTTACCTAAGGCAAACCATGATGTGCTGCGTTGAGAATTTTTAGAATTCAGTTTAAGTGCCAGAGGCTTTGAGGTTCACGACGAAAGGCGCAACATAAATTGAATTATTAGAATTATTAATCTTAGAAACGTACCATTGCTGGCCTTAGCGGCTTTGTCCCCTTGTTTAATTTGCCCCTTTGCGTTTTCCCGCAGACGAGAACGAGTGCACGAACCCCCAGGTGTGTGGTTCGGCGTCGTGCTACAACACGCTTGGCAGCTTCAAGTGCGCCTGTCCAAATGGATACAACTTCGATCAGTTCTCCGGCGGGTGCAATGACGTCAACGAGTGCTCACACTCCAAGGCGCCCTGCAACTTTGGCTGTTCCAACACGGAGGGTGGATACCTGTGCGGCTGTCCTCCTGGCTACTTCCGCGCCGGCCAGGGGTAAGTGGTCAAGCCTTTGCATCACGGTGGCTTTGAGATGTTAACTACCTCGCCTGGTATACAGGAGGTCGTGGGTTCGATCCCGACCGTGATTACTGCTGTATATTTGGAGTCTGCGTCTCTCTCTCATCATCATCATCACGGTGGCTGGGAGATGTTAACTAGCTCGCCGAGTATACAGGAGGTCGTGGGTTCAATCCCGACTTCCTGTGGTCACCTGAATTTTTTTGGGGTACTCCGGTTTTTTCCTCCACATTTAGAGTCAACATGCGTTTCGAGTATTTGGCTGCTATAAATTTCCACGTGATAAGCCGCTTCCGTTGGGCTATCATTTGTGAGCAGGTCGCTTCTGAAAAAGAACTACAAAGCTCAGTGGGAACTTACCTGGAAAAATAAATAAATAAAAGTTTACAATTCTTAGCGCAGTAGAGTGGGGGTGGAATTCCGCAGAGGGAAATACATTACGTATTTGAATACACAACGAGTGCTTTGAGTTGCACCAACAAACCGCTTAGGGTCTACGACTACGAGCAGTCATTCAGTGCAGAGTTTGGACATTACGAGTGTTTTTGTACACGGTCCACCCACGCTCGAATGCGCTCGTTTCAGTTTAATATGCGCTCATGGAAAGATGGTTGGCCTGGAGCTCTTTGGTTTTCAAGCAGTCCCAAGATTCTTGGAGATCATTATTGAAAATAATTAAGTGTACTGCAGATGTCCCAGCACATGTGTTTATAGCAAAGATGTCTAACCTGGCAATTAAACAAAAGCTGTGTTAAATAAACGGTAAACTATGGGACTGCATTGGCAGGGCTCTACAAGCACAAACTGAAGAAGAAATCCCCAACACGCTGCCTTATTACAGAAAGTAATTATAACAGAGTGATGTTCTGGGCAGTGGTCCCTCTTTAGTGTGAGGTTGTTTTCTAAACCACCATTCAATAACACGTAAAAAATAAGGGACTGCGTTAGCAGTGGTGCACAATCGCTTACCACGTTCATCGTTAACCCTGCCTTATAAGAGAAAAGGCTGCTTTTATTAAGTAGTTCATCTCACAGATCGCGTGCGTAAAGAATGTTTGGCGATATGGTTTTCATCTTCACTCTATCATGCCAAGTTACCACAAACCTTCACAAGTCATTTCTTTTTGCTCTGTCTGCCCGAGGCAGTGCCGCATGTGGAAGGGACTGTATATTTTTTAAGTGAATGAACTTTTTTCAGCTTCTTACGAGATGATCAATGCCAAGTGTAAAGGGCACCGTTGTTCTCCAGCGCCGCGTGATTTCTGCTAGGTATCGCATCCTAATGCCACTGTCACAAAACGCATTCATCACCGATACTGTGGCCTATCAAGGAGAGTTAAGCGATAGGTGATGCCTTTGGGCAATATACCCCTTCTTCGAAGCACATATCACGCATTGGACCATTCCTACGTGAATATGAATTCGTCTGTGGAACGATTCCCACGTTGAAATCTCCAATCACACTGACTTTTATATGCAAAATAATCGTCTTATAGAACACCATTAGTTTGAATGGAGATTAAATAAACAAAAGAAATAAATAAATAGAATGTATGCTTTCACCACTTTATCTGTGCAGTAGAGAGTTTCACTACTTCACTACCAAGCTGTTATATACCATAAGCGCATCTATTAAGAAATATTAAAACACAATTGTTTTGATAGTTTACTGAATTCCGCCAGGAAACAACTGCGCACCTTAAAAAAAAAATAACCTGGCAATTAGCTATTACTTTAGCACATAGGTATGATGGTGAGACTGACATTTCTGGCAAATCTCCTGATGAAACTGGTTGTAATCACCAGTGAAACTTCCTACTCAATTGGTAACGTTGTAGGTTTACTCGCCATCACACCGATGTGCTGAAGTAATAGCTAATTGCCACGTTTTTTCACATGACAACCCTTACTAAAAAATACAGTACTCAGATTGTAAATGTTGTCGCTTTGCTGTCCAACACACCGGTGTGCTGTACTAGTAACAAATTGGCATGTTCTCTTTAAGTGACAAACTTTACTAATCGGCTGTGTCAGATGGTGGTGGGTTTAATAACATTTACGCAATCCAACCCACGTATTTTTAAAAATTATAAATGCAAGATTTGATTTGTAAATTCACCCCCCCCCCCATGCTGGTAACATAGCCCGAGGACACGACGGGTGAAGAGCGGTGGATGCGCAAATGATGGGCCGGGGGGTGGCGGGGATTAATCACCCTGCGCTTGACTTCCCTGCAGGCACTGTGTGTCTGGAGGCAGCGCTGGGGGTAAGAGCGCGTACGGACCGGGGTCCGCGCCGGGGACTGGGCCCGCAGAGCTGCAGGAGGATGAGAACGTGCTGTCGTCGGAGACGTGCTACGAGTGCAAGATCAACGGCTACCCCAAGCCCAACCGCCAGCGCAGAAATGCCGGGCCGAACGCGCAACCTGCAGAGGTATGGACAGTGCGCCCGCGGGCCTGACGCCTTCCGTGAGTCTTATACCCACCCAGCACGGAGGCTCACAATCAGGAGGTTGTGAGGGTTCCTATCCTGGTCAGGGGGTTGATTCAGTCCTTCATCCCTCCGGGGGTCAATAATATGAGTAAGAACTTTTTGTGGGGAAGTCAACAGTGGTTGTCCTATGGAGACACTTAACCCCACCACAGGAATGTGTAATTTCCACCACTGGCTCAGGGATTTTAACGGGACATGAGCACCGCCTCAATGCTCGTTTGAGCATTGAATTCGTTCTGACCCATTTTGAGCACTTGAAATAACAACCTGGTGCCTAGGCGAATTTAATGCATGGGAACTTGGGGTCTCACGCTGCATCAACTCATTCATTGAAATGAGTCTTTCACTCATGATACATGCATACAATTATAAGCGTAAGAATGGATTACTTTATATTCAGATGCTTTGCATTTAATGGGTTCAAGCGATTCCTGCTCCAACTAGGCTACTTTCACGACATTCACCACAATGTAAAATAAATAAAATCTTGAATCGAATTACAATCAAGAATCCTGACAATTCATCGAATCACAATGGGGGTGGCGAGGAAAGTAATTGAAGACCAAATGGGAATGTTATGAGTTGGAGAAGATGCAACCACCGTGCAGACTGGCCAGAGTGTCTCCAAACTCACTGGCATTGTCACGAGCAGATGATGTTTGTTGATGTCTGGACATGGAGGACTCTTCACCTAGTAATTATTTATATAGCTTTCAGTGTTTTCTGTTCTTTCCAGTGAGCCACTCTATTTGCTTGCAAGCACAGATCTTGGGTTTGGGTTCCAATTGACAGCCACATGGCAATGTTGACGACACATGTTATTTGCTGAAGAGTAAAACTCCAAACCATTTGTAACATATTTCACGAAGATGGGACATTGTGTGATTATGTCCTGGAGAAATATGTAAACTAATGGAAATTGCTTTAAATGACCAGTTCAGAAATAATACTGTTCTATTGTTTCATTAGAGCATTCATAAGAAGATGGAATATATTGTAATGGCAAGTTGAAAAATACAAGGTTTTTTTTTCTTTACAATCATTGGTAGGAAAGAAAGACCTTGGAATTTTAGCTGACATTGATTATGAAAAAGGTCAACAGACCAGTCAGCCTCCTTCAGAAAGGCCAGTGAGTTAAAACATCACAATATTCTTTTGAGAAACGAACCTATTGTTAATTATAATAATGGGGCTTTCGGCAGGACATGTCGCCAGAAGCGATGATGTCCGATGCTTAAAACGAGGTGCTTGGTGGATTGTTGCATCGCCAGTCCACGAGAGATGGAGACAGCCAGCAGTGTATTGACCATGGCGGTAGATTAATATTATGAATTTCCGAAGTGAACCGAGACATAAACTCTGTGCCAGATTCAGATGCACACACGGGCTTATTTGAATTAACTGACCAATAAAACCCTCAACAATGGAAGGATGCTCTGAACTCACAGTTCACCGCCTTGCCAGTAATCATTTCCATTAAGGATCGCAATGGCCTTCCCAAATGTGATTGTGCCACAGTTTTGATTCTAAAAACATTTTCGCGAAGCAATGGAAAAGTTGGAAATACTTGCTGAGCACAAAAGCACACACAGCTTTAAACATCTGAGGCTGCTTTTGTTGGCACTTCGAAGGAAGCCTGAATAAATAAATGCAGGGCAGGGCAGCGTGGCTCGAGGAAGATTTGTTGACGTTAAGAGCCCAGGGCTCTTTAAAATTGTTGCCTTGGGTGCAGCCATTTCCTTGACATAAAAGAGACTCAAGAACATTTTGCATGTTTGTGCTAGGCAACTATTCCTAGTGTGTTGCATATCACACCATTGTTTTTCCCATGCCTAGTCCAATAAACAGACATACAACGGATCGACCCGATTGATTCATGTAATTATTTTTTATAGAGTCGTTATATGCATTGCCTTGCTTCATCGTGGCTTAATTTCCAATTGTGGTTGAATGTTTTATCTCAGCGAGACTAAAAAAAACGATTCACACGGGTCCAAAATCGTACAGGATCTGAACGATATAACTTTGGACATGCATTCATCTACCCGAGCTCTAAAAATTACATCGTTTTCATACCGCAGGGGAGTGGGAAAAAAATGAGAGGTTAACCGAGCACACTCGTGTTCCTTTCTTCCCACCCACGTGCCACAGTTGCGCGAGAACGCCACAGACATCAACATGGCCAGCCTGGACGTGGAGCGCCCCGTGATCGTGCACGTCAACATCAGCTCGCTGGAGGACGGAGACTCCATCCTCGACCTCTTGCCGGCGCTCGCCCCGCTTAACAACCACGTTAAGTACTCAATCGTGGCTGGCAACGAGGCGGGCATCTTCCGCATCGGTCAGATCCTAGCCGACGACGAGAGCGAGTCGGAGAGCCGGAGCGACCTCGGCAGCTCGCTGCTCCTGGCCAAGCGCAAGGCGGTGGCCGTGCAGCGTCCGTCCACTCACACCCTCGAGGTCACCGGCGTGCCCACCTTCCGCCGCAAGGAGCTCCGGCGGCTGGAGGCCGCTCACGAGAAGGACTACCTCGCCGGGGAGCTCGGTCAGGCTCTGCGATTGAAGCTGCGCATCCAGCTGCATTGATCGCACCCGCCGCTCGTGCCTGTGTGCACGCCACGCGCGCGCACTCACACACACACACGCGCGCGCATGAGTGTGTGTGTGAGTGTGCGCGCACCACTGAGTTAGACAGCAGTAAGGGTTGAGGTAATTGCTGAGAGATTGTGTGAGGAATACGAGATTGGGAAAAAACGGAGTGTTGTTATATGGGTGGGGTAGGTGGGGGAATAAAGGTGTTGGGGGTTGATTGAAATAAAACTACCAATAATGATAATAATAATAAGAATGCATTTAGAAAGCTGCCTAGTGATACCGCAAACACAAAGTACAATATTAACCATGTACATTGTCTACTCCAAAGAGCAGTGATGTTGTTACAATATATAACTACGGTTGTGAAGCTGTGCGCCACACACTAAATAATAACAAATTGGCTTGAAATAAACTGGGTACTGTATTAAAAGTATTATATAAAATAATTGAGATATCATTGTACATGCCTTTTCTATTTTATTTTTGAACAATATTTTTGCCCCCTTTGTTTCAACTTTAGCTCTGTATTTCTAAATTCTGTGCTATTCAGATTCAAACTTTTGAATGCAAGATGCCCAATGAGACTGTCAATTTTCTGTTAGCTTTGCATCAATACTGGAGTAATAGTCTAATGACATTTTCTATAAGTTGATCTCTTTGCATCATGATAGGCAAGACAAAAACTATGAAATTTTATCATACATGAAGTGAAATTGTAACAGTCAGGCTTTCTGCAATAAGAATTCAACTTAACGTTTTTAAAAGTGAATTGTGACAAAATGGTAATAAATGTCTGCCTGTTGGTCAAAATATGTCAATGTGCATTTTCCTGGGTTAAGGCCAGTAATTCCAAAAAGCACAACTTAATTAAGCAATGATGTATTGGCGTTTGCAACTCAAGTACTGCCAAATAAAAAATATATATAAACATTTCCAGAAAAGTTAATCAATTCAGCGTGAAAGTCTGCACAGCCATTTGTGGTCCCAAAAAGAAATGGTGCATTTGACGCCAGATTACAAGAGGAACTCAAAAACGTGAAACAGGAGTTGTTTGGCTTACTAGCTATTACACAAACAGTTAATATGAATGCAATTGTTGTAAGATTCGCTGACTAACAACACGCTATTTAAAAAAAATGGTGCTAGTAATATGGTTATGAAGAATACTGCACTGCTAAGCCGTATTTCAAACGTACAAATGAATATGAAAGAATTACTGTACGTTTTGATTCTATAATTTTTTTCTAAAAATACATTACATTATATACATTAAAAAAACTACATGTAAAATACTTTAATGTGATCTATGTTAATTCCTTTCCATTTTTGAACTTGAAGCTCTTTGTTAATCACAAGCTAGCGTATTTTAGTATCTGTGGGGTTTTTACAATTTTTTGTTAATTACTTCAGGGTTTTTGTGTGTTGTTTGCAAGTAAGAAATCATCATCTTGTATAATATCGGCACCGATTCAAACGACAGTGGGTAGCTGTAGAAACATGATGCTTTTATTTTTTTGGATGTTTAAAGTCTGCAGTAGGTGATGATTTTCCACCTATCGTCTGTCAAAAATGACAAAACCATGTATAAAAAACAACCTTATGCTGGGTAAAAGCTAATCTGTGACCTGTACTGAGGAATGAAGTAATAGACCACTGCAAAGACTGTTGATATAATGTTTTGTAATTGTCCGTAAACTGTTAATATTACACGGCAATAAACCTTGAATGAACAAAAAAAACCATCGCAATCGGCCTCAATTTAATAAAATATTTTGTAAAAGCACGGAGCTCAACACCAATATGAAAAGAATGACTCGATTGTAATGTTTGGATGCAAGCTCACAGTGTCCAAGTGTCAAGCCTTGAATTTTAGGTGAAAAGGGGAAAATGTGCTTAAAGCATTTATTTTCTTGAGGCCATGTGATATTCATAAAAAAAATTGTAAAGGATAATATAAATCATGAAACCTACATTTAACATGAAAATCTCGTGCCGCTCACAAAACTTGTTGGTTAACCAAAAACATCCCAAAGAGTTCCCTAAATATGTTGTTGTTCGTTTGAGAATTGTTTAAATTCCTGTATCGTTGTTCACAGCCTGACTTAATAAAAAAACAAAGCAAATATATTTTTTTATTTTCATATAGTCCCACAGAATGTAACTTGACCTTTTGAATAAAAGGAGGGGAAAAAGAACAACAACCTCAGAGTCTGACTAGAACATTAGGAGCTGGTTCTCAATAAACAACCATAACACACACACATGCATTTCGCTTCATAAGCAAGGAATGTTCACCCCCACATTCAGTGGCTTGGGTACACATTCAATGTAAACCAGATGTTAGTAGCCAGTTGTCATTTAGAATGCTGTGCCCTGCAGACCGCCTCTTGGAGCCATCCATCTTATTCCCTACACACAAACACACACATAAAAAAAACAGTGTGGACTGAAATTCTTTGCCATGTCCACTGCCAGGCCACACAGCGGTCTTGAATTTGATTGTTGAAACCGTGCGAGTAATGTTTCTTTTTTACGGCCTGGTATGATATGTTAATTCCAATTAATAAAAAATATACACGTACAGTGACAACAGTAGCATAAAGAATAACAAGAGTATGTGAATGGTAATGTGAATGATGAAATAATAGCCAGGCTAAGGCGTTCTTTGAATTGCAAATTCAAGTCACACGATGCTTATGGGTCGCAGTAAGGGAGAATAAAAAAACAGATAGACTTTTGATAAGAACAGAAAGCACAACTGCACAATTTACGCATAATGCGAACACGAATCCAAAAGCAATTATGAGGAAAGGCATTACACCATCATATACCGTTATCTTTTTGTCAAGAATAACTTTCACGGTACATGCAAAAACATCACTCTCCGATCTGCCTTTGGGCTGGGCCGCCTGTTGTTCTCACGGTGTGTGACATTTCGCCCCACGTGTTGCTGGGATTTAAACGTCAGACATTGCGACGAAAGAACCACAAGCGGTGCAAAGCGAACGCCGAATCGGAGAGACGTACGGCGCCACTGCGAAAGCCTCCTCGGTCGTTCGAGTGACGCAATGTCCGACGTTTCGCTCCACGTGCCGCTGGGAGCTTCGTCAGGAAGTGAATTGAAGCATCGTACTGTACAACCCGAGAGGCGACACCAGCGCATGGCACCGCACGCACGCGTGTTAAATAGCAAGTCAAACAATTCAATAAAAGAAATGGGCTGAAATGAGCATGCAGCACAAAGAACAGATTTTTCACAGACACCGTCGATCAGTGACATAGAGCGCAATATCACATGGTATTTGTATACAGTTGTATAACCAAGCAATAGAGAGTCCCACCAATAAGTTGGCAGCATAGCATCACTTCAAACTGGGGCAATAACAACACAGGAAGTCATGAGGGCTTGGAATAAGCTTAGCGGATGTCACTTGAGCAAGCAGATCTGGAAAGAGATACCGAATAACGACAATAATGTGAACCAAGATAATCTAGTGGTTAGACAATGAGCCAATATGCACGATGCCAACGATTGCAGTTTTCCAGTCACTGAACAACGAACAGAATATTATCAGGGTAATCTTAATGCGGTATTTTTTTTAAGTTGACAATGATGGTTTCTTTGGAGCTCGGAAAGCTCTTTGCCCAGTTGCTAAATCTTCCCACCCAGCAGTATAAGTGAGTGGGTGCCCCACGGATAATGGATCGGCAGGTAGCGGATGGTGGGAACTCCCAACTCTTCCAATGCATCTGGCGAGAGTGGAAGAGTGGACCAAATAACCCTCCAGATGTGGGATATCGAGGTGATATGTGTAGCTTCTTCTCGTGGAGGCCCTTCCACCATCAGTGGGCGTGAGTAAGGCATTGCAAGGCGGCGCCGTTACCTCATTTGAACACTTAACAAAGTGTATTTTTTCAGCCAAGTTCTACCCACTGCTGGATAAAGGCCTCCCTACACCGTCACCATCCCACATTGTCCCATGATGCCACGCTCCACTTGAATCCTCCACGTGACTTTATCTCATCACTCCATCTCCATGGCAATAGTTTTCTTGGGCACATTGTCTGCTTCTGATTACGATTTCTGTTGAATGCCACGGATACGTGGAGGACTCCGTACAAGAAAGTAAATGTAATACAAATCAGAAGAGGTGTCAGACAAGGAGGTACATTCGCAACAACACTATTTACAGGAAACTTTGAAACCTCAATAAACATATGCGCAAAACCAAATCCAAGTACAACAACTTTTCTGAACATAAGGAAATCAATATTTGATAGACACAATACAGTAAAATATTTTATACCTGAGCATCAGGATAAAAAAAAAATTGAAATAAAGAGGCAAACCACAGCATAATGTAGTGCTTTTGGAAAAGTGAAATTGACAATAAAAAACACAACAAGCCTTTCAAGATTATAGACACACAGAAGTATTATGCCTTCAAAATACATTGTATGGTTGCATACTTAAAATGTAAAGCTCAAAGACAGGTCCCCAGGGTCATTGAATATTCATCTAATTCTCCGACTTATAACAAATATTCGGTGCTAATGATGGCACTCTAATTAACTTACAGGTAAATGTGTGTGATGTTCGATTCCATACGATGCAGCGCTAATATTTTCGCATATCATATGCAGCTCGTGTTACACTTTAAAGTATAACTAAAGTAACACAATAAATCCCCAAAAGCCAAAGGGGTAACGCTTCATATGCCAATTAAAAAACTATTAAGAAAGTCTTTAACTCCTATTATCCAATCTAACCTTTAAGCCTCTATTTAAGTGCTATGAAGAAGAGCCATTGGCCAAAATGTCACCAATATATATTTATTTCATAATAGAGTTTTTTTTGGGTTAGATCGTGTAAATATATTTCTTTCTCTTATGGGCACTGTGTCATTGATGAAGGTTGAGTTTTTTTTAATGAAGTTTAGAGCATGATACTTGTGTTTACTTTACTGACACCTTCCGAAACTGGCATACAATTAACTGGGTTTCAGGTTCGTGATAAATCAATAGAATTATTAATCATTTATCATAATTATGCACCATCAATTCACTGCTGGATGAAGGCATCCCCCAAGCCGTCGCTGCCACTACCACCACCTTGTGGAGGCATTCATCATCATAATGTATAAGAACGCCGAATTTTTTTTGTTATAATTCCGTAGCTACTTAAGCAGAATTGGTCTGTTTCTAATTATCTGGGCTTTAGCTTACAAATGAGCACCTCATTATAAACTATCCATCGTGTATAAATGAATATGACAAATAATGTAAAAAAAATATTTTACACATACTCTAACAAAAACAAACTTTATGCCATTATAAAATCACCACCTTCGGATTATAAATGTCAGCTGAGTGAAATCAGAATACGTGTGTGTATGGTCTATTTTCATTACTACATTAACCTTTAACATGTGGAAACACAAGATACAGTCGGTGGACTTGCATGATTAACACTCAAGACAAACACATGTTCAAACCCTGCAGCCAAATCAACAGGCACCCAAAACATGGATAAGCTAGGATAGTGGCACATTCGATATAACTGCAAACTCAACAAGGAGCAAAATGTCCTAAAATGTCCATCGCCTCTTTGAGCAATGGCTGTCTCGTACACGTGATGAGTATTTGTTACTCTCAAGAGGTCAAATTCACCTTTACATACATTCTATGGTGTTTGAGACTTCACAACAACGCGGGTACTAACATGTAACATGAATCAATGGCAATGAGATCGTATATTAATATTTTACGGCGTTGCAGGAAACGATCCCTTACAAAAAATTATTTGGAAGAGGATTTTTTTTTATGTTAAAAGCCATGAAATCCATGTAAAAAAACAATGTGTAACAAATTTCGCTTGTTTCATGCCGACTAAAATCTTGTAATAGTTACATTTTAAAACAAAACAAAAATTATATTTAACAAAATGGATAAACACATTAACCGTTTTAACATGTGTTAAACGGAAATGAGAATACATTTTAAATTAAAACGCATTTGGACTCTTCATGAGATATGCAGAGCGGCTGACCTAGAAAGATGCTACATTCCGCTTCTAACATCTGCAGAGGAAGTTGGTACTTTACGCTCATATCGCAGATGTTAACCTACAAAGCACACACAAGAAGGTATGCACCGAGCGCAAACATCGTCTCAATCTTTACCCGTAAATAAAAGTTCTCGCACGTCGAGGACTTAAAAAAAAAACTTTTGTTTAGCGATGGAGGCACAGGCCAGCGTTGCGATGCCAAAGGGCAAGTCTAAACAAAATGTTTAAAAAAAACGGTGATCTCAAAATGTAAAACAGACGCCCGGAAATTCCACAAGCCTCGGAATGATGTGGTCCCCTTTTTTGCTCAAAAAAAGTGGGGCGGAGAGAAGGGGAATGGGCTCCAAATTGTGACTGTCATTACTGGGGTACACCATGCCTTGAGCCATACGCCGTAAATACACGCTTGAGCAAAATCCGAATTTAGGCCCTTCAAAGGAGGTAAAGGCACAGCACTGTATATTAACCCTATCAACAGATTCGCCTGCACTTTGCGCCTTCCAAAATGATACATCAATGTGGGACACATAAAAAAATAGATGACAGTACTTTATTCCACCGGGAAGCCTGCCTGCATCTCAAGACTTTGTTTTCCAGAATTCCACTCGAGGTTCTCGAATGTGTTTACGAGTTGTTACCTCGCGTGGTTTCGCATAAATTCTGACATCTCACTCCGCCCGTTCAATGTTGGAAACGGTCATGAACAACAACCCATAAAACACACACACACATTGGAACGGCGTACAACACAAGCCTCGAAAACATATGCAGTGTGTCCTCCATCGGGGGTTCGGTACATTTATGAAGTATTCTTTGTCGGAGGGAACCGAATTATCTGGGGGAAATGTGCCTCTACAAATGAGAACGCAAACAAAATCAGTGTCTCCTAAAGGCTGTTACAATCTTACAGCTGGGTGTCCCACAGACGATTCACCAACATCACCTTCCAAAGCAGAAGACTGATGGGTAGGTGCCACTACGGCCAGAGCGTTAAATATAAATGACAGTTAGAAAACACAAACGTATTGTCAAATATCTAAATACAATTGGGAAAGTGTACTGACGTTGCTTCGCTGATATTGTGTGCAAGTCAACGTTAAGCGATGAGCGATTCACGAATCATTCCAGCGTCTGCACTTGTATCAACGGCCATTGCATTGACCAGGATGGTGAAGTATGATCAAACACATTCCCACAACCAACATAGCATGTGGAGGCCTTCATCCATTCGTGGATTGACAAAGGGCTGCGATTAATTAATTATATTATTTATACAGGGAAAATCAGTACAACGTGTGTCTCTAAACTCACAATAGAGCCTTATGGTGGTGTAATGCCACGGGCACTGCATTGGATAGCTCAGAGCTCCTGAACTCAAATCTGGCCACTGCTCATCGTTGACTCATTGGCTTACACATGCTACCAATTGTGATGGTCACCAGTGGTGCTGCTAGGCAAGCCCTGCAAAACCTTAGGGCCTCAAGCACCACAAGGAACCCCCAGTATCATTCACAATAACAGTTATGCACTAAATATATCAACCTGAATTCAGATCCTAATAAAAAGAAAAAGACAATGAACATAATGTCAAATTAACCTATCTAATATCTACCTTACTCTTTGGTTCTTTCTGTGCCTTTACAATATTTATTTTCTACCTACGTGACTTTACCGAAAGACCCAAAGAGTATAGATTACTGCAGTCACGAAAGCTTCAAATCAAGATGGATATCTACCTTGTCTACAGCTCTTCTCTCATCTCACTTATTCTTGATCTCATCGCATCTCTCATTTCACTACATTTCTGTTTCATCTGTATCTCTCACCTCCTTACACCTCCATCTGTTGTCCGCATTTATATCCTCTTGCTCCAATCTCTATCTCTTGTCAATATCTCTTCGGTCTTACACCGTGATAGAGGCCTACTTAAGGCCCCCACTGGTCGAGCATCACCACTGATGCTCACAGACCAACTACTGTTGACATTACATCCTATACCATCACCATTTTAGCTTTGGGTCATTGTCGAATCTAAGACACTTCACCTGCTTAATGGTAGAAAACTGCACGTGTGCAGGGCTTACTTTGTCATCAAACTGGAATAGCCAGTTGCACCCATAGCGAGAAGAATACTGGATGTGGTGTACAGGGTGTGGAGACATTTTCTGGGTCGCAAATCCAGACCCTGCCGGAAATGGAGCCGTGCATATGCAAAAAATAAGATAAAAGCAATGCGCGTGAATGAATGGGCCTCCTGACAGCAGTTCAAATAAAGCACGGCTGCTCATGATAAAGCTACATTCGCTTTAAAACTAAAGCACGTGGTTTATATTGAGTGCCATCTTTGTGTGGGGGGGGGAAGAGGAGAAAAATCCAGACAATGCCAAATATTTGCAAAGCATAAAGTCATCCATACAGGAGGAGGCATTCATAGATTGTGTCATTGACAACACTTATGGGAGAATCTAGATTAGAAGTTTTCGTGACTGCTGGGATCCATATTCGTTGGTGCTTTCGGTAAAGGCACGTAGGTATGAAAATAAATACATTAAATCACGACGTTTCGATTGCAACACAAGCAATCATCATCAGGTGGGAAAACCACAGCAAGAATATTTTTTGTGCTGTGGTTTTCCCACCCGATGATGATTGCTTGTGTTGCAATCGAAACGTCATGGGAAAAAGCGTGTGCTTATAGACGACTTGCTTGAACAATGTGAACATCCAGTAAGCATGCACACCCCTCACTATGAACTGTGAAATGGACATTCGAATATAAAAACACGTTTTATACCATTTTCTCCGGATAATGAGACAGACTTCCCCCCCCCCTGTATTTTAAAGCAAAAGCTCGAGGTCCACCATATAATCTCATAGATATACGTGTGTGGCCAGATTTGTATGACTTTATTGACAATGAACACAAGTTAAGGGTACATTTACTTTCCGGAGCATCCTATAATGCGGAGAAAATGGTAACACGGCAACTTGTAAATCATGCTCAAATAATTCAAGGAATCGTTCATGTTACAATTCCATTCATAGCTCATTTCAATCCATTGATTGATGAAAATCTATCCATGCGGTTTGTCGATGAGGGTTATTTTACAATAAATCACAATGCTAGTCAGTTGCGAAATTAAATTAAGTGATAGCAGGGACGGAGAACCAGGACCGATTCAGAAATATCCCACTACTCGCTTTAGCCGTAGCTAGAAATCAGGTTCAGAGCCATGGGCTGAATGCGCCAATGATCGTGCCTTTGATTTGTATTCACAGCACTGTGTCCTGGCAGAGACAGCTGTGTTCAGCAGGAGGGCACACTATTGCAACAGACGTAACAAATACCGTGATGATCCAGTGAAGGACCCCCCCCATCCCCCCTTCATAGATGCAGGCCTGGCTTAAAGGGGCAGCGTGCTTTCTCGTCCATTGTCTTCTCAGTCACCAGAGACCACTCGAGGCTGCCTGAGGTCAACACAACCTGGAAAAGAATGAAGGTGACCGGACCTTGTGCTGACCACCCAACCCCATGTGTGCCGGGCCAACATGCAACCTCACGTTCAAGGCACATTCCCCTGCTGTCCTTTTAGGCACCCAGCATATATAAGTTCTCTTTTTACAACCCCATCAAAATCCTGAAGCAATTGGAAACATAAGTGGTATTTATTTAAATAATAAAAATGACTCATATTTTGTGCTTAACAATGCACAAATGATCGTGCATATTGTTAAGCACTATATAACAGTCAAATGCATAAAAAATAATAAGTTGTAATAAACAACGATATAAACGTTGTATAACAGCAGGATGGATTGACGGTGAGGTGTTTAGTGCATTGTACTATGAACCCAGCAACTTTGGCAACCAAAGTTCAATTCCCAGCCACAGCCAATATCAGTGGAAAGTGACATTTGAACCGGTCCTGCCTGCCCACCCCACCTCATCAGGCCACACTGACCAACAGCGTGAAGGAAGTATGGTCAAACAGCCCCATGATCAATAGCACAATGTGTAGGGAGGCTAGATTTGAAGCTTTCGTGACTGTAAGGATTCATACTCTTAGGTTATTTCGGTAAAGTCACGTAGGCAAAAAATAAAATAAAAGTTAAATCATTATTATTTTATTTCCATTATTACTTTTATTAACTTTTAATTTTATTTTTACCTACGTGACTTTACCGAAATAACCTAAGAGTATGTGTAGGGAGGCTTTCACACAGCAGTGTATTGACAACGGACCTGTCAGATGATGTCTGTACATTCAATTGTAACAATAACAAATGCATACTTTGTACAAGTGCATTATTTTATTTCAAATCTAAAATCTAGCGGCACTGGTTTTATCCTGCATGTCAATTCAATTGCGCATGGAGAAGTTATCAATACATCTTTGAGGAAAGCAACACATTTTAAACACTTGTTTCAGTATTGTCCTATTAGACGGATGCCATCAGAGAACAAGAGAAGCACTAGAAATTGTGCTCAATTCCCAAGGAAGGGCTTCTCTCCCAGGTCAATGAAATTCCAATTGGCAACTCTGACTAGAAACGCAGCCTAAATGGTGCTAATGCAGTAAATTACTATTGCTATGTTGGATCGCAGTGGTATGAAGCCGATTAACAAGGGAAATTAGATATATCAAACTTCCTTATCAGAATTTAGCTATCGAATAAAGACGGTCACCACATCGTGCACTTTCAAATGTGCTTCTGCGGCCGTCTAGAACGCTCTTCCTTCCGATATTAGTAAGCCACCGGCGCTATGCACTTTTAAATCATCTAGATTGAAAACACTGCTTTTGTGTTTAGCTTGTTATCCTTCCCCCGCACCTACGATTATCACGGTTGGCTACGTACGGTGCGAAAGAAGTTCAACATACACCTATATACATAGTGATGTTGCTGTTTGTGGCACATTAGGAAGGGAACACTTTTTTAATTATGTCCTTATGCAGCAAGGGATTAAAGTGTGGTTCTGTGAAAGTCCTGATGTGCTGTGCAGTGCATCAATACATGTGTGTACAGCAGCATGTGATGACTGAATTGGGCCTGTAGGTGGCTGGCAGGGTGAATGATTAACCGGACTTGGACACCAGCCACATGGTTAATGGCGACTCGGAAGAATTGCTGTGTGTGACACACGTGCTGTTGCATTTTACAGAGTGACGGTGCTGTTCTTCACGAGATTGCTGTTAACCACAATAAATGTGTCTGCCCTCGATTTGGAGCACCTGCCCACGTCCTTCATTCCGAGTGTGCAACATGTTGTCCCTGCTGATGTTGCCTCTGTTGCTTCATGACAGGGATAGAGATGATGCAGAAGAGATAGTGTTCCACAGGAAGCATCAGCAAGCCTAAGCACTTCATGTTACTTGTTTGGCAAGCGAGAAGAATCTGCAGCACTCAGGAGAAACCCAGGAGTAGAGCATATAACACTTTAATGATCATCCTCACAGCAACGGTGGTTTGGGAGTTTCATATATCTTGCAGCGATTCACCAGCCTATGCCTGCGAAGTGATCGATTACAAGCACCATGCGTACACTACACCAGGCACCCATTAATGGCTGAGCCGACCGAGCAAAAGGTTCAGAGTAACTCTCACGCACGCACATTAGCATGTGCGGATACTTGTGTGTGACATGGGAAGGAGGCAGATTGGTCGGCTCACAGACTGTCCTTGGAGTGAGTGTACTAACGTGAGCACCTGCGGTTCCAATTCTCCTCGGAACTCCCCAATTGCTGTGATGGAGTATTTGTGTGGCTTTGGGTCTGCACCCCAATCCGCATAGAGAATCGGACCAAAAAAATCGGACAAAAAAAATAATTGGACCAAAAAAATCGGACGAAATGTTTTTTTACCAAAAAAATCGGACCTACAAAATCAGACTCTAAAATCGGACCCGAAACTGCTTTGAAAAATAGGCGCAGAAGCTTGGAAACAAAAAGCTGCACAAATACGGTGCGAGGTCTTATTGGAGTAATTGTGTTGTCCACTACTCCCAGACGAATATTTTTTTAAATAGTGCTTTACAGTCGACACTTTGTTAAGTCTAATTTCACAAAGTTTACATTAATCTCACGTAAAGTGAAAAGAGGCCGAATGGGCAGGATGCACCATAACACTTTAAAGACAGGCAGCTAAACAAATAGAGAGCTACCAAATGTCTGCACGTAAGCAGACATATTTGGCCCAGTTTTTACTCAGCAAACTGTCTGGGTATTTTAATGTAGTAACCGTCTAAGCTTTACTTGGCTTAATTTCATGCACTTCCAAGCTTGCCAGATTCAAATAGCATGAGAGAAAAAATACTAAGTTACAATGTTTCCTGGTACCTGTGTATACATGCGCAAATTAAGTAAATGTTCATCTACTTATTGAAAGCAGTGGTGGATTACATTTTGAATGCTGAAAGAACACACTTGCCTTTAAAAAATATAACAATATAATTAGTTAATAACCACTAACATTACCGTTAGTCTTCTTGGTTATTTCGGTAAAGTCACGTAGAATGGAAATAACAAAATAATAAAAATAAAACATAATACAATAATTCTCACGACGTTTCGGCCACAACGCAAGCAGCCGTCCTCAGGTGAAGAACAGGTCTGTCATTCAGACTCTGTCTTATCGACAGACCTGTTCTTCACATGTGGACGGCTGCTTGCGTTGTGGCCGAAACGTCGTGAGAATTATTTTATTATGTTTTATTTTTATTATTTTATTATTTCCATTCTACGTGACTTTACCGAAAGAACCAAGAAGATGAATCCCTGCAGTCACGAAAGCTTTAAATCGAAATATTACCGTTAGTGTTTCCTCTAGGCACAAATGTCATGACGTGCAGTGGCAATGGTCAGCACACTGTCCAAGATGCCAAGGATTGACACACTGGACTTCGAATCCAGAGGTGGCTCGTTCGATCTCGCACCGTGACCGTTGAAACCACGACGCGAATTTCACAAATACATCCGCCTCTGTCCACCAAGCATAGACGAGTAAACCGCAGTTCGTAAATCGGCAGGTCGTGTATGGGGTGGTATAAATGTGTTACGCCCTTCTCTTCCAAGATGGCTGGACGTGTGGTCGGCCAAATTGATGAAGCTCTCCAGGAGCTCTCTAAAAGCTCCCTCTATTGGAGACCCTTCCACCAGCGGTGGTGTGAGCAAGTAATTGCCGGGCTGCACCTTTACCTTGTATAGACGCAAAGTGGATGCGTAACAAGTATAACCCGTAAAAACAAAGTTAACCGAAAGAACCAAATAATAATTCCTGCAGTCACGAAAGTTCTAAAATTAAGATTGAACCACTTCTACGGGGAAGTTTTAAGCTTATCTTTTCTCTCTCTCTCTGGCGATTTGTTTTCTCTGCCTGTGTCCTCTTTAGAATGTTCACACTCAAATTCTAACTTAGCAATCTTTGAAATACGTAATCAACCAGGCTATGCGTTAATTGTGTGTTGACCGACCCTCTGTGTTGTATTACATTACATTTCGATATTTTACTAGGTTATTTATTTATAGTGTGTCTTTCTCCTGATTTTCAGGCTTGCTTGCCGTGTAATCGTTCTTGCAGCACCAATTGATATGCTAATTTTTTCTCTACCCCCCTCCCTCTCTCTGCCTCCGCCCCCTCTGTCTATTTAAGGCCACCACACAGAGACGATCACCCCTCTCTGTTACCTGTGTTACTCTCGCTATGTATCTTGGTAATATCTGTCTGCTAATATGTCTGTCTATAGTTTTCTGGTTAGATTTTATGTCGCTATTTCATTATACCTGATGATGATTGCTTGTGTTGCAATCGAAACGTCGTATTCTATTATTTAATTTAATTTATTATTTTATCTTTAGACGTGACTTAACCGAAAGAACCAAATAATAAAAACAAAGTTTTTCACTATAAATCCTTTATATGCGTGGCGGCTAGAGTCCTCTCGTCCTCTGGCTTGAGATGGCTGCCACCTATGGGTCAGATGATTGCATTACACCATTAAGCAATTGGTAATTAAATATAATATTTTTGTCCTAATAAATGTAAAATTTTGGAAAAAAATGTTCACGAACATTAATTGTCACGCACAACGAGTCTGTGTGGAAAATGTCAGCTCGATTGGATCACGCGAAGTGGGTTAAAAACGACCGAAAGATTTGCACGGTCGTAAGCAAGCAAGCAAACTTAATATAAAGGATTTAAAAATAGGTCAAACACGAGGGCATTGCCTTCTTTAACTCGTAAAATATCAAACAATAATTTCTACGTTCCTCTTCTGATAAAAATTTAATATTCCACTTCAGAGCATTGGTATTAAATTACAAATGTATTTTGCATTAGGATTGAACAATGCAATGTAAAACAATATGGCGAAAGAAAACTTGGTGGAAATTAATTTGAAGTGTCATTAAATGTTCTCAGTGGGCTCGTGAAGAGTCCAACAACACCTTAGGCTTTCTAACTCTTAGCCATAGTTTGCTGTTGCCAAATGTTGTTCACGTGACAGAACATGGAAAACATGAATGTAAAGGATATAAATTATGATGCTGGATTTTTTTGGTAGGGGATTAAAAAAAGAACCATGAGCAATACTTGACACTTGTACCAGACAGCTGTCAGGACGCTGTAATGCAGAGGTGTGGACTCGAGTCATGTGACTTGGACTCGAGTCAGACTCGAGTCATGAATTTGATGACTTGCGACTCGACTTGGACTTGCATAACAATGACTTTGTCCCACCTATGAGATGTGGACTCGAGTCATGTGACTTGGACTCGAGTCAGACTCGAGTCATGAATTTGATGACTTGCGACTCGACTTGGACTTGCATAACAATGACTTTGTCCCACCTATGAGATGTGGACTCGAGTCATGTGACTTGGACTCGAGTCAGACTCGAGTCATGAATTTGATGACTTGCGACTCGACTTGGACTTGCATAACAATGACTTTGTCCCACCTCTGCTGTAATGTTCCACGCCCAGTGGGAATAATTAACACCAACGGCTGGCACAGGTCTAAGCAAACTCGTGCCCAGTGTGGGGGCCATTTCCCCTCACGGGCTAGTCGTGCGATTAACGTGCGAGTTTGAAGCCACCTCCGGACGCACTCGCCAGCCTTGGCGCCCTCTCCCTATTTTGTGTGGGCCCATAACCAGTGCCCCACACTGTAGTAATAACGTAGGCCCTTATATATAAAAAAAAAAACCCTGAAAAACGAAATTCGTCCGGGTTAATCGTGCTCCTTTTTTTCAAATGCACTCGTTGAAACAAACCGTTTTGGTCTGAGCCCCCTGCTAATTTTGAGACGGAAAGCTAGTTTGACTTGGATGAGAATAACCCCCAATGTATAGATTAACTAGGAAAACACTTGTTGAAATCTTTGTTTCCATAAGTGTGGGCCAAAAAGAAATAGTGCTGACTTTTTTGTTGTTTTGAGAATGGAAACAACTTTCACTGGCTTTGAGAATTGTGCTGGATCATTTAAAATGTTCACACAAAATTTTCAACACATAACCATATGAAGAAAAGTACGTTCCACAGTTTGATTTAGAAGCCCAAGTCATACGTTACAATTGTAATAAATAATAGTGCATTTCTCAAAGTAAAACTGGCAACAATTAGACACCATGAAGTCAAGCAGTAAAACGCTCAAGCACATACATCACGCAAATATTTTTCCCGGTGATGGGAGTCTACCCCTCGGTGTGGGCAATGCAGCAAACAAACAATCGCAGCTGCTATGTCATGGAGTAATCCTCGACCATCTTTGCCCGAATCTGCTCGCATGTCATGCCAAAAAAAATCAGGAAGAAAAAATAATTCTTATCCGCGTATCTTGCGGCATTTGTTTCCTGGAGGTACAGTAACTTTCTCAGCCTTTTGAGTTCGGCTATCGGCGTACGTTGGAAGAAAACAAAAGAGGAGACGGTGGCGCTTTCATCCTCCAGACCAAGGGGGGCCTTAGCGCCGTGGCCAGCCTTGCAGACGGGACGCTGAAACTTGAACCACGTGAGAATGCGGACGCATGGACCCTCCAAAAGCATCCGTCTCCTCCAAAAGCCAGGGGTTGTTTGTTGGTCACTATCCACCAGCGTTCGGGCAGGAATGAAAGTCCTGTTCCTGATTTTCAGCGACAAACCACGTTTGCCCTGGAACGACGGTGGGTCGGTGCTAACGGTGGAGTATCCTGCGCGAAACCACCTGCAATTTTAACCCAGAAAAAACGGCTCATTGTGGAAGATTTTTACGAGGCGGACATGGTATGGGAAGGAGCTTCGCAGTTCATTAAAAGAAAACATCAGACAGTTGGCAAGCTTTGCTCGTAATCCCCTAGTTTCTAATTTAGCAGGTGGTCGTGTCTACCGCGTATCGTGCGGTTTCAAACGAAAGATACATCAAAAGGCATGCGATGCCTATTTTTACATTTTAAAAACACATTTGTAGGGCTTTAATATATCCCCTGTTGATTCTCCGATACATGGCACTATGCTGAACTACAATTCATTAACTGTGCCGATAAACTTACAGTGGAGAACCTTTCAGGGAATAAACACACTATTTGGTTATATCATAACTGATACAAGACATATGGGAACGAATCTCCTCTCTTTCTACATGCTGTAAAATTAAACCTCTTCTGGCAAACGATGCAAGGTTAAAGAAGAACTAAAACCAATCACTTCTGAGTTGGACCAACATTGCCGGTCTGGTTTCTGGCAAAAAAAAGATCGAGCCAGCCACGGTTCCCCCTTGGGGGGCTGGCGAGATGGGATTGGGAGGGGTGGGAGAGGGGTGTGTGTGCGTGGGAGAAACTTTTTACACATTAACATCAAAACATAGGCTAATACCCCTGGCAGAGACAATGCGTCCATATTTGGTCAGCCTTTGTTCTTTCGTTCACAACTTGGGAGATCTTTTGTACTTGCTTACTTGCAATCTTCATCTTGACAAATTTCATCACATTGGGTTCAGTGTTAATTCAGGCATTTTATTTATTGTGATTATTGTTATTTAAAAAAAGAGAATCTAAGATTGTGGATAAAATAAAAAGAACAACAGATGTTTTTGATTGAGATGTTTGCTTCCAAAAACCTTGAGCATCGTAAAGTGTAAACTGCGCATCGTTTTGTTTACAGGCATTTTGCATATTTTCCATCTGAATAGCGCAGCAATTCATCGTAATATACATTAAGTTGTTTCTAATAGGACAGATGAAACTGGAGCCTAAAGCTGTTTTGGGGGCCAACCTGTTTTGCAATTCATTGCTGCACATATATGTATGGATCCTGCACACTGCTTTTCAAATAAGAGTCTAGAATTTAATTTATTTTAACCTGAACATAAACTGTGGGTTCTGACCCCCGCTAATCGGAATTGGTAGAGAGGCGATCAGACTGTGACAGGTAATTATTTCCACATGTGACCGGAAACCAATTTCATCGACTCCAGAATGATGAGTGGATTTGTTTGCTTCACTTGGCAAGAAAACAATTAAAGAGGGGACAAAAAGGGAAACATCACCATTCCTTGGAATTTTATATGGCCCCTTCCTTTTCCGATGCATCTGCCATATCTTACACGAAACCATACTTTTATTGAAGCATTTAAAGAAGTGTACTTTCTAAAACAAATATTTCAAATGTCTCCCTCTAGTGGTGCTTCACTGGAATGTTTTCCATTTAGAAAAAAATGACCAAAACATGTAAAAGTGTTAACATCAGTGCCAATTCACTGCTGGATGAAGACCTCCCCACGTTCTGTGTCAGTCATGGGAGTCGATTTTACTATACTTCATCACACTGGTGGTTGGGGAAGGGGATGGTGGAGGAGGGCCCAAGACCGGTTTCAGCTGTGTGACCAGGATTCAAACCAGAGGTCGCAACCGGGTACCCGATACCTGTACCCTACCCGATACCCGGCTACCCGTACCCGGCCGGGTACGGGTACGGGTAGGCCGTGAGTCACTGGTGAGTAACCGTTTGTCACTCATTTCGGTTTAGGGTACGGGTACGGGTAGGGTACGGGTACCCATTTGCGACCCTGGTGCGGCCAGGTACGGGTACGGGTAAGGAATCAAAACCCGTTTGCGACCTCTGATTCAAACTGAGGTTCACAGTGCACAGTTTACATCACTCCAGTCAAAGCGGGTTCACGTTCTATAGATCTCTTTACGTTAATTAGGCTGCATGGCGCTCTAGCAGAGTTTGACCCGCTCCTTCTGAGGCTGCGAGTTCAAATTCCAGTTGGAGGTCGACTAAGTCCATCGTGAATCCCTCCACGGTGGTGGTGAGCACAGGCCCATAGGCCCTACATGCGAAGGGGTCGGAAAACAAACAGCACGATTGAACGATTGAATGTGTAACATATAACCGTTGAATGCTTTTCTTGATTTGAGCAAAGTTGTAAGAATGTGGGAAAAGAGATGGTGGGGAGTGAATTCCAAATTAAAGCAGTGTGTGGAGAGAAGTTGAAATATGTGTTTTCGCCTGCAATATGGTGGTCGAACAGAGTATGGGTGAAACAAAACAGTGATTCTGTTAGACCAAGTCCTCAACATCGGTGTATGGATCAACTATTAAAGTTCATGGCAACGGTGACGATGGCAGTAGCGACAGAAGAGTGAACAGGAGGCGACGACTGCTGGCGAGCAAACAACTCAAGTGAATCTTTGAGTGCTCGTTTATTAATCAACCTGACCACGAGGTGTCTAAAGCAAGCTCCCGGCCACAGGAATGTGGACATTCTAAATCGCTCGCCCAGAATCTCTTATAGAACACGGACACCGTCGAATTGAAATGAACACCGCTCATTTGAGACTGTGGACATACATATTTTTAAACATTAAAATATCGCGTTTCCCCGAGGTTACCCTGCCTTCTATTAAGATGGCTTTTTTTTTTAAAGCAAGGTATTACAGAACATGGGTTTCCTGTGGACAAACTGTGCTCTCCTAATGAGGATACAACCTAATTGCAAACGCAGCATGACACTAATCCTTTCATGCATAGCAAAAACTTACCGCCCGCAACATTTTTTCTCGTTTTGTTCCAAGAGAAAATTCAGTTGACCACATCAACTTTGTGTCGACACATTTAAGGTAGCAGATCCAACGACAACAACGCAATTGTTTTAATCGCGCGACAAGCAAATACAAAAATAGAGTGCTTGGCCGTACAGGTAAGGCGCCTGTCCAGTCGATGTGAGAAGTGGTTCCCCTGTTGTCAGCAGGGCTCGATCGGTGCCAACAAAAACATATCTGGGTTTTCGTGGCCATGCTGGAAGAGACGTGAACACGTTTCCATGGTGTTGGTAAAAACCGAACAAACGCACGTCATGCTTACTGTTCACACCATATAATTTGCCACGAATGCGTCTTTAATTATTAGACTAATTAAATGTGCTAAACTATGTCACGAGTTGTGCAAAGACTATATTTCATACTTGCATGGTTTGCGCTCGAGTGTATGTGTGTGTGTGTATATATATAAATCTCTGCAATGTAGAGGGGGGAATTTTTTTAATCCAACTAACATCTTGCAATACTTGCAAAGCAATTGCGGTGATCGAAAAAATGTACAGACGGATCATGAAAGGCTACGTTGCCAGTAAACACATGACAACATTTTTCTCATAGTATTCGCAATTATAATTTACATCCCTTTGCGAATCAGTTTCTGGATGAAGATTTCTTCGTCTCCGATTAGCACGGTTGGCTACGTATGGTGTGAAAGAAGTTCAACATACATACCTACCTATCTACCTCCCCATTCCATGTTGGTCCTGGTGGTTGTTTGACCATTTTTAATCACACTAATCAGTGAGGGATGGTGATGGCAGTCTTCAGGACTGGTTCAAACATAATTTGCCACGGATGTTAGCTTTGGCTCCGAATCAAATTCATATAACCGGGGATGAGGTTACAATGTGCTAACAACTGTGCCACTGCTACACTCCATTTTTACTTTTATATTTCATTTGATTCCAATGTTACTCTTTGGCCACTACTGAAACAGTTAAATGTGTGCTTAGTAACATCTCAGACATGATTTAAAGCAAACTCAATAAAAAGCAACCATAACGCAAATAATTGTGTATTCCTAATTTAGAAGCAAAAAAAAATGTCAATCAAAATATAACATTTAAATTAGAGTGGTATTTAGACAAAATGGGAAATTCACCTAAATGTTCACGCATAGTTTCATGTAATTGTCCAATTACACAGTATATGCCTGAGCCATGTTTTAATGAACAGTTTTGTTACAAAAAATATATGATGTAAAATTGAATATATTGTTTACATGAAAAATGTCCCAACCATATTGGCGGCATTGCTACATACGTGGCTAAAATAATTTAGAAATGTTGTTTTGTTTAACATCAACCACAATTGCATACCATGTAAAATTACGTCGCATAATACATTCATACACATCGCATTCAGTCAATTTTTGTCTTCTTCTTCCTCCATTCGAGTCGACGAAGAACAGCTTAAATTACATAAAATGTTGGAATGCTTTGGCAAAAAAAAAAAAATTTGCAAAGAAAATACATAAAAATTATTTCCAGATTAGTGTGAGGTAGGTAACAAATCCACAAGAGCTTTGTGGGAGACGAACGTTCTGTTCTTTCTCACAGGCGTGCTTGAGGCCCCCTCGGTGTTGGGGTCGAGTGCCGGGTTGGCTGGCCAATCGTCAACGCGGCATCAACAAGTCAGACGCGGTTAGCGTCTCGGCCAAGTCTCTTCCCCACACTCGTTCGCGTAAAACCAAACATGCTTGTGGCAGCTCCCAGGAGCTGCCCGCAGCTCAAACGCGGCGGACGTCGATGAGCGCAAATGTTCATGGAGGAGCAGCGTTCCAAACTTTATTGCCGTGTCCGACCGTAATGTAGTGCCGCCTGCCTACCCACTCACTTACTGCTTCTTCCTTCGCCCGAAGCAATTTTTTTTTCCAATGGTGCTTATTGCATAGTAATATCGTAACGTCGTGCACATGTAAACACTTAACGCGCAGACATGCACACACCCATGGGCTGGGCAACAGTCTCATTCTTCAAATAGAAAATAATGACATAATACATGCTTTAATGACAAGCACTTCTTGATGACCGATTCGACACAAAACGGGAATTGACAAAATATGCCTGGCCTTTTTCAACAGAGTACATCACCTTAAATTACGTCACGTAAATATTTAAATGGGGGTTATGAACACGGTCTGGTCCTTTTTTTATTTTCTTCTGGATGAAGGCCTCCCTCTTACAAGATCGGGTCATAGGCTGTGTTTTATGTAACACGCCCTGATTGTTCACCTCATGACATTAATCGTGTGCACACAGTATCACGCAGCTTTTTACCCACATTTCTAAAAACAGTTTTTTTTTACATTTAAATACAAAGCGGACACATATTTCGCTCTACATTATTCTGATTGTTTAATTTAAAAAAACTCAGTCATCTTCTGTCAAGAATGCATACTGCATCACAATGAGCGATTTCGTGGATGAAGCTTTACACCAGCTGAGATAAGTCACGTAGCGACACACACATCGGTTGTCATGCTTGGCAGATAGAGTCTATTGTCTTCCACGACCCCGAAATCCACAACCCCCCCCCCGACAGGATCTGGTTACCTGGCAACCTCAGCCCTAAAATATCAGAATCAGAATGTTTATTAAGACTGGAGAAATACGATGAGCTAACAAGCTCACAAGGAAAGCCATTGAAAAGTTTCAGTTGTGAAAAGAAAGTGCCCGATATTACACACACGCTTGTGCATCAATCTAGAATTGTATCTACTTGTTTATTATGATATTTAATCGGTTAATGGACTTATGTACGATACTATTTAGTAAACCACTGAATAGCTGTAAGACCTTTTTCCCACAACCTAAATAATATATTTGGAAGCATGCCAGGCTGAGTTATGTCAAACATGATGAGATAATAATCCAAGAACCTTGAGAACATGTTGGAAGGTTTGGGGTTCTACATATACTCTGGGGTATTTGTCAAATAAATTTATATGTAAAGGGATTTAAGATTACTGTGAATTAGAGTTAGGGGTGAAGTTAAATAACAAAAATAAAATGTTTACACTGCACGCATTTGAGAAGTGGTGGAATCATTTTGCTGGATACTTGCAGATTCACGATTCAATAGTTTTGAAAAAGATAAACAATATTAG
This sequence comes from Lampetra planeri, assembly GCF_965212315.1. Lineage (NCBI taxonomy): Eukaryota > Metazoa > Chordata > Hyperoartia > Petromyzontiformes > Petromyzontidae > Lampetra > Lampetra planeri. The sequence continues at coordinate 22,463,333 of NC_136109.1, read as the reverse complement.
CTCGAGAGTGATTATTTAAATCGTTGTTGTTGTTGTTCTCAAACTCTATGTTTTATTTTACCAGGGTAAGGCCCACTGAGATACACAGTTCTTTTCAGAAGCGCTCTGGCCACAAACGATAGGTCAACAAAGTGGCTCATCATGTGGAAATGTATAACAGGAGCCACATACTCTGAATGCATGTTTATTCTAAATGTGGAGGGGGAAAACAAAGGACCTGGAGAAAAATAAATGCGACCACGGGGAGAACATGCAAACTCCAAATATACAGGCGTCAGGATTGGGATTGAACCCACAACCTCCTCCATAGCCGGCGATGTAGTTAACATCTCACAACCGTGGCGCCCCATTTTATCAACTCGCTGCTGGATGAGGGCCCTACCATGCCTATGCAGCTCTTGAAGGGTTATTTAAGCATTCTGGTCTGAAGGCGGGCAGTATGGATCTGTAAAGCATTTAAGTGCAGTACAAAGATTGATTGTTTATGCTTCAAAAGTTGTTGTTTTGGAGATTAAAAAATAAACGAGAGCCTTCAGAATTTTTATTAGCCCCTTCATGCAGCGTGATTTTGAGCCCTTTTCTTGTATTTGATCAAATCAAGATGGATAACTTTTCAACCAAAATTGACAACCTAAATGTTATCAGAAAATTCACGATAAACAAAATGTTTACAAATAAAAACATTCTCAGAAAAAGCACCCCACAAATCATGTCATTAAAATACAATCTATCCTACCAGGAAATTAATTGCAGACGTACAATAAAACAACAAGCTCTAAAGCTTGCTCACAATACAAAGGCAGATGTTTAGAACATTTCACTATTGGTAACAAATAAATATTCAGTTTTCGGCGTACTTATGCCCCAAGGGCCTTATTATATAGTAGAACGCACTTAATGTTTTCCTGAAAGTATGCATCGGGTTATTTTTAGTCAGTGGCTATAAAACCAAACATTTAGTTCACGTACTGTTAAGAGTGTTATTGTTTTATCCTACAACACCTTGCTATTTAAACAGTTAGCGTATCAATATAACATTAATTGTAAGTTGTTTTATTTACAAATAAATATGGTATTGGAAACGTTTGTACAACATAACAAGCAACTGCTATCAAACTTTACTCAGAACGTTGTCATTGCATTGTCAAAGCACCAAGACTCCACATTGTGGTTTTCATTACTTTAATGATCCTAGGATGGGGAAAAGAGCATACGTACACTTCCTCACATTTTTGGAGCATGTGAAATCTAAAAGGGCATTTTTTATATGCAGAACACACCAAGTCTTAAACAACCTTCATCATCAGCCACGATCTATCCACTGCTGGAGGAGGGCCTTCCCAAAGGCCGTACATGCACATTGACTGTAACTATAATGATGCTGTTAGATTCACTCCTGTTGATCGGAATGTTACACAGCGGTACCATATTTACGACTGATAGCAATAAAGACACCCATTATACAACGAATCTCAAATGCAGATACGTAGCTGCAGCGGAAATTCCTTGTACATGTTTACATGAAACATTGTAATTGTAACGCTGCGTGGTATACAATGGCACACTATACATATGCCGTACTAGCCACTGTTGGCAGACTCACTTTTGAAACAATCTTCATTCTAGAATGTTCTTTTGGGTATTTTGTAAAAACAAAAAAAACCTCCACGACTTTGTAAATCCACCTCTGGATGAAACAGGAGTGGCACTTGCCCATTGGGGACTCGAGGTATAGTAATGATACACAAGGAGAGATAAGACAAATGCAGACAAAAGAAGAGGCACTCTTTGGGACTTTACCGAAAGACCCAAAGAGTATAAATTCATGCAGTCACGAAAACTTTAAGTCAAGATCAAAGAAGAGGTGTAGCAGGATGGGAGAAGATAAATGCAGCCAAGATAGAGGCGTGATATCGTATGCTTATTCGCATTTTTTTTATCACTAGGGCCCCTTGATTTTTTTGAAGTGGAGCCTAAGTTTTTTTATTGGTTTTCTACTTTTATTCATGGAGGTTGTTTGGCCATACTTTACCATGCTGGTGAGTGTGGGTTGTAAAAAGGGCCCCAGGACTAGTTGCTCAGATTCACTCGCCACTGATGATAAACGAATTTTGTTTTGACTATTTTTTATCTATACTTGGTAAGGCCCACTAGGCTGTATAGCTCTTTTTCAGAAACGACCTGGCCACAAATGATAGCTCAACGAAGTGGCTCAGCACGTGGAAATGTATAGCAGCCAAATACTCTAAACGCATGTCGATTCTAAATGTGGATGAAATAACCGGAAGACCCGGAGAAAATTCCACCGACCAGGGACAGGACATGCAAATCGCAAACATACAGGCGTCAGGGTTGGGATCGAACCCACGACCTCCTGTATACCACTCGAGGTAGTTGACATCTTGCCACCACGGCACCCTGAACATAGCGCCACTGATGTTAACCACGGCCAGGAAACAAACTTAGGTCGTAGCGCAATGTGCGAACCACTGGACCGATGCTGAGTTACTTGAGAAAACGTACCAACTTCCAAACTCAACAAATTACCATTCATGTCACAGTGTAGTCTTGATGCATGCCATAAATCTAAGTTATCTTAAACACATCAAGCTGTAAGTGTTTATGGTTTCCCATGAAAAATGGAATGTACAATTATTGTTTTATGAAAAATGTGGTCAAGGAACACATTAATTTGTGTGCTTAAATAAGTCTAATTATTGCCATTTATTTCTTAAACATTCCATCCACATCAACGTTACCATATTTGTATCTACATCAGTGAATATAACGGTAATATGTAAGTGCGGAGTGTAATAAAACATTTATTATGAGGGCAAAACAGTGACAGTTTTCCTCAATTCTGAGTGGGTACCAGTCCCCTAGCCAAATAATTATCCATAATTGTGTGAAGCCATTCAAAAAGGCACCTGGGGGCACACTACAGTGAAATTGAATGGTAACCCCACCCATCACCTCCACCTCGCCATTTACCAATGCAACGCAACCCTATGGGCATTCTCTCCTCACTCCCACTCAACAAAGCCTAACACTACAGAAAACAAATCGAGTGAGAGAGAAAGCAAGGAATCAATTTAATTTGTTTTCCCACGTGCTGTAGGAATTTAGTTCCACACCAACTGCCCCCCCCCATCCCTTCACCAACCTTCACCCTCTTTCCTCCCACCCACCTCACTGGATAATCACCATAGATTACATGCCTATTTGCCAGAAGTGAATTTTCAGTGCTCCACCCAAAGCAGACCACAGCTGCATCTGCTAGGGGTTTAGATTCTGCTATGATGGATTGATTTAATTATTGCCAATGTCACATTTCATGGAATTTGGAAGGTCTTTTAAGTGCACCAATAGCCAAGTGTTGGCTGGGTCGTGATGACCATGATACCATGCGGATTATGTTAAGAAGTGGACAACCAATTCTAGTATTGTCTTTGGAAGTTCGGTATGTATCCATACTTAGCTCGAAGCATGAGTATCCTAAATATCTGAGTGTTTGCTTCTGCCATTTGAATTCCGTCTAGACCTCCTGGAAGTGCGTTCAGACAAGGATAATGGGGGGAAGTGGGGTGGGAGGGTCCAATTTTAGTAATTCATTAGAATTAATGTGAGTTTTCATGATGAGGTTTATCATCAGCTTGGCTCCATGGAGTAGGTATGACATAACGTACGTTTGGAACATGCAAACCCCCAATTGCACAATAAGACTGGTGGGTGTAATTAGGTTTACCAAGTCTTCAACTTACACAAGAAACATTGACGCCAAGATATACATTTTAAATAAATTCCTCTGACAATAAAAAAAAATCTACGTTGCAGATATATATATTTTTTAAATCAACCTTTCCTCCAACTTCAAATGTGGTTTTCAAAACAATGCAAAAATCATTGGACAATTTTCAGAAAAGGGTGCCAAAAAACAAGCGCAAAAAAATTCCATAAAAGGCAAAATTGCCAATTTTGCTTCAAATTAATTCCAAGGGAAAAATGAACGCAAACAAAACATCCTACTCATCATATAGTACAACAAGGGGGTGAAAACATCATGTTCCAAAAAATAAATTAATAGCACACTTCCTCATTGAAATAACATCACGCATTCCTCCACTACAAAGGCAGTAATCAATAACACATTTTCCTAGCCTTTACGATAGTGAAACGAAATTTCCAATAAAAAAAATGTTGAGTGCTTATTTGCGTGAAGAAATGGCGTTTGTGTTACGTGGCAAAGTCGATTCGAAGAATCATGTTTAAGGAAGCGCCCACAACTAAGTGACCAAAGATATGTTTTGCTGGCTTGTTTTGTAAAATACACAAAATGAATCCAACAACTATTGAATTCACTGTAACATTTTGTCCATCATCCACCCACACTCCTGAAACAAACATCTGCATTGAAACAGCTATTAGCAAAACAATATGCCATTTAAGGGCTTTTTCAAAAGCTTTCCAAAGGATGCTATTCATCAGGGTTGAAGGTTTATTAAAATGCTTTAATTTACGGCTTGTTATCTGATACATTGTCAACAATGTAATAAATGGAGTGGTACAATTCAACGATTTATTTTATCAGCAGGCATGTGAAGATTCACAACCGTGAAATCCAATGAACTGCCATCATTTGAAGACATTCATACATATTTATCTCATTCTGTGTGGTTTTAATTATCCGTCTCCTCTGATCTGTAAATATTGCTCTGTTTTCATTAGATTCGACCAAAAGCAACATCACTTGCATGGACTGTAAATAACTGAGTCACAAATTGTGGATTTATTCTATGTAGTTTCACAATAATGAAACAATGCGTGCCGCTCCTTTCTCAGTCCAGTGAGGGCCTCCCCACACTGTGGTAATCATGGGGGATGCCGAACCATACTGAGCCACGCTGGTGAATGTGCGGGTTCGTGAAGAGGGTGCCCAGGATTTGTTCAGATGACACGCACCGCTGATGTCGGCAGGTCGCTGGGTTCATCGAACAAGAGTTCGCAAACCACGGTGCCACTCACCTCTCATTTCTTCAAACACTGGTTTTTGTCTTTTAGTTTCGTTGTCCTTGACGGTTGGCTTGCGTACGGTGTGAAATAAGTTCAATGTACAGACATATATATTTAGACATACCTTCCTCTGGGAGCATAATTTAACATTTTATCGTTTGTTACATGCCCCTTCTTTTACATTTACCAATTATGTTTTATACCTATTACTGGCATATAACCAGGTCAGATATGACTTGCCACTCATGTTTGCCATTTGCCCGGAAATTAAAACAGGCAAACGGGTTCAAAGTGTAGTAGATTAACCACTCTATCAATGTGCCCCCTTGTTACATATGCCAACATTAGTAGCAAATTATATCTTAACCGGTCCTGGTACCACCCCACCCTGCCCCTTTTCTTCACACAAACCAGCGTGATGATGTATGGTCAAGTAACCTCCAAGACTGACATGGCGTGAGAATGGTTTCTTCCAGCAGTGGATTTACAAAGGGTTGCACGTAACATATATTTTATTTTGTGCCTGTTTTTCCATGTTTAAGAGCTTAAACAGTGTTTTGTATGGCAATACAAATAATAATATCTGTATTTAGATACATCTCAGAAGTAGTTCTGTGAGATCACCTTCTGGAGGCCTTTCTGTCACATGAGGCGATGCACTGCTGATGAGAATTCTCAACGTGAACGTCATCTCAATGATTCCCATAGCACAATTAGCATGGAAATATAAAAAAATGGGCAACAAATGTATAAATGTCAGCGCTATAATAAATATTAAACTTCATTTTTCTTTGGGCCTTCACTTGTTTCACCACATCCTTGATAATTATTATTCATCTTTCAAGAACTTTTTTATGGAGGCGGAAATAGTTTAAAGTTTGCAAACGTGATTGCAAAAATAAATCAACATTTCTTTTCATATTTTTAAGTGCAATTGTATATGTGCACCTTTTACATAACCCTTGGACCGCTGGTTAAAATAACCATCTGCACACATCACACACAGGCCCTGTGACTATCGAGCACACTGCAGAGATATTTTCTTTATTAACCGCTTGCCGGGGGATATTTTGAAAGCTGCCGTGCTTCCTCGTGGCAGACCTTACTTTTGTTGGGGAGCACATAGCAGCAGGGACTCTAACCACACCCATATAAAAAAAGTTATTGGGAAACAGGACAATGCAAGATTATAATGACAATGTTATGCCAACAAACGTAATAAAGTTCCAAAGAACATTTGCACAATGGAACGTTGAGAAAAATATGGGCATTCACGTTTTATGAATGATAATTAATTAAATAGCGCCTGGATTGTAAAACGCACAGACGTGGAAAAATAAAATGGAATATAAGCTGAAAAGCGTGCAAAGCAGCACGGACAGGTATCTTGTTTGAATTACGGCTGATAGACAAGGAAGAGGAATATCTGGATTGGAGAAAAAACGCACGTCAGAGACATATTGTCTCAAACCTATGAAAAGGACACTGCCGCTGGTCGGACAGATAGCCTAGCCAGTGGTCGAGACTAACAATGGAGTGGCAGCCAAAGGAGAGAGAGAAAAAAAAGCCGAAAGGACGTTGCCACAGAAATGGAGCGATGAACGTGGCCGGTGTACAGGTGCTGGATTGAACATTGCACGTCGACACCACGAGAAATGGCGGTAACTTTGAGAAGGCCTTCATCAAGCAATAGGTGTAACATGACTATTGGTTGATATTAAATGACCTTTCTAAAATCTCGAAAAACATGAGGCCATTTTCCATAAACGTCATTTGCCTTCAAATGTCGTGTTTATGTTCGACAATTTGCAACTCACGAAATTATCATCACATTGTTTTAACTTTTGAAAACTACTATGATGTACGTATAAAGTGTTGTTTCAGCTGCTTCAAAAGAACGTTCCAGTTTAATTGAGGACAAGTGAGTGGTCATCTTGAAGTTTTGGAGTAAAATGAAAAACGTTTCCAACATTCGTTGATTGTTTCTAAGAATATGGGGCGAAAATTAAAGAGATACAAAAAAAAATAGTATCGGGAATAGTACCGTAGAGAAAAAACTAGCTACGTTAGTCACGTCAATAACACCTAATACAACACAGATCGAGTTTGAAACCTATAATTTACCAAAGCTGGTGAGGTTTAGTTTTCTGACAATTTTTTGAGGTCACATGTACATATTAATTTGAAAACCATTGTGCAAAACAGTCCTTAAATTTTAAATCAACCGAGAATAGTTTGTTTCAACATGTGAATACAAACATTTACAGCAACGTCTGTTTCAGCAGCAAACTTGCGGCCTTGCAATGAAGAAACTGTTCTTCATGGCAAGTCCCGTGGGCCACTATCGGCCCCTGGTGGCCTTGAGTGCGGCCCCCTGACGTGCAGCCTCCGACAATAAAGAAGTGTGAAAACAATCCCTTGCCGCGGGCGGTGTGGCGCGCCTCACACTGACGATGTCTAATCGGCAAGTGGGTCCCCCTCTGAAAATGGGTGAGGAACACTGCAACTGGCACATCTGAGCCAAGCCAGTGCGGGGGCCCTCACGGCACAGGTGGTGCCGAGCCGGAACCAAACCGTGGTACATTGGCCTCACAAGACATCTGAAAAAGGCTCGGGAGCCAGCCAAGGCCAGGGACAGGGCTAATGATACATCATTCGTTGCGTGTGATGGTGGTCAATACGTACACCGTGATGACATTGGTAGCAATGAATCACATATACAAATATTGACTCGTTCATTGCAATTGATGTCAGTGGCGCACGCCTCTGCTTATGTAGTTGAAAAAAAGCAACTTTTCAACTTTATATTTGTCAGCTGGCTTGCTTCGCACGGCCCAGGAATTGCGTAGTTGTACAGCGGAAGAGAGGTACATGTCTCACCAGCAGAGTGTGGCCTTATATATACACACAACTAAATCAATAATAGATATCCAATGTAATTTATATGAATACATGAGTACATTAACCACCCCCTCTGGTCCTCACAGCTGATTGGCTCGCAAGTGACAACATCACATTTATCCATCAATTTAAGACCAAAACAGGAGATTTCGCCACAACTCTGGCTGTCGCTTGATGAGGCTGGTTGTAATTACCAGCGAAACGTAGTACTCGAATTCTAAATGTTGTGGGTTTACTCTCTAACACAAAGGTGTGCTGAACTAGTCACAAAATTGGCACGTTTTGTTTACGTGACAAAACTTACTAATTGGCTGTGTTTGGTGGTGGAGGGTTTAACGACACATTTATATTTACGCGATCTAACCCAAATTAACCTCTATTATAGTAATTATTGTTTGCGAAAGCCTACGTGTTAAACACACATGCTGCTGGATTGCATTAAATTATAGGCAAGGGCTTTCCACACACATGGCGAGGCTCATTCATTAGGCTACCCTAATTTATACAAAATGTAATATCGGCTGTCATAGTGGATGGTATTTGCCAGGGTAAACAAATGCTGCTGTAAAACATTAGCCCAGAATTCCCAAAGATTGATGGCTGAAAATGTAATTTCATTTTCTAATGGCAAAACAACTTCGTCGGTTTGCTTTTTATTTTAACCATAATCCACGTTGTCAGTACATAATAGATGGAGAACAAATGTTTCCTACTGCACTGAATAGACTCCATGAAGGCCAAGGTGGGCTTTTTCATGCTTTCTAAGGTGAAAAACGCATATGCATGCACTCCGTCTGTTCGTCAGGGCATGATGAATCCTGAAAGAAAAAAAACATCCAATATGAACCAAAGTTTAGTATTAAGTTTTGTTGCCGTTAGAGGCTTTCCGTAATTGAAAACCGGATCGTTGATCAAATTCTAGATTTGAAGCTTTCGTGACTGCAAGGATTCATACTCTTAGTTCTTTCGGTAAAGTCATGTAGGTAAAAAATGAAATCAAAGTAATTTTTATTATTATTTTATTTTTTATAAATTTTAATTTCATTTTTTACCTACGTGACTTTACGAAAGAACTAAGAGTACGTTGATCAAATGGTTGCCTAAAACTTGGAACCCTGAACCAGCACCAGAAGGATCCACCTTGGTACCCCCAGACGCCCCCCCCCCCGGCCAAGGTGTCCCCTCCTGCGTGGAGCCACAATGTGAGCCTCAATGTCTCATCACGACCGACGGAGATACGTCTCCCTTCTTACCTGATGTGAGAATTACCATTGATATTGCCCATTAAATGCCGATTGCTTCCAATGCATGTTGGAAAAGCATTACATGTTCCATTACATGTATGTGATTTTTCTTCACTTGTTCCTTTATTAGACCACACAGCAGCATTTGTATAATACGCCACACTCTGCTGATGAGACTCAAAAAGTAGAAATCGGTCAAGCGTTAGATTCATCTTCTTGCTTTAAATCGAAATTTAAGCGTTAGATTGTTTGATCATATTATTCTGCAAAACATAGGTGCGGAACGTGCCGATAGATCTTTACATGTTAAAAGAGATATCATTAACCACAATTCACTATTACAACACAATACATTTTGTACCATCCCATTAATACTTCATAGTCTGTTTCATGCTCAAAGTCAAGTGTTCCATTGTCTGTGGTATTGCAGATAGTTTTATATCTTTTTTTGATATTACTATGAGTGCAAATAAATAAACTTCAGCTTTAATTTCCTTCTATGCACAGATTAGGTGCCTAACTTCCTCTTTATCTATACCTTCACCACATTGCAAGCTTGCCATATGTAAAACAAATTTCTGTGCATCCCTACATTGATTAATCTTATACCCTTTAAAACAATGTTGAATTTTTGAAACCAATGTTACTCTCCACTGTGCCACACCTGACCGGCATACACAAATGGCCCATTCTGTACGCAGTGCAGAAATTACTCAGACTAGTTCACGATTGCAAAGTGCAGGTGCAATTTGTAATCATTATATTTAACTTACATATAATGGGCCCTCTATTTAGAGGCACATGCAGGGAAAAAATGCTGATTATTATGAATGCACGTGCATATACCACAATGCCCTCGTGTAATGTAAAGCTGAGAGGGGGTGCACAGCAATGCATATCACATCCGAAAAAGTACCGAAGAAAACTTTTTTTATCGAGTAAGGCACGTCTCTTTTAAAGCAAAGCGCGATACATGCCAGGACGTTTAGAACCAATTCAAAAGCAACTGTGATTGAGTACAAATGTTTATCTCGAAACAATGCGAGTTATGCTAATTATCCAAGAGATGTATCTTCACACGTCTGTGGCACACCTACACGGAATTTGGACCACACGCAGGAAAAAAAACCTTACATCTCTCCAACTATTTTTGTTGTCGTTGCAGCTATAGATATTTTAAGAACCCTGCCACAACACCTCCAAAGGAGTATGAGGACTTAACCACTTACCGACCTCTGCGTCCAAAATAAACTGTTTAATGTTTGCACATGCTATTAATTTAACCCCTCCACTGTGCTTATTATGAGCCAACAATGTGCAGGTGTGCTTGCCCTGAAAACACTGCGAACGGGAGTGAAATTTGCTGACGTTTTAAATGAATGCATATGGCACCACAGGTATCAACACAAAGGCAGCATTCTATATATAATGTTAGCAGGTGCACATTTAGCACCGATCAGTAAAAAATACACTAAACAGAACATGGTATATAAAATGTAAAAGGATCGAAGAAAATGCAACTTATATAATAATTAAAAAACATCAGAACGCGACGGGACTGGTTACTTGACAAAACGAGTGGTGAAATGTATGTAATAATGCAGATGATGCATGAGAGGCAAACCCAGACAAAGAGTGATGCAATTGAAACTTTACATTTTATTGGGGTGGGGGGGGTAACTAAGATAACCTACCCAACTAATAATGTTTGTGTAAACTAGAGAACATAATTATTTATTGGCCAAAGAAAGTTAAAACACCAGGGCCAGGCGACTACAGCATTGTGTACAACATACTCCTAAATTACACAAAAACCTCAAACATGTTTTTGTCAATAACACAGTGGCCTTAAAAGGAAAAATAAGTGGATCGTGGTAATGGCCCTTCTTCACAGCAGATAGAGGCTGTAGAGGTTGAATGACCCTAACTATCCCGATAGGTAGTGTGAGATACAGAGACCAACTCTACATCTCTGGCCACTGTTTTGAAGGCAGTGTGATTGATGAACGTGTTGAGTTATTTTTTTATTATTATTTGTGCTGGTGCACCGCTGCCAATATCACCAAATAATGTATCTCCTCTACACCACGTAGTGTGCCCCGGAAAAATGCAGCGCTGCTATGTGTCTACTCAGTTAATTTTTGTGTGACATTTGTTGCAAATGGTTGACATGCATGTGGGCTTGCATTTATTTGCTTTCCGTAGTTATTTCTAAACAAAATCCCAACTCAGGCCATTATAGCATGGCATAACAAGCACGTTTTAAATTATTAAATACTGTGGAGATAGTTAAATGATGCATTCCAAACACGTTCCAACGCTTGGCTAATGATATTTTTTGTAAATATGGCAGTAACAGTGACCTCTTACAACAGCAATGTGAAATATTAGCATTTTTAAAATATACCTGGTGCAAATAAAATAAACTTTTTTTTTAATGCATGAAATTTGGCGATGCAGCCTTTGAAGTGGTGCACAAAGCACAAGTTAAACGCCTTGCTCGTCAATAGCACTGCCTCAATAGGTGACGTTTTGGGTCAGTGGCCCTTATGAAGGAGGGCCTTTGCCCGATACGTCACCTATTATAAATGTTTCTCTTGAGTCGGTGTTATTGATGAACGTGTTCAGTATTTTTATGCATGGATCATATTATCTTCCAATGCTCAAGAGAATGACATCAAAAGGAATAATGAATGCAGTGGGTTTTTTTTTTAAAGGGTTACGTCAAGTGAAGTCACATACTGGTGCGCAGCAGAGCCCGCCAGATGCCATGAGATTACGGGCCAAGTTTTTTAGAAAAATGGCAGACCAGTAAAAGGGGGGACTAAAACCAATTAACACTGGGCACTTACACACTTTAATTCCTGCCATTCCAATCACACTTAGGTCAGGTCTGACCCACGAAAATTAAATTCCAATGATAATACAGTTTTTTTTAAAGCTGAATGATGAAATCTGATTTGTGAGGCTTTCCATGTTCTTCGATAAATCTTTGGGTTTGCTTGTGAATAAATAACATGTCATCCGTGCACATTTTTTCTTCATGCGCCTCTAATGTCTTTAATCAGACCGTTCCTTTCGCCAAAATAATGTTCTGTAATTTCCCTCGCGGAACTTTGCACCGCAATTGTACAGACACTGCAGGAATTTCTTCCAAAAAGCGGCTTCCAATTTGGAATCTTTGCTCGGACAAAATAAACATGTTAAAACCCGTAACAGTTAATAAAAAAAGCAAACATTTTATAGCCAACATCAACGCTGCATTCAGCCTTAATTGCGGCACGGCCGTGGCATCCCAAGAGCGGAACTTTCGCTCCTTTTTCGCCTCTGCTGCAGCGTCTAGACCCCCACAACCACGTGCAGAAAGCCTCACAGAGATCGCATCACATTCCGCAGTCAATCCGCGGACCCACCCCCAGGGGTGGGAAATTCCAAACAGACCAACTCACTTCGTTTCCGTAGCTACAGCGGTGGGCTTAACATTGTACACAGGGACAAGAACTGCATTAGCAACATAAATACCCGAACGTGAAGTGAAGCAGAGAGATATAATTTTCCACCGCTTGTTTTTAATTTTGTTTCTCGTGTGCTGCACAACTATGCAACGAGGGAAAAATCTTAACCAAACACTTAATGCGATGATTATGCCTCCGAGGTAAAATATGCGCTTGTTTAACATGCACTGTTTGCACAGCACAAAGTGTGAGGCATGTCCGTCAAGGCAATTGACTGCCAATATGAAGGGACTTATTAAAGTTATATTATACATTAAGACAGCTTACATCTGACCCGTAGCCAGCCACTCGAAAAATCATTTCAGGCCTCGTACAAGAGCAGCACTGATTGTTAACATGGCTAATGTGGTAGTTTATAGCCGATCGCAGAATAACACGATTCCCTTCCAAGAGATGGCATTTGTTTGACTGTATGTAAACATTTTATCATCAACGATTGGCCGAAAGAAAAACTAGCATGTATAATCTGCAAACACGTAACTTTATAACTCAATTACTTTATTTTGAATTGAATTTTCATCGCAGCAATTTTCCAGAGCACATTGTTGCTACTCATCGCTATGGACTGCTGCCATCTGGTGGCTCTGCAGAATGCACGTGCACACTGAGATAAGCGATTACACTTTGTACGAGAGGACACACATTTAAATGCATGAAAATTAAATGTGCTGAAAACGTCGGTCAAACGAAGGGAAGAACACAAACATGAGCGTGCGTCAAAAGATTTTATGTTGTTGAAAGACAAAAAAACAAATCACTGTTATGATTTCGGGTGAGACACTCTGTTGTGTATTCATTTACAGTCGTGCATAATGACACAAGTAAAGCCACAAAATACGTCTGAAGCGCATGCCATCTTCTGCTGGAGAAAACTAAGTGCGTACCATTTAACGTCAGACACAGAACTTAAACCAAACCATATGGAATTTTTTAAGCGCAACGCTTGAAAAAAGTTTGTAATCAACCCTTACAAGGTCGGACGCAGTGGCATGACATCATTTAGAAAACATCCAAAATTAAGAGGTCAACCTAACTTGACCTGTGCTTCGTTTCCACCCCCAAAAGCGCCCCCCCAACCCCCTCCCCCCCACCACAACCCAGCATCCCCAGAAGTCCTTCGTGCAAAACACATTCGTCCTTGTGGTCAAAATACCAGAAAAAATTGAATGACTGGCCAGGGCCTAAGGCCCTATTCACTTTATTTCAAATTCCAAATGTCTGAGGTCCCAGAGTAAACCCATATTGTGTCTCGTATTATTTCACAACAGAAACAACTGCTCGTTGCTAAACAAGTTGTGCAGATGGGTTTATACTTACCGAATTCATGTTTACGAGCAAAAAAAAAATCAATGCAAGTATTGTTTCCTATGCAATTCGTCTCCAGTGTCCTCACACTGGCCAAAGTAACAAAAAGCGTTTTGTATGTATTTTGGCACCATCATCAATATTGTCTTAAAATTAATACCCACATGGCAGCCAAATCAAAAAAATACGCAAGCCATTTTGAACAGCTATACAATTTGTAAAATTAATTAACGTAATATAATACATTTTGGGCTCCTGAGACATTTTAGTTGAGTTCATGCCAGTGATATATGAAATTCATCATTTTAAAAAAGCTTTAAAAACATTGCGATGTATTATTATAGAAATAGAAGTAGCACCTATGGCATTGAATATTTAATAATCATTTTAAACAAGAAATGAAAAAACAACTACGTGTGTTCGTTTTGCTAACAAAAGCTTAATTACATGTACTGGGTGTGTACATATTCGATGCAAAATAACATCTTACTAATATACAAGAAGACATGGTACATATGACATAAACCAAAAACTATGCAAAAATATTTTCGAAAATATGCTTTAAATGTAGCCGAGACAATAATTCCCACAACCGTGGTGACAAGAAACCATTACGATGATTAGCACGCGTTTTTTTGCGTGTACCTGAGATGCTGCTGCAAAGCTATTAGGTTACCCCGAATGTCATGGCAATTACAGTACAATTCACCCAATTGCCAACAAAAAGGAGTATCAATTTTCCACAACGACAAAAAAAATCAACGCAAATTAAGGCGCACGAATGCAAACCCCGTACAATTATTACCCGAGCGCGAAAAATGCACGGAATTTCTGCCTCTTCACAAATTGCACACGCAGACACTATGGTCAACAGTTGCATTCTCTGGGTATTCAACTGTGAAACTTTCAGTGAAGGAAAATGAAACCAAAAATATCATTCCCACGGTATCCATTCAGCCGATATTATATCTGCATCAGTCAGCATTGGTGTTAAAGAAAAGCCATTGCTTTTCACGTCTAAGTGTGGTCTCGTTTCAGAAATGATTCCACACACCTATGGGAACAAAACGTTTAATCTGAAGAAATGACCACGGTTTAATTGCATTATAGTTACACTTGCAATGAGCATTTAAATGCCCTGAAAATTAATCACGCATTTCCCATCTGACCAGCATGTCAACGGCAACGCATGTATACGCTAGTTATCCAATTAGAAGCTTTAAAGGCATGAGTACACACTTTTTTTTCTTGAAGAAGGCCAGCCAAAGTCAACATTTCCAAGTGAAATTAAATAATAATCGCCAATTTTACTTTGAGACTGATAGTGCAAAAATCAATAAGCTGAAAAACGACATCGCTGTTTATATATGAAGGATGGTAATTTTACATATTACTCTTTGTTTTTTTTCGGTAAAGTCACGTAGGTGAAAAAAAAATAAAATAATACAACTGAATTAAATCACGACGTTTCAGAAGCAACACAAGCATCCGTCATCAGATGTGACCGCTCCAGCAGTCACGAAAACTTCAAATCTAGAATTGTATATATTATTGATAGTATTTGTGAGAATGCCTCCACAAGCGATGGCTTGTAGAGGCATTCATCCAGCAGTGGATTGATCATGATTGATGATGATATAGCACAAACAATGTATACAAGATGTACAAATTTTGAGAGTTATGTAGAAAAGGCATTCAAAATGTATTCGTTATTTCATACTGTTTCTATGTAGCATTTTACATGAAAATTATCATTCAGATATAGAATATGAAAATGGTTTGTATCTTTTTCTAAAAACTTTATGACAACCCTTCATATATGAATAATCTTAAGCAACTGGGTCCACAACCAAGCAATCAATGGCAAAAACTCGGTTGCATGCAACTGAATCGCTTATATGTGGACGTCTCTGCAATCAGTCGCTCACGGCTGCTCACAGTGGACACGCGCATTTTCCAAGTCATCTGCTCAGCGATATGTCCCAATGCAGTTGATCGCGTGCTGCACATTTGCGCACTTCGATTTGCTCGTTACAATGTTGAATACCACCGTTTAAAATCCTTTGTCATGCAACTACCATTCAGTGAGTTGCTTACCTTGGCCTCTATATTGGCAATCCCATCCTTTTATTGTTATTATTTGCTGAAAAGAGATTCGTAGCTCATCGGATTCCTCCTCTTGCAGTCTAAATTAAAGATGTCGATTCTGACTACTGACTCTGATGCAGACAAAGCGGTTTTGCAGGTGACCTAAAGAGCATTTGGTTGTAGAAATGATCGTTCAGGTGTGGAAGCGGATTTATAGGTTTTGGAGGCAAATGCTTGTACTGAGCAACACTTGGCCAAAGCACATAATGGGTTATGGAGTTTGGCCATCTTCCTCCTCATTCATCGTATTCACATGAATTAAATAACTGAGCAGAGGCCCATGGCAGATACATTGATACCTCACTCCACTGATGTCATGCATGGATAGGAGTCCAACCCAGGTCGCCAAAAAATGATCGTGCAGTGCCCTAATTACTCTGCTACCACTACCACAGTAAGCCGTGTTGAATAATCTATGCTTGGCAGTTAGGGAATGACATGTACGTTCGCGTGTTGAACTTCTTTCGCACCATATGTAGCCAACCGTGCCAATCGGAGATGTAGGTGTGATGTGCTAGTGTAGCCCACTTGGCCAAACCCACTGGAGATTGGAGGGGTTGGAACTAAACTTCCACTTAGGGGTTTGCACCAGGTACCTCTTGTCAAGGTTTTCTGTCAAAACGTCCTGCAAGTGCAACCAAGGTTGGACGAGCTTACAGGAAAAAAGTGAGATCGCTACGCGAGAACATTACCTTACGTAAGCTGACCAAGTTCGCCGTGTATGCACACACACACACAAACTTGCCCGTCGTCAATGCCGCAACTTTAAAATCGTCATTCAAAGTGTTATTAATTTACTCTGAAAGCCGACGGCTCCAAGGGATATATCCACGTTGGCCACCCATCAACACGGCGTTGTGTCCTTATTTGGCTCCAAGTCGGCAAGCACATGCAATGGTGGCAAAGTGCGCTGGGAGCTTTTCTCTGTAGGAGGCAATAAAAGAAAACAAATATTAAAAGTGCGTGCAATGTTTCTTGTGTGAAAAATGCCCCATCTTGCAATTAGGTCGGTTTAAAATTGCTCGAACATTCCAGTTTGCACGACTCACTATATTTTTTGCTTTCAATTTACAAAACACAACAAATGTGATTTAATTAAACTCAGCTAGCCAAATGCTCTCACACAGATTACACACATTATTAATAATATCAAGTGAATCATCAGCTCAGAGTGTAAATTACCCTTGACGAAGAACAGCTGCGTTGCTTGGCATGCAGTCGTTTGCCCAGAATTTATAAATATCCGAAGACGTCGACTTTCGTCATCTTGGCATCCCGTCGGTATCTTTGCCCCACCAGGAGAAGGTATTGGGCTGCACACATAGTCCATGAATGGTTATTCCATAACGACACTTCAAGCAGCAAACTGCTAAGGGAGTTTTGATAATCCTAAATAAGTGTTCACAGTTGTGCTGAATGGCTCCCGGTATATATCTTTCCTGTTATGCTGCTTGCTGTCCGGAACAACGTCCGACATTTCGCTCTCCTTGCTGGGAGCTTTTTCAGCAACTCGTTTCGGCTGCTGAAGCAGCTCCCAGCATTTGGAGCAAAACGTTGGACATCATGACGAACAACGTGAGGAACAGCCCTCAAAACACTGGAAAGCTACAAAGGAGTTTGAATCCATAGATAGTTTTCTTGGGTTAGGTCGCGTAAATATTAATGTGTCGTTAAACCCGCCGCCACCCGACGCATCGACGTTTGTGACGTAAACAAAACATTCCAATTAGTTACTGGTTCAGCACACCGGTGTGTTGGAGTTTTAACGCTTGGGTTTTCCGAACCTCACAAGGTGCTGCTGGCAGGGGGCCTTCCCGAGTCTCCTTTTGTGAAAGTGAGGATCGGCAATGGTGCTTGAGGTGCAGCGACTGCTGGCCAACGATGACAATGATGACCCATGACCTCTCTTGCAGGCATTGCCCAACTTCAGGGAGGAAGAATGTAAACCCTGTGAAGGCCAAGAGCCCTGGACATGGAGGCTGCTTTCACAATGTCCCTGTAAACAATAGATCATCAAATGCAAGATAAATATCTCCAGACCATTTGGCAGTGATAGGCTATTCATGTTCATGCTCAAAGCTCATGTCGGGTAGTGCCCATCACTCTTAGCAACCCTTGACCCATCGGTGGAAGTTTAATATTCCTTAGGCAGGGGCGGGGGTAGGGGGGGTCGATACTGATCATTGACACAATGATGCCGAATTATTTTCACATTTTATTGGGTCATTTTCTCCACATTTTATCCCAATCGTACTATGGGCGTCGATCCGTGAAGCTAAGTATATATTCAGAACGCCATCACAGCAGTGCAACAACTCATATGAGAGAACGGTCCACGGAAGTGGGTATCAAAGCGCTACCTCCGAGATCCATTGAAGTAGCCTCTGGTCCACACAAGGGAGGGCAGCACTTTCCCACAGTGTATGAGTGTAATGGTCGTCACACGATACTCAAACTGACACTTCATTTTTTGAGACGGAATTTGGCCAAACTAAGTGCAGAACCACTTCAGTGCGGATGTGCTACAGAAAATAAATTTTGCTGGATCTTTCATACGACCCAATACACAATGACATCACTAGCTATACTCTTTGTTTTTTTCGGTAAAATCACGTAGGTAAAAAATAAAATAAATGAAAACAACTGTGAAAGTGAGGATCGGCAATGGTGCTTGAGGTGCAGCGACTAAATTAGTTGTTTTCATTTATTTTATTTAGCTTCCAACATTGAAATCAAATTTACACACACACAGAAGAGTTGCATTTCAACAAAAAGCAAAACAAAAACACAGCATAACATTGAAGCAGCAAAGGATGATGGTATTTTTGTCATTACCTGCAAGGAGACTGCATTCGACTTTGCAGGTGACGGAGGTGGAGTCGAGAATACATTCGAAGCGTTCGATCGTCTCTCCGCAAGAGGCTGATGGGTCATCTTTTTGCATTTTGAATTTCTGGACTTGACACTGACCGACAAAACAAAACACAATAAATTCTAGATTTGAAGCTTTCGTGACTGCAAGGATTCATATTCTTAGGTTTTTAATGTTTTACCTACGTGACTTTACCGAAAAGACCTAAGAATATAAAACACTAATATTCCATTGAATAATATATTAAAATTAGTGGCGTAATAATAATAATAATTATGTGGGTTATGACGCACTTTTTTCCCTCCTGTACAGTATTTTAAAGCAAAAGTTGGCTTACGGGTGCCTCTTATAATCTGCTAGGTGTGTACATGAACATATCTGGACAACTTTATTGACACAGTACATACGTTTGGGGTGCGTCATAATTTCCAGAGGTTCTTGCAATCCGGAGAATACCATATATATTACTTATTACTTTATTAAGAAATACTGTTTCTATGACAACCGATGCACACGATGGAACCTTTGCAACTACTCTTACCTGCTTGCCCAGGAGAGGTACGGCCTAATAAGAAACAGTCCACTCTCCTCTTCGATGTCGCACAGTGTGCGAGTCAGCTGCTCCACCGCACGCATTCTTGACGTGCTCAGCTCGGCCATTTGCTTGGACCAGTGCCCGTGTCGCTGGAAATGCAGGACGTCCAACTGACAACCTCTCCCGAAATAATTCTCAGCAAAAGTACAAAAAACAGGAAAGCATCTTTCACACCTGTTTTTAAAAGTAGCTGAATGAAGAAGAAAAAAAACGCTCCCGACACGCATCATGCTTGTTTTCTTTATTGTGAATGGCCAGAGTACAGTACCTTGCTTTGCAGAGTTTCCATCCTTCCCAACAGCTCGCACACCGGCGGCGAGTCGCTGTAATTCCTCGAGACGTTGTCCCGGATCCTCTTCATGTTGACGTGCTCGACGTAGCGTTCTGTCATCATCACCAGCCTCTTCCTTTGCGCAGCCACAATCTTCTCCATCGCACTCATCGCATCCTAGCGTCGGCAATCCGCGCGAGAAAAGAACGCTGAGGACTCCCTGTTTTTTTAATATTCATGGCCCCCCAGCACACACACACCTACCGGTGAAAATCGTCAGCAAGAATTATTGTCTTCTTGGTTCTTTCGGTAAAGTCACGTAGAAGGGAAATAATAAAAGAATAAAAATAAAACATAATAAAATAATTCTCACGACGTTTCGGCCACAACGCAAGCAGCAAGCAGCATTGTGGTCGAAACGTCGTGAGAATTATTTTATTATGTTTTATTTTATTTATTTTATTATTTCCCTTCTACGTGACTTTACCGAAAGAACCAAGAAGATGAATCCCTGCAGTCACGAAAGCTTTAAATCGAAATTCAAGAATTATTGGTCATGCGTTTACCTCACAATGGCCTCTTTGGACCTTCTCGTTGTAAAATCCTCGCCGTAGCTTTCGAACATTGTGCTCCATGTCGGTCCGGGTGAAGAAGACAATGGACTCGAAGATTTGAGTTGAGGTTGGGTCCTCAGGCGAGCAAGCGTTGTCTCCGAGTGCACTCTGCTCACAGTCAAACGCACACACACCACCATTAAGCACTTTCTATCCCAAAAATACAATTTGGATTGATGTAGCAAAAACAGTTTGATATATGGATCATTGTAGACAGTTTTACATCTAATATATATGTGTGTGTGTATATTCTTAAGAGGTAGTTGGTCGAAGAGCAGAAGTAAAGAGGAAGGACTTGTATTAGTTATGGAGACTGTCCAATATACATTTTTGACAATGACGAGCATTATTGGAATTTAAAGCAAAAATACCAAATAGCTTTGGTAATAATTGAAATAGTTGTAAGGCATGGAACCAACGGTTCTCATGCATGCAATGTCTTGCTATCTGCAACAGGATGCTCTTTGGCAGCCTGCTTCCATTGGACAGCCAACCCAAATCAACCCATGCTGGCCCCAGCTAACCTGATGTCTCCAAGAATGCAAGACAGATAACTACAGTTGGCAAAAAAAATTACGTTTCCATGATTTGCCGAGTTATCACACCAGTTGTGTAGGCCTTTCCCAGAATGAGTTCCGAGTAAGACTTTCCAAGAAATGCGTGTGCATAAAATCACAAGGCGACGGAGCAATGAATTCAGCTCGTGTGCAGATGCTCGATGGATTATTTCATCGCAGTGTCATGAGAAATTGAGACAGCTTGGGGAAGCATTTATCCGGTAGTGGATTGACCATGGCTGATGATGATGGCAAAAAAATGTCAAGGCCGCATGCTGACTAAAAAATACATGTTCATTTTTAAAGTTACATTTAATGTCCTGGCCACCCATCACATATTTTCGTGTCAAATATTTGGTGATGTATTTTCCATTTGGCCAGAATTCTGGCGTAGGGAATTTCGGCCCAGAGAATTTGGTTTGCAGTTCTAATTCATAGTGAGCTTGAGTAAAAAAAGAAACGATGGATACGCGCTTCTGGGATGGACACTCGAGTTATGTAGCTCAGAGAAAAGGCGGTTTAGGTGATCGGTGGAAGATGCAGGTAAGCACGTCACCCACTCCCCCCACAAGCCATCACACACCTCAAACAAATAACAGCAGGCCAGATTGGTGAAATACATGTCCGATTATATACTCCCCAAACATTGAAAAAATTAACAAACTGTGATTTTCATAGAAACAATTAGAAAACAATATTTGATTGAAAATTGTATTAAATAAATGCTGAACAGAATTATCAAATCAAACACTGATTAAAGAGGAAAGGGTGAATTGGATGACAAAAGTCACCTAATTTAAAGGCACTGTAGCTTCACAACAGCTAGTGTACATTCATATTCAAATACGACTGCTAATACTGTAGCACACATTGTGTTTTTCAGTTGGTTGGTTTAAGTGCTCACGTTAAAGGAATTATGATCGCAGGAAAGATTTCCGGTCCACATTAAACAATTAAGAAGACTTTGGCAGTCACAATTTACACATATTAAACCCGGATACTCTACTATTTATATAATTCCATTTTACTTTATATAGAAAACAGCTGCACAGATTGTTTTGTGGCTAAGTCTTTCTGACAGGCAACTTACCCTTTGCAGGGCACGTATCTGCTTCCGGAGCTCTGCGACAAGTTTCAAATTCCTCTCCCTCTCCTCGTCCAATTCCAGCTGTTTGCCCTCGAGTTTTTGTTCTCTGTGATAGGGGGAAAAAAGGTAAAAACATTTCATTTGGGCCCCAAACTTTCACAATCAAACTTAGAGACCGTAGGCTCCTGTTCCATACGTACGATTTTTTTTCTCCTTGCGATACAACTGAATCAGATCGCGCCACCTGCTATGACAAACGGCTCAGAAGCACAGTCATTAACAAAGAAAATGAATCGAAAGTGAAAGGTGTGCAAATAAGCATGGGAGAGATTCATCCTTGGAATTACACTGAGAGACAGGAAGAAGAACATGTGGATTAGAGAATAAGTTTACGCAGATAAATGGCATCATTAGAAATGTTAAGAAAGGCTTGGGCAAAAAGGGATGGAGATGGCCAATGGTCAAGAATGATGATGGAGAGGCAGCCGAGCAATAGAATGTGTCCATGAGGATGTCAACCCGAGGAGAAGGAGTGATGAAATCCGCTCGTGTGTAGGCGCTCGGTGAATTACTACATTACAGGATTATGAAAATTGGTGACGGCTTGGGGAAACCTTAATCCATGGATTGATCGTGGCTGATGATCATGACGATGATCAACTCCATCGCAGTCACATCTCACAGACTTTGCACGCAACTCACAGGAAATGCACCCGCTCCTGCAAAAATCCCTCTGATGATTGTGGCTCCTCGATTCCCAGTGCAGGGTAAACCACCTTCACATTCGAGACCGGGAACTGCTTAACGGAGTTCTCATCTGAGCTATCGCCAAACACCGAGGTAGATCTGAAAACTCGCTGCGTCGAGCCGAAGCTGGATATCATCTCCAGAGAGCTTGTAATTTTCAGGCCATCTTCCGTTACGTTCACAGAACCCTGCACAGACCCAGCATTTGGGAGCTCACAGTCACGATGAAAGCATGGATCTTCACACCCAAGCGTAAGGTCATGGGTGTCGTCTTCAAGCATCTTCCCTCTTTGTTGGGGTAGCGATTCCATTGCAATTGTGGCTTCATTCAGCAGACTGATAATGACTGAAATGGAGAGAAAGGTAAAGGTGAAAAATTATACGAAATAGCCTTCCATAGTGTTTACGAGTTGTTCCTCATGATGTTTGGCACGATGGCCGACGTTTCACTCCGCATACTGGGGAGCTCTTTCAGGAACTGCACGTGTAGCAAATACATTAGACGTTGTGCCAAATAATAATTACAATTTATGAAGCGCCCTTAAACAATCGTTCTCAGGGTGCTAAGCATGGAAAGGCAAATTTTTTTTATTATCAACCAAACACCGCGGAGGCAAAACCCCCGGTGACACGTCGGAGGGCAACACACGCGGCTATGAAACAAACCTCTTGCAGTGGTCTTCTACTCAACATTTGTTCTGTACCAACATGTTAGTGATGAGGGGGTAATTACCGCCGGTGGTTTCGTTGAGAATGGTCTGGATGGAACTGCTCATGGACTGAGCCTGAACAAACAGATCTTCAGCAGCTCCAACTGCCAAGTGCTGCACCACTTGAAGACCAGATGCTGCCGAAGCCATTTCTGGACAAGCAGATGGCAATTTTAACACGCAAAGTTGTACGTTTATTATCAGCACTTGCGCCCCCAAAAGTCTTTCATAGGCCAAAAAAGGCGATCTTTGTTTTTGTGTGTGTGTATCTACGTGAATGTATATATATATGTGGTTGTTTGTGTATATACATGTGTATGTATGTGGATGTGTGTGTTTGCTTCTTGTTTTCCAAAATTATTGACTGCAGCATTGCACTCGATAGCATTTCACACAATACATTAGATCGCGTTAATATAGATGTGTCGTTAAACTTGCCACCACCCAACACAGCCAATTAAGAAGGGCTTGCCAACGTAAACAAAACACGCCATTTCTTTTTAGTTCAGCACACCTGCATGTTGCAGAGTAAACCCACAAGCTTTACAATTCGAGTACAACGTTTCGCCCAGTAATTACAACGAGCATGATCAGGTGGACAGCCAGAGTTGTGGCAAAATCCTCCTGTTTTGGTCTTAAATAGAGGTGTTTCAGCTCGAACAATTGCATGTGATCAATGTGGTGCAACCCAGACCAATACAATCAGCACTCCCATTAATCACATCATGTATCTAGGCCTTAATGATCATCGTCAAACTGAAATAAGAGAAATTACCTTTTTCTGGACCAGAATAGACATTCGTCAATAACACTCCCCTCAAAGATAAAGCAAAAGAGGATATACACTCAGTGACGTCTTGATCAATGGCCCTTCTTCATAGCACAGGAACAAAATTTGTAAAATCTGTACATTTGCATGTTGGCTTAGGTGACGTTCACTGACCCCTGTTGACGAGCAACTCCACCACATTGTCCTTGAGGTTCATGGTACAGCTGTAGACTTTGAGGAACTCTTGATACACAGGCTCCACAGCAGGCACGAGTGCCTCAGTCTTTCCATGCATGCCTGCTGAGCACAGTTTGTGAAAAATGAAATAATCATCGTGTGTGTGTTACTGAAAAATGAACACTGAAGACCAATGTAAGCTTAGGATATTGTTTTTTTAACCAAGTGTAACACGTATCCACTTACAGGAAGGACAGTCTTGGGCAAAGGGTGCAGTTGTTTCACCAGTCAGGGTAGAAGATGATTGCTCGTATTTAGTTCCTGCAGAGGAGCTATTTTCTCTCATGAGGGCATCACTCTTCATGTGTGTCCATGCATTCCAGGAACACACTGCTGTCTAAAGAGGGAGGGGTAAATTGAAGTAAAAGATCAACTGTCCAGAACTTACGCAACGTTCGCCGTGAGTAGCCCAGATAAACTTTTGAAGAAATCGCTGTTATTCTGCATATCCGCGAGCCAGATAACTTAAGCACGTGCTCGCATTGTGCGTGCTTGCAAGCCAGACAACGCGATTACGTTCTCGCATCGTCTGGCTCGCGAGCACATATAATGCGAGCACGTGCTCACATTTTATGTTCTCGCGTTGTGCATGCTCACGAGCCAGAAAGCGGCAGTACGTGTTCGCGTTGTCTGCCTCGCGAGCCAAGCAACGCAAGCACCCCCACAGCATCTCCGTGTGTTTGTGTCAATTCCAGTTGGTCGCCATTTTAGACTGGGGGCCCATTTCACATCACGGGCTAGTCCGAATTCCTTGCATTAGAATTCAGGCCGAGGGTAAATTTAAGCAAAATATGTCATGAGCACAATCAAAAATGTGAACGAGCAAAAGGAACATTTCATTTTACATATACATTAACGTAAAAAAATTACATTTGGCAGTATTGAAATCTTTTAGAGCTTTAACTCACAAGTTTTTTCCTGGGAAAAACCTGCCCAACTGGCATGGAGACTTGAGTCACCGGGAACTTTTTTTTTTGACCAACGTAATTTGTCCTTTGACTCGTGTTCTGCACAACTCGAGTGCACTAAAGTTGACTTAGAGTTGACTGTCCGTGAAAACTAGGCATGGGTGAGCACCTGTTAAGGTATCCTATATTGCACTGTACAGGGTATCATGATAGCCATATTAGCTGAGTGAAATGTGTAAACCAGCAAAACTGTATTCTCATTTGCCAGATAAGAAAAATTCAGTTTTGACTTTTAATGGCTCAGAATTCTCTTTTCCGTATATCTTCTGTCGATGCATAAAATGCCACCTGATGAATAAAGGTAAAGTCCTGTTTATGACCTTTTTAAAATTAAAGTAAGAAAACATTAACCATCATGTCTTCAATTCCTCCTCTGAAACTGATTGGTGGCTTATGGTATATAAAAGCATACTATTTTATATATTTTTACAAATAAACTTTTACATTGGTCCCCAACTGCAAAGCTGGCCACGGCATGGATCCCATTGCCAAAAATATTTAGATGGCCTCACTGCCAAAGGACAACTCAATAGATTTTTGGTGCAAGAAAATTAGCAGACCCAAGAAACAGTGCAATATTCAACACTCAAAGAATGTTGGCAAATACTGCGACGGCGATTTTAGTTTGAGCAGCCTGGGCCTGTCCAGAATATAGTAGAGACGCATGTGCTTCGGTCGACAATTTAGCCATTGCCAAAATGGTAATGAAACATAATGACAAAAATTAAAATTGTACTCATTCACCATATATTAAATTTAAATCACAAAAAAAATACTCCGACGTGATATCCGTATAAATTCAAACCATGCACATTCCACTTAAAAAGCAAACGTAACTACATTACTTCAATATTTTATATGAAACCATTTTTAAACATGTTTCCTAACAGCAGTTATTATAAACTTAAATGAAAAAAATGTGGCCCCTCAAGCTGAACATATTTAAACAGCCTTTACTCTTCATATGCTGGCCTAATGCAGCCACAAATATACGTTGCAGGACTGCACATTCGAGTGGAGGTATCAATGAGCAAATGGAGCTGTCGTGGTGAAATTGGGTAGCATGCTGGACTTGTAATCCAAAGATCATCAGATTTATATGAAATGATAGGACGAGTTTCTTAAATCCTCCACGTCCGCCCATCCAGAAGTGTACGTGGATACACCATGGTTAGTTGCAGTGGGGTAATGCGTGGATACGCCCACCTCTTCCAACATATCTGGTCGACGTGGAAGGGTGGCCCAAATACCCTCTAACGTTCACTCAGGCGGGGGGCCCTCCTGCCAGCAGTGGCATGAACAAGGGAATTAAAGTCAAACTTTTTTTTATTTTACCAGGTAAGGCCCAATCAGCCATATATGTCTTTTCCAGAAGCGACCTGGCCACAAATGATAGCTCAACGAAGTGGCTTATCGTGTGGAAATGTATAGCAGCCAAATACTCTAAACGCATCTTTTTAAATGTGGAGGAAAAAACCGGAGGACCCAGAGGAAAATCCACGTGACCACGAGGAAAACATGTAAACTCTGAATAAACAGGTGTCGGGATCGAACCCACAACCTCCTATATACCAGGTGAGGTAGTTAACATCTCGCCACTGTGGCGCCCCAAGCAATTGCAGGGGCTGACACTTTTTTTCTTTACATTTTTTTATTTATTATCAATAAGCAGCACTTCAGTTGGCCGTGACACGTGGTTAGGGGACCAAGGGCATATAAAAATGGCAGAGTTCAGCATCTGGGCAACAAAGGAAATACCTCGCATAGTACAAACGCGGTGTAAAGATCTGAAACAAATTTCACAGCAAAAAAAAGGGGGGCAAAGAGGGTGTTTATTTGTGCGAGGGGAACGTTTGGGTACAGTGTGCGTTTTTAACAAACTTTGGCTTCTCATAAAACACCTTATTGATCAACCAGAAAATTGTTCAGCTGAAATCTCACTTTTGGCCAAGCTCACGCCAAGGCAAGGAAAGGCATTCATATAGTTTGGCTCCAAAGTCTGCATGATTGATTTTTCTTCATACATGACAGCATTGATGAAAAAAATATTCAGAAATGAACACCAATGTTTGGAAACGATTAAAAGGCTTAGCTGTAGGGGCCAGTGCCAACAGAAGTCTCAAAGCCCCCGCCGAGAGAGACAGAGTCTCAAAGTATTTCATTACCACACTCTGCAGCTATCTGCTTCAGCAAATTCCGAAAGCGTACATGTCATCGTTCCACATTTATACATGCATAACTTAAATCGGTGTTATTGGCGCACCTGTCAAAGTATTGCATACTCGCCGCATTTGTCGATCCCCCACTGCATTAAGGCCTACTCATGCTCTGTTGTTAATGGGGGGTTGTTCAGCCGGACTTTGCGACGTTTGGTCAGTGCGGGATGGTGAAGGGTGCCGGAGGGCTCAGGACCGGTTCAGATATCACTCGCCACCGATGTTAACCATGGCAATGAATCAAACTCAGTTCACCGGTTTCATAGCGTGGTGAGTTGACCACTGCACCACCGCCCCTGGCACCAAATGCAAACTGGCACCAATTTGCTCGAGCGCTTTGAGTACATTTGGCCAATGCAGTACGTTCCTCGTTCAGTTGGAAAGCACTGCCTTGTCATCACCGTGTTTCCATGATCAGACATGTGATGGAAGGGAACAAGTTCGACTCCTGTTTACGCAGAATGTGAAACAAATAAAAGATGGCTGATACGTGGCTGCGCGCGATGCTGCTGCTGCTGCTTGTACCTGGCTGTTTTCTGCCGACCGTTGAAAATCCTTCTGAGCAAACTTTTGAAGCTGCACCATCTGGTTCACTTTTTCCTTGAGACTGTGCCTCTCCTGGCAAGCAGACACCTCGCATCAGCACAATTAAGGCTTCCAACACAAGCCACCACCACTTTACCAAGGCACAGCGGTACATCTTAATGGGCAGAAGCCAAAAACAGGTCATTCAATTGTTGGCAGTGTGTCTAATCATACACGGCATTTCTTTTTGACTTCATAAAATTACTGCAAGTGAAACGGTCTTCTATTTTTATATTGTAGGCATGTATTTGCGTCTGCTAAAACAAAAATTTTGTAATTTCAGGTATTTTAAAAACTGCATTTACACTTGAAATCACAACCACATGGCCAGTGAGAGTTGTAGTGCTCGATTAATGTGCTATAAAAACAGAACATTTTTATTTTTCATAAAAAAATATCGCAATTTAGAAAGCATTCAAAACGTGCCTTTTCCCAGCTTGCGTTTGAGCATCGGAGTTCTTCTTTTAAAGCCTTAACTTCTCTTTGTTTGCTCTCCATCAGACCCGTAATTTCATTTTCTAATTCATGAACGCGTGCCACGGCCTTTTTAAAAAAAGAGAGAAAATAATATTAAGCATCGCACGTGCGCCACTTATTCCTTCCTTCGTTAAAATGCCAATTTTCCATAAATTGGTTAAACTCGTCAAATGTAAAAAAAAATGTAACTCCCATCATCATGTACGTGGTATTTAAGTGTAACAGGAATGTCATCAATACATGCGAGAAAATATCCGACTGAAAGGACCTGATGTTCACTGACAACTATTAATGGCCGTTCCCCAACGCTAAAGTGCACGGTCTTGTGACCTTTGGGAAAGTGTGTAATTGAGCTCTAGCGGGAGTGCTTGGTACACTAATTGGCACATTTTACAATTGCTTTCGTTGCTTCTCGCAAGCCGTCCCAGCCGCTGTGCAATTTAATCACAGCACTGTAGCGGTAATGAACATCTGCAGTTGACGCGTCGGCTAAGCTAAGCACCGTGGCGCTCTCGGAAAAGTACAGTAACTGGGATTCAGAATGTTCAATTAAATTCCCTCAATGGGGAACAAACCGAAAGGGCACTACTCGTGAGTACCCAATCCTTCGGGTCGTCCGCCAACCGAGTTGCCTCCTCTGGCAGACGCTCCTCCGCAACTGGACTGGGGTTGCTCCGTTCCGATTGGCTGCCCTCTTCACTCCTTGCACCCACGGCCCCGTGGCTTGTTGGGCTGCCCGATGGCTCGCTGCCGCACCTCGGGGACACCGCCGCCTCTCCCGGTCGGCCATGGGTGCCCCCACGACGCGGAGCCACGCTGGTGGTGCTCGCCGGGCTTCCCAGCGACGGTGATATGTCGCAAAGAGGACTCTTCGGCGATTCTGCGGGAAGCCGAGAGTCGCCGCGAGGGCTGCTCTTCTCAGATGACTTTCTGTCCGGCGTTTTCTCTTCAGGCTTTTAGCACAACACGGTTAAATAGGAAAAAGGATTTGATTTAGATTTTTTTTGGGGGGGGGGTGGAATTTCAGTTTATGTTGGCAGCAATTTCTGGAAATACGTTGTTGAAAATGATGACCCGTGGGATTTCTTTACAATTTGTGATTTTCTCTGGTATTTTTAATGATCAAAACAACAATGCTCTACTGTTTTCTTCTGTCGCCCCAGACCAGAATAGCATTAGAGCAGATATTAAGGATGTACCTCATAACACATGTATGCTATATGCCAGATATTTAACTTTAGTGGAAAGCTCACCTAATCCATTGATTGCATTCTTTAATTGCATTGTTCATATTTTCTTAATTGAATCACACGAATAGCCGAATTTACAAAAAACATTATATCTTAGACATAGTTTGATAAATGGGTGTCCAGAATTTAAATATTTTACGTCCATATTATTATTTGTGATGAAAATGTACTGCAATTCAACACAACCACGTTAAACTACCTACAAATGTAAAATATTAATCTCTAAATACGTCATTATTTTGTCTTCCCCACCCCCTTCCATCCCCCCAAGTTTATTCCAATTATTCTTTCAGCACCATGTCATGATACAAAGTATCCATTCGCATGGCAATGCATACCCCTCGCGTTACAGAATAGACCGAGGAAGTAGATACCACAGAACACAATCGTTAAGCACGCTTCCCCACACCCCTTGTAATGGAAACATATTCACCACATGGCAGTCAAACCAATACCGGAGTTGGAACTTATCCAAATAAAGTGAAAAACCCATTTTTACGTGATTTTTTTTTAGTGTGTGCGTGTGGTCATTGGAAACCGAGCAGAGCCCATCAACTGGAGGCTACACTTGAGAACCCGATTTAATTATAGAATAGATACGCAGACAATAGGTTTTATTCATCTATCCGACTCTTCACGAACAAAAATTAAAGTATCCTTTGCAGTGACCAGTCATGGCATTATGGGAATGAACGTCAGCAAGCGTTGAGGACATGCAACGCTGGACCGGTTTCGACATGTACGTACTTCTTTCGCAGCCTACAAAGCGTCTCATCAGCCGAGTTCTGGCTTGCTTGAAACAATGCACGATTTAATATCTTAACAACTTCCACAGAAGTGGGTGGAAAATGCCCCCCCCCGCTCCGCCGGTTACCGGCTGTCTTAAAAGCCCTCAAAAGTTCCGTTGGCCTCGTGAAGTAAATCGACGCACAAACGTCCCTTCCCCGGCCTCCACAAGCGCGTTTTTGGTTAACAATTCAGCCAACTTCAACGCAAATATTACACGGACCGGTGCACAATGCGTACGCTCTCCTGATTGCACTGCGGAACAAAAATCGAGCACTGTTCATGGCGGACTGGTGGCACCAGATAGCGCACACAATACAACACTGTACGTGTGTGAAACTAACACAAGTGTCGTGCACACGTACACCCCGTTTTGGCAATGCATCTCTGTGCGAAGGTCTAACCCCCCACGCTGTTTCGGGGTCATGGTGGATTATTTGACCGTACTGCAACCACGCCAGTTAGTCAAATCTGTAAATTATGTGTGTGTGTGGGGGGGGGGGGACCCCCCGTAAATCATTGCAGGATAATAGCACGGACTGGAAAATACACGTTGGAAACAAGGTACATGGCTCTCGTGCATAGTGGTGGGAGGGGGTAAATAACCCGACCAGCAGTTCCTGAAGAAGGGCAGTTTGGTCCTATTATTTCAGATCACCATCGAGATAACGTGACCGACTTCATAGCCGCAATGATGCAGTGATGGACAACTGTGGAGCAGGTTGAAATGCAAGGTTCCAGGAATTGCTGAAGGATTTTGTTGTTGTTGGATATATGCACAATGTCTCTGGGCTTTTGTTTGTGTCCTGTTTGAAACTTATACTAGTCAGTGCAGGCTACAGGTGGGTAGGGGAGCAGTGGGTTATTCTGCAGATGTACGAAGCAATAATGATTGTTGCTCCGCTGTCCAAACTGTCGGCCCCGCAGCCTATAACGCATGTTACATACATGGTGGTAGATAAAGGGGGGACATTCTGAGCAAGGCCGTAGCCATGGAGTCAACATTGGGGGGGACCAAATCTTCCAGGGGGTTTGGGGGTCCCCCCCCCCCAGAAAAAAATATAAATTTAAAAACTAATTTCCTGCCTAAAATATTTAAAAAATCACTAACACATAGAATGGACTTTTTAATTTTTTACAATAATGTCTAATAGTATATTGTATTGCATTGCTCTGTTTTTTTCTTTTTTACCTTTTATTGTTTCATTGTATGTAATGGCAGAGATTAAGGATTAATAAAGTACAACCATAACCACAATCATATAAACAGAAATCTATTTAATAGCAATATATTGGGGGGGGGGACATTTTGAGCATATTTGTCCCCCCCCCCCCCCCCCAATATATATGATCATTACGGCCTCGATTCTGAGTAGCTTTGTGGCAGCGTGGCTCAGTGTGGTACTGTCGTGCACATGATATGAAATCCACGTGCACTGCACCACCGTGTGGTCAACAGCGGTACTGCTAACGTTTTCTTTGTGTGTGTGTAGAAAAAGAATAGAAAGTACGTAAAGTAATGAAATAAAATTAAATTGCAATCAACAGTATTTCCGATTGAAGGTACGATGAGACATGTTGCTGTTTAATTGAACAATTTACGTATATTGACCGTATATAAACACACACTTATTTTTCTATTTCATCTCTCCACAGTTAAGAATACAGTAAGATACAAGTACAAGATTTCAACAGAATGATGCAATTTTGTAAACCTCCCAAATTTTCTCCAAATCAATGCCTGCCATACCCCCTCTACTTGACGCTATTCACTAATTCCACTTCGAACGTACACAATGCACAAGCTATATAGCTTCACGTTGCGATACCATCCAGGTCAACCCAACAAACTGTCTGAATGTAAGCAATTGCAACAGCTGATGCATGCATGCCTCTCGTCTGGCCAGCAAGATCCCCCAGTGGGTGCAGTATGCCGGCACTGACCTAACTAATGCCACATGTTCCCAAACTTCCCTCTCATTACTGCTTCGCAGGAGAAGGCGCCAAGAGAACAGACAAGCAGGCCCTGTGAATTATGTGCCCGGTTATGTGCCCTTTACAATGGACGCATTATCATCGTGTTTTTTTTTGTTCTTCCACGGCATTGCGTTTAACGCAACAACAGAAAAAAAAATTGCTGGCACTAAGGGGGCCCCGTAGAAACTGGGGGTCAGGCAAATTGTTGCACGTACCGATGGCAGTGGAATGGGCTGCTCGCACTCCGCTCGTAAAGCCAGAGGGGACTCTTTCCCGGCATCATCTCGGCTTTCATAGACTTGTGGTTCTGCCAGGGGCAAGGACACGTATGAAATAAGACTCCTTGGTGAGTCCTTGTACCTTCAACGGCATTCTCCTTCGTGCCCCTGTGCGTTTTTTTATTAAACGCAACCAGCACCAGCACCGCCGATCACAAAACAGAGCCAGCAGAGATGGGTCTTTGCAGTCGTACAACTGTTCCTTTGTTATTGGTTTAACCCAGCACATTTAAGTATTGTTTGCTTTTTTTTAAATTCACGGCTGCACACAAAACTGCAACGGAGTATATTCGCTTGCCGCTTGCAGAGAAAGGCAACAGTCTGCGGGACGAACTGTAATGGTCGAAAGAGAGAAGGATTGAAGTCACCAATTCACGTGGGATTTGAAGTTCAGAAGTCAACGTTTAGACGCATTACGGCCAAGTCAAAAGATTGCTCAAAATTCCACACTATATGCGATCCATATAATGGGTAATTTTTTTGAATACAGTACTTTCAAATGTCACCAACAATTTGACTGCACTGGAAACAAGAAACAAGATCTTTATTTGTTCTTCCCACAAGCCTTCGTTTTTTTAAACCAGACAACTGAAGTAAAAACTCCCCCCCCCCTTTCCCCCACACACGAAATGTATGCAAGGGTTTTTTTTAATGCGTGTGCTTCTGCTCCTTTTGACAAAGTGCGACTTTCAAACGAGGCACGCTGCACTCATTCGCAGCTCGTTAGGGCCCCATGGTCCTGTACAACCTCAGTTAGAGGCTCTGCACAAACAGCCTCGGCAATAATGGAACGTAAACAACTGCCAGCGTGACTAATCCATTTTATTTTGCGACTGTACGGTCTGAGGGGTCGTAATTGCATTTAGTTAGACAAACACCCTCCACTCCAGCGAGCAGGGGGACACTGTTCATGCACTCCTCAATCCCTCCTTTAAAATCCACAGGCGGTTCGCATCCCCTCAATCCTGGGGTATGTGGCAATAATTTTCATCAGCTAATTCGCACAAATATTTTAAACTGCTCCTTCCTTAAAGCTGCAATAATTGCAAGTAATTGGACCTCTTGAGTACGGGGCTGATGACGCAAGGACGAGGGGTTAGTTTCGCCTCTCGTTGCTCAGACAGGCCTGCCACAAAGTACTTCTCAAAGTACACCAGATGCATGCACATGACTTTAGAGAGACGGAAGGACAACACATTTTCACATGCAGAAAAAAAAGGCCGACCACGAACAACAAAGATGCGATACTATGGGGATAAAAAACCCACTGAGGAATGTCGTGAAGTTTACACGAAGACACGCGATCACGTTTGTATTTTTCAACATTAAGCGTACAGTAGTGCAAGCAAGATGATCCATTACAAGAAGCATTTGACAATTTACAAAAAAGGTCTCGAGTTACTAACCATAACCAATACGGTACAGGTGAGCATGTGGAATCAGTAAAATTAATTACCTGCATTTTTTTTTACAGTTGATTAGCACTGCCAAAATATCCTCCCCTAACTTCCCTAAAGAGTGCGACTATGCCGTACTAAAAATGTAGAAGTAAATTGCACTTGAACTGCATGGCTATTCATCACTTTTCATCCCTATTACCAAACAGTGGGGAAGGGGGGGTGGAGTGGTGGCGCGGTAGTTAGCGCACTCCACTACGAACCGAGCAGGCTGAATTTGATTCCCGTTTGTAGCCAACATCCGTGGAGAGTGATATCTGAACTGGTCCTGTTTGCCCACCCATCACCACCCCACAATAATCAGTGTGGAAAAGTATGGTCAAACAACCGACATGACCGATAGAGCATAATTTGGCCTTCATCCGGCAGTGGATGGCCAAAGTACCTGTCCATTACTCAAATGTTATAACAGTACTATTATTACATTGTGCTACACCTACTGGACATTTTCCCTCTATATCCAAGTGGAAAATGTGTGCATTAAGCTCTCCGATGTGGCTCTGGGTTCTAACATCATGTTGGTCAGCAGGAGGTGCTCTCAGGATGGGGAGCGAAACGTCGGACATCCTGTTGAACAACGTGCGAAACAACCCCGATAACACATCGGACAGCTGTGCAGCACAACCGCGAAAAATATACGACGCAGGACATGCGTGATGCATTTAAATAATTAAAACTAAAACTATTTAAAATGATAAGCTCAACGAAGTGGCTTGTCGTGTGGAAATGTATCACAGCCGAATACTTTAAACGCGTGTTTCTAAATGAATAGAGAACAACCGGAGAGTCCGGAGAAAAATCCACGTGACCACTGGGAGCTCATGCACATTCCAAATATGCAGGCGTCAGGGTCGCCATCGAGTCCACAACCTCATTTATACCAGGTGAGGTCGTTAACACCTCTCCTGTAATTTCTAAATCCTCGTGCATACTTGAGGAGTTACACCTCAACAGTGCAGCTGTAGTTGTCAATCCCCCATTTCAACAGAGCACGTATTTTACCTTCAGGATGCCATTTTGCAGTTAACACTTGACCTGTGTGCGGAAATGCCCCGACTGCCTGCTGAGACAGAAACAACTGTCAGAAAATGCAAAAACCTCTGCTGCCCGTACTTTGTGCGAGCAGTTTGAACAAAACACAATCGGAGGTTTGAATTACCTGTTGGCATGGTCCAACCTTCAAAGAGGAGTGTGGCTCTTGCAAAAATGTTAACATCATACTTCTGACTTATTGATCTTACTGGTGGCTGAGAACAGAATTCACCTTGATAACAGCTTATGCAGCATGACAGGGTGCCCAGAAAGTGTTTAAACCGAGTGAAAAATACTATACTGTTATTATTGCTTATTTTGTTAAATGCTTACAAATGCAACATATTATCAACTGACGTAGGACGAATGCACTGAAGGATTTTGTATATGTTACAATAAACGTTTTTGTTTTAAATACTGTGGACTATTACAAAACACGTCTGTGTGTAGTAGCTTGTAATCCATTCACTGTCTATTGACAATTAGATCACAAACTTGCAGTTATTTTAGAACATTAGGGGGAAATATTGATTTGGTAAAAGTCTACAAGTGTGAAATGTATGAAATACATGTAGCCGTGTTGTATCTCTGAATTGGTCCGCGTTCAGGTAATAGCTCGCCACCTGGTGGATAGTACTTGAAATAACGCCTCGTTTTAAATTTGACAACGTTTAATAAATAAGATGGATACACATTTGTGAACAATAGAGGAGGAAGCATGTATAGTCTGTCAACGCGGTAATTCAATTCCAACATTACTCGTGAGATTCGGAGATCGTGCACGGAATGTACAAGATAGCACGAATATCGGTGTTCATGGCCACCTTGAATCACAAATGTCTGATGCGTAATAACATTTAATAGTAGGCTGGCCTGATTACAGTTTACACAAGAGAATATGTCATTACCGTTTAATGATGCTCTTCTGCTTGCCAATTTCCACAAACAAAACTCTTAAACATCATCTCACAGATGAATGCATTGTCCCTAATGACTCATCTGAAATAATTTTCTGCAAGTTCTAAAAGTGAATCGCTTCATATCCCGACAATGGGTGCACTATATTAAGTCAATAGTATCAGATTATTTTTTTTGCACCAGTAGTATTTTATTACCGTGCTTTATGCAGTGTTTACGCTAAATGGGCGAATGTGAGTTTCGGCAAAATATACGTTTTCTACATTTTGTGTAACAAAGCACCATGGTTCAAATTACATTTCCTCTGTTTTCCTTAAAGCTGCTTCTGGAAAAGACGACCCTATGTCGATCTGTGAATTGCGGTAAAGAGTTACACACTTCTCAACGGAACATATCTAAATTTAAAATAAAGTTTCTAAATAAAAATTCAAAATAAAAATGCTGTCGTTTCTCCCCAAATTTGTGCCATCGGCATCATGGCACGAGGCGATGCATTCATTCCGATCTCTTGCACAGCAGTGCGGAAGCAGATACTCCAGGAGCTAGCTGTGATATGGAAGCGGATATCACAGGAGCTACCTCTGTGGTCTCTTCAAGTGACATCTGGTCCACTCAGTAATGAGACAGCACTTTCCCCCCTACTCTGCCATAAGGGAGTATGGAATGTCACGTGAGAGTAATCCCTATGTTGACATTTTCTGAGCTAGAATTTAGCCATGTTTTATTTTATGAGGTTACTGGTGACCGGGCTGAGACAACTAACTCACTATGCTCGAGAACTCAGTTTAATTACTGGCGGTAAAATAAACCTGCATTCGAACCCAGCATCTCAGCGGTGCCCAGTGCAGAACGGTGACCTCCGAGTAACCCCGGTTACGTCGTCGAAATGCTCATTAACTCAAGACTTCAAACGCATTTACCACCACCTAACTCAAATCCATGGATGAGAATAGGTGTTCCCCTTTTTTCGGGCAACAAACAGGTGTTAAGATATTAAAACACCTACCTGACACTTTTTACAAGGAATCATGTCTGCATTAACCACAATACTTGTGGTCAGAATGCAAACAAAAAACTTACTCTGATAATATATGCATTGTCTTTGAAACTGATTGGTCCACACCAGAGACAGCTTTCTTTTGAGCCTCGTCTCAAACGGTGTTAGACCAGAGGATGCCAAAAGGCCAGAAAAAAGGGGAAAACCTATTCTCATATTTTGGTACTGGCAAAGGAGGTCCCATGATGTAAAATCTATGGCTTGGTAGCATCACGCATGCAATGTGGTGGTCACAAGACGCCTATATGCAAGGCACGATGGGAGCCATATCTTCCTGCTGTTTGTGAGCACACCTTTGCGTGTTGCTCTTTGCATTACCTCCAACTGCTTGGCCTGCTCCTCTGCCAACCGCGTGAGGCTCTCCACTTGGGCTATAGCCTGGCGATGGGCCTCCTCGGTCTCCTGGGCCCGTGCCGCGGCTGTGGCCACCTGCCGCTGCAGAAGAGTTCTCTGCACCTCCCAGTCCTGCTGAAACGTCTCCAGCATTCTCTTCACGATCGGCACAAGAAACAAACAAAACAAAGTCCCCGAAACATCGTAAGACGAGTCGCGAACAGAAGCATCTGCTTCCAACATTTGGCATCTGAACTGGGCTGCCCTGTCGATTTTAATCCGGTTTTGCACAATGTTAATGTTACTGTTCCAAAATCAGTTGTCGTGGAAATTATTCACAGTCTTAACTTCTGGTAATATTTACGATTCCTGTTCTTGGTACTGCGATTATTGCAATTCACAAAAGGTTTTTAAAAAAACGCATTTTTTGTATTGACACCATAAGCAACTTGATATCAAATATATGTTTTATTCTTGACAATATTTGAAATAGATTTCATGCTCCTCGATTTTAAAAACAGCAGAATTATTTAAGTGCAACTTATTCCGTTCGGTATTAAAAACACGACAGTACGGCACAGTACAGTGCTGTGTTTAATCATTACCTTTGTGGCAGCAGCATGGGTTCTGAAATGTTGGCTCTCCAGCGTTTTGATTTCATTCTGTTTCAAAAGTGCCTTCAAGTTCTCATCGTTCTGCTCCATGCCTTTTGAAAAACACATTGTAAACGTTAATGGGGTGTCTCATATAAAAATAAATAACTCAATGCATTCCAGTTGCCTTAACATTGATTGTATTTGGCTCCATTTAATTTCACTTTTAAAAAAAGTACCAAGAAACAACGCACCCTTGTAAGCTGCCAGAAGCTTTTCAGTCAGCTGGTTAACATCATCCTTGGCCTGATTCAAGGATTTTTCTATCCTCTTGCGCCCTCTGGTGGCATCGTGGACAATAAACGTGCACTTCGGTACGGCCTTGTACAATCCACAACGTGCAATCTCTCAAAGGAAAGATATGAGTCACGCTTTTTTGCCATTTTATATGCGCTGTAAAACATTCAGTTAATATGAGGCATGCAACAACGCGTTAAATTCTACATGCATCGAATTGTGCAAGAATCGATTATATGTAGTGTAGGCAGATCATATTTTAAACTTTGTCGAGACTATATTATAATGTTTAAGAAAACAAAATTGTATTAAAAACAATAAACAATACAAACTAGACCATTACAACGATCCAAAAAGCATGGATGCTTAAGTAAAATTGTCACCCAGAATCAAACATGTAAATTAATTGCCAGAGCAGTGAATTGTTACATGTCTGGTTAATATGACCGTACACAACTAATTGCATTTGAAACTCCTTAAAATAACACACATTTTACAGAAGATAATAGTTTGAGCATTGTCGAACGTTACAATTCATTATCCACTGCCATTAACCGAGCAATGCCATGCATTTTCCAACTTTAACGGTCACACTATATAGGTTAAGAAAGTGCCATCGCCCGTGTGCCAACTAAATAAACAAAGCACACCACCAAATCCCAGTAAACATGGAGCGTTTGGCCATCGTTGGGCCTAATGGCTCAAATCACATTACCAACGTCGCATGTTTCCTGGGATGCACTATCGCCCAAGCAACGTCAAATTTCTCTGAACCGAATATACTACGAAGAAAGCTCGACACCACACACAGCACACACACGTCTCACGACATTATTTCAACGACCAGAGTTGCAAATGAGCTCACCGGAAGCTTACTAAAAAGGATCATGCCATGATTTCGATTTAAAGCTTCTTTCGTGACTGCAGGGATTCATCTTCTTGGTTCTTTCGGTAAAGTCACGTAGAAGGGAAGTAATAAAAGAATAAAAATAAAACATAATAAAATAATTCTCACGACGTTTCGGCCACAACGCAAGCAGCCGTCCTCAGGTGAAGACCAGGTCTTAGAGTCGCGGCATCTCTTCAGAAAGGTGAGGGACTCGATTAGCTGAGCCTTCTTATCACGGAGCTTGTTGAAGGCTCTTAAAGTTTTATGGAATCCCACCCCGTGGTGGCGGTTAGATTTCGATTTAAAGCTTTTGTGACTGCAGGGATTCATCTTCTTGGTTCTTTCGGTAAAGTCACGTAGAAGGGAAGTAATAAAATAATAAAAAATAAAACATAATAACAACACAAGCAGCCGTCCTCAGGTGAAGACCAGGTATGTCGAGGCGACAGTGTCGCTTGCGTTGTGGCCGAAACGTCGTGATAATTATTTTTTTATGTTTAATTTTTATTATTTTATTACTTCCCTTCTACGTGACTTTACCGAAAGAACCAAGAAGATCAAGCCATGCTTTAGAGTTTATGAAGTAATTGCAAGCAGCAGTCTATTCCGCTACATAAAACATCTACGTATATAAGTTAATTATTGTTGGGTCAAATACCAAACATTACTGCAGCACACATTCCCATCACACATACAAGTGGTAATAGCTTGATGCTTAAGAAGGACTTGCAAGGAGGCATCCTTCTTTGCCTGTACAGGAAAAATGCACACATCTGGGTCATGCAGAAAGCTATTACATCCATCAACTACGACCTCATGAATGTTTGTCATTGTCTACATCAGTAAATGCTGAAAAGTTTCCACCAACAGCAAAAGTTGCTTAAAATTCAGACACACTCAGACACCATTTCTATATAGGATCGATTAGAGTGAAACATCCCAATTCTGCTGATATTAGGGTACACTATGGGGAGATCCTATTCCCTCCTGTTGTATCGTGCATGTTATGCTAATCCACACAGCGTAGCATGGGTGAATTCAGATCATAGATAATGCCAACGAATCACTTCCTTCCTGGCCAATTCAAGTCTGCTTCAATCCACAGGGAATACCATTCATGAATGTGCCACCCCTTCCAGGTGATTCTTCTCATCTATGCTCAAGCGGCGCAGATAATAGGATGAATAATATACTCGTGGGAGATGACTTCTGGATAACATCTGGTTGGGTCAAATTCCCAGGTACGAACTAGTAATATAATTCACTTGCTACAATTTCTGGGTTGTGTGTTTTATCACCGATTTTTAAAAGTGTATTTAATACAATTAAATAAATGTGCGGATAATAGGGAGATCCGTGAATCAACCTGCGGGGGTGGATAATCGGAAGAGCGGGTAATAGGACAGCAGTTAATAGGCGTTTTACTAAATTAATGAATGGATGTGAAATATATTTGTAAAAGTAGGTTTACTTTTTTGTTCCTTTTGAATCAAGGATGCTCAGATAGGACATCATCTCCTTACTAAGCTCAAGCATCCTCTGGGTCGCATTCTCAGCAGAGAGCAGTGCTTCCTGAACCTGATGTAAGATCACATTGATGACAAATGTTACTTGATGGGTAAAAAAATGACAGTTGTGAAAAGCTCTTCACATATACAGTACAATAAAAAATTATAAAAATTCATTACAGTTCGCACAATGTATTGTTAATAAGCAGACAAATTATCAAGTACATTTCAAACAAGAAAATCGTGTGTACAATTATTTTCCATTTTTTTATATTTATAAGCGTGTAGAATGATTACAAAAATGCAGGTGCAATTACATTCTCTGCAGGGACTGAAATCCCATACCTTTTCAGTGGAGTCGTCAAAGTCGAGAACATCTCTGTCAACGGTCTCTTCATAATCCGAAGGAAAACGTGAATTCTTACTGAAGAACTGTGTTTCAGTGCAGAGTAAAACACACGGCCGCAGAATGACGCAACAATTCATAAACCATTTGAAAAGCGAAAATCAAACACTGACCATACTGCACAGCAGCCCTGCAGCGTGACCTTCACATTTTAAACACCGGACATAACGAGTAACGATGTGATGACCTGTTTTTGTCGATCATACATTTTGCTCTTGGGGCCGTCCATAAATGACGTCATACGATTTTGAACGATTTTTTACCCCCCCCCCCCCCTTCGTCACACGGCGTCACAAAAAGTCAGACCCCCCCCCTCAAATATGACGTCACAAAGCTCTGCCCCCTCCAAAATAAAACATGCTTCAAATCGCTTTAAACTAATGTCATTGTAGTGCGTATTTAATGTGGCGCTGCACTCTATGTTGTAGGAGAAAACATTTATTATAAAGTATATTTAATTAAGTAGAACGTGTTGTCTATATGTATTTAAAGTTGCGCATTTTGATGTGACGTCACATTTCTCAAACCCTCCCCCCCTCGTCACACATCGTCACGAATGTCTGACCCCACCCCCCCCAGGTGCGTGACGTCATTTATGGACGGCCCCCTAGTTCTCATCCCCTATGTTTAAGGAAAGGCTACAATGCCCATCGCTTAACTGATAAGAAAGAGGGGCTGGGGTGGGGGCTCATTGGCCTTCAGCCCCCCCCCG
Organism: Lampetra planeri; assembly: GCF_965212315.1. Taxonomy (NCBI): domain Eukaryota; kingdom Metazoa; phylum Chordata; class Hyperoartia; order Petromyzontiformes; family Petromyzontidae; genus Lampetra; species Lampetra planeri. The sequence continues at coordinate 22,421,012 of NC_136109.1, read as the reverse complement.
CCACTCCTCCCACTTCCCCTCCTTCGATGCTGCATATTTGCAGTATCGTATAATTTCATACCGTATGATTATATATCGCAATGGAACGCAGCAGAGCCTAAGTCAATCATTACTCCGACCATTTTGGTCAGTTTTAGTAAAAATCAACTCTCACTCAGTCATTTTCCTGCTGTTGCTACAGTACTTTCCCGTCCTTGCGTATCACAAAGGGGGATTCACCTCCTGCAGCTGGGTCAGGACCTGCTCTTGTTGATCACAGGTCTCCTGAAAGCCCACGATGAATACGGTCACCTGCTGCTCGTACCTCTTCCTGTCCAGCACGTTCGACAGGAGGCCCTCCAACTGATCCTTGCAACACACACGACACACACAGTCATACTCTTTGGTTCTTTCGGTAAAGTCACGTAGGTATAAAATAAAATAAATCACGACGTTTCAGGCGCAACACAAGCGTACCGTCATCAGGTGACCATCAGGTGACGGACGCTTGTGTTGAGCCCGAAACGTCGTGATTTATTTTATTTTCTACCTACGTGAATTTACCGAAAGAACCAAAGAGTATGGATTCCTGCAGTCACGAAAGCTTCAAATCAAGATTGATATTGGTTGATTGTTAAAATAGTATTGCTTGTTGGATTATGCAAATGTAGTGTCTTTAATCAATCCACTGCTGGAAGAAGGCCGCCCCATGGCGTGCGGGGTTGTGTGATCGTACATCCGTCACCGCACCTCCGATTAGCACGGCTGGGAAGTACGGTGCGAAAGAAGTTCAACATACACACATACTGGCCAATGTATACATATCAATATTTAATTAAGGAAAAGTTAAGGACATGTCGTAAGAGTGCATATGGATTGAGAGCCTTACAGATGCCAGTTATTTCGGTGTTATGTTGATCAATATTACATGCATCTTATGTGTTTTAAGTGTTGCAAATACCAGGTCCTCCAGAAACGTCATGCTCGTCCTGCTTTTATACGAATCGAAAACTTGCCGGCTACTCTCTTCGTACGCCTCCACAGTCTTTAAAGGGGCATGTCACAAAATACCACAAGCAGAATTGTTAAGTCATGGGTTTCATCCACATTCAACAAATAGTCTTGATTTAGATAGATTAATGCAACAAATACAATACGGGAAATAATCTGTATTGTTTACGTAATGTATAGATGGAATGACACGAAAATGATGTATACAACAGTGGGACATGGACATTTATCACACGTCCCCGAAAATACAACATTCGATAAATACCCTTCAATTCATGAGATATAAAAATACGCTGGCGAGGATTTGCACATCGTACACAGTCACACACACACACGCATATCTCATAAAATCACACGGTATCTATTTTCATTGGCAACGTACCGCATCAACTCTGCACTTGATGCGTTCCAGCTCTTCCTTTGTTTCACCCAGCTGCCTGTTCTTTTGACCATGAGTCACGCGATGGAGGACATTCTTCACCTGCGTGTCGCTCAATCTCTGCTCCTCCGTCTCCTGCCACTCTCTCGCCTGCCTCCGAAGGGGACCTCCCGAGCTGGGAGCTTCACCAAAGTAGATCGTCTGCTGACGCAAACGTTGCAGGCCCGTTCCTTCTCTCGGCTGCATGTTCTGACTGTTCAGCCTCATGGGTCTGAGCTTTGCACGGAGCTTTCCACTCAGCACAGCCCCACTCTGACGGCTGTCCATCATCCTGAGCGTTCACCAATTTATATTTGGCGAACCTTAACGAATTGGCTGTGTCGGACGGTGGTGGGTTAACGACGCATTTATATGTACGCGATCTAACCCAAAAAAAAACGTTATTATGGAAAAGATTGGTCGCGAAAGCCTACGTGTTAAACGCATTTATTATTTATTATTACATCATAGCAAACTATGAAGTAATACACTTCAACAAATTTGTTTCAATAATCAAAATAATTGAATGTGAAGTAATATTTCAACTTTACACCACTGATGTGTAATTGTTCAGATAAAGGAAACAGCAAATCGGTCGCTCGATTTCAACTATACAAAAACAACAACAAAAATTGCTGTCCAACTGGCTTGAGATGTCGCACAAGTACCACAGCAGAGGGCACGCGTGTTGGTACGGTCAAGTGTGTATTGTTCCGAACGTGGTTTGTTGATGCCAATGTGCACTCACCCATGCGCTAAAGTTAGTGTTGATGTTGCCAAGACGACGGCACGCGTCACTGTGTCTACTCGATCGGAAACTTTGAAACTTTGTTCAACCATTGAGCAATTATTTATACACGGATAACCGTGACGCATTTGTACACACACACACCAATTTTTTTTTTACTTCGGACTGAACAATGTCCCTCCACGCTTCAGGGGTGTTAAAACGTATTTTAATATTTTGTGTTCCCCAAAATTATTATCCAAAATGCTGTATATAATGTTCTATTAATATATACACACAGATACAATTAGTGTAGAAGCCAAATAACCAGACAATTCATACTAGTATTTGAATAAATGTCGGTGAAATGTACAAACAATGGCGATGTTTAACACTTTGATGATGTGGGGCAAACAAACGTGGTTGTTTAGTAACTGCAGCTACATATCAATAACATTCCTTTCCTTTGTTAATGCTACTCCCTGCACCCCCCCCTTGGTGCTGTTGATCCTGCATAATGCATGGGCATAATATGCCTTTGAACCCCCCCCCCCGCCCACCTCCTACGCATAAATTCCTCTTCATATGCACATTCTTTTTTGTTAAGGCGCTCTTCCACCTCCAACCCAGTTTATATATAAGCTCCTAGCTTGGTAGTGTCTCATTCTTCACCTGAAGACGGCTGCTTGCGTTGTAGCCGAAACGTCGTGAGAATTATTTCATTTTATTATGTTTTATTTTTATTATTTTATTACTTCCCTTCTACGTGACTTTACCGAAAGAACCAAGAAGATAAACGTGATGTCCATTGTGAAAAATTCTGTTGCAGCATTTTAAAATGATCAACACCAGATGGCGATACAGGCCGTCGATTAATTGGTCAAAAACTGTTTGTGCAATGGAGATTTCCCTCCCTCGTTGAGTCCATCTCGACAAAAACGATGTTTTCATTCTAGTCAGCTCATTCATTATAGCCAGGTCATTCATTATAGCCAGGTCATTCATTATAGCCAGATCCATCTTCTTGGTTCTTTCGGTAAAGACGTGACTTTACCAAAAGAACCAAGAAGATGAATCCCTGCAGTCACGAAAGCTTTAAATCGAAATATAGCCAGATCATTCACTATAGCCAGCTCATTCATTATAGCCAGTTTCATTCATTATAGCCAGTTTCATTCATTATAGCCAGATCATTCATTATAGCCAGTTTCATTCATTATAGCCAGGTCATTCATTATAGCCAGTTTCATTCATTATAGCCAGGTCATTCATTATAGCCAGTTTCATTAAATATAGCCAGTTTCATTCATTATAGCCAGATCATTCATTATAGCCAGTTTCATTAAATATAGCCAGATCATTCATTATAGCCAGTTTCATTCATTATAGCCAGGTCATTCATTATAGCCAGTTTCATTCATTATAGCCAGGTCATTCATTGTAGCCAGTTTCATTCATTATAGCCAGGTCATTCATTATAGCCAGTTTCATTCATTATAGCCAGGTCATTCATTATAGCCAGTTTCATTCATTATAGCCAGGTCATTCATTATAGCCAGTTTCATTCATTATAGCCAGATCATTCATTATAGCCAGTTTCATTCATTATAGCCAGATCATTCATTATAGCCAGTTTCATTCATTATAGCCAGGTCATTCATTGTAGCCAGATCATTCATAATAGCCAGTTTCATTCATTATAGCCAGTTTCATTCATTATAGCCAGTTTCATTCATTATAGCCAGGTCATTCATTGTAGCCAGATCATTCATTATAGCCAGTTTCATTCATTATAGCCAGTTTCATTCATTATAGCCAGTTTCATTCATTATAGCCAGGTCATTCATTGTAGCCAGATCATTCATAATAGCCAGTTTCATTCATTATAGCCAGTTTCATTCATTATAGCCAGTTTCATTCATTATAGCCAGATCATTCATTGTAGCCAGATCATTCATTATAGCCAGTTTCATTCATTATAGCCAGTTTCATTCATTATAGCCAGGTCATTCATTATAGCCAGGTCATTCATTGTAGCCAGTTTCATTCATTATAGCCAGTTTCATTCATTATAGCCAGATCATTCATTGTAGCCAGTTTCATTCATTATAGCCAGTTTCATTCATTATAGCCAGGTCATTCATTGTAGCCAGTTTCATTCATTATAGCCAGTTTCATTCATTATAGCCAGATCATTCATTATAGCCAGTTTCATTCATTATAGCCAGTTTCATTCATTATAGCCAGTTTCATTCATTATAGCCAGGTCATTCATTGTAGCCAGATCATTCATTATAGCCAGTTTCATTCATTATAGCCAGGTCATTCATTGTAGCCAGATCATTCATTATAGCCAGTTTCATTCATTATAGCCAGTTTCATTCATTATAGCCAGATCATTCATTGTAGCCAGATCATTCATTGTAGCCAGATCATTCATTATAGCCAGATCATTCATTATAGCCAGATCATTCATTATAGCCAGTTTCATTCATTATAGCCAGATCATTCATTATAGCCAGTTTCATTCATTATAGCCAGTTTCATTCATTATAGCCAGTTTCATTCATTATAGCCAGTTTCATTCATTATAGCCAGATCATTCATTGTAGCCAGATCATTCATTATAGCCAGTTTCATTCATTATAGCCAGTTTCATTCATTATAGCCAGATCATTCATTATAGCCAGTTTCATTCATTATAGCCAGTTTCATTCATTATAGCCAGATCATTCATTATAGCCAGATCATTCATTATAGCCAGTTTCATTCATTATAGCCAGTTTCATTCATTATAGCCAGATCATTCATTATAGCCAGTTTCATTCATTATAGCCAGTTTCATTCATTATAGCCAGTTTCATTCATTATAGCCAGTTTCATTCATTATAGCCAGATCATTCATTATAGCCAGTTTCATTCATTATAGCCCGGTCATTCATTATAGCCAGTTTCATTCATTATAGCCAGTTTCATTCATTATAGCCTGGTCATTCATTATAGCCAGTTTCATTCATTATAGCCAGATCATTCATTATAGCCAGTTTCATTCATTATAGCCAGGTCATTCATTATAGCCAGTTTCATTCATTATAGCCAGTTTCATTCATTATAGCCAGTTTCATTCATCATAGCCAGATCATTCATTATAGCCAGTTTCATTCATTATAGCCAGTTTCATTCATTATAGCCAGGTCATTCATTATAGCCAGTTTCATTCATTATAGCCAGTTTCATTCATTATAGCCAGTTTCATTCATTATAGCCAGATCATTCATTATAGCCAGTTTCATTCATTATAGCCAGGTCATTCATTATAGCCAGTTTCATTCATTATAGCCAGTTTCATTCATTATAGCCAGTTTCATTCATCATAGCCAGATCATTCATTATAGCCAGTTTCATTCATTATAGCCAGTTTCATTCATTATAGCCAGGTCATTCATTATAGCCAGTTTCATTCATTATAGCCAGTTTCATTCATTATAGCCAGTTTCATTCATTATAGCCAGTTTCATTCATTATAGCCAGTTTCATTCATTATAGCCAGTTTCATTCATTATAGCCAGTTTCATTCATCATAGCCAGATCATTCATTATAGCCAGTTTCATTCATTATAGCCAGTTTCATTCATTATAGCCAGGTCATTCATTATAGCCCGGTCATTCATTATAGCCAGTTTCATTCATTATAGCCAGTTTCATTCATTATAGCCCGGTCATTCATTATAGCCAGTTTCATTCATTATAGCCAGATCATTCATTATAGCCAGATCATTCATTATAGCCAGGTCATTCATTATAGCCAGTTTCATTCATTATAGCCAGTTTCATTCATTATAGCCAGTTTCATTCATTATAGCCAGATCATTCATTATAGCCAGTTTCATTCATTATAGCCAGTTTCATTCATTATAGCCAGGTCATTCATTATAGCCAGTTTCATTCATTATAGCCAGTTTCATTCATTATAGCCAGTTTCATTCATCATAGCCAGATCATTCATTATAGCCAGTTTCATTCATTATAGCCAGTTTCATTCATTATAGCCCGGTCATTCATTATAGCCAGTTTCATTCATTATAGCCAGTTTCATTCATTATAGCCAGTTTCATTCATTATAGCCAGTTTCATTCATTATAGCCAGTTTCATTCATTATAGCCAGTTTCATTCATTATAGCCAGTTTCATTCATTATAGCCAGGTCATTCATTATAGCCAGCTTCATTCATTGTAGCCAGCTTCATTCATTATAGCCCGGTCATTCATTATAGCCAGGTCATTCATTATAGCCAGCTTCATTCATTGTAGCCAGCTTCATTCATTATAGCCCGGTCATTCATTATAGCCAGGTCATTCATTATAGCCAGCTTCATTCATTGTAGCCAGCTTCATTCATTATAGCCAGGTCATTCATTATAGCCAGCTTCATTCATTGTAGCCAGCTTCATTCATTATAGCCAGTTTCATTCATTATAGCCAGCTTCATTCATTATAGCCAGCTTCATTCATTATAGCCCGGTCATTCATTATAGCCAGTTTCATTCATTATAGCCAGGTCATTCATTATAGCCAGCTTCATTCATTATAGCCCGGTCATTCATTATAGCCAGTTTCATTCATTATAGCCAGGTCATTCATTATAGCCAGTTTCATTCATTATAGCCCGGTCATTCATTATAGCCAGCTTCATTCATTATAGCCCGGTCATTCATTATAGCCAGTTTCATTCATTATAGCCAGGTCATTCATTATAGCCAGTTTCATTCATTATAGCCCGGTCATTCATTATAGCCAGCTTCATTCATTATAGCCCGGTCATTCATTATAGCCAGCTTCATTCATTATAGCCAGGTCATTCATTATAGCCCGGTCATTCATTATAGCCAGTTTCATTCATTATAGCCCGGTCATTCATTGTAGCCAGCTTCATTCATTATAGCCAGGTCATTCATTATAGCCAGCTTCATTCATTGTAGCCAGCTTCATTCATTATAGCCAGGTCATTCATTATAGCCAGCTTCATTCATTGTAGCCAGCTTCATTCATTATAGCCAGCTTCATTCATTATAGCCAGGTCATTCATTATAGCCAGCTTCATTCATTATAGCCAGGTCATTCATTATAGCCAGCTTCATTCATTATAGCCAGTTTCATTCATTATAGCCAGGTCATTCATTATAGCCAGCTTCATTCATTGTAGCCAGCTTCATTCATTATAGCCAGTTTCATTCATTATAGCCCGGTCATTCATTGTAGCCAGCTTCATTCATTATAGCCAGGTCATTCATTATAGCCAGCTTCATTCATTGTAGCCAGCTTCATTCATTGTAGCCAGCTTCATTCATTATAGCCAGGTCATTCATTATAGCCAGCTTCATTCATTGTAGCCAGCTTCATTCATTATAGCCAGATCATTCATTATAGCCCGGTCATTCATTATAGCCAGTTTCATTCATTATAGCCAGATCATTCATCATAGCCAGTTTCATTCATTATAGCCAGTTTCATTCATTATGGCCAGGTCATTCATCATAGCCAGGTCATTCATTATAGCCAGTTTCATTCATAATAGCCAGGTCATTCATTATAGCCAGTTTCGTTCCTTATAGCCAGGTCATTCATCATAGCCAGGTCATTCATTATAGCCAGTTTCATTCATCATAGCCAGGTCATTCATTATAGCCAGTTTCATTCATCGTAGCCAGGTCATTCATTATAGCAGATCATTCATTGTAGCCAAATCAGTTACAGAGACAATGCATATATTATCAGAGCATGTGTTTTTGTTAGTATGTTCACCACAAGTACGTGTGGATAATGCAGACAGGATTCATTGAAGAAGGATTCTGTTTGGTATTTTAACATCTTAACACCTGTTTTATTGCCATAAAGGGTAAAACCTATTGTTATATGAAATACATTCATTGAAACAAATACTGTGCAACAGACCACAGAATATGAGATACAAATTAATTTACAAATTGACCGTGAAAAGCCATAGCTTTTAATCCATTATGGATAAATATATATTTTTTCTCTTCAGCAAAATAATCATTTTCATGTAACTAATGGATATTAATACCATGAACTGTGTATTTATTCAACCAAAGGAACTGTTTAACCTCTTACGATACAGCACTGCTGCAACTCTTATTGTGTGTTTTTCACAGATGCATCCTATTGTCCACTGTTTCATGGATAATTCTATTATTTTGTGCATGTCTGTCATCCATTTGCTATACATTTAGCAGATTGTCCACATAAATGACGTCACGCGATTTTTGACGATTTTTGACCCCCCCCCCCTCGTCACACGGCGTCACAAAAAGTCAGACCCCCCCTCAAATATGACGTCACAAAGATCTGTCCCCCCCCCCCCCCAAAATATAAAACATGCTTCAAATCGCTTTAAACTATTGTCATTTTCGTGCGTATTTAATGTGGCGTTGCACTCTGATGTTTAAGGGGAAAATATTTATTGAAAAGTCTATTTAATTAAGTAGAACGTGTTGTCTATATTTATTTAAAGTTGCGCATTTTGATGTGACGTCACATTTATCACCCGCCCCCCCTCTCGTCACACATCGTCACAAATGTCTGACCCCCCCCCCCTAGGTGCGTGACGTAATTTATGGACGGCCCCTTATTAAATCATAGATGAGAAGTCACGTGGCAAATGTATCCTATTATCTATGCAGGTAGAAGTTGTTATCACTATTTTCAACATATGCAGAGGAAAAAAATACTTCTCATTAAACGTGTGTTTTGAGGTCCCTTTAGACTCACAACGGGACAAGCCTTGCCAGCAACGTATAGACATTCCATATGAACAACAGCCCTGAGTGTGAGCATGAGTGTAGTGTGATAACAAACGTGAACATTACAACAGATTTATACACGTACAATATTTCACAACAACAAAATCAACGGCCCTGCCACCCGGAGATACTGATGCACACCGACCACCAGATAGGCAGCTTGTAGCCTCACTTCTCAACTGCCTAAGCACATCTTCTTGGTTCTTTCGGTAAAATCACGTAGAAGGGAAGTAATAAAATAATAAAAATAAAACATTATATAATGATTCTCACGACGTTTCGGCCACCACGCAAACAGCCGTCCTCAGGTGAAGAACAGGTCTATCGAGAAGACAGAGTCTGAATGACAACCCCAGGCTTGGAGCGTCTTTTTAAGCTGGGTTGGAGGGGGGGAAGAGCGCCTTGACAAAATAATTTGCATATCAAGAAGAATTTAGCATATATATATAAGCTGGGTTGGAGGTGGAAGAAGAGCGCCTAAGCACACTTTATCTCATTTAGACACGGATATCATCGAGAATTTAAAAAACGTGCCTGATGCCCAGACACAACTTTCCAGTGATTCGCATAAATCCCCCGTGGCCAATTGGCAAAAAGGCATGACAAAATGAAATCACGGTTGTTGAGTTGAAAACGGCTGAGGGCGCAAGCCCTGCAATGTATTCCACGAGTGGAGCTTCCTCGAGCGGAGAGTCACGGGAGCACCCACACTTTACCCCACCGCACACAAGCTGCTGATCGCTTGCGGTGTACCCATTTGTACAACTGGTTGATTGAGATGGGGAAGGCGGGTGGGGGTTATTAACAAGTATAACCCGTAAAAACAAAGTTTTTCACTATAAATCCTGTATATGCGTGGCGGCTAGAGTCCTCTCGTCCTCTGGCTTGAGATGGCTGCCACCTATGGGTCAGATGATTGCATTGCACCATTAAGCAATTGGTAATAAAATATAATATTTTTGTCCTAAAAAGTGTAAAATTTTGGAATTTCTTTTTTCACGAACATTAATTGTCACGCACAACGAGTCTGTGTGGAAAATGTCAGTTCGATTGGATCACGGGAAGTGGGTTAAAAAACGGCCGAAAGATTTGCACGGTCGTAAGCAAACAAGTGAACTTAATATAAAGGATTTAAAAATAGCCCATCGGTTCAGTTTCAGTTTTCAGTTTAATTTATTAGGTATAGCCCTGTGAGCCATTCGGCTCTTGAATCGGGTGCAACCGCAACAAAAAAAAACAAAAACATGAACAAGAAAACATCTTAAAGTGACTGCGCAAACAGAAAAATCCAGGAAAAAACTGCAAAGTCTTCCAGAAAAAAAGCACCGTACACAAACGCTGTGCAAAAATCCCAGTGGGATGCAAGTCAAACAACAACAACAACAACTGCCTCTCCCGGAGAACGAACCGGAGACCGCGTGCCACTACTCGTTACACCGCAGAAGCATCCCTCATACGAATTAAACGGCAGTGGGCCTATTTAAATATATAAGATTGCTTCCTCAATCACGTTGCTCTAATTCCTTTCCAAGTATGACCTAACCCAACGAGACTGCATGTTCGCATGTTCCCATCACCTACGCACGGACCAGGGTTTGTTAACCGGATCAAAAGGAAGCCCTCTCCGTTCGCAGCAAACGCTGTTCAGTTAGTTTACGAGCAATGCGAGGAAGAAAAAAAAATACACCTCTTGACGGAGTGAAGGGACAGCTCTGGCAGTCAGCCGTAGAAGAAATGAGAGCCGATTGCTTTTGCAGCAATAAGCAAACCATCTCATGCAGGTCCGTACATTCCAGAGGATAATGCACAAAACAGAGATGGGAGACGCATCTGGTTCCAGTTAAGAGTAGCCTTGGGAAATGGTTGGGACCCTGATTCAGAGCCAAATATACACAGAGCTATACTACGTATTTAATGTTGTTCAATAATCACAATGACCGCTCTACTCCTCTGCTTGTTCCGCAACACAACGCTGCAATGTTTACAATTAAAGTCGTGAATGCTAAATAGTTTTGACTGCTTTAAATGTCAGCTGTTATAAATGTCACGTTAAAAAATTTCGCGTTCAAGAAATATATTGTGAGGTCATTTTTAGCGAACGTCATGTTTTAATTATTAAAATATATTTTCCAGTAGCACTTACGTACGTTTATCTTTAATACATCACATCTGTATTCATTTAGATAATTAATTTAATTCAGTAAATCATTAACATCTTATTCTTCGTTTGATTTCGCACATTTAGAGGCCTTTATCAATCCACTGCTGGATGAAGGTCCCCCCCCCAATCCGTGTCGGTCATATGGGTTGATTTACCATACTTCACCACGCTGGTCAGTTTGGGTTGAATGAGTGCACAGGATCGGTTGCTAATATCACTCGATATCCACTGATTTTAGCCGTGGCCGGGAATTGAAGTCAGGCGACTGTGTTTGCACCGCAGTCCACTGCGAGCCAATGCGTCACCGCTCCACCCGTAATTCGGTGCAATTACCTTATACAACGTCTCTGCGGGAAGCCCGCTGTTTTTTCCCTGCCAGTTCGTCCTCCTCCACCTTCCAAAGGGCACCCCTGGTGCTGCTGAATATAAATCATCAGGGATGGAGAAGGCACGCGAGTTCGCGGTGTACCAAATATGCGTGGGCCGGGTCTTGTGCACGTGCATGCAGCGGTGGCGTTGTGAACCCAGAGACCTGGATTCTCTTCCGAGCCACGACTAAGATGAGTGGAGAACAGTGATACCACCGGAACCGATTATGTGCACGAATCAGCCCCCAAATGTAGTCTCCCATCATGATCTCGTTATACTGTCCTTGAACACATTGCGACTTAAGGCACCACAGAAGGTGGGAAGTGACTTGATGGTTGATAAAGCACACCACACAAACAACAGACTCAAATTCCAGTTTCGAGCACGGAATGTGTGCGATAAATGTTTTTCAATTGTTTCCAAAAAAAAACTCATCCGAGTCTCAACACTCATTTTAAGGAGGATCCTGGCCTGGGATATTTGGAATTCTTTTTTACGCGTGGGAAGAGACTAGTGTCCAGAGAAAGTCGCCGCATTAGGAATAAGATCACTCGATCTCTGCACAACATCGACAACCTATTTTCTGTCGTAAAGGTGTCTTGCATGTCGTCGTCACACATATGCTCCTTCCTTCGATAGATCCACCAACGCCGCCTTCGAAGTCCAATGGGTAATACAGACATGCACCACCACGCCAGTTGATATGTAATACAAAATACTATACACTTTGTCAACCCACTGTTAGATGAATAATTTTGTAACCATACTTCACCACTCTGGTTCACTGCCGATGAATATAACAACAATGTGCAGCTGATCTGTCAACTGCTGGGTCAATGGCTCCTCACGGTACCGGGGGGTTGTTAGACCATACTTCATCATGCTGGTCAGTGCAGGCGAGTAATCCAGCAACACAATGTCACTTCCATTTGGCACATAGCGTAGGATAAAAAAAAAACTTGGGCAGGTTATTTAGTTATTATTATCATTGTCCATTGCTATATTATTCCCTTTAACAAGTGAGACGAAGCAGTTCAAAGCTGTATTCTCATGACGAAATAAATCAAGCAGACAATGTGTCTCCTTCGCGTATCCCATCTCCCCAAATAAAAAAAATACGATTGGATCGCCCTATTTGCTGTTCTGCGTTCAAGGATCATTCCATCAACCCCCTTTCTCGCCAGCCTCGGGTCATGCACTACACGAGCAGAATCGAAGCCTCCTTTTTCTGACTTAAAACTTTTGTGACTGCAGGAATTCATGTGCTTGGTTCTTTCGGTAAAGTCACGTAGATAGAAAACTAAAAATAAATATAATAGAATAAATTTTAAAATATTGCTAATAAATTGAAAATAATAAAAGCAAAAACCCACAATAAGAATAATCACCCCACACAACCCCCCACCACCACCACCAGTTCGTTATCTCATCGTAAACGTCGTCGCCATCTCCTTCCAGACACGTGCGCATAACGGGGAAGGAATGCGAAGACTTGCACGTTCCAATAAAACAACAATAACAAACAAAAACTACTCTCGAGTTTCTGCTGATGGTCGGATTTGTGTTCCTCGTTGCTGTCGCGGAGTTGTTTTTGATTGCAACGGTTTCTGCTTGGCCTGGAATTCGCTTGCTCCGTCGTGGCTTTCATTTCCGCTTGTTACTCGTTTAAAAATGACATGAAATTAGAGTGTAGGCTCATGTGACAAAAAAAAACCTCAAAACGCTTGTCAATAACACTGCCTTAAAATACAATAAAAACATATAAATCGGCGACATTTGAAGAAGGGCCATTGACCGAAACGTCGTCGATTGTGTATATTTTTTCGATTCAGGCAATGCTATTTCCTTCTGATGACGATCGCTTGTGTTGTGATCGAAACGTCGAAGTTTTTGGTTATTTTCTTTGAACCATCTGCGTGACTTTACCGAAAGACCTAAAGAATATGAATTCCCGCAGTCACGACAGCTTTAAGTCAAGATTCAAGGTAATGCTATTGACGACGACTGTTACAGCGATACAACTCAGCTGCTCCTGACGCGGTTAACCTGGGCTTGACCACCTCAATGTGAACATCGTAGTCGTTGCCCTGCATCCACATCAGCCGCACGAAAGAAGAAGGAAATTGAAAAATCTGCTGAGTTTTTTGCGTTGTCGATTGTGCTTGTGCACCACAGCCAACGCAGCATCCCATAAATAACATGCGAAACACGTCAACTGTATATGCGCACGGACTGTAGTCTATCACGCAAGATTGTTTTACGAAGGCAATCTAGCACGCTGCGAGTCCTGTTATGTTTAGCTGTTGAGGACGTTTATTATTGCGCATATATTATTTATAGCGGAGAACTCACATGGGATTTCATTTGCAATGCGTGTCCCAGTACTCGAACGAAGTTAAAACAACAAGGTAAGGTGCTCAAGTCAATTCCTGAAGGAGCTCCCAGCACATGGAGCGAAACGTCGGACATTGTGCCAACAACATACGGTACAACCCAGAAACAGATTTGAAAGCTGGGGAGCACAACTGTGCACACCTGGGCATTAGTGTGTCCACAGTCTTCACACGATTATTAAAATAAAAAAAAACACTGTAGAGTGTATTTATTGCTCCTCTGAACAATGCTACGCCATGCCTTGATAAGATTAGATATCTTCTTCTTGGTTCTTTCGGTAAAGTCACGTAGAAGGTAAATAATAAAATAATAAAAATAAAACATAATAAAATAATTCTCACTACGTTTCAAGAAGATGAATCCCTGCAGTCACGAAAGCTTTAAATCGAAAATTAGATATCTTGTCAATGTATCACAATTGTATGACGATAATCTACAAAGACTTGCTACATCTAACAAGCTGCGCAGTAGACACACACGCCACTATCGTGGGATCCGCATGAAAGCCAAATAAGTTCACGAACGCGGGTGTGTTGGCTTTGACTGCTCGTGAATTAATTTAGAATGAACGTGCGTTTCGAGTAGTTGGCTGCTCTAAATTTTCACATTGTAAGCCACTTCGTTGAGCTTTCACTTGTGGCCAGGTTGCTTCAGAAAAAGAGCTCAAAAGCTCAGGGGGACTTAATGGTAAAAAAAAAATGTAATAATTGTTTTTTACTTAAAATTGTGGTAATTAGCTTGATGCCAACAAATTAAACCACTTATGTTTATTAATGGCAACGTTGGGATGCTGATATTATTTTTTTTGGCAACTGAAAGGCCCCAATGGAATATTAAGGGAGCCCTACAACATGCATCCCTGATTGGGCTTTGATCGTGGGCTTGCAAGTTCGATAATCAATCCAACGCCAGGAATTCGAGAGCGTAATGGGATGAAGATGTCTGAATGCTCCGCAATGCACTCGCATTGCACTGTAACGACTGACTCTGAGCACGTGTCTCCCGTCAGCATCTTGACACTCTGGGCTCCGATGCACTCACCCCTGCCTCTGTGCATGACAATAGATACCACACTGATACTGGTAGGAACGAAGTGAACCAGCCTACAATAGATTATATCGTCCGTCCGTCCGTCCGATGTCCGATTAGGTGTAGCAACATCGCCCCCTACTGCAAACACTTGGCAGGACCCTACAAAAACCTTTAGACTCAGTGAGGCTTTCCTGGCTAAACAAGTGTAACATTCCCTTATAATTCCCTGAGATAGTTTTTAATTAAAACATTTAAATTAAAAATTAACTGACAGCGGCCTAAAGCCTACAGCTAGGCCTAAAGCCTAGAACTAGGCCTCAAACTCTCCCTTCGTATCGTACCCCCGCCATTTAATTTTATTATAGCCATTCATTTGTTCGTTCCTACCAGCCCACCCCGCAGGGACCTGTTAAATGTGGAGGAATTGTAGAAGAAACAACCTATTGTTTAAAAGCCTCGACACAAAGGGTAAAGTGATGAAACAGCGACGGGGACAAGAATTTAATTAGACAAATTAATAGTTTCTAATAATTCTAAGCTCGATTGCATCAACTACACACCATGCGATTTCAAATGGCACTGGCATGCACTGGAATTGATGGAGCCTTCTGCTGGGATGAGTTCTCTGGCCAACATTGGGTGGATTCAGATTGGCCATTGAATAAACTCGAATTTCGGCGGCCTGTGAGCCTCGCCCGTCGGCCTCACGAATGTCCTCTTACCCCCCTCCCTCCCCCAATGTGTGCAGCTACTCCTGACTCTCTTGTACATAGGATGTGTAGGCATATATAGTCAGTAGATAGAGGATACTACTGACTCTAATAATTATATTGTATATAGGATGTGTAGGCATATTTGACTACAAAATAAATTTATTTTGGGGGGGGGGTCGATAATTTTTGTAAACCTGTTGGATCAACTTTTTACCCCACATCTGGGGGGTGGGGGAGATTACTTTCTATAACTTTTTGATTCAGGTCTTCTGAAAGGTTCTCATATAATTTAGCTGACGGACAAACGGAACGCCGGGCTTTTATAATAGACAGATGGAGTTTTTGGCATGACCTTGTTCAACACAATGGGCCTAATCGAAACTTTTGTTTCGTATACATTTACAGTCAACAAACATTAAGTGTGTTGAAGTGGTAGCACTGGCAGAGAGCGCGTCGACTAACATCAGTGGCAAGTGACATCAAAACCAATCTTGCCACTTACCCACCCTTCACCAAACCTGCACTGAGCAGCGTTGTGATGTATGATAAATTAATAAATCACCCACCTCCCCCCCTATTACTGACATGACCTGGAGAAGAAGCCTTCATTCACTCGTGAATTGACAGTGGCTAGGATCAAACAAAACATGTTTATCCTGTATATTCATGGATACGAAAGAGACTTTATACGTCAAAAGACGAACGGTCTGGATTTGTGTTCAAATTCAGAAATGAAATTGATGCAGTTTGGAATTGTGTTCAAATGAGAAATGGAATTGATGCAGTCTGAATGTGTGCAAATGGAATAGATTATAACACACAAGAGGGCTTAACTGTGAACGTAGAGGCGACTAGAGATGACAAGCGCTAGCCTAACACGTGAGCCCTCGAACATGTGGCAATTATTATCGACGCAGCAACCGCTGTGTGCCAGGGAAGGACATATACGTCCACTGGCAGTAATTATATTTTTTTTCATCGCCGGAGACGCACAAGCTTAGTTCTCGGCTCACGTCGGCTTGCAAGTAGACGTACACGTTCCAACATGTACAGCCCATTGTCAATCTGCTGCTGGATGAGGGCCTCCCCACACCATTATGCTGATAGTGGGTGTTATTTGTAAATAGAGTACTTCACATTGCTTAGTGAGGGTTGGTGAAGATAGTCAGCATATATGTGGAAGTATGAACGTTAAAATTATTTCGCACCGTACATAGCAAACCGTGATAATCGGAGGTGCGGTGGGAGGGCCAACATACTAAGCACAAAAAGCAGTTCTGAATAAATTATTTCTCAATCTAGGTTTAAAGGTGCATAGCTCCAGTGGGCTTCTTAATAAGGGAAGCATTAAATGACAAAACTGCAATTCCCCCTCGCCCCCCAGCCTGTAAGGGCTGTCATCTACTGTGTTCAACAATTTATTTACGATTCAAGCTCAACCCTGCTCATCTTCTGAGATCTGATGAGACAGGGAGCATCCCACGTGATTTGGTCTCGGTCACAAGTTTAAAAACTCTGGTTTTCCTGTACAGTCAAAACTGCTAATTCATCGAAACAGTTGTCATAATCGAACTTAAAAAAAACTAAATCAAGCGTTGACTTGTAAATACGGGCATAGATTCTGCCCGTTTAGTTGTATATTTTTTTAAATACGCAACTTTCACATGCCTCATATCACTAGTTGCTCATTGTTATACTTTACCGACGGCTAGGGACAAGCTACTCATGTCTGAATGATAATTAATCTTCTTAATGTGTACTAGGATTAACCAACACTACATCTGTGACATCATAACCTGCTCGGCACTCTATAACACAACAGCGTTCATATACTCATAGCTTACGCTCTCTTGTGTGCCATTAGTTTAATCTGTGCCGTGTGACATCACAGCGTGCTCTGTAACTACACTGCATGCTGTTCTTTGTGACATCACAGCTTGCTCGGTGCTCTATGCCATGACCGCTTTCTCTGTGCTCTCTAACATGACAGCATTGTGCACTGATATCACACCTTGACCTCTTGCTCTGTGACATCACGGCATACCCTGAGAGTGACGTGTCCTGCCTAAGCCCACT
The DNA here is from genome assembly GCF_965212315.1 of Lampetra planeri. NCBI lineage: Eukaryota > Metazoa > Chordata > Hyperoartia > Petromyzontiformes > Petromyzontidae > Lampetra > Lampetra planeri. The sequence goes on along the minus strand of NC_136109.1, from coordinate 22,403,311 downwards.
TACTTGTTCGAACAGTGAAACTGATGTCTAATCCGTGTGTTCCTCCTGCTCTTCAGTGCAATGCCAAGCATGCTGCTCTCCGTCGCTCTTCGCGCACATTTCATCCTGTGTTACATTTTCTTTTGCCAGTGTCCACATTGATGATTAATACATTTATACCGCATTATCATGAAGCGTGCGCTCACCATTTTCCATCATATTTTCGATACCGCAAAAGGCGTCACGATGACATTTAACATTTGCCATGCATGTTGTACGTACGTTTAACTTCTTTCATGCCGTACGTAGCCGACCGCGCTACTAACCGTAGGCGCACAAATTGGCAAACGATGGTGACGTGGCCCAGTGGTTTCGCGTTTGTCGCTTGTTGCAAAGGTTCGCGATCCTGGTGCATGAATCACAAATACTCGCCGTCTACTTCTCAGCGGCGTTATTTTAAAACCAGTAGGCCGTGTGTGCCAGTGTCATGGTGCGCAGTTGATACATTACTCGCAAATTCACTTAATTTAAAAAGCAACGTAACAACATTGCCCCCGACTGACACTTGCAGGCGAGCGCTGTATTCGCCTTGCGCCACACAGGGACAGCTGCCAGCAGGGGCTCTCACGTCGCAGGGTGCCTGGAGATGTACTGCATGGGTTATTAAGTGGCGGTGATGGTTATGATGAAGGGTATTGTTACATGGCTTTTTTTCAACTATGAACCTCACAGTCCTATACAAATATAAAGGTATGCTTTCTAACGTCGCTCATTCAACAGTTACTTGCATTACCTTTACCTCGAGTACAATTCATTGCAACAGTACAATTCATTGCAACAGTACAATTCATTGCAAGAGTACAATTCATTGCAACAGTACAATTCATTGCAACAGTACAATTCATTGCAACAGTACAATTCATTGCATTCATTGCAGGTCAATAAAATATTATAAAGGGACAGACAAAGTCTACGTGTTAAACGGACAGATTTCAATATACAGCATTACTTTATTAATGATCAAAAAGGTAGAGGCTATACATCGTAAAAGTTGCATTATTTATACAAAAAAATACAACCGTTGATACCGGTAAACTTTTTCAGCTTTAAAGCCAAGTTATGGCACTCTTTAACATACACAGTAAATATATATGGAACAAATATCAAAGTCTGAGATGTTAGTGAAAAGATTGTCGATACTACATTATATATGAAGATAAATAAACAGTTACGTGATAGACAAACATTTAAAACGCACAATGGAAAATCTCGTGATAGTCATATGCTATGTACTATATACTAAAACAAATCATGCTACAATAAATTAATAAAACATGCCAAATAGTGTCCAGCAGTAGGTAATTTTCATTATGGTTTCAGTTTTAAATTACAAATCTTGATGGCAAATTCCGTCTCGTGAAGAGACAGGGGAACGCATTTCACTAACTCTGGTTAAACAATTGATTTGGCGATGTCAGCAACATTGTGTGTGTATTTTTTTAGGTTAACAATGTGCATATGCCACAATCACATAACGTAATACATGAGGTTGCTATTACTTCAATTTTTTTTAAAATAAGCTCATGCCTTGCTTGGTTGCGTCAAGCAGTCTAGGTCATTTATTCGGAGAATGTTGGTTTTAAAGGTAAGGCATGTAACGAGTACACGTTCGTATATTTCAGGCAAAGTTCAAGATACATTAAACTATTTTTTTTATTTGACCAGGTAAGGCCCACTGAGCTATACAGCTCTTGTTTCAGAAGCGAACTGGCCACAAATTGCAGCCAAACACTCTAAAACGCATGTTGATTCTCAAATGTCGAGGGAAAAATCAGAGCACCACGGAGAAAAAAATCCACACGACCGTGGGGAGAACATACAAACTCCAAATATAGAGGCATCAGGGTCGAGGATCGAACTCCACGTCCTCCTGTATACCAGGCGAGGGAGTTAACGTCTCACCACCGTGGCGCCCCCTATATTATAACTATGCCTCACATTTCTATGATTAACTGCAGTCAGTTTACAACAACCCCGAGTTCTTATCGACATTTTCAAACTCAAAATGTAATTATTAGCACCACACTAGTCTTTAAGTAATTCATAGTTGTTGAGCACCTTTATTGAAGTCTTATTTTAGACAATGAAGTCATCTGTTGAATACTGCAACAATATCCACATCTGTGGGTATTGGACGTGTGTGCACATGTGTAATTAGCAAAAATCCAAAGCTTTTTGTGATGCCAGCTGAACCAGCTATTAAATTAGCATTGTTGATTCGTGATCCAAAACATTGACTTGAAAAATATCCAAGGCTATTGTGATATTAAACATATCACTGTATTTACAACAATCTCTGCTATTGTTCCACTGCGTGCGTGTTAGGCATGTTGGTAATGTCATAATAGATCTACTTGAAATTATTGTTCAAATTATTATGAGCAGAGGTCATACGGAAAAAATAATATTATGAGTAAAGGTCAAATACACGATAAAGTGATGTTTGGCAAAAGCAGCCAATTACATTTTCAAGTGCAAGAACTGCAATGAAATTGAATGGCAGTTGAATGGAATTTTTCCAGTTTTCATCAGCCACCGAAAACGATTAACTGCATTACATCATTTCACCGTGCACAACACATCTTCACGTGGACAAAAATACCACATATTTATCACAAAACAGAGACGATGCTGCTACTTCACGTGACGCAAGCACACGTCCCACTCTTTTTTTTTTGTCCACGTAAATATTTTGTCGGTGGTTCGCCGCTCGGTTGATGTCCGCGCCCTCATTGGCTCGCCCTCGCCGCGCCACCGCTCTGCATTTCGCGGACTCTGGCGAAGGCCCTGCCTCCGCGCACCGTCGCTCCCCTCCGCCGCAGCCCTCCGTTGCGGGTCCTCCCTCCGGAGGCCACGCTGACCCGGGACGACTGCGTGCGCGTGACCACGGGCGAGGAATTGCGCACCCTCTCGAAGAGGCTCTCGCGCCCAACCGCCCGCTCGCGGCAGGCGAACATGAGGCCGATGCCCACGTCGCTCTTCATGACACGCGACGCCCCGTCGGACGTCCCGTCGTAGCAGCGGCCGAGCGCGATCTCCTTGGCCGTGCGAGGGTCCTGGTCCGTCACCGTGTAAATGCCGTAGTTGTGGCCCAGTGGGTCAAGCGGGGCGAACATGGTGAAAGCTTGGCTCGCATTGTTAGTGGCAAGGGGAGGGTGGTTGGCCAGGTATTCCTGCAGGATGGCGTTCACGCTCTGACGCTGGCAGTCTCCCTGCGGAACGACGGTCACCAGGGTGCGGTCGATGCGGCTCTCGTCGTAGAGCATGCCCCCGCACTTGAACTCAACGCAGGCAGCCGACACGTTGGGATAGGTCATGTCCTTGACGCTGCGCACGTCGCGCACGCCGTACAGTTGGCCCGTGGTGGCTGGGTGCGTGCCGCCAACGTTACTCGAGCGAAGCATCACCTCCTTGGGCCCAGTGATCTTCACCTTGACGTAGCAGGCACGGAACTCCTGTGGCTTGGGCCACCAAGACAAATAGTTGGCCGTCCAGGACATGAGGTCATTTTCATTAAAGGGTATCTTGTTGAACTCGTACCTGTCACCCTCCACTCTGTAGAAGCGGAAATGGCTGGCCGAGTACGGTGCCTGCTCACACTCCTTGAGATTAACAAAAGCATAAATGGGGCCATTAGTCTCGTCTGGGAGGTTGGGATCAGGCTTGGCGAGGTTGATTTTAAAAGCTGTCTTCTTTACGGCCGAATCTTCGTGGTCCGTCCGCTGGTACTGCAGCTTGTCGAGGAAGGGGCGCGTCACGCCCACCAGGTTGGGGTTAAGTTTGGGTGATGATGGAGCGGCCTCTAGCTCCTCGGCACCCAGACTCGCTGTCACGTAGGCTGTGTAGGCATCTGGCTGGAGGCTGTCGCAGAAGGCAGGTAGGCAGGCTCCGTTGGGTCCAGTCACCACGCTGTCAAAGCGGCCCCATGCCCGCGGATTACTGGCAAAGCCGGCCTTGGGCTCCATGTTTATGAGCGAAACCACAACTCCTTGAACTTGTTCGCTCTGCATGAAGCTTTCACTTCGATACGTGCGCACTTTGACATAGCAGCGCCGCTCCTCGGGAACGTCTAGGTTAAACATTCGCCGTTCACGGATCTCAACATTTCCAATCAAGAATGTACGCTCTTCCCTCTTACTACGGCGACTCTCCGAGTACTTGAAATCAGCCTCTTCCTCCCAAAGCCCCGTCTCAGTGTTTAATGACCAGAGCTTCATTTTGTTGTGATGCTCCGGCATTTTTATTTGGTTGGAGTCGATGTAAATCTTCACTTTGCCCGAGTTGAGCGTTTCCTGCAGTTGCTCGTCTTTGAAGTCCACGGAAAACATTCCGTACGTCCTAAGGGGGAAAATGTCACCTTCCGTGTCAATGTAGTTCAGGTCGCTCGGTGCAGCAGCTGACGTTGCTATCACGCGTGGATCTAAAAATGTAACACTGGCTTTGACGAAGCCGCTGTACACCTCTCCGTTAGCCAGGTAGAAGGAGTTCGGCGGGATTTCCATCTCCGCGATGGGATCTTGGCCCTCTGCCTCCCCAAGAGGGACTATATTAGTGACGGCTGGGTTCAGCGTGACGTGCGGCTTTTTCCGCAGCATCTTGACCTCAATGAAAACGGTGCCTCCCTTTTTGTTGAAGGGCAACACTTTAGTCGAGTCCACCAGCTTCTGCGAAGGGTCGACGAACGTCACGACCAGCCTCTCGGTCTCCTCGGGCACCGAGAAGCTGAAGGTGCCTTTGTACCCCGTGAACCCGACGCGGTTCTTGCCGATGTAGATCTGCCCGAAGCGCAGGGGCTCGTTGTTGTCGGCCGCCACCGCTCGCCCGCGCACCAACACCTTGGGCTTGACGCACTTCCCGCAGCCGCACTCAGTCACCGCCATGGTGGTGAGCTTGTAGCCCTGGCAGGCTATGTCGCGCTCCTCCATGCGCGCCACGCCGCAGCAGTGCTTGGTGGGGTCGCCGCACTCGCCAAAATCGGCGGCTCCGGCGCAAGGCTTGCTGGGGCAGGCGCCCACGTCCATGTAGAGGGAGTTTGAGTCGTTCTGGAAGCAGTCGTGTGGCAGACGGATGAGATTCGCCGTCGGCGTGGGGTTACAGGCCGGGTCCTTCGCAGCTGCATCAGGAGCGGCACGTCCACACAAACGCAACGGCAAAGATGTCACGAGGGGCATTGAACGCAAGTGCGGTATTTTAACGAGCTGGAAATGAGCCCCTGTAGTCACATTACATTACCAGTCACGTATTGGCCATTATAATACACATTCTATAGATAAAGAAATCATGCAAAACGGCACTTCTTAATTTTGTATCGGTTCTTGCTAGGTAATATTTATTCTGTAATATTTATTCTGTAATAGAATATAATTCAACAATGATGCATCGTGCTTTTTCAATCCACCGCTGGGGGACGGTCGCCTCTCCACGCTCTGTGGGTCACATGTTATTTGACCATACTTCACCGTGCCAGTCCATGTGGGTTGGTGGAGGCAGGGAACATAGCCATGGGGGTATAGAAGGATAGTACAACAATATATATTGGTCTGCACTGTCCTCTGCTGCTCATAATGTAGCCCCCCACAGAAGCCTATAACACCTGTTGTGCTCTGTGCATATATGCCTCTGTATATGTATGTATGGATATATATATTTTATTAAACATTTATTCATGCTATGCACATTGTGTTGTTCTGAATTGTTTTTTTTTGCACCTATTTTACTGTGTATTTTGTACCTACCCCAGGGCTTTCTTGTATAAGAGACGTATTCTTTCAGTGGCAGTACAACTGGTTAAATTAAATAAAGGCAGCTACTATGGCCGGTATATGTGTACATCTGCTTCATATAGGGTGCTTCAGAAAAATATTAACACTTCTGAGAATTTGCAACAACACCACAATAAATATGCCTCCGGGCTCTGGAGACCACCTGGAGAAGATTCCAGGCACGTGTTGACAATGATGGCGAACAAGTGGAGACTCTTTGAATTTTTGAAGCTATTAACATTACATTTGTTATCATATTACAGCGTATTATTACCCGCTCTTTTTCCATTAAAAACGATAGTTCCATATAAGTGTTAAAAAAATTTTAAGCATCCTATATTTACATCATTCCTACAATACACAACCCTGTCATTACTGTCATCGGCCAAGGTGCAGCCCTGCAAATGCTTGCACAGACCACTGCTGGCAGAAGGGCCTCCATCGGAGTGAGCTCTAGGGAGCTCCTTTATAGAGTACTTGGCCTACTCTTCCACGCTGGACAGACATCTTGGAAGAGGTGGGAGTACCCACACTTTACCCTATCACATGCGACCTGCCAATCGTCTAATGGAGGTCTTCCCGTTCACACAGAGGCATGGGCAGAGGCGTGGGCGTGGTAGGGCTGTTGAGCGCCGCAGTGGCGGAATGTTAACTCCCTCGCTTAGTACGCAGGAGGTCATGGATTTGATCCTGACACGGACGCCTGTATATTTGGAGTTTGCATGTCTCTCTCCCCGTGGTTGCGTGGATTTTCCTCCGGAGCCTCCGGTTTTTCCCTCCACATTTAGAAACATGTTTTAGAGTATTTGGCTGCTACAAATATCCACGTGATAAGCTACTTCGTTGAGCTATCACTTGTGGCCAGGTCGCTTCAGAAAAATTGCTCTATAGCTCAGTGGGCCTTCCCTGGTAAAATAAAAAAAATGTAGTTTAGTAAAAGAAACCTGCACTATTGTTTTAAATGCCACACCAAAAGATCAAACCGTCGACCTGTAGATTGAAAGTCCAGTGAGCTAATCATTACATCACGGCATCATTCAGTCGTTAAAGTACACCTTGTTATTCATGGCAATATACACACTCTTTTTGTACTATTGCATTGCAACAAATGACCTGTTAATGTGTTTTGTGTTCTACATCGAGTAGCACAGCGTGGTAATGTAATTGCCCTCAAGAGTATATTTTCAGGGAACTCAATATTGTTTTCCACAGCCGAGAACAATTAATACGATCTCTTGGGGTGGAGGAAAACAGATTGTGGCCTCTTAAAAAAACAAAACAAACGAAAAATAACTGCTGTCAAAAGCCACAGCAGCACATTGGCAGTAAACACGGGGGCTCTTTTGTGGGGGGCTTGAAAGCTTAGATTAATTAGCCGGGATGATTAAAGGGAACGAATGTTGCATGGTTGTGTGTGCATGCGCTGGCACCAGAATGAATATTCTTAGTCGTGGTTCGGCTCTGGCTTGGCCTCTAACACTCAGTGCTCAGCTCAAGGCATGAGCCGCTCACTTTCTTCCAAAGACGCCATGACAGGCTCAGCCGTGGCTTGGCTCAGGCTCGTGCTTGTGAAAATCCTGAGCCTGGGTGGTACGCGTGCTCAGAGCCGGCTCAAGTTAAGCGTGACTTTGAGCTGGCTCGCTCGAAGCGAGCCAAACCTGAGCCGAGCCACGACTAAAAATAAGAAGGCCTAAGGTGCAAGGAGGACACTCTGTGCGTTCTCCGTGAAAAACTTACGCAGCAATGAGAGCTTGGCTGGGAAGGATTTCACAGCACCAACCTCGCTCACAGCCTTACAGTGGTAATCGCCGGCTTGGTGGAGCCGAAGATTAGAAAGCACGAGGCTGCTATCTTGTTTGTGTCCTCCCTGCAGCATGGAGCCATTGTGGTACCTGCAGACATTAGAACACCAGCCAGCACACGCATAGTTGTACACATGCATCGCAGCATGATGCAAGCCGTTATTCTGTTTAGAAAGAGTTGTAAACGACAGCAGGAGCTTAGTCATCTTCACAAAGGTCATTTGAGATACTCTAACGGGGTTTACCGTGATGCTACAAACGACGCCGTGGGTTTTTAGATGCAGGCGATACGTGTAGGTGGTTAATTAACTATGTAATATGCATTTTTTAAAATGTAATATGCAGCCCAGCATATTACAGCAAAACAGTAAAAATGTATTCTGCGCTATCACGGTGTTCTAAACAGGTATACCCACTGCAAGCAATTTGCTACATCATAAAAATTGTGGAGATATATTTAGTTTAACACGTAGGCTTTTGCGACCAATATCATCCATAATTTAGTTTTTTTGGGTTAGATCGCGTAAATGCATGCCTACAAAGGGCAGCGTACTTCAATAGAGATTACCGTTGGTCGGGCTATTTTAATTAAAAAAACAATAGACAGGAACGACACGTTTAAAGGGCTCGCATAATGCACATGCATAATGTACGTTGCCTCAGTAATCCCCCACCCCCCCCCCCCCACATTGTGCAAGAGCGCAGAAGGGTGGTCAACACATCTACGCCTCTATATAAGGAACGAAACAGGTAAACTTCTCGACAAATCTGGCTGTCGCCTGATGAAGCTAGTTGTAATTACTGGCGAAACATCGTACTCAGTTTGTAAATGTTGTGGCTTGCCTCTCCAACACACCGGTGTGCTGTCCTAGTGACGAATTGGCACGTTCTGTTCACGTGACAACCCTTACTAGTTGGCTGTGTCGGGTAGTGGCGAGTTTTAACGACACATTTATATATTTACGTGATCTAACCCAAAAAACCTCTATTATGGAGATATATTCAGTAATTAAGATAAAGTGTAAAACTACAAGGTGTCTTTAATGATATCATCCATTTTGTTATCCGAAGGCTTTCATGGCCAATGTCATGATATTATGAATCACTAATGAATAATTCAAACGTTGTGATTAGACAGCAGTTTGAAGTGCACAGCTAAAATATCTTACTATGCGCTTAAGCTTTGTAAACCAAAAAGCTTGAGTGATCTCGACAGCACGTAACTCATAAAAATCACAGTCAGGATGTTGTAGAATACCCAGGGACCCTCTAAAATCTCAATAGGACAAACATCACCGCCGCTATGTCTGACATGCGGAGGTTTAAAGGGTTTAAAAAACCCGCGCGAAAATAAAAGCTACGCGTTACCGAGTGCGTGTGTTTGCCGTTGCATTGCCCAAACATACGCTGAAGATGATAAACACCGTTTGATAAAGGGTCCCTTTGTGAAGAGACCGCATCATAGTACCCACCAGATGTATTTGGTGGGCAGGGGGTGTCCTGTGGCTTTGCAGCAAAAGGTGACACTCTGGCCCTCAAACCGAGCTCGGCTCTCTGGGTGCTTGACAATTTGTGGCTTTTCTGCGCACGTATAAAATAGACGCGGTTAGTGTACGTTTATACAACTTTGGCCATCGAAGGTGCAAAAGCAATTCATTTATGAATCGCATAAACCAGCTTACATTGGGAGGATGTTACCTCCTGAACCATTCTATGGTAGTGGCGTTTTTTTCCCGTCCCAAGCCACATGTTCATCTTTATTAGTGCCCTATTTATGTTTATGATAAATAAATTATGCAAAATGTCCGCATTATAATTCAAACATCGAAAGGTAATTATTAGCTTTAATTGAATATAATGTTGTAATAACAATAATTTACAGCTCCTTATCAATCCACACCTGGATGACGACCTCCCCATATCAAGTTGGTGATAGGGGTTGTTTGACCATACGTCACCATGTTGGTCAGCGCTTGTTGATCAAGGTGGGGACTGGAACCTATTCAGATATCACTCCCCACTGACGTGACCAGGAATCAAAATTAGGTCCCCAGGTATTTAGCGCAGATCATGAACCACTGGACGAATGCCACCCCTGCATTAATAGAACTGCTGTCAAATGTACAATAACACGGGGATGTTACATTTTTCAAGCGACCAAACAGATGTTATGTTAAATGTGGGAAAACGTGAAATTGGGGAACCACTGTAATTGCGTCAATGTGAATTTTTTTGGTGACTTTAATTTGTTTTATATTGGATGTGGGAGAACTCACAAAGGTGGTTCGTAACAACGGGGTGCCACTGCATCGCAAAACAATGCCATATCTTTAACTCCAGTGCCATAAAAGCCAATCAACGTTTGAAATTGTACGTTAAAAAAATGTATTGACCAAAAAACGGTCAACTCTGAATTGCACCCCAACAATAAGCCCTGTGAATAAGGCCCCACACGGCCCGTAACACGAGGTAGTTTCTTTATTGTTGGGAGTGTACCGTGTGTCGGAAACGTGAACAAAGGTGGTTAAAAAACATGGTAGTGGCCAGAATTACGCGGCTCTCTCTCATCCGTGTGAACCCACCGGCCAGCTGGAGGGTGGCACGCAGGATGCCTTTGCCGCGAAGTTTGGGCTGCACCCGAAAGACCGCCGGGGCGAAGCGGTCTCGGTGCACGCCCAGCTCCGTGTGGTTGTTGGCGCACACGCCGTGCATCTCGAACACGCCGTTGTGGTCGGTGCGGGCGAGCGCGCGCTCGGGCACGAGCTGCTGCACCGCGGAGGGCGGCGTGAGACGCATGGTAGCGCCGGCGAGCGGTGCCCCGCCGTCCGCTGCCACCCGCCCGTAGATGGTGTGGCCCTCGCAGAGGCACACGCGGCAAGACGTGTCTGGCCGCCCCTCCGGACACTGCAGCGCGCAGGCTGAATGAGAGGTCGCACATACATACGGAGACAAAGATCCCCCGTGTAGCCTTGACGGACTGTTGGGTCAAATGCTGTTGGCGAGTAGCACCGATGAAGGCTGGCGTGGCACACGAGGATGTGGGTGGTCAGCACATCGCACCAGGTACCCATTTGAGGCTGAGTCGACCTAGGAAAGGCTCAGGACAGGTTCAGATAATCGTCACCTGGTGTTGGTGGTGTGCAGGAATCAGACTTGGCTTGCTGGGTCATAACGCATCACGCTAACCGCTACACTACCGCAAACACACACACATTTTAGTATAGCACTGCGAAGATCTTCTGATGTGTTTTTGAGTTGTACTGCGCTGTAGTCTTCAATCCATGACTGAGTCTAATAAGGTTGTTTCACTCGATTTCTTAATAATTTTGCAGACCCTACAGTGTGCTTGTAGGTAAACGCAAGGAGCTGTTTAATATATAGAAATATATACACACACACACACCTTTAACGGGAGGTCCCTTGCCACGTTTGACCGCTGGCCGGGTTCGCAATAGGATACAGGTTCGAGGAGGCGGGAAGCAGCTTCGTTCCTCGACGTTCGCGCCAGGGCACGACGCGTCTGGTGCGCTCGGCATGCACTCCCGCTGCCGGGTCTGCACCCCGTCCGGCCCACAGCTGACAGAGCAGCCGCTCCAGCCCGACCACTTGGTCCATCTGCTCGCCGACTCTGCCAATGACCATCCGATAATTCATTTTAGTTCATGAAACTGAAGCTGGCCCTTTTCACATCAACGACCACGAGGCAAAACTACGTGACACAAAAGATTAATACGTTTGCAGCGGAGTCTGAACAAAGGGGTCGCATTTCCTTTTGGATGTTATTTGTGAAATACAATGTCTAAATATATATATAAAACGCACAGATGTAAATATGCATTTATAAATACATATACATCGGTGTGAACGCACACAAATATCCCTTTGCAAAAATAAACGTGGGCTCCATTCATGCAGAGTTTGCTTTCACACTTTTTCATAATTCTGACATCTGGAATCTCCAACAATATTTTAGTACCGCGTGTTGTTCGGTAATAATAATGTCACAATAATTACTTACTTACCCAGGTAATCTACACCTGAATCCAAGGACTCTTATTCACGAGCCACGCATTGGGTTAAAAATTAATGTCCTTTCAGCTATTTAGTGAGTGCTTATGCGTGGTATTATCTCTGGGTTGAACTCCACACACGAAAAGCTCCTTCACCTGCTCACGCGCTAACAACCCGATAACACACCGCAGAGCTGTACGGCAGCACGACCACAAAAACCAACGCGGGATTATAAAGCACTCCCGCAATGCAGCATCTAAGCGTCAGCCACGGGGACTCGGTTTACTTCGAACCCCAACAGGACATACTCTTGTACACTGACCGACTGGACAGAGGAAGCGCACGTGGTAGTTGGAACACTCGCTGCCCGCCGTCTGCTCCTTGTTGATGCACCAGAAGCCCTGCTCGGGGCTGAAGTGCACCACCTCGCCCGTGTGATCGGCGGGCACCCAGGTGGTGGTGCGCGCCTCCACGTCCAGCGGGCGTGCGCACACGCGGCCCCGGTAGTAGTAGCGGATGGCCTCCAGGCGCTCGTAGTCCCCGTTCCCGCCGGGGTGGTCAACGTTGAACCACGCCGTCCATTCAGTCAGCTCTGACAAAATTTGCGGGGGGGGGGGGGGGTTATGAAGACAGATACACTTTAAATCGTGAGAGCGGAACGCTGGATGGGCCGAAACAATATTTGTGGCCATTCCCGCGATAGATTTTTTCGATGTAATATTTCTGCTTCTTCGTGCTTTTTGTCACGTATTTTTGTGAGAGTTGCAATGTTCATTGCACTGTACCAACATATTTTTGTACCATCCTTTGCATCCTTTGCAGGTGCTTCCAACGGTGTGCACCTTGCAAAAGGAAAGTTGAGAGTTCAAATCCCGATTGGAGGTTCACCCAACCTTTGATCCCTCCAGGATGGATAACATTTTAATTCTTTTGTGGGGACGTCAACAGTGGTTGTCCTCGAGAAATAATTACCCTGGCATAGGAATGTGGAATTTGTACCACTGACTCAGGGATATAAATTGAAGAGTACCACCCCATGCTTAATTAAGTAAGAAACCACTTTTTTACCTTGCATCCCAGGCAAAATAGACCAATGGCGGAGCCAGGATTTTCAGGTGGGGGGGGGGGGCAACCCCTCCAGCAATGAAAAATGATAGGAGCTCTTAGCAAGTAACAACTTGTCCCTTGATTTTTATTCGACGCATGTGCGAAAATGGCGCAGCCATAGATCGAGGGTCGAATTCGAACCATGTGTGATCCCCACTGGCTCTGCCAGTGAAAGAGACAATTATCTCAATGGGCACTCATCATCATCAGGCTAGTATCTATCCACTGCTAAATGAAGTCCCTCCCAAAACTTTCACCATTCCTTGCAGTCATGCGATAAGTACAGGTAGGTATCACCCCATGACTCAATTACATGTTTAACTGCTTTGTAGGACTGACTATTTTTGCACAACGTTAAAATTGGTTTCAATGAAAGCATTACTCGGTATGTGTCAGTCACCACTTTCCGTACAGAGCAATATAATTGTATCAATTGTCAATGGTGTGTGTGTGTTTAAGACAACTTTAAGGCGTGCTGGTAATGGACTTGTTGCCATGATCCGTGGCGACATCAGTGCCGGATTAAGCTCGTGCGGGGCCTGTAGCATATGTTATAAAGGGGCCCTAAATTAAAAAAGCATACATATTCATTTTCTATACAGCCAAAAAATACCAAAAATCGCTAACCTTAAACACCCAGTCGTTCGTCAAAGTTGAAGGCAGTATAGTACTATAGTAATAGAGCAAGTGTAGAATCACTGAACCGAAATTGATAGCTTGAAAGCATTTAGCGCGGGGCCCTTAAAAGTGCGGGGCCCGTAGCAAATTCTACTCTTGCTACTAGGATAATCCGGCACTGGGCGACATGCGCTAAAATATTGCACCCAAGGACTGTGCATGAAACTCAGGTCCCAAAAAAAATATTTTGAAAATAGTTTGAGCCCTTTTGTCACTCCACTGCCGGATGAAGGCATTCTCAGACAGTGTCAGTCAGTGGGTTGTTAAACATCGTCCACCACGCTGGTGAGTGCGGATTGGTGAGCTGTGGGGGTGTGTCCATGTAATTAAGGGTTAAGGTGCAGCCCCGCATTTTCTAGTTCATGCCACTGCTGGCAGAAGGGGCTCTAGAGCGCCCCTCTGGAGGATAATTTGGCCCGCTTTTCCACGCCGGCCAGACGTCTGGTCAGCGTGTCCAGGACCAATTCAGATGTCCCACGCCGCTGATGTTAGCATTGGCCAGGTATCTAACTTACGTCACCGAGTTCACAGTGCGGTGCTGCTCCCCGCCCCCCAGGTGCATAAATCACCCTATAAATACCGACCTTGCGCGAAGCAGCACGTGAGGGACAGAGCCAGCACTAGAGCAAGCAGGCGCCCACCGCCCATGTCGCCAGGAGGCCGCAGGCACGGGGACACGAGGACAACAGCAGCAGCAGGGATCCTGACCCAGGCTAAATCCGGCAGGCGACAGGCGACGGGGATGCGCACCTTTAAATCAAGGCGCTGTCAAAACATGCATCGAGGCACAATGTCAGCAAGCATGTGCATGACGACGACGGCGATAAGCTGCGTATGTAATAGAAGGCATTGATGTGTAAATACATCTCTATTCTGTACCACTACGTAAAATAAATGTTTTGGTCTGTCGAAGCAGTACATCCGTAGACCATGGCTGTCAACGGCTAGGATGCAAAGGTGGCCACTTTTAGCACTGGTTTGTGTCCACTATTGAGCAACATTTTTGCTCTATTTGGCCGGTTTTCAATCAAATCCCTGGCAGACTTTTGGCTGATATAGTATCTTTGCGAGCTTTACCATCCACAGGCTGCAGCTCTGCCCGAGAAGGCATGCCTCAGCCAGCAAGGTTGGCAAGCCACAGCGAGTCTTTTTAGCGCTGTTTTTTTGGTCTACGATTGGCAACCCTGTCGTTACGTTTGTTGGTTGCCAATATGTCTCAAATAGCGACACAATTTTATGCTAAAGTTAAATTCATGTGAATCATCTCTGTGCAAGTTATCGTGACCCTTGTTACCATGTTTCCCAGACGAACAAACAGATTGACGGACAGAGCTAATGCGTATGTGCATTCTGCTCTATTTGAAAAGTGTAAAAAAGGAAATTCTTGAGCCAGGATGTCATAATTTAATGTGGTTTATACACGTTTGTTTACCTCCTTGGTATTAATGATTAATTTTCATATATTGTGCATATAATTAACATCATCAAGCATATATATACATGATTTGAAACATTATTTCGCGAATGTAATACTTTATATTGATCATCGAATCAACACATTGTTACCATGTTCTTCATATTACAAGACACGCTTTTTTACACCGTAATTTCAAACAAAACTTGGGGGGTAAGTATAATCTGGTGGTTGTGTGTATGTGTGACCAGATTTGTTGGCACGGTAGGGGGCACAGGTGGTGCATCGGCCAGTCATCTCAGTCAGTCAACCCATGGCACCTGGGTCTGTCCCCGTGACCTCCTGCCAGCGTGCGTCCGACACTTCACGTGGCCTTAAAGTTCACTTAGCCTGGCACAAGCGCCGTGGTAACGTCACCGCCACCTAGTGGCGAATAGCGGTTGTTGTGGTTCACCAGATTTGCAGAACATTGACACTGGGCACAAATTGAAAGTGCGGCTTAATATTCCGATCATCTTATCATCTGGAGAATACGGTGTATGCCTAATAAGTATTACACAGAACAGAAAAACAAGTCTTTTCCCCCCCCCACAAAGTTCGCAGTGACTTAAACTTGCACAGGAAGCAGACACTACATAATCAGGCGTGTAGACTCGTTGCAAGTTAATTTGCCCGCTCGTTCAGCAATGCGTTAAATCGCTGAACATTAATGTTATTTCGTACGCGGAGTTCAACAGCTGCATATCCTTATGTAACGATGTGAAAACAGCTCGAAGGAGACAATTATATCTCGTCTCCCCAACTGACCCTGCCATGGACGTAGCTGAAGCGACCGGGCGTAGTCCGAGTGATCTTTAATTGCGACTCGAGAGCGGTGTTGTGATAGTGATGGAATTTCATTAAATCAATATCTCGCAACCGGAGATGAGGTTAATTTGGCTTTTTTTTCGCTCCGCAAGAGCGAAACGGCGGTGTGAGCGACCCGCGGCCGATTCTGAAGCCGAGCTTCGCTTTGCCAAACGGTGACCTCAGCCGCTTGCTATGCGGACAGAAATGGCTCGCGGTCACAGGGACACCAGCACCACACTCTCTGCTCTGACGCTTGCGCTCATTTTGGGAATGTCCCACAATAACGGTCCGTGCCGCTATATATATCTGACTCTCTTGGACGCAGCCACCAGTAACGAAAGATTGAAATGCTCGTTCTGCAGCCGTTCCCGAGCGCTCAAACCCCCCCCCCCACCACCACATCTCGATCCCCAAACGTGCCCTGCATTTCCGAGTCAGCGATACCTGAATTGTTCTGATATCATGCATTGTTCTGTGCCGCGTGCTATGGGCGGTTAGCATACGTTCCGTTTGCGTCGGTAGAAATAGAATTAACGCAGCTTGGGTCGTTTGTGTCGATAGAAATAGAATGATCCAGGGCACATCGAATTCAGTGCGTCATGGGTACTGACCTCAGGTCTTCTCCTGGTTTAAATGAAGGATGTAACTATCTTTACATGAGATAATTAATGTAGGTATTTATAATCAAGAACAAGTTGTGAGATAAATAGCCACCCGAGTATGTTTTTTTCATCAAGTAAAGAAAAAGGAAAACCATGTACAATGTAAGCGATATTAACGATGGTTCTGGAGAATAAATACTCGAGTACACACATTGTAATCAGGCAAACATATTAAGTCATAGTCTTTGGGTCTTTCGGTAAAGCCACGTAGATGGTGCAAAGAAAATAACAAAAAACTACGACGTTTCGATCACAACACAAGCGATCGTCATCAGGAGAAAAGAGCAACCATCTACGTGACTTTACCGAAAGACCCAAAGAATGTGAATTCCTGCAGTCACGAAAGCTTTAAGTCATATTATTAAGTCCCCTATTCCAAAGAAGTTACTGCTTCAGTGAACTTGTACATAAAATAATGTTGATTGAAGATAACATGTCTTAAAATGTACCGGTAAACCTCAATATTTCCCAAAGAAGGCCAATCAGCTGAAACACCAAGATCTTCCTTTCCCCTTTTTTTTTGTAAACTGCGATTGTATTCAATTTTATATTATGACAACAGGGTTATCAACAGTGCATATTGCATCTGTATGCAGCTAATGTTTTGAGATATATGGTATGCAAGTTATTATGTTAGTCATCTGCAGCAGCCTTCACTCAGCCTCAGGGTAGCATAAAGAATATATACAACATTGTAATTTAAGTACAGCTTCTGGAACGGACATTTATAGTATAATTTCTATACGAACCAACTTCCAACTCTTTAATAATAAATCATACTGAAACAGCAGCAATTATTAAAAGTATACAATAGCAACAAAAAAGGAAGCAATTTAAAAATTAGAACCTTGGCAGATTGTTCACATTTCTTTACGACATGAAACGGGTCCATTTGCTTGCAATTGAAAATTTTGCGACGTGTTACGCGACGACTTAAAAACAAATCCCACAATGCTCGCGTCGGTGTCAAGGCGCACTTACGCGGACGACTTGGGACGGAGGACGGCCCCGCAACGACGACTCACGGTCGCAGAAACTACGTAAATCGGCGAGGTCCTCGTCCTTTTAAACACGCGCCTGGCAAATCCCCGGGGGGGGTGGGGGGGCTGTGTGGAATGGGGTGGAACGGAGGGGAGCGGGGCTCTCTTGTCTGTCCGTGGGGTGGGTGGGTGAGCGAGTGAGTGAGTTTGTTGTTGAGGATAGAAGCTGGGCAAGCAATTGGGAGGCCACAGTGGGAGGGGTGGGTCAGGGCTTCGGGGGTTCGGGGGAGGGTGGAGAAGGGTGTCTGGGTTTGAAGGAAATTGTACGCTCAGAACAGCGTGCGGACGCGTGCTGAGAGTTTTCGTGCGAGGACGAGTCAGTGCCAGCGTGCGCGTCACGCGTCATTTTGCGCGCTTACGCATTTTCCTTAATTACGGTGCTGACGGTTTTCTCAGAAATCACGCCAAGTTTTCTTTTTCTTTTTAAAGGAATCATTAGATGACGTTGTAACATCATTTCACGTATTTAGATCGGTCCAAATTAAATTGCTTACAAAATACACCGAGTGGTGAAACATATATATAAAAGTGGTGTTCTTTTCAAAACAATGCATTTTGTGGAAATACACAAGTGTTATTCGGTTATAAGGGCTTAAAGCAACTGAAATCCTACAGGATGAAAACATGGCTTGTTGTCTTCAGGGGAAACCCCCCACGGTGCCATGGCAAGGGGCCCCTATTGCACCACACACCTGCCGTTGGCTGTTGCACCCAAGCCAGGACTTCTAAATCCATCCACTTTTTAAAGCTGTTCAGCAGATGCGCAGGATACGGGCGAGACTCTTTATCGCCATCCAAAAGTATGCACCGCTGCAGATACAAGCAGCAGATTGGGCTGGAGGCTTGCGCTTAAGTTACATTCCGTAACAAGCCGCTAAGGTTAAAGCACGACACGTTTGGCGACACGTTTGGCGACACGCGGCAAAATTAAAATTAACCCGTGGTGTTCGTTGTTGAAATTGCGTGCATTCCCGTATTGGTGACTTAAACTTCAGAAAAAAACATGACAATAGGCTTATGATAAACCAAATATTAAATATGCTAGTAGAAAAAAACAATAGCATTGTCAATGCTTGCCAACATAAAAAAAGGCAAACATTTCCTAAGATATTATTCAAATAGGTGACATAAGTGTTAATTGCTCTATCTAAAAAAGGTCATACGTTAATTGAATATTACAATCAAACCTAATACTGTGTAATGAAAACTACTGAAATGAATTCATGAAAGTTCTATAGAATATGGATAGCTTTAATACATGAGCATTACGTTGACTGGATTGTCACTGTTTCATCTGTAACCAAAGAATAAACTAACATTCCACTTATATTAATGAAGAGGATTAAGAAAGTAACTCAATTAAGATTTAAAAATGAAAAAATGAACACGACTGCATAGTGTTATGAAAGGAATGCCTCAAAAACGTCAACACTGATGTCTTACATATTTATTTTACAATTCAAAATACCACAATTAAAGACCATTCAATCCATGATAGATTAATCTTCACAATTCAAAACATATAACTACCAAAAAGCAGTTGCAAAATAAAATACTCCATAGCAATGAAACATCTCGAATGAAGAGCAGTGCTGCATTTACAGTCTGTAGACCCTTGGAAACCCTAGCAGATTTAGCCATACTGCTGTCGAAATATCAAACATAATTACTCGGATTTAAAGCGCATTGCAAAATGCTGATAACACAAACGAACGGAACCTGACACACATCTTGCATTAACAATGTCAATAATAATTGGTTGGCTAGTACTGTGAAAAAGAAGTTCAACACGCATACAAATAAATCCTAGCCTCGATGGCTTGATAATCTTTCATGTCACGATGCATTTAATTCGAATCCTTATTTCGTGACCTTGAAATAAACCTGAAAGTTTTTTTGTTTGTTATATACTGCTACCAGCAATGACTAGAGAAGAGAGAGGACACAGCTAGTGCCAGGGTATTCGGGGAGAGTGAGGTTGTACTTCCTAGCCAAATCGGGCGGGACAAAGCGGCCGCCCAAGAAGTGGTATTTCCCACGGAAATGTAGTGCGGCTCGCTTGGGTGCCGTCAGCGAGATGAGCATCTGCGGTTGAATTCCGTCCGGATTACCAGCCTCCACGTCCCAGCCTTCAGCATGAAAGATAAAACAAAGCAGACAGATTACATTGCAGAAGGACTGGGGCAAGTTTTCATTTGGCAGCCTGAATGTTTATGGAATGTCGAATACGAATTCTATTTAAGTAAAATACAAAACTCTTGTTATTTAAAGGGTGGCCACATTGAAGGAAAACGCCACATCCATGTCCACAACTAAAGAATAACATTTATCACGAGAGCAGATTCATTCGGCTTTTGGCTGGACATCGAACAAAGACGGTCACCGCATCGCGCACTTTCAGATGCGCTTCTGTGGCCGTCTGGAATGTTCTTCCTTCAAATATTAGGAAGCCACTGGAGCTATAAATGTTTTAATTTAGATTAAAAACTAATGTCTTTAGAACTAATTTTTGTGTTTAGTTTGTCGTCCTTTCCCGCACCTCTGATTAGCACAGTTGGCAATGTATGGTGCGAAAGACGTTTAACATACATACAGTCACGGGCGTTTTTAAGATACTCAAACACGTGTTTATATTAGATTAGTGAGACAACCTTGAAAAGCAATGGTACCTGAAGGCACGTCAATGCTGATAATGGGCATGTTGACCTGCTTGAGCGTGGTCAGAATGGTCCCAAATGGTTCGCGTACCTCCCCAGAGAAACTGAACCCAAAAATAGCATCCACCACCAAGCTGTAGGCATCATTCAGCAGCTGCACCTGCAAAAGAATAAGTTCGATCACAGCCTCCACAAGCGTGTTTTTTGATGTGTAGCACGATGTCATTTGTCACGTGCTGACCAAGCCATTCAAACTAATCCTTGGGGATCGAGTCTCTATGCATGTTAAATGTGTCACACTTGTCCATGATCATGTGGAAGACCTAACTAGGCTCACAAAGCACTTACAAGTGTGCTTATTAGTGTGATGACATATTTCAGCTGGCATGTCTATTGGTGTAAACATTCATTAAAATGACAACAGCGATGACTGAAGTGTGCAAGAGTAAAGCCATGCATGTGTTCTTTAGCCCAGCGCAATGTGGGGAAGCTTTCTGGTGTATTCATGTGAAACACCCCACCTGTGTTGGCAGGTATGAGAGAAATGGGATGTCCATCCGCTCGCATTGTGTTGTTAAAGCTTGGAAGAGAGGCTTGTTGGGACGTTTAGGATAGAAAATTGTTGGTTCATATCCCTGACACAGAGTAACACATATGCATTCTTTGAAAAACAGGGCTTATGATATGAAACAATTCTCATATGCTGTCATTTAAAACAAACAAAACCTTGCTTGTGTTTTTTTTAATATACAAAATGTACGATTAACAGCAATCTTTTTCCACATTTTATTTTTTGCCTTGAAATAAAGTCAAGTGTGGCTCTACTCCCAGGATAATTGTTGCACCAGTGCAGTTCAAGGCCATGTTTTTTTTATTTATAAGACGACTAACAAAGAGATCTGATATGCTCGATAAGTGCCAGCAACGTCTGGTTTTGAAGCGGGCCTCTATAAATGACTTCTAGACTTTGGCAACGCAGCCACACATACGCCAATTACTCTGCAGCATGTGCAGTGTTCTAGGGTATCCTGCAGTGCACCCATTTATAACTCCTCATCGATGGATGTTAAAACAAAAAAAATATGATCCCAATGCAAGGTTCTTGTGTTTTTCCTTTTAAAAATCTTAGATCATAGTTTTTAGAAGACAAGTCACTTAGGTGCCGAAAGAAACATCGAAACAACATGCTGCAGATTGCGTGAAGGATCACCAAAATAAACAGCAGCTGCTTGGTGTTGTCTTTCCTGCTACTACTCTGTATGGCTTCCATCCATTTGTCCAAGCCATCTAAACTAAGGGAAGAGTATACAGACATTTTTCACATTTCTTGGTGATGTCAAAACGCTGAATGGAAAACTAAAGTTATACTTCATATGTTTAATTTTCTAAACTTTTGACTACCCCCTTGTGCACTCCATATCCCAATTTCCAAAAATACAATGGATGTATTTTTCTAACATCTTGAGCATGCAGCATATGGGAATACGCAACATGTATTCACCATTACGATATTAATACACTTAATATTTTGAACGTTAAGCTACACTTTTGCATGGTAAAGTAGGTTTCTGATGAGTCCGTCTCTTTTGAGTGTTGTAAATTACAATTGTTGCTCATACTGGAGATAATTCAAAGTATGACGACAATGACAAATAACTGTATACACGAGGAATGTCTTTCATGTTTTACTCTGGTATTTTATCCCAGTACTTTGCTAAATATATACAATTTAATCAAGTGATTCATACTTGACGTTTTTCTAAAGAAAACTGTCACATGGAATTTACATTAATCCATAATAATTGGTGCATTAAATTCATGTATACGAGGCATTTTAATTTGCTTGCCTATACCAGGTAATGGAGAATCTTATCGACACAAAGTTGGCCCAATCATTACGCGGCCTAACCCAAAAACCAACTGCTGCAAACACCTGCATTTTGTTTTAACTTCCACCAAAAGTAGCTCTTTTGGGAACAAATGTTCAGCCTATACAAATACTGCAATTGGATGATGAATATAATTGGATGCAAAGCACATTACATGTTACATCTCATGTGGACTGTCCTGAAATTCCTAGAATGGATCATTGTGCTAAACTTTGTTCAGCTGATACCAGCTTAATAACCATTGCTACAGTCTACATTATAGACTGCCAGTACACTCACCAAACTTAATAACCAGGCTAGTCTACATTATAGACTGCCAATACACTCACTCCGATTAAGAACCAGGCTACTGCATTATTTTAATATTTTTTATTAACTTTATTTTAATTATTTTTCTATCTACGTGACTTTACTGAAAGAACCAAAGAATATGATATCAAACATTGCATTTCGCATAAAATAAAAACAATACTTACAAAGAGCTTGAGATGTCGGGCACATACCAGCCCATCTCCACCATTATTTCCTGGACCACAGATGATGAGCAGTGTATGTTTCTTGGCTGGCAAGGTTTCCAGAGGGTATGCCTGTATGCAGTAACCATTATAGGACAACAATGTTAAACAATAAGAAAAATATATAAAAAAATTGGAGAGAAACAAAATCATGCAGCAGTATGTTCCAAAATAGCATTAATATTGCAAATATATTTTAATTGCAGTCTTTACACTCATTTTGGGGGGTTTTATATTCGATAACTGACAAAAATGTACATTGGTTAAAATAAAAGATCATAATGTAAGGTTTAATTTCTGACGTACGTACTATACCATTCACATTAAATGCGTATGCAATGGCAAACAGCTATGAACTTGAGTGTAGACTACAGAAATCAATGTAATCATACTACAGGTGACCCCTGAATTACGACGGCTCTACTTGCGACCCCCCCGCTTGTACGACCTTTCTAATAATAAGACCCCCACAGTAACGACCAAAACTCTTATCTACAACAGCCTAACGACTGCTAACGAAGCCGAGTCGCCTGATGGCGCTGCTTTGCTCTTCCGCCGTATGCATATGTAGAGTATATCCCGACAGTCTGCAGCTGCGCCTAGAGCGAACGCATCTCTTTCGCAACGCTCTTTACTTTTTTGTAAACTTTCTTCAACTTTTGAAAAAATGTCGCCTTTTGCGATGTCTTGAGAAGAGGTAATGCGATGCACATGCAGAAACGTACTTAAGCATTTTCAAATGTTTTTATTTTTACTTAACAAATGTTTGCAAAAGTTACGTGAAGTTGCAATAAATATTTGTTAGGATTATCTTCATTTATTTTCGTGGTCAATTTTGGTATTTTAATAGTATATTTTGGGTTTCCAGGAACGGAACCCCAATTTATAACCTTGCACCTATGAGAAACGAGGGTTCGGCTTACAACGGCTCCACTCGTGACCGTCGTTCAGGACCAATGAGGTCGCAGGTGCGGGGGTCGCCTGTTCATTAGAAAAGAAGTGTCTCTGGCTTGCTGGATGCCTGCCTGGTGCTGGGTGTTGACGTCACCACTCACATCTGCATAATGACGTCACTGTGCCGGGAACATAATATGACAACGTATCACAGTGTCATGTATCTGACGCATGTAAAACTAGTTCGTAGCTGTTACCAAGAGAAATACAGCAGTATGGAGTTGAGATAAACACGTTGTTTCTTTGTGCTTTCAACAGCAGTCTTACACACTGGCTGCATGAACCCTATTGATAAAAAGTGCACAATTATTAAATAGGAAGGAACATAAGGGCCAAGCGATTCTGAAGAAAAACTGAAGCAAATGAAGAACAATAACCGCTAAAGAGGTTAAAAAATTATTTTAATTAAAAGCAGAAATACTGTTGATAGTTAATAATGATCAATTAATTAAGACTCAACACTGGCCCAAAATTATAGCAATTTGTAGTGCACTGGAGATTTCCGGCTCGATAATGCACGTGACCAATCTGAATCAAATGAAGGTTCAGGTCCAAATCCACCCATAATCAAATATACCAATTATTACCAAACTTGTATATGTTTCCTGCATACCATGAATTTTTTTTATAAAATTTATTTCAAATGCAGCTAAGATTCGAAATTTGTAGTGTTCTGATATATCTTATACATATTCTAAAGCCACGTAGATAGAACAAATAATAAAAATAATAACAATATCACGACGTTTCGATCGCAACACAAGCAATCGTCATCAGGTGAAAAATATAGCGGGAGAGCTGCTGAGAATATATGGTGGGAGCGCTGCTAAGGCAGAGAGTTATAAAGGTTTGAGATGGGTGTAGCCCAAGGGTCAGTGGGCGGGGCTAGAGATGAAATTTGCATGTAAATGTAAGCTCAGAGAAATCTTGACAAACGAAGCTGTGGAGGTGGCCATTGTATTGTGAGAGATTAGCATGTCAATGTAAGAAATTTGCTTGTAAATGTAAGCTAGAGAGAGCTCGGAAAGGAGCATCACCACATCTGCCTTATGTTCACGAACCCGGTCCGAGATATGTCGCTTAGTTTCCCCAATGTAACTGCTGCCGCAGACACCGCTTAGTTTGTAGACACTGGGGTATTGCATGTCGGGGATCACATCCTTCACAGATGGGATCCAATCACAAATTTTATGTGCTGTTTTGACTCGTACCTGGATCTTGTGTTTGCTCATGATTTTGGAAATCTTTTTGGTGACTCCCGCTATATATGGCAAGGTGATGGTTTTGATTGGGTCCTCAGATGGTTCTTTCCCAACGGTTGGGGTGATAGCTTTATGGATTGTGTAGTCTGAATATCCATTCTTCTTGAGGGCTTGGTGTACGTGCTCCAGTTCACTGGCTAGGTGATGATGGTCAGAAATACATCGAGCTCTATGGTGTGGAGTTTTGATGAGGGAATTCTTCTGGGGTGGATGGTGGTGGGAGTCAGGTTTTAGGTAGGCATCCGTATGGGTGGCTTTCCTGTAGACAGTGTCCCATTGAGCCATCTGGTCTCTTTTCGATTAAAATATCCAAGAATGGTAACTTGCCATCCTTTTTCACCTCCATGGTGAATTTGATGGCTGCGTGTATGGAATTTATGTGGTTGAAAAATTGGTCCAGAGCTGGTAGGCCATGTGGCCAGATGACGAACTTATCATCTACGTACCTCTCCGTGCCTCTCTCATCTCCTTCCATGTCCCCTCTCATCCTCTTCGTTCCCAATATTCACTGTCTCTTCCTCCGTCCCTCATATTCCCTGTGCCAAATCCTGTTTTCAGTCCTTTTCCTTCCTTGCACCACTCCACACTGGAATACACTTCCCTTGTAGCAGGCCCCCTCCTTCTTCCATTTCTCTCTTAAAGCCTCACCTTTTCTCTATTGCCCATTCTCTTCCTCTTTCCTCCCCTCACCACTCCACTCCTTCCCATCCCTCCCTTACCCTTTCGTGATCCCTAAGTACCCTCTATCGCTGTCACTCATGCCTCAATCAATGTACGCCCCTGTCAAATACATCATTCCAATCTGTCATTATTTTGCAAGCTATGAATGAAGGTGCCCTATAAATTAGATTAGATGTATTTGCTTTATATTTTCCCCTGTAAATGATTCCAATTGTTCATTGACATCATGTCATGAGATGGAGAGTCCGTTCATAAATATTGCAAAGCAGCACACCCAGTACTTGAGAAAATGGTTGCGGAAGCAAACTTTTCAAGGATATCTCCCAAAACATCCTTCAAGTGGCTTTAAATTTATTTTATTTATATGGTAAGGGGAACACTTTCCCACACGTTATGAGAGGAGATTATCACATTACAGCCAAATGCTTAATCTCAGTTGGAATTGATCCAAACTAAGTAAAAAACGATTTAGGTGTTTTGTGCAGTCATTTTTTTCACTGGAATTAGACCATCAACTAAATACACTTGAGAACCAGGTTTAATGACGGGTGGCTTCCCAGAAGATTCAAACCCAGGATCTCAGCAGTGCTGGATAGCACTCTGACCTCCGAACCATCTATTTGGCAGCCTCATGAATGTAAGTTTAAAGTGTTTTTTCATATTTTTTTCAATAAATGTGTGGTATTGACAGTCTTACGGACCCATTGGGGATATACCATCCTTAGACAATGAGTGGATAAATATTTTTCCATTGAAAACTTTCTTTCCATAATAGTTGACTTTTCCCACCTTGTGACAACCTTCATACGAGCATGTATTGCAATATCACATGTAGAGTACAAAGGACATAGTTTTCCCCAATTACTTCGTTTCTGTTTCCAAAACAAATAACACTAAATCTTTCACCACCATGAAAGTTTTTTTAAACACAATTATAGCTGCAACTAAATTAGAATATACATTTTCTATATAAAGACTATATGAATTAAATGTAAACAAGCAAAGGGTGTTTTTGTTTAAAATCATACGCAGCACAAACAAGTTTCACAAACTAGAGGGAACAAAAACAAAATGAAAGACGTGCATGTTCTGTTTTTTTCACGATGCGTCGACAAAACTTAGACAGATGTGTAGTCATGTGCATGAAGGATGGAGACATACAGCGCTTAGGGAAAACACATGCTTGTGCCATCATTCGGTGAAGTCCAAAAAAAACACACGTTCTACGGAAACATGGGTTTATCCTGAGAAATTAATCTGAAAATACCATGAAATATTACTGTGGACAATTAGCATATTTATAAATATATACATTCACATAATTTAATGATCAGACATATTGACAAATGATGTCAAAGAGTCATATGTAAAAAACATAACCATCACTTTCAAAAGGAAACTCAATGTCATTGTAACGGATTCCAGAAAGGAAACACGTCCACAGTTATTCATTCCCGCAGCACTCTGTTCTGTACTCAATGAATAAAAGAGTAACATTTTGTCACAGGTTGCACACTTGAAGAATGTTTTTAGCCAAAGAGAAAAGGAGCCGTGACAAAGCACATGAAGATACCACACTTCCCCATGTGTGCACCCCCCCAACCTTAACCTCAAGTTCACCGTCATCACATAAAAAACCCTCTGTTCTTGTTTTTATCGGCGAAAGTGCAGCTGCCTGAATGTCACTCACAGAGAACACCCAGATAAGCCATTAAAATGGCCTGCAGAACCTTTAACTAGAACCCTACATGCCATAATGTTTAGAAACTTTCTGCAGTCACTGATATGTATGTGTTATGTATAACAAAAACAAAGATCCCCTGTATAGTATAGCCTTTAACAGCTAGTGCTGTGAGCGGCACGATTGGGCCGATGGCTAACACCATGCCCGGCCGCCTTTGTCTCCCCAGTGCTGATGTGTAAGCACCACACCAGGTACCCATTAAAGGGTGAGTTGACCTAGGGGAGGCCCAGGACTGTTTCAAATATTCTCCAGTTATTAGTCGTCAATCGAACTTGAGTCACCGAGTTCTTCCAGTAGTGCACTAACCACGATGCGTCCGGTCTCCGTAGATGAATGTTTACACATACACAAGAGGAGCTGCCAAAAAGGTTTGAAGACATTTAAATAGATCGAACTCACTATGACCGGTATATGTGTAATGATCCAGCAATTCAGCGGATAACATTTATTTATGTTTACGATATACATATTCAATTGTGTGCGTGAAAACCGCTGTGTTCAAATTCATATATGAAGCATGTAATGACAGAAATATGTGACCCTAACAACCATTAGTGCTAAAATGCACCACAATGTTTAAAAACACATCTAGATTTTTTAAAACAAATTACTACCCAAAATTGTAACCATTTGTTGAATTACGAGGTATGAAAATCGTTACGAAACGATTGTTAAGCTTTTTTCAAGAGACATGTCTTAGTTTAAATAAAGAGGGGGAGTGAAGGGAGGGAAATTACTTGATGGCTCCTTACATGAAGTGGGAAATGTGAATGATTAATTTTAAGCTCCCTGGTGTCAGTCGTCATCACCGAGTATGTGATGCATGGTGAGTGGAAAGTGGTGAGTACCTGGTGAATGCCAGTGTCTGGTGAGTGTCAATTAAGTGGTGTCTGCCAAGTGTTAGGTGGTTATCAGGTGAGTATATATATACACAATTGTGAGTGATAGGTGAGTGTCATGTGAGTGGTATGTGTCAGATAAAGATGAGTGTCTGACAAGTGGTGTCTGGTGAGTGGTGTTGGGTGAGTAGTACATGTAAAACAGAGACAAGTAAAGAAACGTGCATTGATGTTAGTGATTGTTATAACACACAGTATTCAATCAATAGGTGTGAGTACGTTTCTGATATTCTGAATAGATTCTCACAACAGTTAAACCATCCCTCAAGGTATATTGAGGATGACAACAACACATTATACACTGAAACATAAAGCTAGAAACGAGAAAAACATTCAACACACAAATACATTACCGGCCGTTCCTGGTTTGTTTTAGATGTAGGCTGTTATACAATTGTGAATTTAATATAATTATTTTAAATAAGCAAATAAACACTACAATTAGTCTATCTTACACATACAATGTAATGCAGGCATTTGTTTCAGCTTTTAGTAAATACGATGAGGAACTTTAGATGTGTGTGCATTCATAGGATGCAGAGCTTTACCTGAATACTCGCTATATATGTGAACAAAACTGGAAGTGATTTTCTATTGAGCTATAGTGTCATAATGTGCATGAACACAATTCATAAACCCTGACCATATACACAAATAATATATATTTTTTAAACCTATAAAGAATACTGAAAGACTCTCAGTAAACAATGATGTTTCTGATTTTCAAATAAATCCTAATATGGTGTTGGTTTCATCACAAAAATATTTCCTTGTAATGCAGCACATAAGAGACGGTCAACATCCAATAATTTTCCTCTTTCTCTAATTTACAATTGCGTCAGACTGGTTATTAGAGAATAGCCAAGTGAGAACATCTGCAAATGCGCTATTGCCTTCTTACGCAGCCATCACATTTTTTTTTCACATCTGTTTGTAGCCTGCAGATACTATTGTCTGCAAAGTATTTGGCAAAAGTTTAACTACGTCACATTTGCCACAAACACCTAACCACTAATCTGTTAATGGACTACTAGACTATCAGCTAGAACCATAGCCCGATTGGACTGACGTACTAAATATGGCACATGCCTCCCATTACATCCGCAAACACGCACAGATTTACGCACATGTATTCACGCACACACCAAAGACAAAGCACATTTAGCTACATCTATTTCAATCAAGCATGGCATTGTTGAATATCATTTTACAATAAAACCAGTGGGGTGGAGTGTTGGAGCAGTGGTCTTGCGCACTGCCATACGAACCCGGAAACCTAAGTTCGATTCCTGGCCATGGCTCGCACCAATTGCAAGGGATATCTGAACCGGTCCCAGAACCCCCTGCACCAACCTGTACTAACCAGCCTGGTAAAGTATGGTCAAACAACCAGTCTGGTAAAGTATGGTCTAATTTGGCTAACAAAGTCTAAAATGAAAAACTACAAACACTTAATTCAAACAAATGTAATGTATTAATCATTGAAAAATGGAAAGTCAGACAGACAATTACCTCCTCAATACTCAAGGTCAGTACAGAATTGGATGGCTGCCTCTCGGTTTACAAGTCCCTTATTGCTTATTTGAAAGTCAACCACTGGAGAAAAGCCATTAAAAGCATTGCAAACAGAATTAGCAGCATGGCCACTTGATACGATGTCCGGGTGGTCATGGACAAAGGAAATATTAACTATGATTGACCTTGGCGATGGCAGTGGCACAGCTGAGACCGGCAAGCTCCATGAGCTGGTCGACGCTGAAGCGATACTCGTTGAAGAGCTCTTGATCAATGGCTTGGGCCTCCTCTTGGCTAATCATGGGGATAAAAATGGACATGCAGAAACAAATTCTTAAATCAGTAAAACATGCACAACAAGTGAAACATTTGAAGTGTACCCTTTGTAATGGCACTTTAAACGAAGTATAACATTGTTTATTTTATGTAAAGCAATTTGTCAATCTACTGCTGGATAAAGCCCTCCCGATGCCATGGTCATCGGGGTTATTTATCCATACTTCACCATTATGGTCAATGCGAGTTGGTGAAGGGAGGAGGCAGGATTGGTTCATATATCAGTCACCACTGAAGTCAGGTGCGGTTGGGAATTGAACTCTGGTTGGTAATAGCGCAGTGTGCCCAGCAATGAGCCACTGTTCCACCCCAAAACTGTGCCACTTTTTAAAAGTTATTCTCAAAAGATTTTGCTATATATTCAAACATTACATTTTATGCCTAAAAATTATATAACTACATCTATTGAAATCATTGAAATGGAAAATTTATATTCGAGATTTAAGTACAAATGGAATATCTAAATGTTTTTCATAATCAAAGTGTAAGCACACTTTAAAGAGACTTAGGAGTGTCTTGTAATAATGCTGGGCTACATATTTAGAGAATGACTCATTTGGAGCGGGAAGACGACTTACACAGACTGAACAAGCATAAAACGACAGCTGGCAATACCATTCGCTGAACACAAACTACGGTATGTATATTGTTAATACATTCCTACTACAGGGCAAATCATCTTTTCCGATTTGATGTGGGGGGCATTTGGAGATGATGCTATTTTCGGTGTTTTTTTCCGCACAAATCACTCATTTTTATCCGAGCGGGTAATCGAAGTTAAACATGAATAGGATGAAATTGCCACCATTTCTGGGTCACTCTACTTGCCTCACGAACAAAATGCTGAATTTAGCACTTCTAAGAGACCACTTGTGGGTGACCTTTATCCATGCAGAGGCTTGAAATTTAATGTCATGGTTCTTATCCGAGAATAGGCTCGAATGGGAATAACTGTCATGCGAATAATACGATTTTGCATGGATCGATTTGGAGGCATGGATATGATTAGAGGGTAATAGGTATACAGAGGTGTAACTGTACTTGAATGTTAAGGCCTTTCTATACTGTATAGGTTGTGAGGCTTATTTGACCATACCTCACCGTACTGGGTCAGTGTAGGTTGGTAAAGGCAGGCAGCATAGATGGTGGAGCATAGAAGTCTAGTATAACAAAAAATAATCTGCCCCCTGTTGCCTCCTACCTAACCCTGCAAGCCTTATGACAACCTGCTTGTGTATTGTGGCTATTCTTCCAGGTAATAACCTGCTTAGCTTCTGAAAACTGACAAAATCGGGCACATTATGGATGCTTTGGTAATTGGGGAAATACCTCATTAGGTCTTCAATATTCAGCCAAACAGTAAAAGGTGCTGCTCTGTGCACTTCTAATTATATACCCTTGAATGCAACAAAAATTCTAAAGCATTCCACCAAGACATTGAATATCAAAACACTGAAAGTTGTGGAGAGGTGTTCATCTAGCAGTGGATTAACAAAGGGGATGAAGATTTAAACTACCATATTTAAAATTGTACAATTCATACAACATTCATGATCATTTCTGATTACTGAACCCATTTGTATTGAATTCTAAGAGGCCCAATAAGAGATAATTTTTACAAAAGAGAACTATCAATAGTTATCCACAAGAGACATACATGAAAGAACACAAAGCTCCAGGTGTGTTATCTTCAAAGGTTGTTTCATCAGTCACTGACATACAGAAATCGCGAAATATACAATAAGCTTTATTTGTGAACAAGGAAGCCATTGCTCTTTTCAAATAATGTTCTATACTGTTTATGACAACTTACTCACAATATAAAAATGATATATCCTTTTCAGGAAGGGTAACGCAATCTTTTGTATTTAAAGTAGTATTTTTATTTCATACACAACCCATCAGTAGTTATGAAAAAGCTCAAACTGTATTAGCACGACTTTATGTAATAAAATACACACTCTCCTCATTTGTTATATTTCATTACACAATCTTTTACGATCAAATCTATCTTTATTAAAAAGGACATTTATTTTTGGGAAACCGTCATGGTTAATATTTTACGTAAACGTCATTAGTTATTTCCTTACCTGATATACGTCACCTCAGGAGCCATTTCATCCTCTGTGTTATGAGAAAACTTGGACAAAAACTGTTTCATGCTGGTGCAAGGTGTATGTCTCCTATCAGCCGACGAAGATGCTCAAGTAAGACTATCTCTCAGAGAGATGCTGGCTATATCTGGCGAATGATTATCTGGCTAGTCTGACGCAGCAAGAAGCAAAACCAAAAGAACCCAACAACACCTGTGCACACTCTCACACCTCTCATAAATATCAGTGTACAATATACAGCCAATTTTGTAGCATTAACCAACGCGTGGATTACCTCGGCACCTCAAAATACACACGGAGCAGCCTATATGTTTTATGAATTCGTAGAAAAACATGAATGAATGTTTCGTGGAAAATTTCAACTGATAATCGAGTGCACAATTTTAATGCTTAAAAATGAAGCGCACCTGCTAACATTGTAAGTCATATGGTACCATCCAAGATAAAATTATGGCATGCAAAACATAACAATTAGACGACATCCCACTTGTGATCTAAAAGGTTGCAGCCAAGGGCCCCATTGTTCGTTCCACTTTAATTAGGACTCGTTCAGTTCAAGCCACGAGCCGCAGCTTATTAGCTGCTGGAGTAAAGTGCCCAGCAAAAATGCTATCCTTTACAAGCTACACTGACCCGTCACCTGGGAAACATCCATTAGGAGCAATCTTCTCACACATATCAGACCTTGTCAGAGGTAAAAAAAAAATCAATTTGCTTGAACATAGTCTATGCATTTACCAAGGCAACAGGTATTTGTTGATATTCTTGGTTCTTTCAGTAAAGTCACGTAGATAGAAAATAAAATAAAAATAACAGATAATGAAAAAATAATAATCATAAAAAACCCAAGACGTTTCGATCGCAACACAAGCGGTCTTCATCAGGCGGAGAGAAAATGTTTTTGCTTGACAGTTATCCGATGTCCTGCCTACCTGTGGTCATACAGTATTTCAATTTCCTCACAGTAACATTGAAAATATTCTGAAATATGTAAGCAAAATTTGAAATAATTTTTAGAGAAAATTGGAAGGTTCCTCAAACCGAAGACAATATATTCTCATAATTTTAGTTGAACTGGGTTACATTGATAGCCACAGAAACAGCAACTTCACTGCCAATATTTACAATAATAGTACAACATAAATTGTATTAATACTAATTGAATTCATGTTTACATGCATTTGAATTGCACACATCAATATACAAAATAAAACCCATCATCAAGAGTGTTCACGATGGAGACTGAAACATAAAACGCATCACATCCTTATAAACAGTGTTACAATGAAAAGGACTAATATTATAAAAGACTAATCAGTCTACAAATTGGCCTGGTTGTATCTGTGTTATTGAAAAAACAGTATTATACTCGACAACAAAATACCCTACACATTCATCAATAACACTGCTTTAAAATAACAAAATATACTTCTAGATTTGAAGCTTTCGTGACTGCAAGGATTCATACTCTTAGGTTTTTTCGGTAAAGTCACGTAGGTAAAAATCAATAATAAAAATAATAGAAATAATAATAGAAATCAAATTATAAATCACGACGTTTCGGAGGCAACACAAGTCTCCGTCATCAGGTGGGACCGTCACAGCGAGATTTACTGTATCAGTGATGTATCTATTATTATTTCTATTATTTTTATTATTTATTTTTACCTACGTGACTTTACCAAAAAAAACTAAGAGAACAAAATATACCATAGGTGATATTTTGGGCAATGGCTCTTCAAGGCAGTGTGATTGACGAATATGTTGAGTTTCTGGTGTTTATACTTGTGCACCAGAGCCACTGCTGAATCACCAAATAATGTGTTACACTGGGTGGTGGAATGACACTGGCTCCCATCCTCCTCACTATAGCATTGACATAAAGAGTCCTCTCCAGCCCCCTGAAAATCCAAAAAGGCAACCACTGGACCTGTGCCTGCCGATGGATTTCTGGCAAAGAAAGGAAGGCCTCCAATAAATGGTTATAAAAAGCACCATCCTGACATCCTCCATTGCTTGGATTGTGTACTCATTGAGAGACCCCTTCAGGCCAACTAAATTTTAAACAAATACCTGTTTTACCAATCTCTGGACAGATAATTTAGGCCGAAGTAGTAGTGCATGACTGGCAGACACAAAAGACGGCACTAAAGCAAACAAGAGACAGGAAACAAGTCTCCTTTAAAACAGCTTGGCAATATAGTGGCTTCAAGACTTTAAATGCAGTTTTTTTAATCATTTGATTTAATGTATGCCAGGGCCTTACATGTTTGACAGACACATTAAATGCTGTATATCCTCAGCTATTTTAGAAAACTCATAAAATTGTACATGGTATATGGGCCACGAACTTGTTACAGAAACAAAACATACAGAAATAAACGTCGTGCCCCAGGCATAATATGAGGTGTTCTAAGTTTTGCTTTAGAAAAACAACCTAACCTTCTCCATTGGGAAACCTTTATTCAGCTCTCTGGACAAAACTTGGGCTGCCTTGTGGTGCAATTTACAAGGTAAGTGTTTGCAGTTGTACTGCTGGCAACATGTTTTATTGGAAGTATTTATTTTTGTGCAGCTGCTGCAATATAGTTTGGAAACAATTATTTTAGCAATGACAGAGTACAATTCTCACACATGGATGGGAAATGCGATTTGCCCTGGTCAAACATTTAATGGGTATGAGACCATCTATCATAAACTACATCCTAACATTATGTTTTCACTAAATTTAAGTAAATGTTCACAAACACCAAAATGAATCCTTCTGAGCAATCCACTGCTGTATGAGTGAAGGCCCATGCTGTGGAGGTAATGGGAGTTACTTGACTATACTTCATTACCATACTGGTTATTGCAAGTTATAAACATTAAAATAGATGTAGAAACGTAAGAAATAACTAATATTTAAACATCTATATAAATTACAAAAGCAAAGAACTGGATGAAACAGATTGTTAAAGCCCACCCGAGGATTTTTTTTAGAATAAGAAACGTATGAACTTGGGACAGGCATAAGAACATAAATATATAATGGCCATCTGTAATGTTAAGGGCTACATAATTTAAAATAAAATATGACTCCAACATAATGGCCTATTTTAAAAGAAAAGTATGCATGAATAATTACCATATACAGCTTGCAATTTTGTAACTGTTGCAAAGATACAACCAACTACTGTTGCATGTGGCAGCAATTATATGTACAATTTGTATAATAACAACGTGTAGAATTCTCTATACGTATGGTCACCACGCTGAAATGTACAATTACCATATCCTACATTTTAGTTTTAATGTGCATTAGTTATACTCCAAATTAAATCAAGGCAATACAAGCTTAACCTTTTTTAGCAGACTTATTAAAATATGGTAATCACTCCCATACTTTCATAAAAAAATTATGATGAACTTCAGTTTGCATTGTAAGACTGTAGCAACAGTACATTTGAATTTTAGTTAAAAGAGGTTGTTATGAATGAGCAGAAAATATGGAAGGAGAAACTATCATTTGATTTCCAAAAATTATTAAGAAAAAATATACAGTGCATTAATATTTTGTGAAAAATCCTCTTGGTAACTATACTAAATGTATTTATTTTGTGTATATAATATCCATCATTGTTTAAAGACAAAAATGTAAGTACTTTGTCGCTAACAAAATGTGGTTATTGTGTAAAAGTTAATGTTAACAATGTATATGACAATTTAAATATTTTAAGTATGGATTCTGAGCAAGCCTCTCATGTCAGTTGATATATCCAGTAAGCCTAAAAAATGCAATATATAAAAACGCGTTTTAAACCACGTAATAAAAAATAGTGTCAATATAAATTGAGATTTATAGTGCATTTTTTCACCGTGAGCCTGAACAAAAATGTTATATTGATGAAGTGCAGCATTGTTATTAATTTTTAACAAGCTGTAGGGCCATTTCATGAATTCTTTGATCTTCACTTGATGGCGTAAAATTATTTTCACCCTCATTTTCAAAGTGACATTGTGATGTATTAGCAGTGCTACAGTGATGTCATGCGCTTTGGAATAAAAAAAGGAAACATTGTTATACTGTTCATGTCAGCTGATTCTTTGTAGCCAGGCATATAACGCATGAGTACAATTACGACATTGCAATGTTATGGTTAAACAGCTGTGCTACCACTGATATTAATGTGGGGTTGTCACACGAGGAATGCAAGTTATAAATTCAATTGTACAGTACTGCAATTAAAAATCCTTTCCTTTCGGTTGAACTCACCCTAAATACTTTATCGTTTTGTCTGGAGTCTCACGCATGGTACCCTCGTCAGCCATGCTGCGTGCTTGTTCTGTCCACCACAGGTGCTGTCTGACGCATACAGGTAACTGGACCCTGAATTTAAACATAAGAATAACAAACCACAAAGGCTGTCAGTAAAAATACAGCAAACACACCAAATTTAAATTGTGTGAATGCTGTGCAGTAAAACAGCAGTATATTTAGTATATTTTTATTTTATACACACACACAACAACATTTTCCACTACACTTTTTTACAATCCAAAATAAGCACCAGTAAAATATTTCACGATCCCTAATAATAGTCTTTGATTGTTTCGGTAAAGTCACGTAGATAGAAAAATAATAGATCACGACGTTTCGAACGCAACACAGGCAATCGTCTTCAGGTGACTTTACCGAAAGACCCAAAGAGAATGAATAATACTGGTCGCGAAAGCCTACGTGTTAAATTAAGTGCCACTTGGTGAACTTGGGAAATCACAATAGCAACCGAATACTGTAGCATTTTAAAGTCACGTCATTTCATTGCACCTCGTCGAGTGTCTGATGGCGAGAGGGTGTGTGGAGGTCCGCCCAGCCACCAACAAGCCGAGACTCAGAAGGCTTCGAACAGCCAGCATGTGGCGGGGCAGGCACGGCACCAGCAATCTCACACAGCCTCTACCATTGCAAAAAATAAAAAAATACTTCAGATTAAATGGTGTGCACAGTGCAGCACCACTGCACATCATTGCTTGGTCTCCCATAAGTGTATTTATTAGCATTTTGGGAATTAGTACCAATGGGCTTCCTATAAAAATGTTAAATTTTAAGTAAAATGTGATGCAAATAAACATTTTGGAAAAGGATACATTTTTATGGATCTCATTAATTTAAATGCACTGTACTCAATCATATTAGCTAAAAACATCAGGTTCCTATAAATTATATATAATGTATTTCATGTACATATATGCATATTTTATGACAACAAATATAAATGTAATTTATTTTTAGATTGATAAGCTGCCATTTGAAACTAACAAAAGTGCATTGTTATTAAAGTGGTAAGTGCTGAATAGGATTTGCATTTATTGGGTGTTTAAAAGGCCCATATACGTATGTCATACTGATGACAATACTATATTTTAAAAAATATATATATATTTTAAACGTACATTTTATATGTTATGTTTCGGCTTGGGTCTAATTGTCCACGTTCAACTCACGTTGGCTGTAAATCACCACAGTTGTGGCAAGCTTCGGGGCCACTTCCTAGAGTCGTGGAGTTCTACCATTACTAGTATGGTACATATGATAATTGGTTTTTTACCCTTTTATCTGGCAGCAAAACTGACACCTTTTTTACGAGGAGTCATGTTTGCATAGACCACAATACCTGCAGTCATAATGCAAACAAAAAACATAACTCTGTATGCACTGTCCTTGAAGTTGATTGGTCCACACCCGAGACAGCTTTCCTTAGAGCCTAGTCTCACATGGTGTTGGACCAGAGTTATGTTTTTGTTTGCATTCCGACTGCAGGTATTGTGGTCAATGCAAACATGACTTCTTGTAAAAAAAAAAAGGTATCAGTTTTGTTGCCAGATAAAAGGGTAAAAAAACAATTATCATATTTTGCTATTGGCAAATGAGGTTCCAATGGGGTAGTATGGTACATTTCATTAAAGCGTGTTTAAAATAAAGTATTTTTAAATATTACTTATTGTTATTTACTCTTCCCAAACAAACGCGGAGGCCGCCGTGAGCGACTCGATGCTGCCCTCTCGTGGAATTGAAAGCTGCAAAGATCATCAGCCACGACACCGCGGCATTCACCAACAACCACCACCACCATCTCTATTTGTTTTACGATCAGAGGAAACAAGAAAATGCTCGGTGTAGTCGCCACTTTGCTTCGTTCATCATTTAGTTTTTTTTTGATGCTTTGCTTTATGTAATCCACCCCCCTCCTTTTTAAATGAAAGATTTCACAATAAATGTCACGTTCTGCTTTCCTCCCGGTTCAACGTACAAAGCGCCGTGCCCAATGCGTACTTACAAAGACAATCAACCCCTACCCCCCCCTCTCTCGTCTCATTATCGTCCAGCGACGCCTTAACGTCTATGTTTTGTTTCTAACAAGAATTACAAAGTTTAAAAGACGCTGTTGCCTTTGCTGTATTAGCGCAACGCGCTACTGTAAATGTCTCAGCCGGGAGGGGGCTTCTACGGCTTCACTCGCGGTAGCGTGATACCAGCAGCAGCAGGAGGCCTTTTGTACAATTATAACGTTATAAAGGGGTTAAAGTTGTACGCATGGGGACAGTCCGTCCACTTCATAAAATGCGTTCACTTTGACGTGTAGCGACAGATCCATTCACAACCTCAGCTTCTAAGGCCCCCACCGATCGCTTTGACGACGGCCTCCGCTGGGTGAACGTTCAATGTTGGTTGGTTAGTCGGGGGGTGGCACGAATTTACCAACGATTCAGCGTTAAACTTTCGTGTTTTTTTAAATATCTACACAATGTAAGAATAGTCAATTGGCGACTGCTGTGTCTCAAAGGTGATGTTGCCCCAAACTCACCGTCTCCCGTCCGTGGATTCGCTCCACTCTGTGTGAATTGCAGTAACAACTTATCGACATTTCCACGGTGGCGGTACAGCACACCGACACTAGATGGCGAAAGACATTCGAGAAGTTACTGCCACATGAGAGTTAATATTCTTCAGCGCGTTTTAAGATGACACTTTTTTGTTTTGTTACAATTTCAGCACGGGTCTCCAGCATTACGACGATTGTCCCATTCCGTCTTTTATGTGTGAGTGGCATGCAGTGGGGAAAAACCAGAGTAGCCTTGTGGAAAAAGCCAAGCTATAGGGGATAACACTCAAAAGGTTCGCACAGATGAATTCAATTAACCCTTTGCATAGTGCGATATTTTCTAGGCACCTTGAACAAAAGTTTGATGTGAGATCCACAAACTTTTCCCTGTATGAAAGGCATTACTGTATTAATATTGAGGCTTGATTCAGATGTCAGATGTATGGCCTGATTTTAATTTAGTGGAAATGCAGCTTTGTTTCCTTTCACTTGAGCTGTTTATCTGGCATCAATGACTGCGAAAAGTTGTTGCCATCGATGCATGGCTTAGGCCAGGGGTCTGCAACCTTTAAGACATAAAGAGCCACTTGGACCCGTTTCCGAAGGAAAAAATAAACTGGGAGCCGCAAAACCATTGCAACTATTAAAACAAATATAACACTGCATATATTGTTTCTTACCTTATTGCTATATACAGGATCGTGCAGTCAGCTGTCAATCTGAATAAAAAAAGGACTTTTTCACTTAACAATGTAAAATATATTTTTGCAAATTAATAGCTAAATTACCTGGTTAATGGGATTTTTGCTCCTGAACCTCAGTGCACAGTGTCTGCACATCAGGGCTGTAAGACGTCACCTTCATTTTCACACAGGCTTGCAAGCTGTCATCTGTGAGGCGTGATCGATGTTTGTTTTTAATATAGTTCATGTTGGAGAAGACCTGCTCACATACATATGTGGAGCTGAAGATCGACAGGACTCCAAATGCATAATTTTTCATGTTTATATAAGTGTTGGGGATGGCATTCCATGTTTCGAATACAAGTTTGTCCTGTTTGGGAAGGTTTTCAATATCACTCCATTTATGATTCTGAGCCAGAAT
Organism: Lampetra planeri; assembly: GCF_965212315.1. NCBI lineage: Eukaryota > Metazoa > Chordata > Hyperoartia > Petromyzontiformes > Petromyzontidae > Lampetra > Lampetra planeri. Next base: position 22,363,411 of record NC_136109.1, on the reverse strand, counting down.
GGCCTTCTGACGGGCAACATCCTCAAGAGTAGCGGTCAAGCATTTGAACTTGGACACCCATATATCTTTGTCGGCTATATCGGCCAGTTCCATCTCAAGATCAGGTTGACTTACACCTGCAAATGCAGTCATATTCAATAGGGATGGATCGATCGCCAGGGGAGTGACAGGGAAGGATAATGTCGTTTTTTCCTCTCTGAACTCACAGAATCGTTTCCCAAACGAACTTTGCATTGTGGTGATTGCAGACTTGAAATATTCCAAATTTATCGTATCATGACTTTGTTTGAACTCTCTCAAAGAGGGAAAGTGAGACAGTGTACCTCTCTGTAAATCTTTGACAAACACTGTCAACTTGCGCTCGAATGCCAAAACCTCCTCCAGCATGTGCAGGGCTGTGCCTCCTTTCCCCTGAAGGGTTGTATTTAGCGTGTTTAGATGTGCTGTCATGTCTACCATAAAATGTAATTTTTCCAGCCACTCTGGCTGTTCCAGCTCAGCAAAGGTGAGCTCTTTGCTGCCCAGGAAGGTTTTTACTTCTTCCAAACATGTGACAAAGCAACCGCAACGTTATTGCCTGTCACCGGGCGGGCAGTGTGGAGCGGAGCGGCGACCTGTCAGCAGCGGCAACGCCAGAGCAGGTGTCACAGTGCGCCTCCTCCCCTCGCTAGCATCCGCCCCGGAGCCGCGGTCAAGGTTCAAAAGAGCCGCATGCGGCTCCGGAGCCGCAGGTTGCCGACCCCTGGCTTAGGCCAATACAATGTTGGAGTTTTAAACTATCCATTCTTTCTAGATTTGAAGCTTTCGTGACTGTAAAATCACATAGGTAAAAAAATCAAATAAAGTGGTTGTGCTTTCGCTACGTTGTCCCCACCTGAAGGACGCTTGTGTTGTGCCCGAAACGTGATTTAATTTAGTTTTCATTTTTTTTTACCTACGTGACTCCACTTTTAAACTATCGCTGCAGAAATATTTTGTAATGTTAAATATTTGAAGTCTCCAATACTGTGTGAGTAAAACAAGCGATGTACAAGTTTCCTAAATAATTTAAAATATCTGTTTAGGGTGACACAAATCGAAAACACATCCGACTATGACAAAATTGAATGCAAGATGGAAAGTGCAAAAAAAGAGTGCTGATGTGCATGATTGGATTTACACTGAAAAGAGCAACACGTGGATTATAGAACAACTGCAAGTCGGAGACATTTGCTGTTAAGAAAAGTGGACTTTGACAAGAGGACATCCACAATAGATACAGCGGCGTTGAAATTAGTGCATGTGCAGCAGCAATGGATTATTGCATAACGAGGCGGTGAGGAATGGGGACAGTTTGGGAAGAACTCCATCCATCAGTGGATAGAGCACAGCTGTTGATGTCCCATAAGTAACACCCTCATCTAACTGGTATTTTAAGACATGTAGAAACCATGCATGAAGAGTGCCATTTTTACATCTTCTAAACACATATGAAGTCAAACTGTTAACATCTGGATTGTTATTGGGTTTGTTTCAGATCATTTTAATTGAGCAGAGATTTCCAAATTTTTGTCACGGATAATGCAGTATAATAGTGTTTGGAGGAAAGAAATCGTATTGACAACTGTTCTACAGACCACTTTCTCTGGTCTTGCAGATAATACTTTGTAACGGCTGGTAAAGAGGTTTGTGTTGAATGAATGCCTCGATCACAATTACATATTGTACATGCAAGCATATGCACGTGCAAGTCCCATTATAAAACTAGTTGGCATTCGTTATTTTATTGGAGGGTTGAGGGACAAGAGACAGGTTTTGTGATGTGCAAAGGTTAGGAAAATTTTAATCAGCAGAAAAGCATTGCAATTGCATTTCTCTGTCACATCTAACCTTCCCCATCTAAAAAATCAGAGCAGCTCCTCACTGACTTATGAAATACATTTATTCCCTTTACAGAACCTTATTGCGGCACTGATTAAACAGGGAGAATTCCTGTTTTATATACGGAGTATTAGGCATGATGCAGTATTTGAAAATAAGCATCTGATAAAATATGTAAGTACACAACAGAGCTTAAGAACAAGTGAACTGTGCAGAACGGGCATGGGGTGTTTGTTTCCCCCCTGAACTCTTAGGATATTCGATAAGTTGCTTTCATTTGACCGTTAGAGCCCTTTGACATTCACACTGGGTTGTAATCATCCTAAACGTGGTCTGGTGTGACTTATGTAATTTGCAGCAAGCCGTAGCTCTTAAACACTGGTTGTGAAGGTATTTGCTTAATTTTGTATTAAACTAATGCTTATTATCACATGCTTGTGTTAGCAGGTGTTGGCTTTCTTCTAGATGTATTCCGAGTTCATCTCTATCTAGATGGCAAAATCTGACCCTTTTGCTGTGTAAATTTTTTATTTCTAAATTGCTATCTTGTAAAAAATACATGCTAGCATTTCCATGACAACTAAAGGTCGAGCTTCTGTGTGAAATGAACCTCAAGACTTGTAGAAAATGCGTGCAGATGAGTTAGGGATACAATATATATTTCCCTGAGTAAATATATATCTATAGGAGAAACAAAAAACGTATCCATGTAATATATAAATAATCCACAGAGGTGGTTGAAGTTTAAGTGTTGATTTATAAAAACAGAGCACAGAATTTTTGGTACATTAACATACTTTATTTTTCATCAATATTTTGCATGATCATTTTACATATTTACAAAAATATATACGCTCAGACAAACAACCCAAATATATTTTTTATTCCACAGCAGCATAATGAATTATGAATCTTGAAAATGAGATTTTTTCTCAATGCGGCCATTGCAACCTATGACAGATGGAGGCGTATGAAAGCTACCAGGACAGTTTGCAGCTCCTTCAGGCTCCTCGCCCGGCTGTGTGCTCTGACCAACAGTGCTTTCTGTGTGATGCCCTTCTTGGAAAAAAGAGTGCAAGTAGCCATTGTAGAAGTCACTTGCAGAGAGTTTCTTCTTCAGCACAAGTGTCCGGAAGCCAACCCAGCCATCCTATGGGAACATCACATCAGAGTTTTACACATGGGACCCAACCTGTCAAAGATATTTCATAAAGATAACATTGCTTAATATTTGTTTAAACACTTGCTGCCAACAAGTGGCTTTTTTTTTCTCAGCTGCTAAAAGATTGAATGTTTCAATTAGACAAAGAGAATAATCATACCTGACACCTCACACACAGCATGTTGGAGTGCTTGCAAAAGTATAGATCTCCAGGATGTGCATTTGGCCTCTTTTGGGCTGCTGCACACATGAAGATTGGAAGGAAAAAAAACATGAACGAGGCAAGAAATATACTTTTTGTCAGCTCAGCAACCACATCAGAAACCATTAAGGTGCAATATGTACCCAATTTCCATGAGGCATTGTGAAAATCCCATTTGTTGCAGAAAATTAGCTTTGATTCTGCAAAACTAAAGCCATGTAATCATGCATATATATTTGAAATGTTAATTTAAAATATATCTGAATATATAACAAGTATAATAAGCATTAACAGACATCCTGGACATATGACTATCATTACTTAACTTCTTCTTGGTTCTTTCGGTAAAGTCACGTAGAAGGGAAGTAATAAAATAATAAAAATAAAACATAATAAAACAATTCTCACGACGTTTTGGCCACAACGCAAGCAGCCGTCCTCAGGCGAAGAATGAAACACCACCAAGCTTGGAGCGTATATTTAAGCTGGGTTAGAGGGGGGGGAGGTGGGAAGAAGAGCGCCTAGACAAAATAATTTGCATATCAAGAGGAATTCAGCATATGGAAAATGCGTAGGAGGTGGGCTGGGGGGGTTCCAAATCAATACTATGCCCGTGCATTATGCAGGATTAGCAGCATCAAAGGGGGGGGGGAGGGGGGTAGCATTAACAAAGGAAAGGAATGTTAATAGTATGTAGCTGCAGTTACTAAACAACCACGTAAAAAACGAAAGTATAAACTGCATAACAAACTAAAGTATAAACTACATAGCATCATCAGTATACTTACTATATTCTACAATAAGCTGAGTTACTAACAGTAAGTAATACATACAAAATTCTACGTTGTAAAAAATTATATAATATGCTTCCATCTAAACTTTATTCTCTTACATCACACGCGTCTATACCGTACTATATACTGCCATAGACAAACCCAACATTAAATTACATACTGTATTGCTATAAACCACCCTATACCTTATACATTTTAATATAACACTATGTATTATTCTACCCACCCTAATGTGTATCGAAATGGTTTATTACGTCCTTCCAGTGATTGCTAAGCCAGAATCCATCTTCTCGGTTAAAATTGTCTCTGTGTTTGTATATGTGGATCGCCTCATGAACGAATCTCTCATGATAGCCAGATGGCTTGCAGAGAACCTCTGTCTTGAAGAAGTCAATGTCATGTGAGCCCACTGAGTTGTAACAGTGATCTGCCACGGCTGAGGTGTTTGTCCTACCGTGTTTCAGGTCAGCTTTATGCTGCTAATCCTGCATAATGCACGGGCATAGTATTGATTTGGAACCCCCCCCAGCCCACCTCCTACGCATTTTCCATATGCTGAATTCCTCTTGATATGCAAATTATTTTGTCTAGGCGCTCTTCTTCCCACCTCCCCCCCTCTAACCCAGCTTAAATATACGCTCCAAGCTTGGTGGTGTTTCATTCTTCGCCTGAGGACGGCTGCTTGCGTTGTGGCCGAAACGTCGTGAGAATTGTTTTATTATGTTTTATTTTTATTATTGTATTACTTCCCTTCTACGTGACTTTACCGAAAGAACCAAGAAGATGAATCCCTGCAGTCACGAAAGCTTTAAATCGAAATTACTTAACTTAGTTCTGTTTATATACAAAGCAATTTACAGCTATATGAGAACAATAAATACAAACATTTGTACAGTTTTTATCACAGCTACACTGTATATATATAAATAAAAATTAAGGTCAGGATAATAACCACCATACCCATTAAGAAATACCGCTCATTGCATTTTACTTCATTTTCAACAATTACAATGCAATTGTAATGTGCACAATATTTCACAGACATAAATAACCATGAAGCATGGAGCCATGAACAGTGTCACTCAAAGGCCAGGCGAAATAGGTGGGGGCCTTTTCGTGCCTCTTAAAAATAGGTGAAGATTGAATTCCGCAAATGTGCAGCGTGATGGTGGGGCTGTCACGGAAATTGAAGGCTAAAATCATAGTACCTTAATCTCACCATCAACCAGACAACCAACAGATAACTAATCCTTCCCATTACTGGATTATGAACAGGTTAAATGTGTTTTGCAAAACAAAACTTGTAAATATACCTAGACTTGTTGACATATCTTCAATGTCCACCATGTTCATCAGTTTTATTGGTCTGCTCATCCACTGTGTCCTGAGAGGAAGCTAAAAGAAACACTCATGCTGAATGACAGGTTTACTTGGTTCATTTTACACATATAATATTTATACAATTAAAAACCCACACATATATTGAAATACTCATAAGACATAAAGTTTAATAAAATGCATTAAAGTTTTGTTTTGTAATGACAGAAATGTACCTGTGTCCCAATAGCACGGTACAGCCTGTCAATGTAATCTGTCGTTTGTTGGTCCCATCTCACCCAACACATGGACGTATTCACCTTTGGAGCTGTGAGTGAAATTAATTTAAATGAATCTCATGGTAATATTAACAATAAATAACATTTATAGTATACCTTTTGTCAAAGGATGACTCCAAAACACATGTTTTTTTTGTTAGATTGCATTGTAGAAATGTGTATGCTCAATATGAGCACAGATTGTCACAGACAACAGAAGTATTGTTCTCTATAAGGTAAAATTAGGCAAACTGTGGTCAATGTTCATAGCAAGCTTGAGGTCTCATGTATGTATGTTGAACTTCTTTCGCACCGTACATAGCCAACCATGCTAATCAGAGGTACATGCGGTGATTCATAAAAGTATGAATTGGCAAGAATCAAAGACTGACTGACCCCCTTGGACAATGGGATTTACAGATTAAATTGTTGCAAGTATTTGTCAAAATGACAAGGTAAGTATTTCTGTCAGTTATATAAATACCTCCTGAAGCCACAGCCATCCCTCATGGTCTCACAATAGAACAATCCATCCAGCTCCTGCATAGGAGCTGATTTCATCTCTCCATGACCACTCTATGTACGTCCTGTCAATCTTATCTCCTTTGTCCTCCATTCCATCGTTAGTCACGACCACCGGCCATCATCTATTCTAGTGATGTGTTCTGCCCAAGGCTATGTATGTTTCTGAACCATCAATATGTTTCATAATTTGCATATATTCTCTAATCCATGCGTTTCTATTTCTCAGTTTGATAACAAGCAAGTACTTATCCATGTCTAAATGCACACTTTTCATCGTTTTGTTCCTTTTTCTTTGTCAATGTTCATGTTTCTGATCCATGTCATGACAATTAAAATATACGGATTAAAAAGACATACAGTACTTGTTTTGAAAAGCTTAAAATATGACATTTAATGCAACACACCCAATGTTAATCCCTCTTTAGGTTGCTCTGTGCTCTTCTCAGTGTATCCTGGGAGATCAGACAGTGTCTTGATGAGCTGTAATACAAAACAGTACAACCATCCATTGTACATGACATACATCAACACCCACAAAATACTATACAGAATATGAATAGCTAACCAAATATCAAGCACAAATATTATGAATGTGTAATCTGACCAGCTCTGCTCCGACACGTGACAGCATTTTCCGCAACTCCACAGCCGTGCATCTGTGTGGGACAGAATGCTTTTCCTGTAGCAAAATATTTCCTACATCAAACCTGACCAAAGAAAAACACATACACATAATAGTAAATGTTCTTCACATACTGTGTTAAAGAAATAGATACGATTATTAGATATGTAAATGACACCACTGTGACACGTGTACAATTTGAAATGAATAAAAGTAATTTTGACTCTCAAGACTGAAGGTAGCCAAGTGGTGGTTGTGACAGAACAAAGGTGTGTGCTGTTCATTTGCTCAATGTGTCACCTCTGTGGGCGGATCTTCATGACCGTGACGCCAGTGACAGTGTCTCCACGCAGCACCGTGTGAATAAGTGGTGAAGAGCCCCTCCAGCGAGGCAGCAGACTTGGGTGAACATTCAGTATTCCGCTGAAAATGTAATAATAACAAAAAAGACAAAATCTTTAAGTTTGACAATATCCACAAGTCGTTGCTACAAGTAAGGATTTTGGCCATTCATAAATGTAAAGTTTTCTTTATAAATTGTTCAGGTTATTCTAAATAATGCTAGAGTATAATAATGCCTTTAAGCTGACTGAAATCCCACGAAGACACAGATCTAGAAAGAGAGACCTAAGAATAATAATGTAGCTACTGTTGGTTGAAGGCATCCCCACATACTGGCATTTCTCTGCCCCACAAACTAATTATCTCCTATACGTGAGCTTATGTCATCATTCCATGAAAACAAGAACATCACAAATGTGAAGGATTAAATCAGCATTCATAAATTTACCAGGGGGTTGTTGTTAACATCAAAATGGTACTCACTATGGGAAAGAGGAGATGAGATCCTGACTGAGAAGACAGCCAAAAGATACAACAACACCAACATGGAACCCTACACTGGTTGGTCCATCAGGCAAAGACATTGATGGAGATGGTGGTACATATGGCCAGTCATGCACCACCAGTCCCAGCTCTGAAGCAAGGCTCCGTACCGGTATTGTTTGTTTTGGAAGGGCCACAACTTCCAATGTCTCCAACAATCCACTGTTACTGAAAACCCACAAAGCAACATAGATGAGTCACGCATCTGTAAAAATATACTGCACAATGTCCTTTAAATAAATCAAGTTATATATAACCAGGCTAAGGCTCAATGCAACACATCTTTTAGGGATAACCTGAGTAAGATGCAAGTAGAAAGTCATAATTGCAGAGGTACAAGCAAGATTCACCATGTAACAAAACGTATAACATTTTAAAACAGCATTGTACTCAAATGTGTGAACAACCTATATATATGAATGTTCATCTACAATCTAAGACAGCTTTTTTTTTTTATAAGTGGGTTTATGCAATATACATATTGAAGGCATGTTCTCCAAGTGAAACATTTATAATTAAAAACTTACCATGCACTCTTCAAAGCTTGCAAAGATTCCAATGCAAAATTGTCAGAGCCAAAAAAAAGAACACGCCACGGTGGCTTTTTTCTAACTTCTGAATGTTTATTATCCAACACATTGGCATCATCGCTGTTTAATGCCTTAGCTGACATGTGGTAGCCCACTGCAGAATTCTGTGAACCCACACACTTTTGTATTCTATTCCTGAACTTTTCACACAGGCCCAATGATGTTGATTTTAATAAGCTGCAGCCTTTCCTTGCTGAAACAGAGACTTCTGGCCAACAGCTGCTATGCACAGAAAGTGAATGTGTTTTGTTCATCGAGTTGACAAATATGGTTGGGCTTAACCCAGATTCTCTTTTGGAAAATATTGTTCTTGAAAATAAATCTCGGCCACATAATTCAGCAGCCCCAGGGCCAGAGGGTGTTGTTGAATTGTGGACATGTTCCGTGGCATTTGAGCAGCCACATCTCTTCACCAGGTTCAAGACAGTACCACTCTTTGGTTGCTGGCTGCTTGTAGGTCCACAAGGCATGCGTCCCATGCTTCTGAGGACTGTCTGAGCCCATCTCAATTGCCAGAAGTACATTTTAAGTTTAAGGCCAGCAATTTCAGCATAAAAGTGCTTTTTTGCTATTCATGTAGTACCATCAGTGCACCACTACGCACAGTGACTACATTCCATCCCACGCACTGCGTTGTGGTTGGAGTGATCCTTGTTGTGACGACACGTCCTGCAAGTACAAAATCGTGTTTATTCATGAAACAGTGAAGGAAAATGCGAGGCCTTTTCATCTGGAACACAGTTTGCATTTCCATTTCTTCCGATTACTGGCTGCAATGTTTTTTTTTATTTCGATTTGCTCACGGTAAGAACTGGAAGACATTAGGTTTGCTGGGTAACCAATGGGTCAGTGCTTTTTCACTTTGGCCATTTTGCATTAAAATAAATCATCCGTTTGAAAGCTACAAGAGCATGTCCCATTCTTCAATGAACAGTCCCAAAGGTGCAAACGTCACGAGCAGATTCTGACATTACCGAACATGGGGAAAACTACACATAAATGCATTGTCTTGATTGGTGTATTATAATTAAACTGACACCAACTGGGGACTTCTAAGGTCCTGGGAAGACCCAGGACAGGTTCCTCAAAAATAAAATGCCATCGGAAATTTAGGACAGATGGCAACTACAACTGTAAAGTGGATGTTAATGAACCCCATGACAATTCATACATGTCAAGCCATACGGTTCACCCGTATTCTTGTACAGGGAAATTTAGTTTCCAGGTCCATACGGTGTACAGCTATTTCAATACGGGCAAAACATGTTTAGTCTATTTGTTTGTGTTTCTCCCTTGTGATGGGACGTTGTAGGATGAACGTTGAGATTTATAAGGACACGGGGTGACCAATAAGGTCTGCATTGTTCTGCAATAAGGGGTTGACAGGTATGTGACATAATTCCCAAGATGACGTAACAATCTCCACGTAATGTACATAGTAATCATGTTTTTGTATCTTGCAAGGCGAAAATGTATCTGCACAATACAGTACTATATTGTAGATTTTAATTTCGTTACCGTGGAGGGCATCTCGTACGGACCATTACAGTACAGTGTACTCTAGCCGGTCAACGTGCTTAGACTTGCTCTCCTTGACTTAATATCCTTCCTAGTTCCCCCTTTGTAAACAGGGACACATGTTCCGACATAATTCACTCTTACCTTGGTCGAAAATAATGGTTAAATCTCAAGCATAACCTCAAACGCCACCAGCCAATGCTGCCACGACCAACACGTGCTGTGTGCACATAGGGGGGAGGTACAGTATCCAGCACTGTACCGTGTATCGCTCTGTCACCAAGTGCACAGCGGAGGCTTGGGACACATACACACACGTGTGTTGGAGGTAACACTGCTGACTTCATAACCTTTCATTAAATTCACAAACAATGCAGAACATTTCGCCCTTCCGTGAGAGGAGGCGCTCCGACCTTTGACACCCAATAACCCTCGTAACCCCTTGCCCCCCGACATCCGAGTCCCTTTGCCAGAGCTTATTTTAGTAAACGAAACAAGAAATAAGTAATCAACATTAATAACGTTCACTGGTGCGGTAACTTACCTGAAAGGGATTATCGATTGCTTTTTTGGTGGGTGTCTCTCTCTGCTACGCCGATTTGTGCCTCGCACGGCGCTAGGCCTCTTAAGGCGGCTCCTCTTAAGGCGACTCCTCTTAAGGCACTCACGTGTACAGCTATAAAGTAAAACAAGTCTGAATATTCTTGGTTCTTTCGGTAAAGTCACGTAGAAGGGAAATAATAAAATAAATAGAAGACAATAAAAATTCTCACGACAGCAAGAAAACTTTTTTCAAAATTTCTTGCTGTGGATTTCACACCTGATGATGATTGCTTGTGTTGCAGTCGAAACGTGAGAATTTTTATTGTTTTATATTTGTAAATTTGAAAAAACAAATTTTTTCAAATTTTCTTGCTGTGGATTTCACACCGGATGATGGTTGCTTGTGTTGCAGTCGAAACGTCGTGAGAATTTGTATTTTTATTATTTTATTATTTCCCTTCATAACGTTTTTTTTAAAATCTCACATCGCAGTACTTTATTATGTTTAATTGCACTGAAGCGGTTACTTTAAAAATTTTCTTACATAAATCACCAGCACTGCATCTCAATTCGCAACCTATTCATTCATGCGGGGTTATTCATTATTGACATGGGGAGGTCAAGCGGGCGGTAGGTAGGGCGGTGCGAGCCCCGTGGGCCTCCCTGGTTAATACTGTTGGTGTACGAACCGGTGGGCATGCGCAGTCCGTTTCGCGGTGGAATTTTAAATATAGTTAGGGGCCGTCCATAAATGACGTCACGCGATTTTGGACGATTTTTGACCCCCCCCCCCCTCGTCACACGGCGTCACAAAAAGTCAGACCCCCCCCCCCTCAAATATGACGTCACAAAGCTCTTCCCCCCCCCCCAAAAAAAAAATATTAAACATGCTTCAAATCGCTTTAAACTATTGTCATTGTAGTGCGTATTTAATGTGCCACTGCACTCTGATGTTGTAGGAAAAAACATTTATAAAAAAGTATATTAAATTAAGTAGAACGTGTTGTCTATATGCATTTAAAGTTGGGCATTTTTATGTGACGTCACATTTCTCACCCTCCCCCCCTAGGTGCGTGACGTCATTTATGGACGGCCCCTTATGCCGACATTTGAAAAAAGTACGTGTACATGTGACTGGGGAAACAGCAATTCTCGCCCTCGACTGAAAACGGAACAGGACCCCCTCCTGAAAGTTGTGAGACACTGGTTTCTTGAATAAATACGTATAATATAAGAGTTTAAAAAGTATTGCAGTACGTAATATATTTTCAAATACAGGACTGCATCTGTTTTCGTGTAAATGTGTAATCTCATGTACTCTTTGAAGGACCTGCTTTGGTATGGTTGTCCAATTCCATTTGTAGAATAAAACCCAGAGACAACCCACAAGTATGAGATGACAGTCAAAAGGTCTGTAAAAGTTGGTTCACAACCCACTTTCTGTTCTGCCATCTGGCCACCTCGCAACCCATCAAGTGTGTCCTTATGAGTCACACGCATTTGGTGGTTGTATGGTTACTCAAGGAGGAAAGCACCTGCACATCCGTTATCTACAGTAATTAGTCATACAGCCTCATTGAAATGATTACCACCAGACTACATTACACATTTTGTTGCATGATGTACATTGTCCTTTGTAAACAGGGACACGTTCCAGCTTAATATGCTCTTACCTTGGTATAAAATAAGGGTTAAATAAGCATAATCTCAAATACCTCCGATGAGCACGGTCGGCTATGTTCAATGCGAGCGATAGAAGTTGAAAATACATAAAAAAGAAAGTTGCATTGATGAAATGTCATGTTATGCGCACTTTCTGGCTCTTAATATATTTCGTGTAAGGTAGCAATTGCTTTAGCACAAATGAAAACCCAAAACACCACCTGTTGTCGATATAAACTGCATGTTTTTTTATTTCCACGTGAAAATAAGAGCACAAAGAACGTTGCCATTTCGGTTTCAATACTGCAAAATGAGCACCAACAATGTAATCTACCAATACCGTGCAAGTATGTACTCTGTACCCATCGCATAAACAATAAGGTGCAAGCTCCCTGTGCAAGTACTGGTGTGTGATTGGGGTTTCTGCTGTCAACAGGTGCCCTGGTAGCGAGATGTTCACTCCCTCGTCTGGTATACAAGAGATCGTGGGTTCGATCCCAAGCCCGACGCCTGTACATGTGGAGTTTGCATGTTATCCCCCGTGGTCGTGTGGATTTTTTTCCGAGTCCTACGTGTTTTCCCTCCGCATTTAGAATCAACATGCGTTTGTAGTGTTTGGCTGCTATAAATGTACACATAAGCCACTTCATTGAGCTGTCATCTGTGGCCAGGTCGCTTCTGAATCACAGCCAAATAGCTCAGTGGGCCTTACCTGGTAAAATAAAATTGGTTTATTTAGTTTAGTTATAGACATAAGGGTTGTTGTATTCTATCACTACCTTCTCTAGAGCTGTCTGTAATGGCCACACACCCAGCAATTGCAATGCTAACCTCCCACTGTACAATGACCAAAGTTGGTATAAGAGTTCAGGAAATGATAACTTTACATATTTTGAACTTCAATTTCGAGAGAAATTTTGTTAAGCCGTGTTTAATGTATGCTCTTAGGTTTATTCGGTAAAGTCACGTACCGAAAAAACCTAAGAGTATGAATCATTGCAGTCACGAAAGCTTCAAATCCGTGTTTAATGTAAAGCATACAAAGAGTACTGTATTCCAGTGCTATATGCTTGTAACATTTTCTACAAATGAAGTTTTAATTGTATGCTGTTTGCACTGCAAATTGAAAATACAGCCCTTATAACACAACGAAATGCAGCTACGGTAACTAAAAATCGTAAGATTTTTTCACAAATATAAATCTGTGTTCAATGCAATAGGCACTATTTGAAAAAAAGGCAATGCTTTGTCAAAAGCTGTTGAAAATTGGTTCTGGTATGTGACAACTGCTCCATATAAAAAGATTAGGCATATGGTGATACATACATTCAAATACGACCGATTTTTATGCAGTTAAGTAAAGAAAACCACCTTACAGACGAGAAGTAGAAATGAGTCATGACCCCATATCGTGACAATTGTTCAAATTGACGGCAGTGAATAGGCAGATAAAAAAAAATATACATGTATTAAAGATTCACTATATGGCTACAAGTATTGCAGTAATACTGTACTTTTTATTCAATGTAAAACTGCATGACTGTAGTAAACACTTCTCAATTTCAGTTTGAATTATGTGATGTGTTTCATAAAAGGTTATATACAGTGAAAATAACTAATTCAACTTTAACCCTATTACCCATAACTCCTATTATCTGTGGCAGCAGTATGGTTTGTGAAAACTCTTATTTGTGACCCTATTCTTCCAATTATCCCAAAGATCATTGCGGAATTATTTCCTATTGTCCACGAATGTTCTTGACTAATGGAATTTGGGTGAAAAATCACTCATTATCCACGATTATCTGTACATTTTTCCCGTGGATAAAGGGAGTAAATTCAGAGATAATTTTGCAGATAACAAGATCCGCAATTTTTGGTTCCTCACAAGTTGAGGTCTATACAGTATTTTGAAAAAAAAGGTGTAATTACGTGGCACTTGGCAATGTGTGTATAGTTACTGGAACTTTTGTTTAAGCATTTCCAAGTTCTTCTGTCTTTGCTTGTAAAGATAATGGGAATTGACGATAAACCCTGAAAATAGAAATATGAGTTAGAAATATTGAAATGTATACACATTTTGACGAACATCATTTAAAATGTACATATATTAAGTTACAAACATGATACACAATTATACTATATTCTTGCCTATTAGAGGCAAACCATGAATGCATAAATGCCGTTTGCTGTAAATGACAAAACAGGAAAAAAAACTATCAGTCTTACTGAGTGGCAATATTAGCAGCAAATAAGTGTAGAGTACGTAAGGAAACAGTGCTGATATGTTTAGTGGCTCCTGGAGATTCAGAAAAACCTCTCCCGAGTGCTCAAAATGTTCAAGGGACTGCAGGACGCAAATCACTGTAAAGAGAAAAACCACGAAGATCCAAATTAAAATTATTCACAGCACAGACAGTCCCACTTTTTTCAAGGCATCTGGCCAGTGTAGAATAGTGGGCCAAATATCCTCTAGAGAGCCTGTCAAGATCTCCCTCTTTTGGAGGTCTTACTGCCAGCAGTGGCACGAGTGAGCAATTTCAGGGCTGCAGTTTGACCTTCTGTAAGCATTGAAAGGAACATTTTAAATAAAGTACAGGAAGTATATAAAATGTGGAGCAATTCTTCATATTAGTGTATACAACATAAACAAGTTTCCTATCTATTTTCTGAGACAGTGTGGATTTCGGCATACAGGAAAAGGGTGTTGCTCTCCAGAAGCGTTTAAGCTTTGCTGGTCAAACAGGTTTGAAGAAGTGTAGCTATCCAACACATTCCTGCGGAGGGAGCTGGTAGGAACGTTGGGTTGCTCGGTCAATGGCCAGGGTCAACGGCGGCGTGGGGTATTCCTCAAATGTGGCCCACTGTGAGGGCAGGCACAAGCCGGCGTGAGTAGGTTAAACGTTGAGTTTTATAAGGGCACCACGGGGTGACCAGCCCCTCCCCACCCAGCCCCACCTCTCCCACCCCCCACCCAGCCCCACCCTCCCCTCCCCACCCTCCCCACCCAGCCCCTCCCCACCCTCCCCACCCAGCCCCTTCCCACCCTCCCCTCTCCACCCAGCCCCACCCCTCCTATTTTTGGATGCACGACGGACGGACACAATAATCCCATGTGGGCTGGTGGAACCAGGTGGTTCCTACCAGTACAATTTACTTCCCGACAAGCAGTTTAGCAGCGACTTTCAGTGCACTTATTTAGCCGTTTGTTGGGGAGAGGCAACAAAGCCTAAAAACAAAACTTTACCATAATTATAAGACCAACTACTATCCTGTATTAATGGATTTAAAACGAAAACTCAGAAGATATATTTTTCAACAAGATGAGAGCCAGATACCATACCTGTGTTGCGACACTTTTTTACATCTGCCATTCAGGAGTTATCGTTATACGGAAATATGCAAAACTGTACTGAATTTATTGCAAGCAATCTGTTTGCTCAAACCTTCAGCAAACAAGAGCAGCGGGCAGAGTGGAAGCCAGAAGGAGTAGCGAAGCCATGTCAGGAGCTCCCACTCCATGCTCAGGCTGGCAAGCATGTAATACGGATACCTACGTGAAACACATCCATCGAAAATGCATTACTGTACTACACTTCTTCAGAGAAGATTAATACCTACATTTCTTACGTAAATATCTTGCCATCTGAAATAGTGACATTTATTTTTCGATTTAAAGCTTTCGTGACTGCAGGGATTCATCTTCTTGGTTCTTTCGGTAAAGTCACGTAGAAGGGAAGTAATAAAATAATACAAATAAAACATAATAAAATAATTTTATTATGTTTTATTTTTATTATTTTAAAACATAATAAAATAATTTTATTATGTTTTATTTTTATTATTTTATTACTTCCCTTCTACGTGACTTTACCGAAAGAACCAAGAAAAAAAAGTGACATTTATACTTGAATGTGGTTTTAATTCAGTTTGGAGGGACGATCTAGTGGAGGTCGAGCGTCTACGGTGCCGCAGATGTGGATTCTGGTCGAGGGTAGAAAGCATTGGCGAGGTGTGGGTGGAATCAATAATGGCTTTGTCCAGGACATCTTAAATACAGTAACATTTGTTTGCAAAGACTCAAGTTTCACTTTAGTTTTCAACCATAAACATCCCTGTGAATACCAATCCGGTTCTGCATACACACTCACCCGTACACGATGTGGAATGCACACCAGCAACAAACGCCCGTCAGTCCACGCACATTGATGCATGTATTTTCGGGCTATGTGAATTGACTCTCCTGCAAAAGTTCAAGTGACTTTTTTGTTGCATTGTTGCTATAAATGTTATCATTACAGATTGGCCTCATTTTGAAGGTGGACACACTTAAGGAAGCACTGTCGATAGCAAACCAAAAACCATTACTGTAGTGGAAAAGTGATGCTTTACTGTATTATATTATATACATAGCAGTGCCTAATTATGACAACATATTATATTCGCCCAATAAGTATATGTGGATGTCAAGCCACACGTTGCAATAAACCAGTTCCAAATGCTACATTGTATACAATAATGTAAAGTGTACTATGTTTTCAGCACTTTTTCACCTGAATATTTCAATGGAGCTCCACAAGTAGAAAACCGCAAACACCACCACTGTGTTTTGAAGTTCCTCTTGGTTCCAGATTACGACAAACAGCAGAAGGTTCCTACTGAGCACCTAAGCCAAAGACACAAGAAATACAGTATATCGTATCCTATGACCAAATCGCCAAGAATGCACCCGATCCCGTCAGACCACAGAAGCCAAGCAACGGTTGAGTCTGGATATTGCACGGATGGGCAACCACCATCATGCACAATAAAGAGGTGTACACAGTAGGCAGTGTGGGCAGCAAAGAGTGACCAACGTAGAAGTAAGAAAAAGGTTTCATATAGAAGACCTGATGCAGGCAGTGATGACATAGAAACTGGTACTAGTTGGACACATATGTAGGATGGACAACAACAGGAACATCAAAAGTGTGTTGTTGAAATTGAAGGAACCAAAAAGAGAGGAAGACCTCAGAGAATGGCTTGGCGAGATAAGAGATTGGTGCCATAAAGATGCGCACTACTTGAGAATATTGGTACAAGAAAGACGAACGTGGAAATAAATGACGAAATGTGCAGTGCACACCTACGGGCTATCTGTCCATGGATCGTGATGATAATGGTGACTCCCCCCATCCTCACCAACCCGCACTGACCATGCAGTGAAGTACTGCATGGTCAAATACAAGTGCAGCCCTGAAATGTCTTGCTCACGCCATAGAAATAAAAGAAACAAATATCTGGGTCATTCAGCTACAGTATTCCAAATGCATATTGTAAGAGTATTGTGTCTCCATCTCACCTGTAATATCGTGGGGATGAGAGCACTTTTCGAGAGGCCCAGTAGCGAATTGATTACCTCCAGAAGCGACAAAGCTTGACAGTAACTCATCACTTCGCCGATTGCATAAAAAGTATCTATCATTGAGTCTGCAGAGTAAAATAGACTCCAATTAATAACGGTTATGGACAAAATTGTAAAAAGTAGTATATTCCGAGTTGTAAATAAAACAATATATCTGTACACGGTGGTTTATTTCTATCCGTACCTTCTCCAAAATGAAGCATGCGAACGGTCATGTTGACAAATACCCAAGAATGTCCAAGGAACTGCATGAGGGAGTAAATAAATAAGTAGTACTTCCTTGCTGGTTCAAAATCTGCCACAAGAAAAGGGTGGTTATGCTTTAGACTTTTGCTTACTTACTCTGATGTATCTGTCCTTTTAAACTGGAAAAATATTAGTGTTATAAAAGGGAATTTTACATAATTGAGTCTAGGTTAAATTGACGTTTTAATTTATCTGGCAAACAATGGACATTTATCACATGTACAGCGTATCCATGCTGTATATGATTACTACATTTGATATTTCGAGTACTGTACCAAAAACACTAGTAATACTGTAATTCTTACACGAATAAATGATGACCCTTTTGTCAACACTTAACACCAGTGGCCCTTTCACGCTGAATAACAATGCAATGGAATAAAAATCTAGTGTTGAACCTTTACGGATGGATTAAAACAGCAACATCAGTGTGATATATTTTAGAAAAAAATATATTAAGCTTTAAAACAATAACAATACCAAGAGTAACTGTAACTTGGGTAGTGTGTGGTGTCCACCTTATGTAGTGTAATGCTGGGAACATGAAAGAGTGTGCCACTCACATGAACTACTGACATCGAATGAAGATTCGCTGCTTCCTTGTGAATTCTTCATCCGTGGGCAAAAAAAAGTGAAGAAAAAGCAAAACGCCATAGCATTTTAATACGAGAGTAGGGAGTTGATGATTAAAAGGGTTCACTGTTATTATACGTAATAATACTAGTGTAGATAGTGCAACAATTTCAATCGCCACTTGATAATTATATACGCATCAGTGATCTTTCACATCTGCTTGGCATTTCGACTCATAATTTTCAGTCATCGTTAAGAAAGCTGTACACATTACATGGGACTTGAGACACGAGAAATTGAAATGTTAAAAATACTTTTTTATGTTTTTTTTTTATAATTGTACGTCCTGAACTTATGTTCTGTAAAATTAAATGTCACACTGATGTCAGTGTATTTAAGGAGTATAAGTCAGGATGTATGTTTAGTGTTTACATTTTATTCACTGATGTAATTATTATTTGGTTCTTTCGGTAAAGTCACGTAGATGGAAAAAAAAAATTATACAAAAATTCATTGAAACCAAAAAAACTCACGATGTTTTGATCGCAACACAAGCGGTCGTCATCATCTCCGTGACTTTACCGAAAGAACCAAAGAATATTAATTCCTGCAGTCAACGAAAGTTTTAAGTCACTGATACAAGTGTTTGTTGATGTACGTATGTGCTCAGAATCATCAGTCGTACTTTTGTTATAGAGCACAATACTGTCTGTTTTTTTGGGTAAAGTCACGTAGGTAATTTAAAAAAAAAATGAAAACTAAATAAAATCACGACGTTTCGGGAGCAACACAAGCGTCCGTCATCATGATTTAATTGAGTTGTTTTCATTTTTTTTACCTACGTGACTAAGAGTATGAATCCTTGCAGTCACAACAGCTTCAAATCTAGAGCACAATACTGTCATTACCCGCTAGATGGCAGTCAAATAAGCCATGAAGTCCACACTTCGTCTATACTCTATACAGTACTGCATTATCCTGCAACATAATGACATGACAGTACTCTGTTCTAGAGCACACTGCATTACTTAAGACTAATATATACACATTGCACTTAATAAAGTACAGACAGTAACTAGAATATCAACTCCACTCAGTAAGAACAGTATTTAAAATAAGTACAGCCGAGAACACATTCAGATATGGGATGTTCACCACCGATGCAAACACTGTCACCTGGAATTTGATGTTAGTTTAATGTTTTCGCGAAACAGTATACGGAACTTTAAAAGCACATGGTCAAGGTGCTCTTGAATGCGAGTTGCTGCCTGAATGCCACCGTTGACTTCCGATGTATCTATTCCAGAAGGTTGAGTTGGTCCCAACTCGACTGAAATCGAGTCATTATTGCGAAGAGAATACCAAGACAATAGATGATCAACATCCCACATGAAAGGACCTTACGTGCTCCAGGAGTCTCACAGCACATCATTTAAATACCAAGTAGTCGTACGTTGCTCTTGAAACATAAACAAAGACACGCTGCTTCTCCCAAGCTGAAGCAATATAAAGTTAAATCATTGACTTAAAGCTTTCGTGACTGCAGGAAATCATATTATTTGGGTCTTTCGGTAAAGTCACGTAGATAGGTACAAATTAATAAAAATAATAAAGATAAAATAAACAAAAAACTACGACGTTTCGATCACAACACAAGCGATGACGTTTCGATCACAACACAAGCGATGACGTTCGCTTGTGTTGTGATCGAAACGTCGTAGTTTTTTTTTATTATTTTATCTTTATTCATTTGTACCTATCTACGTGACTTTACAGAGAGAACCAAAGAATATAAAGTTAAAACCATTCAGTATGCACCAGTGAACTTGATGTCGCCTTACGGTTTACATTTTAAAGAAACCGTGCACCGTCACCCTAAACGAATAACATTGTAAACAATTCGATGGAACCACTCAACAACTATACTCTGGTCTTCATACATTAGATTCAAGAACAGCCAAGCGACCGTATGAAATACGGAACCATACAATCAAGTCAACGCATTCGGCGGAGAGTTTAGACTATACAGTAACATGCATTTAGAGAGGATCTTTGCATTATCTAAGCTTCCAAAACTCAACTTTTACACTCACCTTTCTGTCCAATGCTTGCGCTCTGCCCACTCCTGTTGGCCTGAACCTAGTAGTTTTCATAGCCATTATGCTTGTTCTGAGGATATATATTTATAGCACGGTTACATTTCGTTATACATAAACGTTTCGGTGCCCGAAATGCTCACAAGTTCCCTTTAGGGAGGGGCCATGCAAGTGCCCTGTGCGTTAACTCGTTGTAAGATAACCCTGCCCCAAAGGGATGCAATGTGTGTGTGTCTTAATAAAACGTTAAACACTTACGTTATAAACCAGAAGTAATGCCAGCACCCGGCAGCTGTTACTGAAAAATGCAGTTTTTCTTGGCTGAAAAGGTTTTTTGTGTGTCTCTCTCTCGCTTTTCTGGGGGTGGGAAAGATTAACCAAATCCGGTCTTGGCAAAAAGGGGGCTGGGTTTTGTGGCCTGCGGAAGCAAAACGAAGCAGGCCAGGACGGGGGAACGTCGTGTTTTGAATGCTTCCCACCAGCAGCCAGACGTATAAAAGAATGCACCGCTTAAAAAAAAAAACAATAAATCCTTCTTCAGTTGTGTAAATTCGCTCAAAACTTTAATTACCGTGCGAATTCGTTTTACACGTGGTTGTTCTGCGTATAGCGGCCACTTGTTTTGGTCAACTTATACAAAGTATTGGCACTGCTTTAAACTCCATGGATGTAATTTTTTTAAAAGACAGGATGTGTGCATATATCCTGTCGCGCTGAACTACTGCGGATAAAACCGGAGTACTAAAGAAAATACCGTTATTGTTTGTGTTCCTCTGACACGAAGTTATACGTCTACAACTTGAATTGGGATGATAGACACTTGGTAAACATAACACGGTCAGGTGGGAGAAAACTACGTGTACTTGAACCTTAATTATAACATGGCATATTTTTTTTTAAAGAAATATTACTCAAGGGAAATATTGTTCCCTACATTTTTTATATTTTCAAGTGAAACCCAAGTCAGATGTTATACGTTGCGGTGTTCCCTATCATACATTTCAATTGTATACCCTTGTTGAAAATATTTTGAGAGCCTAACAGCTACACAACTTACACGTATGCCACAAATGTACTATGCAAATTGAAAAACTGAGGCATAGTCCAGTGAAAAGGAAGATAATGTTTATACATCACAATTTGCTGTAATTTACATTTTCGTTTGTACCATTCGCTGCTTTCCCCAATTTCACCCATTCATGTTGTCTATACTGTAGCATGTTTTAATACACTTTTTTGACAAACCAGAGTAATTTTGGGAGCTTATCTTTAAATTTTAACCACATTTTCACAATCTCAAACATGTTTGGGCGCTGGTCCCCATTTGTGGTCTTTTCACATTATCGTGTGTTACACATACATTTTCGTTTCATTGTACATCATTGTTATGCACCCGCACACACACAATTTATTCGTATGAAGTGCGATTTATAACTACTTTAACACTTAGCTACGGCAGATAAACTGCATAATGAAGCTTTCAGAGTACAGTGTACACTTTATTTAAAGAGAAATTACATTAACAAAAGTGGTAACACTACATGAATGAATGGGGATAAAGTAAACAGACTCATAAAAGAAATACGCAGTCATAAAATCAATTCCAATCCCCTGGAATATGTGCAGTCACATAATACAACAAATCACATCACATCAGATTCTCAGTCTATCCGAATTTAGGACACTAACAAAACCACAGGAATTTAAGTGTTTAACTGCAATTATACCAATTAAAATAAAATGCAACACTCATCAGAACATGACTTTGCTGTACATTTTAAGTGTATTGTTTGTAAAAACCCACGTCATTTGCAACAAAAATCTGTTATAAAACTTTTACATTATGTTTTTTAGATGCATTTTCTACACTACATTTATTTGCAAATACAGACATGGATAGAAAACTTGTTTTGAAACATTTATAAAGCAGATCAAAAGTAAAACTATATTTTCACAACTAATATGCATTACATATACATTGAAAGGCAATTTAGATATACAACACAAAAGAGCTATTACAACGCAAACCAGCAAAGCCTAAGGTAATACAAAACAAAGCACAGTAAAACACTGAAAACTGGTATTCAGTGAGATAATACCACATGATTCTGGACAATACATAAGCAGTTTAAAATTGGCATACTGATGCACAAAGGAAATGTTCACTTGAAGGTGGCATACCAGAATAATTAATGTATAATTTGACTTCTGGTTGACAGAATTAAGTCTGAAAAGAAAAAAAGGAAAACAAGTTGAATGAGTGTTCAGCATATTTGAATACTCTGTATATGCCATCAGTTGTTGGTTATATTTAAAACAATTACAATGGACTATGCAATATTTAACTTTTTTTTTATGCAAACACATTTGATATAAAAATATGCCATGGAAATTATGGTCATGTTCTTACATGGTAAGAAAAATACATGAGGCATGATGATTGCAAATCCAATGTTATTCAGGTGTCCTTCAAAGCATCCCAATGATTTTTTTTTATCGTAACAGAAGTCACCTCATCGCTGGGCTTTTCTGGAGAGTTTGCAACCTGCTCCGTGTTTTGCTCGTGCTCCGAATTACTGTCTTGATCCTCTTTATTTTCCTGGTCATCTGACCTTGTCCGCTTCCCTGACTTGAGAAAAAATATATATAACATACATTTTATTTACCTTAATTTTAAATGCGTGATCATAGTTGTAACAAGACAAGCTATGTGATTTCCTTTTTCATACCTTTGTTAGTAAAGTTTTTCCTTAAATCTTAATAGCAGATACATTCAACTGCTCGTAAAGCAGGATGGAATGCTAAGCTTACAGATCAAACGATTAACTACATATAGGGCCAGGAAAAAGTTGTTACTTATGAGCCTGGTAACGAATGTAAAAGTGTCAACTTAGCCTGATAGTTATACCAACTAATTATCTGTAACAATGTATAATTGGATTTTTTTAAATCTTAAAAGCAATTTAATTAAGATATAGCCTTCCTCTGCAAGCAGTAAGAGAACATGAAATACAAGAAATAAAATCGTAATTGTTGAGTTTTTACACGACTAAGCAGCTAATTTAATTTACTGTGATCAGACTGTGAAGGCCGGTAATCAACCTTATTGGTGTCTATGTGGAAAGTGTGCTAGTTTTGTACACTGTTAATGATCAATATCGCAAGTGATGTAATTTACATAAATATAACTATAATGGTCAAAATAACTATATACATTTTAAGTTAATTAAAACTAACATCTTCAGGATTAAACACTTCAATACAACAAAACAAAATCCATTAATTTGTGCATCAATAAAAACCTAAAGCAATCTGTATCTGGAAAGTAACATCAACTTAAAATAAAAACCTCTTCATTTGGAGACTTCTTCCGTTTTACAGCAAGCTTGTTTCCCTTCTCTATCTCCTTCTCTTTCTCCTTTTCTTTGTCTTTTTCCTTCCCATGCTCATCAATGATCAACTTGCCCTCCTCATCACTGCTCTCCTCCACCTTCTCGCCCTTCTGATCCTGCTCCGTTTCAGAAGAGCCCGACTGCTCCTAATGCAAAGAATCAGTGCACAATTAAACAAAAAAACACACAAAAGCAGGAGAAAACATTTTTTAAAAGTGCATTTACATCCACGATAGCAAAGAGCAAAAAATTGTGCTTGATGTTACGTCCTCTGGCCCCCTCTGCTGTATTTAAATATTGCTTGCATTTATTCCAAGGAACTTTCACCCCAAGTAATCACTTACTTCATTTCCTCTGAACTTTACTGTGGGATTGTTTTCTATTTCCCATAGTCCTTCGTTGAATCCTTTCCTCTTCCCTGGCTTTCCAAACTTGTCCTTGTATTCTTTGTATGGAAAGATATCTTTTGCGTTGATGAAGGCACTAATGAAACATATGCAATAAGTTATTGACTTGTACACCGTGGCCAGAAATTAAATCCCTTACAGTCAGTAAGGAAGCAACTTATTTTACAATGATAGCAACACAAAAATGTATCTGTTGTACACATATATGCAGCATATATACGGTGTATTTATTTACTATGTGAATTATAATATAGAGTAGTCTATATGATTAATACAATGGTGTTTGGGCTTACGTTTCATGGGTGCCAAAGAAAAATATGGGATATTTGTTTGGCGGTTTTACGGCTCCATCGGAAAGTTCGTCGATCTGCACACACCACACAATTCAACAGTGAAAATACGGTGTGTTGTTTTAAGGAGATAAAGCCACTGTGTTGTGCATGTGCAATACTTACTGAGCTGTTAATGTGCAACACTGTACGCATGTGCTGCAATGAATGCAGTCTCAAGTCACAATCTGTAAAATCAAATTGCACATTTACCAGACACTATTGCATCATTTTATATTTTGGTGGACCTTGTGCGTTTTGTTTATACACACTATTGCATCATTTTATATTTTGGTGGACCTTGTGCGTTTTGTTTATACTGTATAATGCAATCAATAATGAAATTTGGCTCCATGCATAACGCCAGTGGGAATGTATATCACCATAATTTATGTATTTTATCCAGGAAAGTATCACTGAATCTCAGCACACTATTTTCCAAAGGATCCTGCCCTATGATGATTATAGACATCAATTTTAAAGAATGTTTTGAGTACGAGGTTCATAAGCCAATAGCTGTGTTATCTCCTGGTCACATTGCAGCCCAGTAGTATTGGGAGTTCCATATATCTGTGATTCGCCGTTGGATTATATGCATGCATCATGGCGAGGGAGGGAATTGGAAGTTTAACTGACAAACGGATGCACTAATTTAAAATTTGCAATATCCTGAGTAAAATAATTACCATTTTAAGCCTACATGCACACAAAAATGCTAACTATATTTGAATTCATATTAATCCACATTTCACTTGAATATAGTTTCAAGTTGGCTGTTACAAAATTGATAAAGGGCTTGCGACATTTATGCAGATATAAGTTTTCCAAGATTCAGAAAGGACCCTTGGCACCAAACACGTGCGGTTTTGCCTGTGCAGTATTAAGATGCTTCCTGTAATAAATGGAAACAAGTTTTGTTTGTACTTGCACTCGGGTACAAAACATGTACACAATTGAGAATAGGTTTCCCCCTTTTTTATAGAAACAAAACACAATGGCCAATACACGATGTTTGTGTATACATTTATCTAATGTCATTGCAAAAATAAGTTTTCCCGCAGCGGTATTTAGAAGCAACGATACGAACACATCGGTGCAAAAAGCCTGTAACTATTCAGATTCATGCAAATTCATCACCGCACCAGCGCACGAGGTTTGCCTTTACAGCTGTTACAGATGCCCCCCCCCTGCCATGAGGTTTGTCCGTACCCGATTTCAGGTATAAACGTAATTCGTGCGCATCAATTAAAATGCATGACGTTTTCCTGTAACCGAATTCAGATGTATGGAGCCGCACATAAATCATCAGCGCTTGACATTTGCCGCTACGGCCACGTTATTAAAAATACGTCCCCTGGCAGTGTGAGCCTTTCTCCGTACCTGTACATTTCATGTGCAAAAAGCATCATTGCACATCGGTTCAAAATGCACGAGCTTTGCACCGTAGCTGCAATGCATGTGCAAACGATGAATAAAATAAAAAAAAACATCCGTGCAAAACCATCGCGTACCGAGCCGGGCCCCAGACGAAAAAGCCCGCGCCAGGCCGCGGACAACTTTTAAAGCCGATCTGCCTCAACCACCACGAGCAGCGGGCGTTTGCATGCACGCAGGCAGGAGGATGACTAACTTTACTCCCCCCTTCCCATGCGACCATCATATTCTTAAGCTTCCCTTACCGCCACGGAGAATCGACAGACGGCGCAAAAGGACCGGGGAAGGGGGGTGGTGGTGGTGTGGGAGCAGAGAAGCCGCGCGATTTTGGCGGCCACAGCGCTCTTACCCTGGCAGGCCAGTGCGGGTAGCCCTTCATCTTAGCGAAAACCAAGTCACCCGGCTGAAACGTTCGGGCCATGGTTAGAGCATAGACGAAGGCTGGGGGGGTTGTGCTGTTTGCGTTTGTTGTTGTTGATGTTTGTTGTTTATAATTGATTAAGAGGCATTAACAATGCGCGCCTTTACGCCGCGGAGCCTCGCTTTGGGCGAATCCAACTGCGCGCCCGACGTTGGGGGAGGGTGAGGAGAAGATGGATTTGATGGTGTTCGTGGTCGGTAACCCATTGTCACTAACAGTCCAATTATATTTTAAATTTGTGAACACACGACATTTTATTTAAATAACATAGCGTTACATAGTTATTGTGATGTTTGGTTAATGGGCGTACGACGCAACGAGCGGTGGATTTCTTTAAAATGAATTGTTCTGACCTCGTCCCCCCCACCCCGCACGATGAGATGCGCTCACCCGTAACGATCTGGAATGGGTTACGGCGGCCGAGAGCGGTCAAAGAGAGATTTTCTTCTGAATCGAGACTTTGAAAATTAAGATTGAGAACGTTCAGGCAAACTTATTGTAAAACATGAATGCTTCTCAGCTTTTAGGAATTATAAATAATAAATGTTTACTACAGCAGCAGCAACAGCCATTTAGTTGTCTTATTTTATACAATTCAAGGCATACCTATAAAACCCTTTATGACAGCCTTCTTATTACAGACCAATTCAGACCTTATTGGTCACCCTGTGCCCTAATAAATAAATCTTAAAATGCATCCTACAACGTCCAATATCGTGGGAGAAACACAAACAAATAGATAAACACATTTTTTTGCCGTATTGAAAAGGCTGTACGCCATGTGGACCTGAAAACTAAATTTTCCTGTACAACAACTATACGTGTAAAACGTATGGGTTGACAGGTATTTAGTTTTTTCAATGCATTACATCTGAATGTTCGTGAATTGCTACTAAAATCGTTAATGGTGGGATATATGTAAAGTAAAAAAAGATCGATAGCCATTATCGAAAAAAAATAGTTTTTTTCGATGTTCGACTTAAAAAAAAGTGAATATTCAAAGGCGGTGTTTATTGTTTAGAGAAACAATGGGTTACAAAATAGCTTAAATTCGCTCGCACCTCGGACATTGATCCCATAATTCGCGATATTTCGCGCCGGCGCCGTACGCTCATGATTACTGCAAGAATTCGCCAAAGAGATCCATAAATCCGCGGATTTTAAGATCAATGGTCTCCGCCGATATCGAGAGGTACAGCAAACTCCGTGTAATCCCCGAATTACATGAAGTTTTAGGGTTATTGGAGCCTGGGTCATTCGAGTCCCCCATGTAATAAAACGTGAGAGGGCTGTGATTCAGGAACAACGATAAATAAAACACCCAATACGTTACTTTCCATGAGAAATCGGAAAACAAATTAATAATAATTTCATAGGAAAAATGCAGTGTCACGAGGCTGTTGTTGAAGGATCAAAACATTCATATACATCGGAGCCAAAACATTAGTGTCACCGATGTATCAATGTTTTTTTTTGCCCATCCCAAGTTAGAGCCAATGGGGAATGAGTGTGTGGAGGGGGGAGGCCATCTATGTTTATTTGTCAGTGCCAAACATTGCTTTTTGATAGATTTAAGATGCAAATAAACGAACGCACAGAACTGGTTAAAATTCTGAAATTATTTTCAGCCTGTGTTGCTTCCTAATCAATTCAGAAGTAATTCATAATTTTCCAATTTAGCTGACCATTTAATGGATTTCATTTTCATTATAGAATTAGTCATGGATGACTACATTAGAATCGACTCAAGGTTGTCGTACTTCCTACTTTCCTGCAATAGAATACAGTACATATGAAAATAAAAATATTTTCATCTTTGTAATTTTGTAGCAATGTTACTGAATATAATTCTCCACTACATTCAGGATGCTAGTGTATCGTGTAACCGGTGTATATCTATACAGTATTGAATTTATACAGCACTATATTAAAGTATTACATAAACGTTTTTTTACAAAAACAGTTCGATTTGGTTAAATACTTTTCATTAAAAGTTATTTCAATCTATGGTAGAATAGCGATGCTTACACAATGCACCAGGTACTCATTTGAGGCTGAGTCAACCTAGGGGAGGTGTTGGCCGTGAGCGGGAATCGAACTCAGGTTGCCAAAATTCGTAGAGCAGACCACTGACCGCTTACACTACCACACACAGTCACGGACACGTGCACACGCATTCTCCATCAATAAACAAATGGGCTTGATGATCAGTGGTGAAGAATAGTGATGGAGTGGCAGACAACGAATATAATCTGTCCCAGAAAACGTCAACCAAGAATATGGAGCGTAGAAATCAGATCGTGCACGAGTGCGAGGTGGATTAGCACATGGCAGGATTGTGAGAGATGGTGGCAGCTTGCGGATGCATTCGTCCAGCCCAGTGGTGGCTTCATCTTGGCTGATGATAATGATTACAAGTATACAATGATGGATAATATCCAGGTATCCTGCATAACCCAACAAGCAGTCAGCTGTGTCATTGCAAACATCAGCACCGAGATGTGATGTGGTCTCTATATGTGAAGTGAGGGTTCAACTCTCAGGGTCATTTCTTTCCGATGTCAAAGATTAAAGTCAATATCTCTATAAATTCTAACAATTCATAAAACCTAAGCTCTTTTTAAACATTGCCTCCGGGGAAAGAAGATGAAATCACAGAGCCCCATTCCAAGTGAGGGTAATTTCCAAGCCATGTGAAAGCAATATGAGGCTATTTTATGTGTCCACTTTGTCCCTGTTGTAATACTGAAGCTGCTCTGTCATGAAGTACAGTACATTAATTGAGGAGCATCACAATTTCTTACATTTATGAAATCAATGCATAGGTATTCTGCGTAGTTATTTTCAATGTCACACTAATTTTCAGACCCTCAGCAATGCCACCATTTGTCTCCAATGACTTACAATACCCTACGTATATCTCCATTAATAATGTGGAATTTAATGATAATTTCATCATAGTTGTTAATTACTGCAGCTAATAATTGGGTGTAAAATCTCCTTTAAATATTCGTCGTCATTAAGCCGTCAATGGGCCCGTTTAGAATGTTCCTCCAGGTTTCATGATCCATCGCCCCTCGCCAGGTATCCTGGCATGGTCCTCATCATCGAGTCCGCGATCCGTGAGCATCAGGTTGAGCATGGGCAAGGTAAGCTGGAACTTACCAATGCCAGTACGAGATCGATGATAAAATGTTGAGTTACAATCCAGTACTAACCTTGTCTTGCCACGAGTGCCCTGAAAAGAGAACTCATGTTGGTTTCACAAACTTATTGGCAAAACCGTGATGTCAAATTGGCTCGTCAAATTGTGAGCACATACAATAACGTATCAAATTCTGGCCGACACAATGAAGATTGTACTGGTGGCCTCATGTAAAAAATACAATAAATTTGATGTGGTTCGCGTAAAAAAGTGGATAACATTCACACGAAGTTTGGGATTAGTGTTATTGCCACAAAGGACATAAAATGCACTATAACGCTATGGGGTTCTATTGATTGCAGTAAAATATTATGGGAGGTGAGAGTTCGTGTTAAATAGAGCTCAGAAAAGTGAGTAATGGTGGCTTTAACGGTCTGTCAAAGAAAGTGAAAGGCTGTTGGTTGACATGTCAAATTTAGCTTTTCAGCAGATTTTTCAACGTTAGTCCTCACATTGCTCACTTGGGAAACCTACGAGTGGTGATAGTTAAAAACAGAAGGGAATCAATCCTCTTAAAGCAAGAAAAACACCCCAGCGAATAAACTCACTCTGTTGGTCACTGAACGTGTACAGCCTCTGTGTTAATCTACGACTGGATGAGGGCCTACTGAACGATGTTGGTCATGAGGGTTGTTTGACCATACTTCACCACGCCGGTCAATGCAGGTTGGTGAAGGGTGGGGGCCCATGCCATTGTAGGGAGCTCTAGAAGATAGTGCGCTAACCGCTGCACCACCACTCCCCACTGCAGTATTTCAATGAGAAACACATGATTTGATGGTACCATACTGTGTAACCAGCGGTACACAAGCACAAATAACAAAACTCGACAGATTTGTCAATAAGGGGCCGTCTATAAATAACGTCACGCACCTAGGGGGGGGGGTCAGACATTTGTGACGATGTGTGACGAGGGGGGGGGGGGTTGAGAAATGTGACGTCACATCAAAATGTGCAACTTTAAATAAATATAGACAACACGTTCTACTTAATTAAATATACTTTTTAATAAATGTTTTCTCCTACAACATCAGTGTGCAGCGCCACATTAAATACGCACTACAATGACAATAGTTTAAAGCGATTTGAAGCATGTTTTATATTCAAAATGGAAATATGGTTTTGGGAGGGGGGGGGGGCAGCGCTTTGTGACGTCATATTTGAGGGGGGTCTGACTTTTTGTGACGAGGGGGGGGGGGTCAAAAATCGTCCAAAATCGCGTGGCGTCATTTATGGACGGCCCCTTAGAGAGTAAGAATCCTTGCAGTCACGAAAGCTTCAAATCTAGAACGTTGAATATTGTTTGTTTTCCTTTTAAGGCAACAGTGTTAATTACAAATATGTCGAGTTGAGCTATCATCTGTGGCCAGGTCGCTTCTGAAAAAGAAGCAAACAGCTCAGTGGGCCTTACCTCGAAAGATAAAAACAAAATAGCATAAATATTGACTTAAAGCTTTCGTGACTGCAGGAATTCATATTTTTATAGCATAGTTTTGTATGTTTTTGTTAAGTTTTTTTATTTACATTTCTTATACTTTGCACTCCAATCGTCATTTTGTATTGGTTGTCTTTGTAACGCTCTGACCCCCCCCCCCCCCTTATTGGACATCTGCAAAAAAGAGCTTCATGGCTCATCGGATTCCTCCTGCAGTACAGAATGTAGAACAGCTGTTTGCGTGGGGGGCGGGGTGGAATTCCGCGTGACGTCCCCCCTCCCCCACCGTGTGCGTCACTCATCCCACCGGCCAATCAGCGCGCGTCATTCATCCCACCGGCCAATCAGCGCGCTGCCGGAAGTGGCGATTACAGCCAACGGGAGAAAATGGCGTCCGATTCAAGCGTGCGCTCCGTCGACTGCTGGCGGTGAAGAGAACAGCTGAGGGGGGTGGTGGTGGTGGTGGTGAAGAAGACCGGCGCCTGTCCGTCCCCTCACCCTGTCAACTTCCCTGTGCGACCTCGAGAAGAGATAATAGAGAGAAGAGAGAGAGAATCCGTGAGAAGGTGAGGGATTAAGAGCACCCCGCAACGCACACCCGGTGCTTCGCGTGGCTGTCCGTCCTCTCACCCTGTCAACTTCCCTGTGCGACCTCGAGAAGAGATAATAGAGAGAAGAGAGAGAGAGAGAATCCGTGAGAAGGTGAGGGATTAAGAGCACCCCGCAACGCACACCCGGTGCTTCGCGTGGCTGTCCGTCCCCTCACCCTGTCAACTTCCCTGCGCGACCTCGGGTAGAGAGAATAGATAAAGAGTCCGTGAGAAGGTGAGGGATTAAGAGGACGCCGCAACGCACACCCGGTGTGTTCCCGCTGAGGTTGCCGCGCTTCTTGTTTGGCAGCGCCCGGCACCCCCCGGGCGATGCGGCGTCTCCCATTGCCGTGGCAACGCAAGGAAAAGGAGCTTACGCCGCCGTGTTGTCGTAGTTTTGTGATTGATGAACATTTGTTTGTTTGCTTTTATTTTGTTTGTTTGATGATACTGCGTTGGCAGTGGTGCATGGTATAAGCGACGATAGCCCAAACGGCCAACGACGCCGGTGTAACACGTCGGCTTTCGCGACCAATATCATCCATAATACAGGTTTGTTTTGGGTTAGATCGCGTAAATACATCAGTGTCCTTATACCCGCCACCACCCGACACAGCCAATTAGTAAGGGTTGTCACGTAAATAGAACATGGCAATTCGTTACGAGTACAGCACACAGGTGTGTTGGAGAGCAAAGCCACAACATTTACAATTTGAGTACGACGTTTCGCCAGTAATTACAACCAGCTTCATCAGGCGACAGACAGAGACTGTGGCCAGTGCTGGGGTGCATTGTTGAGTGACATTTGAAACAAATGCAATCGTTATTAATGTGGCCGATACTTTTTGGTACAACTCTTGCAATCAGTTGTGTTGGTGCGGTTGCTGTACTTATTGTAGAGTGCAGTGCTCTGGTTAACATCGTAGCATCCAATCAGGGTCCGTAAACTTAACGGCTTTTCTAACGGAGACAGTGGCCCCGGCCGCGGGAATGTGGAATTTCCAAAATGACTCGGGATCGAGGCAAGAGGTGAGCATCGCGCCACTTTTGTCGGAGGGTGGAGACACTCTTTGAGTGCCGCTGGAAACAATTTAGTACAGCTAGTGCAATGTGTTTTGTTTTGTTCTGTTGCTGGTAAACATTTGAAGAATATGTAATTTTCATTAATCCACAGATATGGAGGCTGTCAACAGTGATTTAACGCAGTCGCTGCACCCTGACAGCAGCGACCATGACGTACACGGGTATGTGTCGTTTTTTAAACAATAGTTTTTAACGACTGTATTGCAAATGCATGGAACGGTTGGTTTAGCATGGCTTCCAATACTGACTAGAGTTGGTTAAATTCGAGTACTGTATGTCATCATCGATTCCTTTGTGGTTTTCACACGATTGCCGGTTGTCTGCCAAAACATCACTTGGTTAACTTTACTCGTACTTTCCAACATTCCTCCAGTTCCTCTTCTCATGTCTCCGCATCTCATCCCTGCCTCTTCCATTATTTTCGCCAACCCTTGCAGCATCTCTTAGTAACCCTTTCAATTTATTTTCACGATACCTTTGACCACCCAAAACGACCACATTGTATAAGGGCCCGTCCATAAATGACGTCACGCGATGGACGATTTTTGACCCCCCCCCCCTCGTCACACGGCGTCACAAAAAGTCAGACCCCCCCCTCAAATATGACGTCACAAAGCTCTGCGCCCCCCCCCCCCTCAAAAAATAAAACATGCTTCAAATCGCTTTAAACTATTGTCATTGTAGTGCGTATTTAATGTGGTGCTGCACTCTTATTAAAACATATTTAATTAAGTAGAACGTGTTGTCTATATTTATTTAAAGTTGCGCATTTTGATGTGACGTCACATTTTTCACACATCGTCTCGTCACAAATGACTGACCCCCCCCCCTAGGTGCGTGACGTCATTTATGGACGGCCCCTATGGAGTTACAGTATAATGGTTGTTTTTGCTATATTACGATACAATGTCTTGAGGTAGTGAGTGACACATGCACATAAGCACAGAATATTGATTTGGTGAGCTTAAAAGATAGCAACATTTGCATAACCAACATAAACATCTGCAAGGGTGGTTTCCTTGCAGTTTGTCCTGACGATTGAGTCAGTTTACCATATAGTGGCTTTAAGTAGCAGCTTTTGCAACTGCAGTGCCACACCCTGGAACCTTGCCTTGGCTGGCATACTTAATGGTGACAACCGTTGGTGGATGGTCATGGATTCAAAGTAGAACACGTGTAGGATTCTAGATGATTGAAACCAAAATTATGCTGGCTGGGTCGCCATCCCGACAAAGAAGTATCGCGTCCACAGAATATGCATACTGGAATTTGAAGAATAGGAATACCGTACTGCTATTTTTGTCACTCTGAAGCCGTAATACAGCACTGTATGTTGTGTTTTGCAGCGTTATTTTTATTTGGAAAGTTTTCATTTCGAGACTTTTGGAACTTTTATTTGTCGTGAAACTCTATTCTGCCTTTTCAGTGTTCATTGGCATTAAGTATGCATCTAACGAGGTTTCTGATCTGGTTTTCAAATACATGTTATTTAATAAAATTAACCTTTTTTTACACTACACAGTACGTATTTGCTTTTCAGTGTTTACATATGTCTGCTAATTATATCCGGTTGTTTTTAGGTTGCAGGACACTGTACATCTTTTGCAGTCTCAACTAAGGCAACTACAGGCAGATAATGCAGCTGAATATGAGACAATCACAGACGTTCGTCGGAAACTAAACCAGTCTGAGAATGAAAAGGTGGAGCTTACAAGCAAACATAATCAAGAGGTAAATGCCACTTGAATATCTGTTTTACATGTTTGATTTTGTAGGTATGGAACTATTGGAGGCTTCATTTTATTGAGATCAGCTACACACAGTGTTTTCCGAAGGAAATTACAATGTTCGGCAACCGGACCTTTGCCGTTGCCAGCCCATGTGCCAGGAACGATCTGTTACAAAGGAAATATTTGGCTATGGAGGTACAGTTATGCCATACAATGACAAACAGTAGATATGTTTTTCATGTACAATTAGGGAAAGTATTGTTAGAAATCAAAACCATTGCATGAATTCCAATTTGAAATTTGTATTATTGATATCTTGTATTGGTATCTAATTGAGGCCTCTGTTGACTTAATCTGCAGTTGATTATCAGCAGCCCTGGACAGATTGAGATAGTTGAGCCATGTCAGATAATACATACTTGTCAACACAATTGGCCCAACAGCAAAACAAAACTAAATGTGATTATTAATTTATTTTGTTAATTAGTTTCCAATTATCGTCTATTTATTTAGGTATACACTGCACCTCCTCTCTTTTGATGTGATGTGGGGTTGCTGTGGGTGGTTCATATATTCTGAGCCGGAAAGTGTGGATAAACAAATAGCATACATGTTTTGCCAGTCGATCCTCTTTGTGTAAAGGCTTGGAAATTAGGATGAATTTGCCACCATTTTTGCATCACCATTTTTTCCTACGCAAAATCTCGGGTAATAAGAAGACTCATTGAGAGGATAATATATGTTGTGCAGATAGATTTGGGAGTGTCAATAATATGATTATAGGATGATAGTTATTTATTTAAGAAGATTTTCGATATAATTATGTTCGCGTAATTTGTACCTTAGTTTACTTTTCAAAGCACGTTCTTACGTATAACTGCGCAGTTGATTGTACCTGTGCGTATTTGTGTATGCATTTTCATATATGTAGGTCCTAATTTTGGACAGTCAGGTGATGAGGCTACGAGCTGAGCTGGAAAAGGGTGAGGCACTTCGACAGGATTTGGAATATGACCTGGCCCTGAGCAGGAAAGAGGCATGTGCAGAAAAACGCCTATTTGAGGAGAAAATCGTGCTCGCTGTTCAAACAAATGATGAGATGAAAGGTATGTTTTGCCTGTTTTGTTTCCAAAACAATGACACAGCATGCAATTATTATGTCTGCTTTTACATTTGCTGAACAAATTCCAGAGTTAAAAAGCTGTAATATTTGTTGGCATAGCAAGACATTTGTAATAAATAACACATTACAGTGAACTAAGTTTTAATACACAGAATTTAGATTTTTATATATATAAAAGAATGTTATTTTCTTAGCAACATGTAGGGAATCAGGCATCCCATATCCACGGAGTGCCTGCTGTGCTTTTCAACTGATATTTCCTACCACAGTCGTGCAAGTGGCATAAAAAAGCACTCATTTGCCATCACACTGATAGTTTGTGCACAGCATGAGCCGTGTGAATACAACATGAGGTATTTAAGTTTTGGTGATTCAGCAAATGGAATTATTAAAAACTATAAGCCCTGTTTAAAACTACAGTGCTGTATGTACTGCAGTGACATTTATATGCATGTGTATAACATGCGTTTACAGCGTATGCCTTAGAGTTGCAGCAGAAGGTGTCTGACCTGGAGCGAGCACTGAGGATTTGCAAACAGACGGCAGAAGAAGAGCAGTGCAGGCTTCGGCTGGATTTGGACAGCCAGAAGAAATTAAACAAAGACAGTCACTCTCAGACTAAACGCATTTCCGCTGAACGTGTCCAACTAGAGCAAGTTATAAAGGTACTTAAATGTTTGAAATAATATGACTACGAAGAATGTTGTCACTCGATGAATTGAAATGGCAGTGCTATGATCAAAGCCAACAACTCTCTCCTGTGGGACAGGAACAGAAGGAGGTGCTGACTAAACTTCAGTCCACTCTGCATTTAGCGGAAGAAGAAAAATGCAATCAGAGTGAAGTTTTGCGTCGGCAAACTTGTGAACTTGAGTCTTTTTCTCAAAGGGAGGCCAAGATGAAAAAAGATTTAGAGGTAATTAGGAAATGTTGCTTGTATATCACTCGTGAAATGTAAAACATGGTTGTCAGTGCCTGGGAAAAATATAACTACTTTTACGGACATATAAATTGACGTTTGCTTTTACAGTTTATTTATGGAGTTTTTTTTCTGCAGGTCGCCCAGCAGAGATTGAGGAGCTTGGAAGACAGCAACGAGGCAGAACGTGCTTCTCATCTGGAATCTAAGTTTAACTCAGAAATAGTGCAGGTATGTGTGGCTGTTGTTATACAAATCAACAGCAGAGGGTGCTAAAACACCAGCGTTTTGCTTGAAATAATTGCACACAATGAACGAGTTGACTATCCATAAAACAATGAACGTGGATGGTTTCACACGATTATACTTGAGTCTTTTATCAGGCTTTCGTTTGCTCAGTAATTCAATGTGTTCTACAAAGTACCTGTTAGACCTGTAGTTCATTTGAAAGAGGTAGTTTTTAACCTGCTAAGAATGTTACGTTATATATTACTTTGTCTTTGGCCATTGCAGCTGCGCCTCAGGGACTTGGAGGCCTCGCTAGAGGTAGAGAGGTTGGCCAGAAGCAGTGCCGACTCCAACTTGGAGATGATCCGAGACCAGTTCAGACAGCTGGAAATGGCCTATGAGAAGGAAAGGGCACAGGTGCAACAAACCGCTGAGCGTCTGCACCAGTAAGTGTGGTGTGTGCTCAAACCACAGCCGTGCTTAATATGAAGTCGGTGTGTGAAATTGGGATAGCTTCCCAGACATGGTGACTATTCCTTGGTGGCGTGGATTGTCTAAAATTCCACAGTCTAAGATGTGTATGGATTCTAAACTTTACGAGTACAAATGCGTTCAGAAAACTCACGAACAACACACGTGGTATTTATTAATTTGGTAGATATACGTATTTGGGAAACATTTTTGAGGATAACCCCTGAACTGATCATAGTTTAGTTCCAAAAAATTCAAAATTCTCTGGACAAGTGGAACGTCTATGTAATACTGCTTTGATTTGTGTGCCAAAATATCATCCAAGTTACTTTTTGAGACAACAGTTAATTTACTTTACATGCAGATTTGAAAAGGAGTCAGCGGCCACGGTGAAGCAGATGTCCCAGGAGATGGAAGACAAGAAGAAAAATATCGCAGATCTCTCAATACAGCTGCAGACAAATGAGAAAATCTCAGCCAACTTCAACAAAGAGCTTAACTTGGTAAAGACACCTGCAGTGTCATTATTATTACAATTATTGTTAGCTCTGTAAAGATCACGTCTGTAAATTGAACAAATATACCCGGTAACTAGTTCACAGATACGTCGTGCGTCTCCTGTGCTTAATGAAACAAATGGTATAATAATCTGTATTGTGTTCATCTTATATAGATTTACCATAGGTGAATATGGATGTGATCGAAGGGTGAAGAGTGAAATATGTGCATGATGGATTTTCTGCCGTATAGGCCAAGAAAAGGCAGGCATACCTGGAAGAGACGTATGGGAGACACATCCGAGATTTGGACATGTTGCTGGAGAACTTTGGAATCGGTTCCTTGACACCTGGTCTGTTGAAGTTTTAAAGACTGCTGATGTGTTGTTCTTTAAAATGTGCTTATTAAAAATGTATTTTTAAAAAATGTTAAATCAATTACATTAACCTTTGAAATTAAAGAAAATATTCAGTACATTTGGCACTAATTGGAGTGCGAGTAAAATGTGCGAAGCAAATATTGCAAATGTGATATTGTTTTAAATTGCGAGTGCAATATTCATTGCAACAAATGTGGCATCGTTAAGTAAACTGAATTATTTAGTTTCAACGACACATCAAAAGAGTAGTGCAATTATATGCAGCATTTATAAACAATGAATATGTATAATTCTAAAAATTTGTTTTATGACAATATTTAATCAAAGTTGGCAGTGCTGGGACTATTTGTCAGGGCTGAAATATTTTGGTCCCTTGTGAAATAAAAGCACAATTTACTAAATGTTAATGTAGAACAGCTGGCTGTCACAGTGCCTTGTGCACGTAAACAGCAAGTGATGTGATTTTCATCTGTGTAAAGACAGCAGGATACCCCCTGCAGCAACAAACATTGCAGAGATATCATGTCTACTGTGGGACTTAATATGTTTTGGTACGCTTGGGTAGTTTTTATTTATGTTATTTATTATTGTTATTTTTTATTATATTTTAATCAATTTCTAATCATGGTCATGAGTTATTATCACACTGCTTATCCATAATCATGAAAATCTTTAAACCCTCTGCATGTAAACATAACCAAGTGGTAATGTAAATATTTGTTTTTTGTTTTGTGGCTGAAAAACAGATGTTTATATCCTCAATAGAGGGGTGTTCTTTCCTGCCTTGGCAAGCTGCATGCTCTTACTTGCCTGAGACATCTTAGGCTTGTCAACTCTGTCTATTGCTGTAACCATTTTTATTCAATTTAATGTCTCTTGCCATGGATGTTTCATCTGTATTTTGCTTCCTCTGTTTGGTATCCCATTGGCATTCCTTTGTTAAACCACATCTTCCTGTACCTGTTCTGCATATTATTTTATGTCACTGGTTTAAGCTTTGTTTTTGTTACATTTAAATTATTAAATAGTAAATCATTCATGTAGAAAGGAATGCATGTGGAGAGTTTGAGAAATACATTTTCTTCATCTCAAGCTATTTCATCTTTTCTCTTGGATCATTTCCATGCTGACTGCATTTTTTTGGTTTATATCTGAAGCAAAAGCTTTCTACTAACTTAGCTTCACTGAAAAATACATTGATAATTAAATACCCTTGTTCCGTGTATTTTTTTGCCTGATCCTGAGATTTATGTTTTCTAACTGCTTGCTGTTTTTACTTTACATTCTTATTGCCTTTATTTTCGCAAAATTCCACGGTATGAAAGCTGCAGGTTTCAAGGCACTAAATTAATCATGTCGTGGTGAGATGCATGTTGCGGCTCCTACCATCGGTCCCCTCTCTGCTGTCTTTTTGTGTCCTCTCTCCATATCTTTTGCTTCCCTTTTTAACAGCGGCGCATACGGAGCAAGAGAAGGGCCAGGGTCCCTCGGCAGTGCTGCAGAGCCTGCGGCTCACCCTGACAGATTACCAGGGCCGCTTGCGAGAGAACTCTAACGAGGTAAGGGGGTGGGGGGGGGAATGGCTGCAGCGGGCGCATGACTGTAAGCAGCCCAGCAGGGGACGTACAGCCTGCGGTCATTTACCGCGAAGCGGCAGGATGCCACAGGGTGGGCACTGGGAGCAAAGGCTCCAATTGCTACGCAAACAGTTGCATTCATCAACTCGTTTTTAAGTCCCTTGCTTACAAGAGCCATTGCAGAGTAATTGCAGGTTTATGACGTAAATGAACACACAGTTTTTATTTGTCGACCGTGTGTATTTTTTTTCAATATCGAAGTATGAAGGTAACTAGTTTCACACTGAGGCTGCAGGAATTTAGATTAGGGGAATCTCTGTGAAGAGGCAGCATTTGACTGCAGGAGGATTGGACTGTAGGATAAAAAGAATTATAAAAATGTCATCTGCACATCTACAATCAGGTGTAGCCAGCGGCACTACAGTACAGATTTGTTTATAATATGTACACTGCTGGCGCTCCTATGTGCCACAGTCTCCAAGTAAGTAGAACACTTAGAGGAATTATTTTGTAGTTTTGAAAGAAAAAAGTTACACTCTCAAATATTTCTGAGGTATATTTTATCATGCTTCGGAGTTTGCAGTTTTTATTTTTTTATTTTATTTATTTTAAGCAATTATCGTTGTGAATTTATGTTGCAGTTTTAAGGCCAACCCTGGGTTGTTAGCCAGCCCAAGAGGGGCACTGATCAGCTCGCACCATGTCCTACCACCCCCTGCCCAGGACGGGATAATTGATGTGCTTTGGGGCCCAGGCTCCGTTTCAGCACACCTAGTTAATTTCCCTTGCCCCGCGGCCCTGCGCTGTAAATCTGTTGTTGGTGCTTTAAGTAATGACCGAGCAGATGCTTGGAGAGAGGCTGAGATTTAATAAACCTGATCTTCTCTCTCTGCATGACTTCATTACATGCTGGATTAACTGATGGAACATCTGGAAAAGGGGCCTTTATTGCCGCTTGCTCTGGCGGAGGTGACACGAGACGGCCTGCTCTGGGACAGCTCGGACTGCAGTTCCTGGCTCCGCGCCGCAAATTATCTGCGAGCAGAGAGGCCACCCTCCGGCAGTTAACGTGGTTCTTGAGCAGGAGAGCCAGAGAGTGCTGCTGCTGCCACAGACGGGAGAGACAAATGAGTGCGTCTCGGCATGTACTCAGTGAGGATAATTTGTGCTGTCGCGATGAGGGATGAGGGGGAAAGGGCGTCCATGCAGGCATCTGCAGAGATCCATACGGGGGTCCGTGTAGCCAGGGTCAGGCTGCGTTTCACCCAGAGAGTCTCATTACTGGCCAAGTGTGGGCCTCGGGAGACCACAACAGTGGGACTGAGGCCAAAAGCCAGCAGCACTGAGTGATCTGGTGGTCTAATTACGAGCACAGCATTGGAGTCCCTTCAGTTTTTAAGAAATCCTTGTAGCTTTTTGAGAGCGTAATTGGTAAAAAAAAATAGGAGCACACCACATTTACTTTGAAACAGATGTTACCGTGTTTACATGTTTGGCAACTCTTTTTTGGAGATGTTTATAGCACAGGTGGATTTGAGGTAGCGAAGCAGTATCAATTCAAGGAATATTACTTTACATTTTTTCACATGTCGGATTCTTATACCATCCAGAATTCAGCTGAACTAGGTTTTAGTGTAAACCCAATCCAGGATGTGGTTTTTGTGTTAGGTCATGTGTTGGTCAGCGTATTATGTTGCAATATAATAACCTATAAGATGCACAAAAATATGCGTGTAACACTTAAAAAATGTGCTCAGGTTTTAAAAGTAGGTGTAGATGATAGGACTCTGAATGCCCCTAAAGAGCCATATGCTCTACAAGACAGATGTTAACAGTGATTCTAACAGTTCTTCATATTTCAGAATAGGATTTTATGCTTGCTCTGATGCGGCACTTTGGCAGTGGCTGCTCCTCGTTTGGCAGGTGGAGTGGTGGAGCCGTCTTTGTTTGCTGTGAAAATGATGATGATGCATTTACACCAATATCAATGCCTTTATTTCGTATTAGGGACCGTAATCCCTGGAAGTCAGAGTCATCCGGAATGTGGCGTGCGCAATTGCAGGAAGCGCACTAATGTTTCTGTACAGTTGCATACATACATACTTAATGAATAAAAAAGCGTTGCAATAAAAACTTGTGATCCTCATTGAAATTAAATTGATCCTTTAAGTAGTTAAATGCAAAAGTTCAGCACATTGTTTCATTTAACAGTTTAAACAATGCAGTTAGGCTATTAAATGTCTGCTATTTAGTGAATTTTAAGCAGACATTCTTTGTTTTGAATTAATTGCAAAGTATTTTATGTCTGGTATGTGGGTAAAACATCTTGTGAGTCAATTCAAGAGCATTTTTGAACCCATGAGGACATAATGCTGGCGAGTGTATGGTTTTGTGTGTAATAGATGAGGTGTGAGAAATGGATCACATCCTAACAGGCCTGATAGATGCTCTGCCACCATTCTTTGCACCCATGGCACCACACATTGTCATGTTGTGGCTTCGCTGTTATATTCACACAGCTTAAACATTTAACTCTAGTCTGTTTGTATAATCATGCAACAATGACAGTTTAAGAGGAGGACCATTCAACCTGATGGTAGTGTATCAATTTTCGTAATGGAAATCGAAAAGGAAATACTAAATTTAGTGATAGCGCATTATTCTAAGCTCTAAGCTTCTAAAACATCAAAGAAAGAATATTCAGAGATGTGATGCTAATACTATGTTTCCCTGCTTGTATATATTTTGTATTGCTTAGCTTAACATTTCTATAGATTGTTACGGCCTTTTTGATACACAACTGTTACAAAAATAGATGTCTCGTGAAAAAGAAACAAAAGTTTGTTTTGTATCAGGTGTGTACAGAATATCATTGAGCACTGTTTGGGTGATTGGCTTTATCTCAACTGTAATACAAATTTGATGACATGTTTCGGTGCTTGTGGTCTTCTGTTTGCAGTTGGACAAGATGAAGCGACTCTGCGAACAGATGAGTGAAGAGTGCCAGTCCTCTAAAGAATTGGTTTGGACACGCAACAAAACACTGGAAGTAAGCCTAAATTACAGATAGCATTGGTTAGAGATCATTTTTTTAGATAGACTGTGTTAAAAATTTATACTGCCTTCACTGAGGATATTTTTTCTCTTTAAATGTTACAGGCATCAAGAAAGGTCAATGCATCACTCTCACTGCCCAATAATAATGTTTCATAATGATCATTACCCGTTCTATACTTTGTTCCACTTAGATACAGCAGTGTGCAGAGGTTGGACCTTTCAAGAAGGGTTTTAAGCACTCACAAAAAGGGGGATACTGACAAATGTTTACTCTGGCTGCGATGTGGAATTGTCCACCCTGCTCGCAGTATGAGGGACTGTTTGAGT
This sequence comes from Lampetra planeri, assembly GCF_965212315.1. Lineage (NCBI taxonomy): Eukaryota > Metazoa > Chordata > Hyperoartia > Petromyzontiformes > Petromyzontidae > Lampetra > Lampetra planeri. The sequence continues at coordinate 22,320,529 of NC_136109.1, read as the reverse complement.
TTCCAACCTATTCCCAGATGTACACCCCCTCCATTCTTCTGGCTAAAGATGAGCCACCTACCTCAGCTACTACCATAAAATAATCCTCTAAAACAAACATTTGCGATACCACAACAAAAAACTATACATCAAACATTTCCTTACATGTCCCATGGTGAGTATACAAAAGCTATATACATTTACGATGGCAAATACAATGTAGGGAAAAAAAAGATACGTCTCGTAAAGCTCTATGTAAAAACATATAAATGAAGGAAATTATGTTTACATGCATATTTCACATGAGGTTGGTGCAGTGGTATAGTGGTTAGCAAACTGCTATGAACCCCATTGGCTTGAGATTGATTCCCAGCCATGGCTAAAATTGCTGTTGATTGACAACTGAATTGGTCCTGAGCCCCCTCTTTATCAACCCACACTCAAGAGTGTGGTGAAATATGGTCAAACAACTATCACTTTTCTCAGGAGTTGATGTACAAAGGGCTGAAATTAGTGTTTTATATTTCAAACTGCATGCACATTTTTAGAATTAAAACATCTGCAATGTGTTAGTATAGTGGTAACCCAACAACAATATTTAAATACTCACCTCAACATTTTAAAATTGTAATTGTCATCAGGCTCCATGGTGTTGAGTGCAGTCTCAAACCTATTAACTCTCCCTTTCTGGCCTCTCTATTTATGTGCTATAAAGAAGGCTCATTGCCCGAAACATCACCTATTTTATAATTTTCTTTTAAGGCAGTGTTATTAACGAATATGTAGTTTTTTCCCCAAATATACTATAATTCTATAAATTAATATTAAACCAATGTACACACTATCAAATGTAAGAATGTAATGTTGCTTTGAAAAGAGTTCTTAAATTATAACTGCATTCATTGCATGTCTACTTGTTAACGTCATTGGCCACTCAATTTATTTTCTCTAAAACAATCTGGTCAAAAATGTATCGAATTGGAAACTTTGTAAGATTATTTGGTTTCCATATAATTGCAAATAACTAGAACAGCAGCATTTGTACACACACCAGAGAATGGCAGGGCTCGAGTTCATGACCCATTGACCTTTTAACCATGAAATCATTCCCACGTGGAATATTGTGGTGTTGGACCACTAAACTATAAGACAACCTAACAAAAGCATCTGCACATTGACATTGAGGTGATTGATAATTTCCCTTGACCAATATGTATGGAAACTATATCAGTCATATAGTATTGTAGTGATATTCTAATACAGCATTTCGATCAATATATGTGTTTATTCTCCACTTACAGTCTTGCCAATGAAAAGATAACTAAATTGTACTATGCTATGAGTATTAAATTGCTAACTGTGTGCAGGACTTGCAAGCGCAGTTGCTTGCAGCGAACACTGAAGTTGTGAACCAGCGCGCCCAGGCAGATGAACGCGTTGGGTCCATGGCATCTCTGCAAAGCGAAGTTCAGAGGCTGCAGGCCAGTTGGGATGCGGAGAAGGCCCACTCTGCTGATGCCTACACACAGCTTAATAAGCTGCGTCAAGCCTTTGAAGAGGACGTGCAGGTAGGAGTGAACTTAAGAGTACATGCTACTCTCTTTGACCGCTAAGCCACCAAAAGGTTATCGACAAGGCCTTTCCCAAGGTCAACTCATTGAATAATCTCCACTTTTTGCAGAGGCGCAATCAATTTGTAATGAATTTTTTACTGTTTGCCATTGCATTTCTCACCAAAAATTACCTTTGAATGCAAGTACTCTGGTATTCAAAACTATAATATGTATCATTAAGTCAACACATTAAGTCCTGATTTGTTTTGTTCATCTTAAATAGATCAATATATTATTTTCTAACGATTCCATTATAAGTACCATATAATTGTTATGCCGATTGTAAAGTTTTAATGCTGGTTATTTGACATCCTTTTTCTTACACCTTGTTGAGATTTAACATGGAGTATAGCTTTGATGACAATAGATGTATTTATAGTGCCGCCTAAATCAACAAAGTGTGAGCATGCCACAAATGTAATTTTACAGAATTGTGTTGGCCACTTGCTTTGTATTTATATGCACTTTGCACACCTTAGTAGCAGAAAATCAAAGTCAATTAGGTTAAGCTGCCTATTTTCTGAGGGCACAAGTTCAGAGCTCACGTAGAGGTTAGATAACACACTCAAAAAGCATTTGCTGTCGGATAGCAGCAGTTGCGAGCTGAAGTAATAATTTCAGGCTATGTGGCTAGGCATGTAAAGAATGAGTGTGCTGAACAGTGGGCATTTATCTGCCGTGACCCAGGGCTTCCATCACACGCTGCTCCATCCGTTTGGGTAACACATGAAGTGTGGTCGGGCTGGCTGTTTATCCTGCTGCCACCTCTCCACCGGTGTTCTGGGTGATGGATGCGACATAGCGTCCCACATTGCTTACCACTGCTACATGTCTCCATTGCCATGTGCTCGTCACAGCGATACAACAGAGGTCTTAAATTATGCTGAGAAGGATAAAAAGACCCCAAATGCCCACTTTAGAACTGAATAGCAGATTACTGTAGAGGCACAAGGCAGATAACTTAGAGAAAAAAGAGAGCAACCTTAATATGCATAATATTAGGCATATACATTTTTTATAAAATAAGTTCCTTTTAAAATAATAATATCTCAATGGGATCGTGGTGTAAAATTGAGCCCGAATTGACTATACCGTGAAAAAATGTTCACCAAATTATTTTTTATATACCCATGCCATCTATATAATATTTTAAGACTTGGAATCTTACATTGCATGGAGCTGGTTACAATCTTACAATTCTGTCATCTGCAGCATCTCAGTATAAAAAATTACTTACCGCTCCCATTACTACACTGATTAATTCTGCATTCCACAGGGCATATATAGTATTAATTAAATAGTCTAGAATTATTGCCGCCACCAATAAATAATCAAGTGCACTAAAATTTGTTTTATTCAAGTTATAGGTGGTGAACTATTGGTATTGATTTTGTCTTTTACTGCACAATTTCGAATTGGTTCCAAAATTGTATGCATTGTATAATGGAATAAACAATACACGCCTCCCAGAGGTCGCAACCGGGTACCCGATACCCGTACCCTACCTGATACCCGGCTACCCGTACCCGGCCGGGTACGGGTAGCCGTTTGCGACCCTGGTGCGGCCGGGTACGGGTACGAGTAGGCCGTGAGTCACTGGTGAGTAACCGTTTGTCACTCATTTCGGGTAGGGTACGGGTACCCATTTGCGACCCTGGTGCGGCCGGGTACGGGTAAGGAATCAAAACCCGTTTGCGACCTCTGACGCCTCTTTTCCCTGCGTAGGAGAAGCTGACCTTCCTGCATGGGCTCTACCAGCGGCTTGTGGCAGGATGCGTGGTGATTCACCCTCCCAAAAGCATCCTGGGACAGTTTACATGGGCTGAGCTGTGCAGCATTTTGCAGGAGAATGTGGACGCTTTAACAATGGACCTCAACCGTAACCTGGAGAAGGTGACAAAATGTGAAGTACTCTGAAGGCCCAGCACCGCAATCCTTCATCTCACTGGCTTTCACACGTTAAAACTACTACACTGTTAACGTTGGTAGGCTATGTGTGCTGCAATCGCAATGCGAGATGATATTGATACCGATTGTTGATGTACATTTAAGCTATGACTACAGAGTTTCAGCAAAAATTGTTTAAATCCTTCATGTTATGTAAGAATAAATCTTGACTTAAAGCTTTCGTGACAGCAGTAATTCATATTCTTGGGTCTTTCGGTAAAGTCACATAGATAGGTAAGAATGTACAAGATACTTGCACAGCCTCAGCAGCCCTTGTACAATATGCGAGTGGTGTTCCTCTCAGTGTCAAATTGTGGTGGATTTTAAACTCACGCCGGTGATGTGTGCTGCATGCGCAGCATGTGTTTTGGTGTTTTTTATTCATGGTGCTGTGCTTGGTTTACTGACATGCAAACAACCCATTGTTGGTCAATGGTGAGCTATTATGTGTTGCCATGTCTGAACGTTCATAGTGTGCATTCATGTCACTATTGAAATTAGGAATGTGTGCTTATACTTTCACGTTAAATAGTTAAACCTTGTAGACATGGTATTATTTTATGAAGACTTGCATTGATGGCACGAATAAGCAAAACTTGTGTTTATATGTGCCATGGCTTTTGTATAGAATCAGAATCTTAGGCTCGAGGAATCCGATGAGCTATGAAGCTCTTTTTCACAAATATCCAGTCGGAGCGGGTCAGAAGCTTGAAGGCATAAAGCTTGAAGCTACATTCTCAGACATGCTTTAAGTGCACAGTAATTCGTTTCATAAGCATACAAATTATCTTTAAAAGTAAATTCTTAGATGGCTAAAGTGTGTGCTATCATTAGAGATAATTGAAATCCATGCAAAACACCACTTAATATGTTTATTCATTTATTTTTTCCTTACATGATGCACAACCAAAATGTAACCTCTATTTTTACAGTGTGGATCCTATGGCAGAATAGGGTCACATCCTTTTCCATATTCAACATGTTACATAAACATGACCTGTCACAAACAAATATTTATGCATATTTGGCAAGCAAGGCAGAATGTGCATAAAAATGAAAAGCACCCCACAGGCAGGAAGCTGCATAGTCATTACAGAATAGGTAAAATATAAAATGACAAATATAATTAGTCAAAACAAGATGCTATGTGTTGTACAAAACCGTTTTTTTCAATATATTTTTTCTTGTGAAATGCAGCAAATATGCCAACGTGTTGTGTGGTGCACAAGAAACATTTGTATTTTTTTTAATAGGACAATGCCTCAGCTAAGATTTGCTATTGTCCATGCAGGTGGCCCACCTTGAGAGATTGTGCAATGGCAAAGAGGAGGCCATGAAAGAGCTAAATAAGCGGCAGGATGCCAGCGTCAATCGCTTGGTGGAAGGAATGCGGGAGAAGGAGGAGGGCTGGCACAAGGCCAAGGTGGCGCTGGAGCAGCACTACACTCGGCTGCTGGGCGAGGTGCACACGCACGCGCAGGTAGTGCCACGGCTCCTGAAGGCCACTCTGATTTTTGATGGGGAAAACTGTATTTCCCAGTGTTGTTAGCCCCAAAGAAGTCTTCACGGAGGGCTTGTTGCTGTATGAAAATGGTTTTCTGGCAGATTAGCCGATGGCCTCAATTACATCCGATTTCGCGAAGTTAATTTGTTGTGCACAAATAAAATCTCATATTTTCATTTCATATGGTATCTTGCAAGCGTTGCTCATGCAGGAAAGGGCCACATTTAATGTAGCAAGTTGTTATTTTTCAGTTTTAAATGATAAATGTATTATATAATAAGTACAGTGCACATATCTCATCTATGGTTTAAAGTCATGCTTTCTGTATATACACTTTTATATCTGCACAGGGATGCCTGGGTTAATTGGTAGCATTGTCTGAAAACAGGTGCCAGGTATTGGAATTGGTATCTAACTTTGCCAACAGAGATAATGAGATCACATACAGAGTACTCGGAATTAATGTCTAGTGTTCAATTCTTTGGATGTTGTGTTATATAATTTGCACGTGTAATTAAACTTTTTTTAAGCTAACATATGTGCCGCAATTTTCTTGGGCGGTAATTGGAGATTCTTTCCCGTTACCTTTATTTAAAAGGAGTTGTTATCAATTATGTAATTCAGAGAGAGATGATGGTGTTTATGTATTACACTCAGAGTAACAAGGACACTCCCAATTCTTCTTAAGTATCCTAACTCTTGTAACTGAATATAGGCTTCTTGACAGTGTTAATAAATTAAACGTCCATTTATGGTGTTTTTGAACATCTGGCTTGTGTGTTTGATCTAAAGAAGAGCCAAGCATCTGCAAGTGATCTCCGTGGGAAGGTGAACGAACTGACTTGCGAGAAAGAGCGCCTGATGGCAGAGCTAGTGAGCCTGCAGGAGCAGCTTTCCCGTGGCGTGGACGAGCGGGCTGCCCTGCTTACAGCCTGTGCCCTCCTGTCGGGTGCTATCATCCCATTACGTGCCCGAACCCAGGCTCTTGCCACCCAGCGGCTCTTCCTGGCTCAGCGGGCTGTTAAATGTGACCACTTTTGTAAACAGCTGGCTGCCCTAGGTAAGGCTTTGTCACTAGAGCTTAAAGGCGTGCAGCAGAAGTCACCAGAAACAAGATTGGATGAACTGGCGTCTGCCTCAAAGGGAAAACTTGCGTCTTCTTCAAAAAGAAAGGGTCTGCTTCGATTTCGCTTGGCTGTGGTTGTTGTGCTTGGGGCCAATCGGCTGCAACGGCTGGGTGGCTCTACCCGCAGTCTTTTCACGTGGACCGAAGGTACAGGAGATAATGGTGCCATGCTGGTCTGCACTGGAAAAGTCAAGCCCAGTGAAGGCCAGATGAGTGAGTTATTCCATATTTTTTTCTAAATATATACTTTGTTCCAAATGTGAATTTATCTCAATCGTATTTTTTTCCAGAGCTCAGCCCCAGACAGCTCCAACTGAAATTTCAGAGCCATGCTATAAAGATATTCTGAGATTATGTACAATACATGTTGTTTTTGTGCTGCAGGCTCCAAACAAGCGACAAAAGACAGAGTGTTCGCTGCTTTACGCTGGTTTTCCAGCCCTGAACTGCAAACAGCCATTATACATTCAATGAGTGAACTTCAGCAAGTCATCAAACAAACAGGTGAAGTGCACAGAGCCTGAATGTCTTCATGCGTGACTGAAAGAAAATATATGAGAGTTGTGGTACCATTTTGGGTTTTTGTATTAAACTTGCATGGACGGAAAGTGGGTTCAAGACCAAAAAAAAAACTGCAGTCATTTTTTAATGCAGTATTTTACTGAAAAGTTTGTTTCATAACATTTTCTTTTTACAGAATTACATGGTGCCTCACTTGGACAGAGTATTGTCACAGCTGCACGGGCAGCCTTTGCTAATTTGTTGGACCATCTGAGCATTGAGATGGAGTGGTCTGTGGGTTCCAACAACCTGCACTGTGAGTGGAGAGAGCCTGACTCACTTGCGTGGTTACTAAACCAGAGGTTGACCAAGATTACAGCGCGTGGTCATGGTGATGAGCAGCCGACTCAGTACACCATGCAGGTACATTTCATCATAATATATGTACATATCTTCAATTGCCAGTTTTGAAATAAAACAAATCAATGCCAAAACATTTTTTGTTGTTTTAGGTGGGAGATATTCATTATTAGCAATGCTGTGAACTCAGTTTTACCATTTTATATAATTGATTTCATAACTCTGAATGTTTGATAAGTGTAGCAACTTGCATGGGTGTGACTAGCATGTGTATCTTGCAGCACTGTGTGGGCTTGGTACAAAAGCAGCTGCTGGAGTTCACGGAGAGACTGCATGCAGCTGAAGTGGAGCGGAGGGCTAACCGGCTGGAGCTTGCCCAAACCCGTGACTTGAGAAAGCACACAGATCATTCTCGCAGCCTGAAGAAGGAGCTGCAGGAGCTCAGACAAGCGGTGAGCCACCACCTGGCATTAGCTGTCACGCCCTCACATCACCTCATGACCCATTCCGAGTTTTAACTATCTCCAAGGGAAGCCCCGCACTTATAGTGGCTCTTTCTCTTTGATGTTAGCTTAACCATTATCTCAACAATTTTCCATAATTCTGACGTGTAATGGTTTTGTCGGGCAGTAGCGGTTAATTCACCTAATTGTTTCGCACTGATAAGTACCACAAGATGCACTAGAGGGAACAGAGCTTGTAGCGTTTACTATGAAAACCAACTTCATCTTTGAAAATATGTTTTTTATTAAAAACGTTAAAATAAACACAACCGTTTTTTGCTATGCTCTTGTGTAACCAAAACAGTGTGTGTTGCCTCCAACACATGTTGGCTTCTATTGTTTTGCATGGCAGCGTGTGTATTGTTTATGTGCATGTGGTGCTCGTGTACAGTTTAAATAGTGTGTTTGTGGTTTTTTTAACGATGTTTTGCCTCGTCCCTGCTGTGTCTTGTGGTTTTGTTTCTGGATTTTTTTTTCCAGGCCTTTTTTTGCATTCTAACCTATGCTGTTGTCTGCAGACTCAAAACCTCGTCCCAGTGGAGCAGTTTAACGGAGTGTGTGAGGAGCTGAAGAGTGCACTGGCCAGGGAGCAGCTGGCTCAGCACCTCCTCAGGGATCAGGCCCACCAGCTGCAGGAGCTTGGGGATCGCCTGCAACAGCATGCCAGCCAGGACACGGAAAAGGAGCAGACTCTCGCCGAAGCCGTCAAGGTGCCGTTAAAGAGAACACATAATATGGCAGCAGTGACTTTGGTTCTGTTATTTTCGCCAACTGTAACAAAAGTCATAATGCTGCGTTTTTTACGGTACGAAGCTGACCGCGAAAGGTATGTTGTGTACGTCTATACGTATGGTTAATTTATTTTAAACTGGTTGTGAATGTGGCAAAAATGAAGTCATAACATAAGTCACATGTGAATGCAGTAAGTTTAGAGTAAGTAGGTGGTGGAAAATTTGAAAGCATATGCCAGTGTGATGTAACTACGATATGACTGAATGCAACTTGTTTTTGAATTAGGGCTTATCGGAGGCCAAGCTGGAGGTGCGGAGAAAGGAGCATGGCGTGCAGCAGCTCAATCGTCGTTTGGCCCAAATGGAGGATGAGCGACGGCGGTTGCACGATGCCATTAAGGGCACTGAAGATGTTCTTCGCAGCAGGACCAGGTGAGCAAAGGACTGCTCCAACGGGCATCTATTGTCAACGGTTCCACAGTGACGAGCGAAATTGATTGTCTTGTGCCGCATTTTACGCAGTACAGTAGTGGTATCCTTTATGCAACCAGGAGATGAAAATAAAGGTCCGGTGAGACGTGTGATGCATTTTCTTTTTTGCAAGGGTAACTTGGGCTACATGAAGTCAGTTATATTTCAGCAGAATAATGAAAAACATTTTACATTTAACAAATACAAATTATATTTAACAATGGTTTGTATTGTCATAATGGCTGCTGAATGCAGAAAGGATTAGCTGATTTCTGTAAACCTAAAACATAAATAATCAGTATTGTAATTGTAGTATTTATTTGTCTTTCTTACCGACAATAAAATGTGCACACTGTTTCATTTAATATATATATGTATACTCATTAAAAACAACTATATCTATCTTTAACCAGGAGTAAGGAAAATGTGACAAATTATATGAAATGTCTGGACCAAAGTCTTCAGCAGGTAAGGCATGATTCTTGTACTTTTTTGTCTTCTTCAGTCACATGTTTCACATGTGAACTAAATCGAATTTTTATGTTCACATTAGTATTATTATTACTACTACATAATACAGTGTAGTTGGTTACTGTGTGGTGTATTTTTGCTATACGTTTGCCAGGATGTAGGCTCTCTCCCAGCAGGTAACTTGCTGACATCCGGTGGTTTTATGTAAGTCAGCATCAACACTGCTGAGCGGCTGAAAGTTTTGACCCCATGGCTGCTTGCTTTGCGGGAGTAAACAACCTCGGTTTGCACCTTGCGTCATGCAAGTGACATTTGGTCACTTGGGTTTCATCACTTTGCTAGCTCTATTGCCTTTTTAAACACTCGTAACTGGCAATACAAATTGTCCAAAATATAGACCCTTTTTTTACCAAACATTTTTTTTCATTACATGTACAGCCGTTTTGTCAAGCTACTGCTGTATGAGGGCCTCCCTGTCACCGTACGGGTTGTAGGGTCTTCTTCTTGCATAAGGTATCAAAGCTCACTTTGATCACAACTTCATCCAGATTCATTTGCCTTTATCTGTTGTAAAAGACGGTCCTCAACGATGTGGATGGTTGTTCATTGGGCAGCTTCACAGTCACATATCAGAGTAGCCCACAAATCAAGACGTGGCACCAGGGTGCCAAAACACTCATCGCCACACACAAGTCTGTTGAGCCTGGTCCAAAAACAGTCTGTATAGCTGGGGGTTATTTGACCATACGTCACCATGCCGGTCATTGTGGGTTGGTGAAGGTGCAGAGCAAAGATGTTGGAGTACAGTACAGCAATTGCATTTGTTGCAGTGCTCTCGGTTGTCTACTGCCCAGGCCCCACAGTCTTGTGATATCCTGTTTGTGCATGGCGGTTACTCTTAAAAGCACTTAGATACACTCACCTGTATAGCATCGAAAATCTGACGAGATCAAGTACATTCTGGGTGATTTAGTCAAAGGCTTTTCACATCACACTTCACTTAAAAAAATATCAACAATTGCCTTATATATTTTTTGAAAGATTTGTTTTGATCGTTTCATCATAGTGTACGTAGTAAAGCACTTGTTTAATTTAACACCGTGAAGGAACATTTTATCTGGCAATAATGTAATTGCATTTCTCTCCCTGTACACTGCACAAGCACTTCCACTATTTCAAATGGAGTGCTGTCAAGTACCAGCCTTCACATTAGCTTCCCAGCCACAGTGTCCGATTGGAGCCACCGCTCACGGCTGAATTAATTTTGGGTGAGAGAAGAGAGTCCGTCTGCCGCTATTACTTCAGGGGGCCGTAAACCCAGCGCAGATGTTACCCTGGAAAGTCATTACCTCACTGTTTAATAATTACAGGGCATCTGTGCATCATTCGCTGATGATACATAAACTTCGCACCAGAAAACAACCTCAGCACTTCTGTGAATTTGATGTTAACCCTTTAAACCATTTAAAACTGTCCACTGCAGCGGAGCCTAATGAGGTATGGTGACCAACATATATTGAGTAGTGCTCACTTCTGATTTTCGGAACTATTAGTTGTTGCAATGAACAAACTTGGAAAGGCTTGTCACACAGTTGTAAGAGATGGAGTAATGCATTTCAGTTAATATCGTCAATATGAATAAGTTAACAAGATGAGGTTGCATACAAATAGGAGTGGGTTTTCAGGGGGGGGGGTGTAAAAAAATAGTTAAATCTGACAATCAATTCGCATTATTGAAAATAATCTTAGTTGGTCAACAAGTACCAATGTGAATGTTTCAGAAGCTGAAGCAGTTTGAGGACTGTTTAATAGCAACATGTTTTATGTTAAGCATTGCTTGCTTACAAATATAACATGGTAAATTATTAGTAGAGCCAGGATGCTGAATTCCCACTTCCACGTATCGTAATTGCCAACTAAATGTTCAATGCACAGAGTTTATAACATACATTTAAATTATTATGTTCGTGTAATAAAAAAAAACAATTGCTTCATAAATAATTTTTATATAAATAAACGTAGTGGATATGGGTTTCCCTAATGTTTTGACACAAACAATCTGTTTTGGGAAAGACAGATGCTGTGTAGGGGAACAAATCTCAGCAGACTTGCATAACATGGTCCCAACATGTGCCTGCAGTTCACAAAACACTCTAATCCCGATTACATTCTCCTCTCTTGGGTTCACAAACATTCTCTCTGTAGTGGCATCTGAATAACTGGTATCTAGCGATCCAACTCGAATTAAAAAAAAATACTTATACGCTATCCTGCATCACCATTCCCTCAACACCTGCCAGAACATTAACCCGTGCAATATTTGGAAAGGGTGCTTCTTTAAAACACAATCATTACGATGCATTTTGTTGCAATAGTTTTATCATATAATGTGCAACAAAGGTGCAAATACTCCAAAACAATCATAAAAAAGTTGTATAGCTTTTGGAACTGGATATGAAGGACATTTTAGACAATACTGACAATAGTACCATAATGGAAACATGCCACTTGGAGCAAAAGTTACACAACTGTTTTCAAGTACCTTTAAGATACCCATCATTGAGAATTTGGCTGGCAGTCTTGAAAACCCAATTGCAGAACATATTGCTTTTTTTGGGGGAGGGGCAGGGGGCACCGCGGGGGGGGGAGGTGGGGGGGGTAAATTCCTGCATATGTGTTTTTGAGCTCTGTCACATGCATGTCCCTTATTCTTTAAAGTGGCACATTTAAAACAGTTAAAGAGCCATTAAGGATGATATAGCATTTTATCGAGAGGCGTGCATCAACAGGCGGGCTGTAAATTGTTTGGTTGTTGTGTTTTATTGACTGTGACATTTTATGAAGCGGCTGGAAAATCCAGCCCCCAAGAGGGGGCCCCCTTGGTAACATGTGGCAGTTTAATGCCCCATGCGACTGGCCTCGTTTTTATGATGCTGTGATTTATTCTTGTAGTGTCATTGAGTTTGTAGACAACAACGCCAAAACCACCTATCGGTGCCTGTCCAGCTCACACATTTGTTTATCAGGCGAGTTTAAAAATGCATTGTGTGTGCGGTATTTATTTCTAGACTGTAAAACTCATTTACAAATAATATGCAGAGTATTTCACAAATAAGCAGGCAGCCTAAGGGAGACGGTGTTGATTATAGATCTGGAAAGTTAATCAATGGGACCTTTACTAAGTGGCAGTAATTTAACATTGAAAGACTGACATTATGATGCAGGCTTCATATTAACTTGGCTGTTTCTAAACTGAGGAACCAATTGCATTAATGGCAAATTGAAATAGATTTGGCGGAGAAATCCCGTTCGTTACGTCTGCTGAACGGCAGGGAAGAGCTATAGTCTTTTCTCCAAAGCCTTCCTCAAGGTCTAATGGTTGCAGTTCCCAGCTACCAATTTTAATTGAGGTCCTCCATAATCAGGCGGGATGCATTGCAAAATCGATCCCCTTTAAATTTATTCATAGATACATTTTCCATTTCCACAGCGCAAGATCGATGGTAGGTCACTTGCATGTCTCTCTGCCTGCAGTGACTTCATCCTGTCTGTGTCCCATGGGGAGTGGTACTGGTGTACTTTTTGGTGGGGTGTAAATCAACAGCCATTTGCATACATAGATTCAGTAACTCGCAAGATCACTTTCTTTACTTGCTGAGCATTCCAGAAACTTTTGTTTCAATCAGTATATTGCTTCGTGGCTTTGGCATTAATCTTGCTAAAATGGAGTGAATTGGCCTTTAATGTTGCCAAACTCGTGAATCCTGTGGAATAGTTATTTACAGAACTTTGCATCATTATTTCAGGTACTTCAGATTTGTGGTGCGGTAAATGTAAAACCATTATCGTTCGTATGCATTGTGTATTTATTTTGTGTCTGAAGAGAGATATTTAAAGGAAATGAATTACAGTACCGTTATGGAATTCAAAGTCTATATTATGTCAGCGTCGTATATCTAAACTGCGAAAGACATTCTTGATTAAGACTGTTTGGGAAATATTTATGTCCGGGATGCCATGATTTGTACTGTCACGTTTTACGAGCTGTAAATAATGTAGACTACAGTATAATGATGTGATGCCTCCACTTGTTTAAAAAAATAGTAACAATAAAAATGTTAAATAATATTGATGAATGTTTGCTTTTATATGTGGTTACACTAAATTTGGACACAGCACAGGCTTTCTAGAATCATTGCAGTCTGGGTTATGAGGTTTAGAACAGTCTAAATCATCTTGAGGAAATTTTATTGGGTAATTTTCAATTATCTTTACAAGGATATGTCAGCAGGAGTATTGAAACAGAGGCTCATACTATCTCACCACCATTGTCATGAACACTGGTTTGCAACAAAAATACAATTAGCCAATGTTTATGGCAATTACCTTACTGTGCGGCAGGGAGTGGAGGAAGGTGTGAGGTTATGACATAATTTATACTGAAAACGAATGTGATGTTTTGCAAAGACTTAAATATTTTAAACAAACAGTATCTTTGGACAGTTGTTAATTGTCTTATTTTGGGTATCAAACAAACCTCAATTGCTAAAGCACATGTATTCTTTCACTAAGCATATAATGTTACATTTTAAACAAAGCTCTTTTAAGAGAGATTTCAATTGTTATCCACCATGATTATGTATGTTGAACCTCTTTCGCAACAGTCATAGCCAACCGTGCCAAACGGAGGTGCGGGCAAGGGCGACAACAAACTAAAAACAAAAAGTAGCTCTAAATAAATAATCTAATGCAAGTGAAGAAGCGCATACTCGTCGGTGCAATCTGACCTTTGGCACTGCAGGTGAGGGAGCAGCTATCCCTGTCGTGGGCCACGGGCGAACTGGCACTGCAGCCCGCCACACTGGTCCTGGAGAAGGCCATTGCAGATGGGGCCTGCCTGGGCGTGGAGGCCGGCATCTGTCAAGTACGACATGACACCCTTGGACATAGCCGCACTGGTTACTTGTATACGTCTGACTCCATAATAGAGGTTTTTTGTTGGGTTAGATAATGTAAATATAAATGTGTCGTTAAACCCGCCACCACCTGAAACAGCCAATTAGTAAGGTTTGTCACTTAAATAAAACATGCCAATTAGTTATTCGTTCAGCACACCGGTGTGTTGGAGAGTTTACCCACAACATTTACAATTTGATTATGACGTTTCACTGGTAATTACAACCCAAACAAACCTCTAATGGCTCATATTGGTCACAAAGGCCGATGTGTGAAACATACATTTGACTGTTGGCTATTTACGTGTGCAGTTATTCTTTGGCACAAGTCATAATTTTAAGTTATTTTTTTGGAGATTATTGCACTGATGGTAAAAAGTTACGTGTTACAAGTTGAAATGTGTTGCCATCAGTAGGCTGGGAATCGGTCAACTAAATAACTGTTTTGCCATAGATATTCCACTAAAATATATAATTGTTCATAAAATAAGCAATGGTTAATAACCTCTATCTTTCCTTCTCCAGTAACGAGTTTAAGATTGTGAGTAGACAAGTTTTTGAGTCCAGACAAGGCGTCCCTGAGCACCACCTGACAGAACGAGTGTTTTTGCCTCCCTGTAGAGCGTTGTGCGAAGCGTGTCGGACGTGCTGCAGGCTGCCTGGCTCAGGATATCGGCCCTAGAAAAAGAGATCGCCTCCCACAGACAGCACATCACTATGCTCAAGGGCGAGTTGCACACTGCCTGCCTCAGGGCAGAAGGCCAGGTAAGAGTTAAAGTAACCTATGTGTAGTGAGCGGCTTTCGAGACACGTCGTGTAGACGGCTTCTTATTTATTAGGAACACACTGGGCGATACATTTATGTAACGCAGCTACACATAGCCGACCCTATCACACAACCCCATCGTCGGCGTCCAACTACGTAGCTCTCCGACTAGCGCAGCGACAGCGACGATGAGAGCCTTGCAGAAGATCGGCCACGTGGTCGGACGGCGAAGAGAGATGACGGCGAGCAGCGACGCAGCCAGGACCCAGGACCCGCAACAGCACCGAACCTCTGGTTCAGTCCCCCTTACATACACCCCAGCGCAGCCAAGCCCCGCCTCCGACCACACCCCGCCTCCAGCCACACCCCCTTCCAGAACCTCCGAGCAGGTTCCCGGAGTTTCCCGACTGACTCCGCCTTTCACCTTTACCCCAGATACGCCCCCCTCATAATTAGACATTACGTAACTTGCCCATAACTGTGATTACCCCTTCAGGCCGACAGGTGACATCCTGTCATGACATCACCCCCCCCCCCCCGCCATGTTTAAAATATAGCCGTCCCGGCTAACAATGATAACAAAAACACGTGAGGCAGAAAAAGTTCCGCCATAAACTGGAATAACAAACCCAACAAAATGTTTTTTTTTACAAGGCAGAACGATCGGCAAAGACAAGAGAAGGACCCAAGCCAAGCAGCAACTTAGGAAGGTAAGAGAAGAGGCAAAAATAGGAACAGAGAGGAAGAGGAAAAGACGATATTCCCTTCCGTATAACACGAGAACGCAACCCCCCAATTCCCCTCATACACACAACGGAATGTTCTTGGCAACGAAATCTGAAACATTTAGACCGAGTCCTCGACGCCAGTCCATCCATGGGGACAATGTTCGCCTTCTTCACCGAAGATGTGGGCTCTGCCCGAAAACTCGAAGAAGGCGGTTCCACTCCCGGCTTTGCAGGCGTTGTGGGCCCAGTCGCAGTCAGCGACTCCTCGCGTTCGGCGAGATCACGGGCCCCGCCGACCTTTAGGGGTTCAGAAGCTGTGGGCGGCACAATAGAATCCTCCTGACGCACGCTCTCCATCGGCGTTTCCTCCGGCTCGTCGGACATAACAGACATCAGCCGTACACAATTTGGAGATGACGTGTCAGTTCGAGGAGGAATATAAGGCTTCAACCGCGACGGATGAACAAACCAACGGTGACGGCCCACTCGTATATGCACGCACTGCGGCCGCTTGACTTCGACTACTTCCACGGGACCTTGCCATGGCCGATGTAGCTTAGGGGACGTTCCGAATGGCATTTGCGGGCCATGCAACCATGCCCGATCCCCCACAACCCATTGCAACACATTGTCCCGCCGCCCCGCATTCCGTTCGTTAGCCGCCTGTGCTTTGGTGGTGTTTTATTTTGCCACTTCACGAGCTGCCGAAACACGTTCAAGGCACAGGCAAATTAGATTTTCTCTTTTTCAGACAAACCCAATGGAACCTCCAAAGGAGGTTCACACTCCCTCCCGTACATGAGAAAAAAAGGCGAAAATCCCGTGGAAGTGTAAGGCGCCACCCTGTATGCGGCAACACTCCTTGAACATGCAGATCCAAATCAGTTTGGGCTGCGCTGGCTGCCTGACTGAGCATAGATGTCAAGGTCCTATGCAGCGCTCCACCAGAGGCTGCCCCCAGTCCCGCCGTCTCTGGTGCAGCCAACTCTTCCACCGCGGCTTCAATAACCGGGACCGCGGTTCCCGGTGCTGTCAGGAGGTCCTGTGTCTCGTTTTCATCGTCATCGAAAGACGCCACAGGTGGGTTCTGCTTCTTTTTATTAAAATTGTATTCTGCAAATGTAGTGAGCGGCTTCCGAGACACATCGTGTAGAAGGCTTCTTATTTATTAGGAGCACACTAGGTGATACATTTATGTAATGCAGCTACACGTAGCCGACCCTATCACACAACCCCATTGTCGGCATCCAACTACACAGCTGTCCGACTAGCACAGCGACAGCGACGATGAGAGCCTTGCAGAAGATCGATCACGTGGTCGGACGACGAAGAGAGATGACGGCGTACAGCGATGCAGCCAAGACCCACAAAAGCACCGAATCTCTGGGACCAAACCTCTGGTTCGGTCTCTCTGGTTCGGTCCCCCTTATATACACCCTGGCGCGGCCAAGCCTTGCCTCCAGCCACACCCCGCCTCCGGCCACGCCCCCTTCCAGAACCTTCGAGCAGGTTCCCGGAGCTTCCCGACTGACTCCGCCTTTCACCTTTACTCCAGATACGCCCCCCTCATAATTAGACATTACGTAACTTGCCCATAACTGCGATTAACCCTTCAGGCCGACAGGTAACACCCTGTCATTACATATGTATTAAAGAGCACGAGTGCTAGAGATACAAAAGTTGCACAAGCGATAGCACTCCATGGTTCTGTGTTTCGGTTTTCACAAACGTTGGGTTGCTCATGCAAGCTGGTAAACTTGAAATGATAAATTTCCTATTGTGAAGTAAAACACCGTAAATGGTAAGTAAAAGAGGGGATTATGTTTTTGATTATTCATGATAATGGCCAGCTCAGACATACTCTGTTTCATAAAGAGCACAAGCAGTCGCTGTTATTCGCATTTGTTAAATATTGTGGTATACCAGCACGGATATTGTGCATCGTTTCTTTTTGGAGGATGCCTAATAAAAAAAAACCTTTAAATTTCTGAGTATAAATATGGGCGCTTGTAATTGACATGTATATGAGTATTCAAATTTAAGTTGTATAAATGTGTTTGGCAAAATGTTTTTTTTTAATGAATAAGACTAAAAAATATCTGAAAAATAACGTGGAAGCTGAATTTTTTTGCTTGAGTAGGGAGTTGAGGAGGGGATTGAGTACAGCTGAAGCTGGGACATGGCAGGCCTTCACTATGGCAGCTGGAGCTGGCTTTTATCGATAGTGGGGAGGACAAGACAAACCGCCCTGGCATAAACACAACCAGGCAAACATGCTCAATGCTTAAACGAGAATGCAGAATGTACATCAACGCCAAGAAATGTGTGTATGCATAACCTCTTTTGCACAGTACGTAGTCAACCGTGCTAATCGGGGGTGCGGGGGAAGCACAAGAAACTAAACACAAACAGCGGTTCTAAAAAAATTTACACAAGGGATTGCCCTGCAAGAAAAAAAATGCCACTCCTTTAAACTTCCCTCGTGATTTAGAAATTAATTATATTGCTATGCATTTCTCAGTGGAACATTACAATTTCGTATCTTATTTTGGTGTAAAATTGTGCTGTGTAGACATTTAATTTAAGCATCTTCTGTGCGTTTTGTAAACTCTTGTTGATTCGGTAAACACGTAGACCCCAAGTGGGTCACACATTTGCAGCTGATTTGCAAATCTAATGTTCTTTAAGCTCAATACAGCTTCTGTAGATGTAAAAAAAAATCATTATTTTTCTGCCAATGTGATCCCTTGGTAATGTACATCTGTAATTGTTCCTATTTGGCCAAGGACTCATTTGTAATCTTAAACACAGTAAATTTAAAACTTAGTACTCTTTTCCTGGGTAATGTTTCCCAATCCTCTCTCCCCAGTGATCTGTTACAGCAGAATTGCCTTTGAAAAAATGTGGCCTGATGGACTTTCCCATCAATTTTGTGCAGAAATCACCATCCGCATTGTGAAAGAACTGAATTGCTAAAATTTGAATTCCTCTGTCAAATAGACAACAGTACATTGTGCAGCAAATATGTAAAGTTGAAAAAAAGCTTAGTTTTTTCCTGTATAATTAAAATTCAGAGTAAAATGCACAAATAATGAAAAAGTTTACAAAGCAGAAGTCTTGATGTTTTTTATGTTAGCCTTTGACCAATGCGGTTAAGATCTACAGCTGTAAAAACCTTGTCAATCAAGCTCATTGACATTTCCAGGAAATAATGTTTGTACCGTGGGAATAACCTAGGGTTCTCAGCATTGATTAAAGGAAATTCTGTGGCTGATGAAGTTGCAATACACGTAACCACAACTGTTCTATCTTGCCACATGATCAAAGATGGTAACTCTTCTTTAAAAAAAAATATATATAGAAAGTCTCTCTTGTGTTCATTTTAATGGAGCTGTTTAAGATATAAAAAAATTTGTCTAATGTACTCGGAGATCATTAGGAGTTTAGCTAAGAACCATCGCTATATCACGGACCATTGAATGTATGTTGGTTTTTGTATCTTAAAAAATATTGCAGTTTACATACGCTCTCAAGAGGTACATTTGGAAGTGGGAGAGCATAATACATTGTATTTGGAAGGGAATGCAGGGGAGGTTAGCTTGTGCGCCTCTGTACCAGCCACATACTGCACGACTGCCAACATTTGTGGCTGCATTAGAATGTACAGTATAAACTCTTTGTAGCTTACATGATCAGATACTTTGCGCAACTTTCTGCTCCCTTGTGCATATGTTTGATCAGTCATTCAACAAGATTTTAAAATAAACTTTTTAAAGCTATATTAACACGAGGTATGATACAAATTAATTACCAAACTAGACATCGAAAGCTGCAATTAATTGTACTTGGCTTTTTTAATGTTACACATTTAGCAGACTGCAATTAATTGGCATTTACATGTTTAAAATCTGCATTAAGGTTACATATTTAAAATAAACTTACTTTGTTCCATTAATACAATAAGCCTTTTGTGGGTCAAAAGTTATTCGTAAATTGAATTTTGTTGTGCCAAAATAAACTCGTATAAATCCAGTAAAAGCTGACGACAGTGCCTCTTAGGAATTAGGCTCTGTTCCAAAGCAACTATGTGCATCAAAACAATTTCCAAACATTTCACACAATAATTTCTGACATTTAGAAGACTGATTCTTATATGGTATGGATAAAACACCCTTAATGGCAGTAACAAAGAAGGAGAAAACCAATGAAACCCATTATTTGCACAACTACGGCTATATTGTTTGTTGAGGTCACATTCGTGGGGTCACTAGAATGCCCCAAAAGGCACATATGTAGTGGGCTGGTGAGGCAATGGATGAATGATGATCGTCCCTTTTCCTGATGTTGCAAATCCTGAAAATGGATACCGGTAAATATCCTCCAAAGGAGATGGTTAGGTCCTTGTCCCAAGCCGTCGTGCCCATCAGTGTCAGAAGTAGCTGACACCCCCCCTCCCCATCTTGCTCAGGAGGGTGAGCTTCCCGCTAAAAGCTAATAGGGAAAGCAGGAAAGCTGCTGACAGGGCCATTTTCGGATGAGTGCCATCCCTTGGAGAGGCAGCAGGCTTGACAGCAGGATTGAGTCCAGTGGCCGCTGAAAGCTTTCTAGTGCTCCTTGATGGGCCTGGAGATGATATGTCACTTTGGATAAAAGCCTGCTACCGAGATGTTTTCATAGCTTCTGTTTTAAAGTGCAGCTCGTGCAACATACATAATGCATCGCTGTTCACCTGTACAGGACCTGTTTGTTTGATACATTCAAAGCAAACGTGTCAGACCGCAGTCATCATACCACGCTTGTCTGTTATGTATGTTGTTCTGGAGCGAATGGACAAACGTGTTTGTTTTGCTGCCAAATGACTCAAAATGGACAGAGATTGACCTCATCCAGCAAGTTGTTTGCAACACCAGCGTGGAATGAGTCATATCAAATGAGGTGCAGTAGTTCAGTACTTTATCAAATTATCTTAAATCAATGGTAAAGGAGGTCATACAAAAGTTAACGCCATGGAGATTGTGGACTTTTGCAATTATACTATCCTATTTCTTCCGAAGGTGTAAGGTCTTAATACGACTTTACGACCTTTATTTTAACACTTGATCCTTTGCAATCCTGTTTATAACATGAAGGTGTCATCTACCATTGACACATTTTTTAAATAAAACTTTTTTCCCCAACGTCAGAAAAAAACATTCTCTCAACTCTGATTAATATAACACGAACACCTGTGTACAATGATCTTACACTATGCAAGACCACATGAGTTATAGAGCTGCTCCGGGTGACAGAAGATCTTTCCTGTCAGCTCTCACACCATCTTGCCAATTATGTTGTAGTCGCCTGCCTCCACCAGTGTCGAGGTGCCCGTAATTGGAGGGATTAGACAGCTCTGAGTGCCCGGGTGTTCAGCAGTGGAGGGGGCGTGGTAGGCCTTGACATCGAGTTACGGGCACTTCGGAGTTGGGCAGCCACGTGCGAATAGATAGGCGCAGGCTGGAAAAGGGGATGTAGTCTCGCCCTGTTCTCTCTTGTCTTCTGTGTCCCACAGTGGCAGAGGAAAGAATGAGGGTATGTCACATCCTCTGTCACACTCCCAATAGCATGGCATCTATTCACACTTGGTCCATCATCAGCTATTGATACAATTATCTGCCGTAATCATTGCATTTCTTTTATTACAGCACTATTTGAAGACCGTTTTAACATAATGATATACGATGCAATTGGGTTTTATAATACACATTTAAATCAACTTGCATGTTTTCACGTATATATTGAATGAAATATGAATGTTTCAAACATGACCAAAAAAACCCCACGTAACTTCTCTTTTGCCTTAAGCAAACCGATTGCATTAAAATGTAAAATAAACGACTCGGATTGTATCCTTGTGCTTAACGCGGCAAATGTTTCACTTCTTGCAAAGGTCACGGACGCATGTGTGGACGCGTGGCGGAGCGTCAGCAAGCTGGAGCGGGGATGTGCAGGAGAGGTGCCGCGTGGCTCTGACCAGGCTCACGGGGCCAGCTTGGCAGGGCATCACACTGGGCCACTGGAGGGCAGCCGTGGACTCCCCAGGGACTCCACTCCTGCAGCGGAATTGCACGTTGGCTTAAGCAGCTCCGAGCGCGACGCGTCGGAGGGTGGCCGCCCCCGTTCACGCGCTCGCTCCGACCCCACGGCCCGGAGTATTGGCACCCGTCACAGCCAGAGGCGATCTCCGTTCAGATAGGCAGGCCCATCGATCAGTTGTCATCCAGAAGAACAATAAAGGCTTCAGAAGTAAACTTGATAATTTTCCCAAAAAATTAAATCACCAATTCTATTTTTTGTTTTTTATTTTATTTTGGGGGTTGGCAGGGCAGAAGGATATGGTTGTTATTTTTCCCGTAACAGGTCAAATTAATAATTTATGACTGGTTTTTGATGTCTTGTGATGACAGTATATGCCTTCATGTGTGTAATAGCAAACGAGTACACAATGTATTTGTACTCATTTAAAGTATTTTATTTATCAGCCATTCATTGATACATTTCAAATACTGTATGTAATTTAAATTTTAAGGCTTAAGTGGTTTTATGTATCATTCTTTAGGCACATTTAAAAAAACACGTCTGATCTGATATTTCATTTACAATGGAGTACAATGCTTATGCAGTTACTCATCCAATTAGAGTTTGCAACAATGCTGTTAGAGGATTTCACATTATATAGTGTTTTGTATGTTGATTTTATCAAAATATTATTTCAAAAATTATTTGCACTTTGGTTTTGTTTGTATTAACATTGCTAACAGAAATACTGTAATCTGATGACAGTCAATATTAGTGGAGATTTCTCTTGGTCTAAGTGAACAAATTCCCTTGGCTTTCTCTGGCCATATTTTGAAGAAACAACTCTTGGTTTTATAATATCCCTGTTGGGAACTTATCATTCATATATACATTAAACGCATAGGTGTCTTGATACAAATTTCTGACACATTGTTTTTATCTGTGTGCTTGCATATATATTTAAGTATCTTGATTGTTGTAGAACTTAACCTGAATGTTGAGTCTTCTTGGTTCTTTCGGTAAAGTCACGTATTTCCCTTCTACGTGACTTTACCGAAAGAACCAAGAAGATGAATCCCTGCAGTCACGAAAGCTTTAAATGGAAACTGAATGTTGAGGTTAAGTGCCTTAAGATGCCTACCTTCAACATTCAAGTACTAATCCGAGCGGTTAGAAAATAAACAGTGTAAGTGGCGCTGAGAGTGATAGGTGCGTGTAAAAGGAAATGTCATATTCTCCCAAGGCGATTACCCAGAACAGCGAGCCTGCAAGGGCTAAATGACACCTACCCCCAAATTATCTTTAAACAACACTAAGCAAGCAATAAATGCTCGGTGAATAAAAGCCAAGCCACCCTGTATCCCTTTAACGGCTTTGCAACAGTAAACTAATCAGCAGCAGACACGGTTCATCGCACACGGCCTGACCTCATTTGCTCTGGCAGAGCCACCATAAGGAGAGACCGTACAGGCTGGGAGGCCAGCAGCTTTGCCTCTCAAAAGTTTCATGACAAGCCCAGTGGGGGAAATCGTTCAGCAGACATGGACCCCTTAATCTTTTTCATGCTGTTGGCTCAACAACCTCTGAAAATTATCAGGTAGGAATGCAGGGTGTGCATCCATTGTTAAATAATTATAATCGGGCAGTACTTTTAACTGTGCGGTTAAAATGTTGGCAATATATTCATAATGTAGTCCGTAGTTTGTGTGACTAATGCTGGAGTGATCGAATACAACACGGCAGTCATTTCAAGCAATCACACTCGATATGTTGAAAAGCACCGAGGACTTGCATCTCCTAGGCGTGTGGTGGAATATGGAGAGAGGGATGGAACTCGTGGTAAAATATTCATCAATCAAGTTTTGTGTGCATATATTTGTCAACCTAACTAAAACTGCTGGTATTTATTTCATAATAATATCTTTATGGACATGTAGTATTTCACATTTACTACAATGGTTCAGATTGGTACTGTTTTTGTCTCTCAATCACCGATCGCGATTCAGAATGTGGCAAATGGTCTTGTTTCAACTGCTTCCCATTATGACTTGCCAACGATGTGAATGCGCTGGTCAATATTTTACAATGCATAACGGACAATTAATTGCATAAGTGCACTCCATTAAAAAAATGCTAAGTAGGAGGATCATAGCATCAAGCTGAACATTGTCAACCTGTCTTGCTTAGGACCAAAAAAAAAGGACACATTCAGGCAGTGTGACCTAATAAAGCTCAAGGAGGGGGGGCGTGTTCTCAAGTGTCAGATGGCGTTCCCTTGCATTTACAGTGGATCAATGTTAAAACATTTCCTGAGTTTACATTTTTATTTGACAGTTGCACGAGCAGAGGGCCATTACCGTTTGATCCGGTTTCGCTTGGTCAACACCTTTGGCCGTGATGGATTGCTCGCACGCGTTGGACGACCGGCGTTGGAGATGAAGCGAGGCACAGCATGTGGGCAGAGTAAATGCCATTTTATAAATGACACTCCACGCACCGTAAGCTGCTTAAGAGAGCCGGCGATACTCTGCATTTCCTTGATCGTGGCTTTTTTTTTTATGTGTCCTGGTCATCTTCCATTACTGTTGAAAATTACACTTAAGATGACGTTAGTGGAATTATAGCATCTAACTCGTACTTAATAGGTCACCAAAGGGTTACTTAAATACATTACTTATTTAGCAGATAGTGAAATTATATTTTTAAAGCAGTTTTTTGCTTCGTAAATCTTTTATTTGAAATATACAATTAACGTTGAAATATTCCACCGCTATTCCTCGGTCATATTTTAAGTACAGTATTACATCAAGCTACTTAATCATTTAATGCAATTTGTGGTGCTGGGTTTTCATTTTACAAATTGGGCATCAGGAATACGCCTCCGAATTCACTTAAAGCAAAAGTTTATCTGCCAAATGTTATCCGCAAAATATTTTCGCACAGTTGATCAGTTTTCAAAATAATTTCAGTGGAATGTTTATGAAAAAAATTAAATAAATGGTCTGTCATGCACATGAAACAAGTGATGAAAAAATAAAACTTCACAAAATTAAAGCAAAATTGACAGTCTTAGATGCAAATGTCTGAAGTTTTAACTCATTCTTGGTTGCATTTCTTTCTAAATCCCAAGTCTTGAGAATCCACACAACATACATTTCATTGCAGCTACCATTTTAACAGCAGTAATGACGATGGAGAAAAGAAAACAATCATTGTTTGCTGACCAAATTACAGTCATTCAATATATTTTGGTTCGTTTAACAATGCACATTTTTATGTTAATGATTTCTATTTGCATAGCGGTCCTTGAGACAAATTAAGGATATCAAGATCGCACATCCTCAAAGAGCAGAGCGTTTTGGTTGTCATCCTAGAATAAATATAGAAAGTGGTGCCGTGGGGCGGTTTTGGGCTTTCGTGTTGAAATGGCACTCCTTGCCACCATTGGCTGTGGCTGGTTAAGCGGCATGTCACCGTGGGCACAAACCATGGCCAATTGGCGGAGTCGTTTGACTGGGAGCAGTCACTTAAATCAACAGGCCGCTTGTGGATTAACTGACAGCAGCCCCCTCCTGGCCGTTTGATTGGACTCTTCACTGCTCGGGTGTGTGTCAGAGTGTTGACAAAGGCAGTTTGAACAGTTTCCTCCATTTGGTTATTTTCCTATTTACATTTTTAGCATTTCCCCTTCTCTTTGCATATCACAAACTTAAACTGGTGATACAATGCAGGCACGTGTTGTTTTCCGCTGACACGCTTGCCTATTTGAATAAAAAAAAACATTACGTTGTGAACGAGTGATTAACAATACCGATTGTAACAACGCGCAAATGCAGTTTAAAAATGGATAACGTTTTTAAATGGGTTTGGGGATCACAATACTTAATTTAACTCGTAAAATTGCGGGGAGTTAAATAACATGCTTTGCCGCAAAAAAGATCAAGCAGGCCGAGATGATGCGGGCTGTGTCGTCATGCGTCTGACAGAACGTGCGCCCTCCCAGGTCCTTGAGTAGGCACAAGGTCATAGCACTGCCATCATGGCAGCCGCGCGGTCTTAGCCTTGGCTGCCAATGTGTCTACTCTTCAGAACAAAAAAACGTGTCAATAATTGTCCCTGAATTATGGCTCAACTTGTTTTTGCGATCCTTTAAACAAAAACATACTACTGTGCTGTTGCGTCACTAAAATTGTGGTCTAACTCAGTTCCTTTTAACACGGATGTTTAAATCCACTCGCAGAGAAACACACGATCTACAAATGGTATAAACTCGTGGTGTTCACGTTCTACGTTAGCTTATTAAGCCAGTGAAAATGTTAAAGAACAAGCTGACGATGTAAATGCAAAGACGTTTCCTATTTCTTTTTGTTCAAGCCCTTTTGCTCGATACTCTTCCAATTAGGATATCGTTAAATTCACATCGTGCAATAAAAGCCTTCAAAGTTCAAGCCACATGGTCAATCGAGTGAAAAATAGGCCATCATATGTGTGCGTGACATTTGCATACTGAAGAGAGGGAAACGCACACTCAATCATTATCGTGTTGAACGTTATGCTGTGCGAGAAGCGTATCTCGTTCCAGACTAATTGAGTCTCCAGGATCGATAGAGATGTTAATGTTTCAGAGCCTTGTCACTGACGGTTCAATAGGGGTCAGATTTCTTCTTTCACTTGTCTCTCTCTCGTGCTCTCACGGCGTGCCCCATTGACAAATTCAGTTACAGCCCGATGGTAAGCAGGTTTTTTTTCTTTTTTTCAATTACTCCACGCGACTGACCCATTCCATGAGGACCTACACGCTTTGTTGTCCCTAAAAATGCGCAATTTAACTGTTTAAATCTATCGTGTATGCAATAAATACAACATATGAACACATTTATGTAATCCAATCCCCCTTGCAAAAGAGGCGATGATTTATGTATCTCAAAGGGTTTACTTCATCTGGTTAAATAAAGGAAGCAACAATAACTCATTTGGGTGGACAGCCCTTCTAGGTTATTATTTTCAAATGGCAGCTGTTCACACGACAGGCTGGTGTTCTCATACTTAGCATAGATCAGCAGGCCACTGTTATGTAACTGTAAACAAAAACATACCCGTACGTTATTGATGTAATCGAATGTACACTGGGAATGTTTATTCCTTTAAGAGAACTGCAGGATTTTAGAAAATTCACAAATTATCGTCAATATTTTATTTGAATCGCTTTTTCTTACTGCCATTATATCAACCCCAAAACCCTAATTTGTTAATACAGACTGAATGGACTAAAAAAAAAACTCACCTGAGCAGGCGGCATAAAACCACACACGCGGAATCCTGTGTTTGGTGTGCTATTCTTTTTACGTTGCACACAATAATGGCTAGCGCAAGGATGCCGTGCAGAACCAATAGTGGTAAACAATTTGAGAGGTCCTCTGTTGGATCACTTTTGGGATTACTGGATAAATTGTGTGTGGGGGGGGGGGGAACACTCGCACAAAATAGCCGACGTGTGAATTGCGTCGCGACGTCTGCAAGCGGGCAGACAGGATGTCCTCTCTGAAGGACGCTGCGCTAATTTGATAACGTTCCCACAACGTATTATAGAGAAAGGTGATGGGCGGGGGTGGGTGGGGGAAGACTGGCTGTGGTACGGGTGTTTAAAGTTTAAACTACTGAACCCTAAATTAGCATATGTGTGCGAGGAAATGCACAGTAAGTTAGTAAAAAAAATTGTTGGATGCTTGCCTGGCAGAAAATGTTAAGATAACAAAAGAGCAGAATGTTTTACAGTATTAGTGGCCAGTGCCACAACGCGGGTGGCAAAAGCACATAGAGCAGCAGCATTTGGGAAATTTCGACAGCATTTTAGAGGTATTTTTGTACAGCTTGTTCATGGCCTTGCCTGTCCAAAAAGATTGTTTGGCAATGGCAAAGACCTGACAGCGACAAGGGAGACTGTTCTGGCCGTGTATCTGCGCGATATTGATAGAGCCAAAGGCCAACCGTGACAAAAGCGTACACCTTGGAATGCTGACACTCGGTTTTCATGCAAGATTTATACCTTTGCAGAGTCACAGAAAGCCACTCCTATCACTCACTCAGCCTCTCCACACTTGCAATACTCAAGGGGGTCCCTCTTATGCATTCAAGGTGGACCACACCTGTCTTGGTGTGTGATACTGCGCCAGCCTAAGAGCTAATGTAAAGCTATTCACAAATAATGCTACAATAATTTAGACACTGGACAGGAGATTAAGGTAACACTGGCTGTAAGACACTTTGTCCATGTACTTTCATATAAATGTTACTTCTTTTATGCAGCCTCAGAACGGAGTTGTACTCCACCTATTCGGAGTGCATTGAAGTCCACTACTTGATGAAGGCCTCCCGATACCACATCGCTCATGGAGGTTTGTTTGTTTATACTTCACCACGTTGGTTAAAGCAGGCTGCGGAAAAGAGGGTTCCAGGACAATTTCAGATATCATCACTGATGTACGTATATGTATGTTGAACTTCTTTCATACCATTAATAACAAACCGTGCTAATCGGAGCTGCAGGATATTAGGCATATCCACAGTACCCACCATTAGTGTGTTATTGTAGACCATATCAGTGAATTAACTCTAACCATTTAATGTATTTATGCTGCATGTTGTATCTTTCTTGTATTTGAAATCAAGGGTTCGACTCCACATGATACCCATCCCCTACCCCGTATCCCTCTAATCTTCTCCCTCTACGTAATCGCTGAAGTCACAGCGACAATATGGGTCCCAAAGGTGATTACAAAATGGTCCAACTCAGAATAAAGAGAAACTAAAATTTGGAATCGTTAGCCCACAAAAGCATAAAAGTATGAAAAATAAGAATAGGTTTTGCCTTTTCTGTGAAGATGTTCAAACACAAGTTACCTTTTTCAAGGAATCAAGTCTGCATTAACCATACGTACTTGTGGTGAACATGCAAACAAACTGATAATATATTTTTCATACTTTGATACTGGCAAAAAGGTTCCATGATATAAAAGATTATATTTTGTGATAAATTGTGGTGGGATTTCATTTGTTGTCATTCATCGCCTATCGATAGCTGAAAATACTACGTTTTTAAAATACGTAGTCCTAGCCACTTCACTTGGTACACCGGTTATTTTTTTTGCTTTCTTCAGTCAATATAAACACTTGCCCATTATTTTGATTGATAAAAGCAAATGGCATTATAAAAATGAATGGCATTAGGGGACACTTAGCGATTCACAATCTCCAGTGTTATCTATAAACATTTAAAACACTGTCCCGTAGCCATTACGAAAATTCAGCTGTAAACATATTGATTCCGTATATTGTCGCTGCGTTTACAAGTGGCGTGCATTTTCCCCAACCTGTATGTTCTGCAAGCAACCTAATGGCCTTAAAATTTTCATGGGAGCCAAACCTGGCAAGAAAGGGAATTGGGGGGGGGGGGGAAGTCGACGGGATTGCGTGTGGGGGGGAGGGGGTGCGGAGATGGTCGTTGTATTGTTATTGCGTTCAAAATGTCTAGTATCTGTATCGCAGTGAGTCCCAGCAGCATGAGGCTTTGGCTGTCTCGAGCAATGCCCCCCCCCCTCGATCGGCGGTCGATAGCTGGGTAGCGCGTGTTGCCGTGGGTGAGGCAGGGGGGGGGGGCTCTAGCTCCCAGCTTCTCTGCCGAGTGCGCCCGGCGGACAGGGATCAATACCACCGAATAAAAACAGGCCAGATCTGTTGACATGTCTATTCCCAGGCGCCGCTTCCCATCAGGCCAAATGGGTTTCAGGAAGCATGCCCCAGCAGAGCTGCAGAGCAGGTCGTGACAAGATTAATGTCACACGCTGCCTCGCACCTCGAAAGAAAAGGGGAGAAGTGTGGTGGTGGTGGAGGAGGAGGGAGAAAAAAATGGATCCTTATAAGCAGGCGGAATCGCAAATGCGCCAACTCACGTCATTTATCGATCGCATTGTTGTAATTTAAGTTCTTGCCTATAAAAGAGTGATATGCTCCGAATGTGCCAAGGGATCTCCAACGCATTTGCGTTGTGCAAGATTAGGAATCTGGAAATGGCCCCAAAAAACTACACTAAGAATATTTAAAGTGGTTTTAACTGGTATATGGAATTTGCGTTTATTGAAGATGGTATCCCGGCAACAGAATGCTCCAATGGGATGAAGATGACCCCCCCCCCTCTAAAAATAGTAACACCTCACTCTCAACACATTCTGTGCGAAGTCTATTAAAGCAGAGGTGTCAAATGACAGTTCCTAATTACCTCCAACAGAACTCCTAAACTACTCGTATATATCACTTTCCCAAATGAATTCGCGCACTGCAGAATGCTCCCACTTAAAGCCAATATTTAATGCATTGCCATTTCCCCTTGAATTTCCAAAGCAATTATTAAAAATCACAATTCTTGAAAGCAAGGCATAAATTATTACTCGTAAAAACCATTTGCCGCTGTTAATATTTGCAAAGGAGCTTGACCATTAACGACACCGTAAACACGCGCACTTACCTGGTGTAAATTGCTTGCCAATGATATTAAATACGGAACTATGCTGGGAACATAATCATTATGCCACCCTTTACTGCCAAATTATATACCTGTCTGTCTTTTTTATAGCAGCATTTTCTTTTCTTATTTTTTAGCTTTGACTAAAACCAAATGTTAATATATGGCATTCATGTTGTTTTGCTACAAATAGGGCCCAACATTTTGTTGAATCATAAAACGATATGTATGAGTGATGGAGTGGTTAGCAATGAAGTTGCACTCTAAAAGCAGCAACCTTAGTTTGATTTGCAGCCATGGCTAACATCAGTGGGGAGTGCTATCTCAATTAATCCAACTTGCTTTGACCGGCGTGGTGAAGTACGGTCAAACAACACCCCCCAGGATGAGCATGGCATTTGGCGAGGCCTTCATCTAACAGTGTATCGACAAACAGCTGAAATAAATGTTGTTGTTTTTATTAACGACCGTAGTTTTTAGATCTTAGAACTTTTGCTACAAAGTGTGATTACCCGAATAAACACTGTTTTTTTCTAATGTATTGTATTAAATTACAAGCAAAATATATATTTTTCCAGTTCTTTATTATAAAATGTACAAGATAGCTTTAATACAAATTACGCAATTGTCAGATGTGCATATGAAGAACTCTCATCTCTTCAACCTTTTCATATCCGATGCAAAATCTGAGCGATAGACTTTGTTTACAACACACAAAGATAGCAAGGGCTCCGATACAAAAAGAGGACAAAAGGGGAACGTGACAATGACTTGCAGTACACATGTGGGATGGAATACAACTAGCAAAACACTGAATCAAGTCGTGTAAACCAGGTTTTCAATCCTAATATTATTGTCTGAAAGTTGAGACGAACAAAACACCAGCTGCATATTAACAGTTTATATTGACACGAGTGTAAATGTTCATCATGCGTGCTTCCTTAAACTCACTTAAAAAAAGACACGGCACGTTTCACTGTCATAGCCGATATAATATGAATATTCCAATTTATTATTATGAACCAAGTATTGAGAAACTTTGGACGCTATTAAAATTGTGTACAGGTTATAGATCGTTAAAATCACATGCTTTTGAATTTTCTGAAAATGTTTTCGATGTGACAGTTTTAGATCATTTTATTTAAGTCTTCTGCAGTTAGCTTGAGGAGTAATTCCATTAAATACCATATTTATAACTGTATCCAAACATATTGAGACACAATAGTGTATCTGACTTGCAAACGGGGGGACCTGAGATAAATCAAATATATCTATATCCAGATTGAATTGGTAATTGCGCAGCATTGGTAACGTTGGTTACTTGCACACACACATACGCTGTTAAGCATTGCCCAAACAACATTACAAATCAGGGGGATTACTTATTTAATTCCGAATTTGATGTGGTGCAGGAAGCAGCCTGTGGCACATTTATCTGAATGCCGGTGGAAATTATCCTGTGCGCCATTCCATGTTCGCCAATTATTAAAGACAGCCATCAACAACAACAAAACGACCGGGACGCCCACTTGACGGCTGAAAATGCAGCCCCAAAATCGTACGCAAAAGTCGGCACTAGAATTGAGAACCTGGTCGAGATAAGTCAATGCGGACCTCATAGCGAACTTTAAATGAACCCTCAAGGTAGCGTGCAGTTCAGTGCAAAAATGAACATTAACGCAGGGATACACAGTAACCACACGGGAAATCTACAGCGCATTTTATGGCAATTCATATACCAAACCGAGTAAACTGGCATATTTTGAAGCGGAAGATTAGCTATATATTAGGACATTTTGCATGCTCTAAAGTGCGATACATTACACTGTATCGTTTGAAAAAATATTTCATTGAATTGCAGCTAGCTACTGTACAGTTTCACTGTAAGAATTACAAAAAAAATTGACAAGTCATGGCAATTTCATTTATAAACAATGTTTTGTTCTTTGTTGTTGTTGTATAATTACATTTGACGATGTTAGATTACAGATGAGCTGCGTAAAGAATTTTTTTTTAAATCAGTAAAAACAAATCATAATCATTCGTCTTGGACAAAGTATCTCATAGAACAACACCATTTGTGCTTTTAGGATCGCGTCTCACCGCACTGCTCGCCGCCTGCCGCACACCTTCAAATCGCAGCTATGGCTCACGTTGCGCGCTTCGAAGGACTCCGCCGTCGGTGTTTGTGGCCTTCGCCGGATACGTCGTTGACATTCCGCGGGCATTTACACACTCTCGCTTGCGAGCGATAAACGATTTTTACATTTGTGAATCCTTCCGAACGAGGAGGGAGGATGGGAACCCAGCGTGCCGCTCTCTCCCTGCGGCAAGCAAGCTCGCTCTCGAATAGCAGCCGGAGTGCGCTGGATCATTACGATCCTCCGACTGGCTGCAAACGGTGAAAACTTCTTCCGACGCAGGCGAAGACGTGGATACTCGTTGATTGCCGGAGTACACGCGGCGTGTTGGAAAAGTAAAATACAAATTTTCGTTGAACGATGAAAATTTGGGTAGGATGCAGCGTTTTACGTGTATGAAGGTTGAAGGATTTAACAGAGAGTGAGTTGTACAAAAGGGAAATTGTTAATTTAATTTGCACTGAGCGTCAACAAACCCACTTGGCCCAAGGGAATGCAAAGGTGAAAAAGGAATTTGCAGCGAAATACACAAAATCAAGTTTGCTTTGTTCCATTGATTTGATCCACGCCGTATTGGTTTGATGGTACCTCATTAAGCTGCCTTCAAAGTGCTAACTCTTCCTGCCCTTTTGCATTGCTCAACTGAAGTGACCAAGTACCTTGTCACAAGTACCTTTTTTTCTGCACAAACAGACCGTACAAGATGCAAGAGAAACTTTTTTTTTCTATTTCAATAGGTAGTACAGCATTTAAGCTATAAAATTAAATATAATGTACATTGCAGTAAACTGTACTTAAACATTAAACAAGTAAAGCTGTTATTTTACAGAATACAAAATGAGATTATAGAACATTTTTAGCTAAAAAAATTGCAAAAATTAAAACACTTTTAATAGTTGAAATAAAATATATTTATATGCATTTAAATTTGGAAAATGTGAATTTAATGAAACAACAAATTAAATATGTTTTTCTTATTTAAAAAAACAGCTTCATTCCCGTAGACATCTGCAACCACAAGAAGTTTGTTGGCATGAGTTAATTTGTGGAAATATTTCATTTAAAAAAATTTAATGTAAAATATAACTGTTTGGAAAAACAGTCGGTAAACATTTTTTGGCCAATAGGCCATCATCGGGTGTACCATTTCTGTAGTTTATTTCCATAACCATTACTAAAAAGAATTACAACAAATTCTGCCTACAGGATTCCAGTGGTTTTTTAAGTTCAGTCTCTCGTCCTACACCTTGAAAGTACATGCCGTATTGACGAAGACGAGAAGACATACCTGTGAAGACCCCCAGGGAAGCACTGCACAAACCACACGTTGGTTCGTTACAAAGGGAGCATTACGGCCTCGTCAAAAGTAACCGAAGCTACGTTTTTACTCGTTGCTACGTGGGCGTTTCTCAATAATGTTTAAAAATGCCAGGTTTTGTACCTCGGTTAAAAACCTGGTTTTGGGAAGTCGTCGCTGGCGTCCGACGCAATTAGGACGATGTCGCTCAGAAAACACATGGAGCCATTTAACATTCGGGAACGTGAA
The DNA here is from genome assembly GCF_965212315.1 of Lampetra planeri. Classification (NCBI taxonomy): domain Eukaryota; kingdom Metazoa; phylum Chordata; class Hyperoartia; order Petromyzontiformes; family Petromyzontidae; genus Lampetra; species Lampetra planeri. The sequence goes on along the minus strand of NC_136109.1, from coordinate 22,286,615 downwards.
TTCCGTAACGATATTACTGCAAGCAATGGTCATCTCATAAAATTGTGCCTCCTTGCTCTTCATCATTTGAAATCCCTTAAACTGTGACTGTCTATTTCAAACGGTGTGATGCTGTACGATAAATTACAACACATTTGTCGTACGGTGGTTATCTTACAACTAAGCTATTTTTAAAGGCAGGAATCACTTTGTTACGAGCTGAGTCAATCAGCTGTAGGCAAGAACATCATCTATACACAATGTGCAAAAATGGGGTAATATAGAAAATTATAAGTAAAAAAGAAAAATTAAATACTGGCACCACAACTTATATTTCACAGCAGAATACTTCTCAACAGCATTCCATGTAATCAGGACAAAATATAATGTGACCTGTGTGTAGGCATGATATAACACAAGGCCAGTTGCCTAAAAGTGATGTAGGAATGATCTCCCATTAAAAACAAGACACGTTCAATGGACTGAATGGCACGTGTGGGCAGTTGTAGTGACGAATTCCGGTAACCGCATTTGCTTTGTTGAGCCACTCAGAGAGGACTCCGTGTATTCTGTCCCAATGACATGAAGTTTTGTTGGCATATGTACAGCAAGTCACCGAGCCAACGGCTGCTTATATTGCGAAATGTAAGGTCATTGTACTTGTAAGTGCCTTAATATTTACGGTCTCGAAAATTACCAAAACAGCAGACATACAGATTATTGTAACAATTTATCCACAAATATAATAATGATGGTGGGAATAACAATATTGAAAATTCAAATAGTGAAACTTAAGTTCTTATTTTTCTCTTTGGCCACTCCTGTGTATTTATGGATTCTATAGTTTTCAAGTAGACATGTGGTGCCCAAATGTGCAGTGCTAGCAGTTTCACTGCTATGCATGCTGACTGATGTCTGGCTCACTCCCCTGTGCGTCTGCAACAGGCTATTTTTTTAAAAATTGTATTTACAGAAAGCACGGTTAAAAAAATTACTCACAACAGATTTACGTGAACATCTGTAAACTTTTAATATCAGTTCAATGTCCCTGTACCAACACATTACGGATAGCCTTTTCGGAATGGAGTCAAGACGTGTGCATTAAGTGGTGCTGCGTGGAGGAAGTGTCTGGTTTTTTGACTTGGGGTTTACGGGACGTTGTGAATGTGGTTGTGAGTGTGGCTGCTCGAAGAAGTTGGAACATCAGTAGACAGCTGGTGGCTTTTGTTCCCTGTTAATGACCCGATGCTGTGACCTTGTGTGGCGGGGTCAGGGTGACAGGAAGCCACATGTGGATCACATATGCAAGCCGCCACATCAGTCCCTTCGACAGAGACATAAACAAGTTACAGCTGGTGCCAATGAAATGTTTTTTTTAAACGAGTCTTGAGTCCGGTAAAAAAAAACGCAATGAGGTTGCAAGGCTGTGTATTTTTGGAATGGTTAAAGCGATGTCGCTAGAAATGTCTGTCCTTGCTTTTAATCGGCCATACTCAGAGGTAAGTTTCTGTGCAGGTTTGGATTCTGGCTATGGCGGTTCCTGCTCCGGACGGATGAGAACATCATGTTGCAGCCGGGCACCTTGCAACGGTGCATCTCGCGCAGGTGAACCGTTTTGTAGTGCACCCGCAAGGTTCCCTTGTTGCTGTACAACTTGTGGCAGATGCTACAGCTGATGGGACCTCCTGACAGGGGCCTGCTCGGGGTGAGGCCGCCCTCACTATTGGCTACGCCATTGTCCAAACCCCCTTTTGTCAGCCTGTCGCCCATCGGCGGCGACGCCTTGTCCAGGGCCTCTGCGCCTTCGCTGTACTCGTCGCTGTCATCTAAAATCAACCCCTCCTCGCTGCCGATGTCCGAGCCAGGCGAGGAACCCACGCTGCCACCTGAGCGCACGCTCTGATTGGTGCTCAGGTCCAGCACCGAGCCAGGCCCGTCATCCGTCGGGGGCTTACTGTAACCATTGCTCTGCTCGACGCAGTGCGCCGCTGCCGGTGGCTCATCCCTGCCATCGGCTGAGTCCTGGCTGCCTTCGCCAGATTCTTCACGGCCGTCAGGCCTGCCTTCCAGCGGCGGCGTGGACAGCGGGCTCCCATACAGCTTGGCCAGGAGCTCCTGTCCCCTGAGGTCTCTCGTGAGCGCGGGGCTGACCATGGACTCCAGACACATGTCGTCCAGGCCTTTGGTCAGCAGCTTGCGATGCAGGTTTATGTTGGCACTGTGTCTGAAACAACGGGACGGATTAGCGAATCAAAATATTTTTTTCTTTCTACAATGAGTTTACCTGCTGGGTTACACGTGGTAAAGGGTTGGCATAGCAGTGTATCTTAAAACTCTGTTTTTGTTCACGAAATTTCTTGTTCTTGTTTAAGGATTGAATCTGTTTATTATATCTTTGAGAAATACAAGCTGCCTACTATTAAGCCCTGATATCACACACACACAAGAAGATAAGGCGTTTCCCATTTACGTCCCACACATGCAGGAGACATGTGCCGCTAGTGAGCACCTGTGAAGCCGACGCGTGTTGGTGTGTGTGCGCTCGCGCGCGCGCACACACACCAACACGCGCGCCACATTAATACAACTGATGAGAAAGCGCAACAATTTCACCGAGGAGTTAATTGGGTTTCTGCTGGCTCGACCAGAGTTCTGCCTTCCTCCTTCTAATAAACTGGACGCTTTCCCTATCGACAGCATCGAGTCGAACCCCATAACCATGCCCCATCTGCACACACTTTCCCTGCGCGCCGCCCTCCTGCTCCTCCTGTCCCCTTGCCGGCAAACCCCCCCGCCCGCCCATGCCCTGGCTGCCTCTCTCCCTGCGCCCGGGCCATCCCCTGCGGGCCCCCCGTGCACCCAGCCGCAGAAAATTACGGGGGCCTCGGCCAAGTCCTGGTGGGAGGCTCGAGTGCACGCTTTTATTTATGCAGCGCTGTCTCGCCTCCATCCTGCTTTACAGCCACGGGGTCGATACTTCCTTTGGAATGCCGAGGGGGGCGGTGGGCGGAGTGGGGAGTTGGGATAGGGGGGGGCAGTGCGTGCCTCCTCGTCCGCCACCACCGCACCGCCCGCTCGCCCGCCCGTCGCAATCGCGCCCTTCGTTCTTTAGCCATTGCAATCGAATCGTGGAAAATGCAACCGGAAAATGGGTCCCGTGCACCGCGTGGACTTTCTGGCTGGAAACTCATTTGGAAATGTTTTCTCTCTTTTTTTAAAAAGACTATCAAAATAGCCTTGCTTTGTGAGCTGCCGCTTATTATTATTATTTTTTTAAATTTATAATTATTGTTGGAATATACGTGTGGAGTCTTTTTTCTCTCTCTCTCAAGCTATCCGTAATTGCAGCGTTATGCTTAGGGCACAACAATCACTGTTCACGTGATGGCCGTTGTTGTACATCAGCAGTTAAAAATGCATGAATAAAATGCGAATTGCCAATCGCGTAATACCGCTTCCGCCGCGCTCTGCGCCCTCAACATATTACGCATTGCGTCAACACCCACGTTTACTTTCACGAGCGAGGCAGGAGGGTACAAATGATCCCTTAACAAAAATGCATGCACACTTTGTTCGAACAAATAACTGGTCACCACGGATCACCAAAGTCACCGGCGTGCCTGTAAATAGGTTGGGCGAAAGTATACGGCGGAACTTTTAAATAAAAACTGAATTTGTAACTGCCGAGAAAAGAAACAACTATAACATTATCCCCAACCGCAACCGTGGTCCTTCAGTGGGGAAGAGCAAAACACAAAGGAGAAAATTTAATGAGTGTTTGCCAGCTCAACAGAAGGTTCCCTCTTGGTCCACTCCTTCCTGCAAGCCAAAACGCAACTGACAGGCGTCTGGCTGTCTTCCTCTTCACCCCCAAAGCCCAGTCCCCCCCCCACCACAGAGGAGCCCCCCCTCCTCCTCCTCCGCTAAAAAGAGAGATGCGTGTTGTGTGTGCGCGTGTGTATGGGGGTCAGCGCTACGCTGCCGCTAGGAACGATTATCTGACACCGGTCTTGGGCGTCCCCTAGGTCGATTCAGCCTCAAATGAGTACCTGGTGCGGTGTGTAGTAAACATCGCCACTGGGGAGACAAAGGCGGTCGGGCGTGGTTGCTGGCCACCCACCCCGTCGTGTGCCGTTCGGGCCTTCATAGGTGCTCGCTAACAGCACTTGCCTCTACAGTCTGGTACGGCTATACGGGGGATCTTTGTCTTTGTGTTTCTCTATTCCTAAATACGGCAGCATGTAGGGGACACGCACGCACGTTCCCTCTGACATTTCTTCCGTCTTCACACGCCGTGTGCGCACACACGGGCACGCGCACACATGCACACGCGTTCATAGAGATACCTCCACAATGTGACTTTTTTGTATTGTGCATGTTTTAATTTTACATTCTGCATTTAATTTACTACAAGTCTATGTTTCTGCGGTGTATCGTCGTTATTCCTGATATTGGAACATTTCGAAGCAAACATATATATGAAGCGGCTTATTTTTTCAAAAAAACGTGTTTGAAGTGTAGTCGTCCCCCCCCGCCCTCTCTATTATCTTTCCTCATTGACAGCAACACCGAACTGCCCATTTTAAAATAAAGTGTACACCTTTATACACGCTTTATACTTAATAACGTCTTCTATTTTATACAACTATGAATGTATGAATTACAAAAAAGAGTGTGTGACAGCTATCCATTAGGTTACAATGCACCAAATACTGTGGCATGCAGTGGAGGATGCACCTGGACAGGCAAGGGCAGGTGTACGGTTCCATAAACAATATTTCAACATCGTGGGCTCTTTAGCTACCGAATTGAGCCGTGAACACAAAACTATCATTCTGTTACAAGACCGCTACATTGTGTTTTTTTGTTGGAGTTTTTTTTTTGTTACACATCAAAATACATTTACATTAGAAAAAAACAGTACATTTTAAAATGTTTTTAAAAATTTCGCCATTTTTATTTAGCATTTTAACTATCGAGCTTGTGAACGATTAACATGAACATACGACACGGCACATGCAATTTCCAATTTGGAAAAATAATAATAGTAATAATAATATATTTCGTCTGTCGTCATTCACCTACCCTAAGCGGACTAGCAAACAGGTAAAAGCCTGAGAGCCGTATTATTTATTTTTAATTACCACATCTGCCGAGCTAGAAACTGACCTGTCCCTGCTGCGTCGGGAAGGAAAGGCAGCATTGCAGCCCTCCACAGAGCAGACGTGCATCTCCTTCAGGTGGACGTTCTTGTAGTGGAGTTTTACGCTGTAAGAGTTCTTGAAAATCTTTTTGCACACGTTGCACGCTTTGGGGTCATTGCTCGAGAGCCAATCGCCGTCCTCAGAGAATCTCTCCGTCATGCTGTAGTCTAAGGCCGTCATGTTCTTCTCGTACGGGGGGCAGCTCAGATCTCTGCGCATGGCTGCCGCTACGAAGCTGCTGTTGAAGAAGCCGTACGGCCCGAAGGCGTAGTACGGTTCGTAGCTACAGTCCGGGTGCTCCTCCTTGACGAACGCCGGCTCCGACTGCAGGGACTGCCTCCCCTCGTCGTCGCTCTGGCTGCCCTCATCATGGCTCTCCTCGTCCATGCGGTCCTCCTGCGAGCTGTCGTCCTCGCATTCTTCCCTGGCGTTGCCCACGTCTCGGTCCGAGAGCTCTGGGAAGATTTCTCTCGCGAGCTCCGCGTTGCTTCTGTTGTTGTTGTCGTGCGCCAGGCCGTTTCCCCTCTCCACGCCGTTCGTTTCGGCGCGAGCGTCCGCGTCGTCCCCGTACTTCGCGTCCGCCGCCTCGCGCATGTCCCCGTAACGCTCGTCCTCGCTCTTGTTGTTGTCGTCGTCCGTTTTGGCGCTGTTCACGTCGCTGCTGACCGACCTGTTTTCGTCACTCTCGTCGTCTTCGATGTCAAACTCTTCGTCGGAGATCTCCATGGCATCCTTTTCTATCTTCACGGGCATGCTCGACTTCCGAGGCTTCTTCTTCGAGACGGGCTCCATCGGGAGCTCCCGAGGAGACGGCTGTTCGGGGATGGAAGACGACACGGAGATGGAGGAGGGGATGTGACACGGGGTGTTGGCCAGTTCGCCCGGTGTGATGAGGCTCCGGAAGAAAGGCGGCACGGGCTGCACCGTTTTAATGGTGGGGAAGACGAGAGGGCCGTGCATGCCGGCATCGAGGCCTCCGCTCGGAAAGGTCAGGGAGAGGCGATTGGGGGTAGAAAAGCTGGACTCAGACTTGGGAGTCCCCATCGAGGGCGGCGTCGAAGGGTTGCTCACGCTCCGGATGAGGTCGCGGTCGCGGTTGTTCCGGAGCATCGGCATGTGCAGCCGCGGGTTGGGGTTCGCGCTGTGCCGGTTGCGGCTTCTCAGGGAGCTGAAGACCATGTTGCAACCTTCGATGGTGCATTTGTGCTTTATCTTGAGATGGACGGCATTGTAGTGGATCTTGAGCGTGCCCTTGTCGTAAAACGTTTTGCCGCACGCGTTGCAAAACACCCGTCCCTTTTTTGACGGGGCCATGCTCTTTCGCAAGTGTCTCATTTTTGCCGAGAAAAATATGCTCTTGGGGGTCTCCGTCTTAATGATGTTGCCCATTTGCGAGGCGGCTTGCATGGGAATGAGCCGCGGCGGTGTTTCAGGCTTTGTGTCCACGTTCGTGATGCTGGACAGCGCGTTCCGGCTGGGTGTGTGGTCCCCTCTGATGATGGGCAGGTGGTCGCCTCTCAGCACAGACGGCTGCTCGGCCCTCAGCACCGACGAATGATCGCTCGTGAGGACGCCGGGTGGCTCTATCCCCCTGAGTACGGACGCCTGGTCGGGCCTGAGAACGGACACCTGCTCGGGTCTGAGCGCTGTCGCCTGCTCGGCTCTGATCAGCGACGCCTGGTCGCCTCTGTGTCCAGAGTTCTGCTCAGCGCGCAGCACCGACACCCTGCTGCCCTCGGCCTGGCCGCTCTCCGTGTGCCTCTCGGGCAGTGGCATGGGGGGCTCGCGCAGCCTCAGCGCGGCCTGATCCAGCAGGAGGCCGTTGGGCGGGAGGCCGATGAGCGGGGCGGCCACGGGATTGATGAACTGGAATGGGAGCAGGAAGGCCAGGCTGTTGGGGATGTTCTCGAAGTGGTGGACGCTGTTGGTGGAACCGGGTGCACCGGGGCTCTCCAGGTGCGGCGTCATGCCAGGGCTGCGGGAGCGACTGCTGCCCTCGATGAACGAGCGGATGTCCGAGTCCGCCTTGCTGCTCTGCACCGGTACGGCCAGGAGCTCCTTCTCCTGGATGGCCATCAGCTCCACGATCGACTTGGTCTCGCCAAACCTCAGGAACTGCTGCAGGGTGATGATCTCCTCCTCTCTGCTCATGATTGTCCAGCGGTCGAGCACCTTCCCACTAACATCCTGCACCCAGAGCAATACAAAAGATGGTTAGCGCCTCTTACAAATGTAAAATAAAACATATATGCCTGGAGATGAATAATTGTAACAGTAGCACAATTAATAAATCAATATTTGGACTTATTAAATTACTGTACATTAGCTGCAACAGTTCATCGATCCGCAGGTTGTGTGTGGGGTAAAGTGGGGTGTAATGCCCTCTTCCAAGACATCTGGCCAGCTTGGAAGAGTAGGCCAAAATAGCCTCTACAGGGGCTTGCTAGATCTCCCTCTAGTAGAGGCCCTCTCGCAAGGCTGCGCCTTTACCGTCACCACCTACATTTTTATTCATGTAAGCAATTATATTACAGTTGGATGAGTCCCCTTTCCTTTTTTTTCACTCCAAATGAATATGATCAATAATGTCACTTAGATCTCATGTTTTTTCGTGAGTGTAGAAATTACTATTACCTTTATGAAATTAAAATGTATTATACTGGTGCATAATTTATATTAATCACTTTTCCATCATCCTTAAGCAATATCTACGATTCCCAGTGCACCGTTTTGTGGTAAAACAGGTTAATGATTATTATGATGATGACAAATTTATACCATCACAGTAACTGCTGTCTTGAAATTTAATGAGCTTTTTTTTAAAAAGGCACATTTCATCAGCGCTACACACGCAATAATCACATTTTACGATTTACCACAATACAAATATATTTAATTTTCATTGCAATGACATGACGCTTTTCTGAAGCCAATCATTTACAGTTGTGACAGAAACTACCAGTATAAATTACTCAAGCTGGAATATACACACAGACGCACATACAGTCGAAAGCTGTGTTATATATGTCCAATAAATTAATAACAAGGTAGTGTTGCACATGCTTATACAAAAGTGGATCTATAATATACATTTTACAACAAGGTGAACCATAAAAAAAAATCTATATGTCGGTGTAGTCATTTGTTTCAATAATTTACCATAAGCTTTTAACGGACAAACCATTAGTGAAAGTGAAAGAGGAGGATGCCATAGATGGGAAAGGAAAGGGTTAAAGGAGGCTGACTTTTCAATGTCCAACTACGGTCCAAAGGGGACTTCATTCAGGGTCACCACCGGCAAAGCCCCCTCCAAGTCACGGGCCCCCACAAACCACTGAAGCAGCTGTGTCGGTACACAACAGAGCGGCAAATGAGAGTCTCCATTAATTACGCCTTTCTGTAGCTTGATAAATTGACACGTCATACTGCAATCTGGCCGCTACTTTTGTGCACCGGCAAAAAAAAAAAGATCTGCCTTATGCGTGACGAGATTCCCCCTATAATTATCGTAGAACGGAGGGCCTCATTTGGCACCAATTATCGGCCACGAATCCAAGGGACGCTTAGTGTGTGTGTGTGTGTGTCTGCCGCCAGTAAAGTCATTACAAGCGGGCCGTGATTTAATTTTTCATTATTACAATCAGCACGGAGGCTGGGTGACCTAACGCAGGTTGTCAACACAGCCTAGTTAATCTCGGCACTGAGTTGGATCACATGTGCTACCTGTGGCGGATAATGGGCACGTCTGAAAAGAGCTTGCCAGCACTTAATCATTACCTGTGGCTCGCAGAAAATGATTATGTGACTGCACGCCCTGCACACTGCGCTGCTATATTTATGGCCGCGCACGAGCGAATGTGACAGAAGCAGAGGCACGAACATGACACAGCACAGGGGAGGCAATGGGGTGGGGGGGGGGACTCCGGCAGTTTGCTTCAGGACAAGAAACACTCAGTGCAGCCATTAAAGGCCGTGTAGAGAGGCTCGTTCTGTCACCGTGGCAGCGTGCTGCTCACTTTGGAGAGAGAGGGACGTCGAGTCGAGAGAGAGAGAGAGCGAAATAGGTGCGGATAAAAAAAAGCCTCCAGCTGCCACTGTTGTGTTTACAATTGAACTGATGACAAAACACTGCCCTCCAACTCCAACAACAACATCAGTGAGCGTAACGAGGCTCCGTTACGAATTTTACTCTACCCCAAATTTTTGGTTAAAGTGTTTTAATTCCAATGCAGGCGGCAGCGCATATTAATTCACAACGCCTACTGTTGCGCGTCCATAAGGACGTCGACCGAGGAGACGGAGCGACGGTTATAGTGCGCAAGAGGCTCGGTGGTCTGTTACATCGCCGCGTCGCGTTGGGGAGGTTTTCATCCAGCAGTGGAATGACCATGGCAGACGGCGATATTGCAACCGGCTCTCCCGTGTGCTTTCGGGTTTGTTGTACCGCATGTTGACCGGCACGACGCCCGGCGTTTTAGCTTCACGTGCAAGGGAGCTTCTTCGGGAGCTGACGGTTTCGGCATCGTAGGTGCCCGGCAGCACCACGAGAGAGCCACACAGCACACCCGTGAACACCAACGGAGCAGTAATTGCGATTGCTATTTTGTGTTCCTTGCGCACATTTGGACACCTGGACCCCTCGATGTAACCATGCCGTTCCCCCCCCCCCCCGACTTACGCGGAATTTATTTTCTTTCTCCCTCCTTTCTACCGTGTAAATGTGGTTGACCTTCAGGGACCAATTTATTGTACATCAGTTGGGGGGGGGGGGGGGGATCAAGACTGGATTTATTTCATAAGAGTTAATACTGGCTGCTTCATGCCTGAGCAGTCTGCTGATCCAGTAAACTGCTAAATGTAGTGTGATAAAAGCTCAGTGTGCGTGAATGTTATCCATTAGCACCTTATCATGAATGGTTCATGATTTCTTGACGTTCTCAGAGGGTGGCGACTTTGTAAAAATGTTTTATAGAGAAGTCCGAGAATCAATAGTCATCGCCGATTTACACAAGTGACGCGCTTTGGGCAATGCGAAAATACATTTACTGAAATGATTAATCCTTTATATGAACCTTCATACGGTGTTGGGGGGGGGGGGCACTTTGCTTTGTTTGTGAACACCATTTGAAATCATTTCAGCGAAGCTCCTCCAGTGTGGTCAGTAAATGCTTTTGCAATTAATATTAATACGGTACAGTAATCTATCGTCTCTCGTCCATCGACGTATTCCATTTGTTCCGTTATACATAAATATGCGTAACCATCAGTGACTCAGTGTGCGTGTATAATATATACCTACGAAGCATTGCTTTGCTTTTTTATAAAGTAAATGTTGGAAGTGACTAACTTGTAAAACACATCATATTCCTTTACGGTGAGCGTTTGTATGAATGCAAGATAATTAAGATTGGCCCATTATATGAACTAAAACCACATGCTTAAGTGGTGATTCACAGGCATCGCGTCCATGCCCATGTGTTTTGGAAATGCACGCTCCATTGTGTACAGATGCTACCTTGTGTACCATTTAGCATGCCCAAGCCATTTTGTCTTGTTGCAACCTGCAGACTATGTGGAATGGAATTCCGCGCACTCGCTGTGTCCATTCATTACATTCACATTCGCGTTCTTCATCCGGCGCAAGCTATAAGCGAAACGAAAATAAAACAATATTTCTCTCACCAAGTCTTTTTGTTTTTAAAAGAGTTCCCCAAGAACAATCGCAACCCCTCTCCAACAGGGACGCAGTTCAACTAATCCAGCAACGATGGACAATGAAAGGATTGCGCGCTAACAGCACCAACCGCAAACAACAGCGACCGCAGAAAATGAACGACTTTAAAAGCGCACAAATATGCTTATAAATAATACCTGCACGTACGAACAACACCCCCCCCCCCACCTCAAACAATGTGTCCCCTTCTCCACCAGATGGCAGACATTGAGTCAGGTGAAACGCTGCCCGAGGCCTTCAGGTAAACAAAGATGCAGGTTTCAGGACAGAGCGGCCAGTAATGAAAAACACAATGCACGTGTGGGTGAGCAAGTCACAGCGGAATTCCACAGTTGCCCAAGTTGCCAGCTGCAAGCTTCAAGAGAAAGCCAATTACCGACAATCCAATAAAACATTCTAAGGGGCATAATTTATTTTTGACCAAAAAAACAAATAAATACTTTAATAATGCCACTGCACAACAGGATTTTTATTTTTTTACACCGCTGTAAAATTAATGACAGAAACGTAGGCAAGCAAGGGTTGATTGTAGAGCGAGATGCACACTCTACCCTGCGTGCTACGCTTGTTCCACCAACGGCGAGACGGTGCAGCAGACGGCCTGTGCCTGCTACATTATACATTCACTGCATGGATTCCCTTGACTTAACGTCTTTTTAATCTCTGCTTCTTGCCCAGCTCATGTTGCGATGAATATGGGGACCTCTCGTTCTTATCACGCCGCATTTAAAGTGCCAATCATCCGCAGAATCGAGGGCTCGACGGGCAACGGGAACATCCATTAAAACAAATGAGCAGCAATCAAATAATGTAAACCGACATCACTTTGCGTAGCAATTTTAGCACATTTACCACCGTGCATTGATACTTGGTGGTCATTTCCTAACTGTACGTGTACACAGATGTGTACAAAAAAAAGACCGTGAATTCTTTGGCGATATCGATAAAGCGCACCAACGTGTGTGTTTATGTTCTTTTAAAAACATTGGGACTGCTTTGTGGAATGTGAGGGGGGGGGGGTTGTAGGGAGTTCAAGTGAAAATAAAGTGGGAGGGTGCAACTGCAGGCAAAGCTTTGGCCACCATTCCAGATACAATTCATAGCGCTATGTAATGCCAGTCATGAGACCAGCCTTGTCATGTGATGGCAGCTTGACATGAGTCAAAACGACCCTCATGAATTACTTTAAAATGCCACCATTTAACAAAGCACCTAATTTTCTGTGCTATTTGTCGGACATGGATGTTGATGTTAGGGGGGGGGGGGGACACACCTTCATTAGTTTTTATTGTTTTAAGGAGTTACGAATGCAGCGAGAGAAAAAAATAAACACTTTACAATCACAGCATCAGAGAACATTAAAACTCTCTATTTTTGCACGCTTTACATCTCTGACCGCAACCATTTTTTTATTGGTCTCCTGCTGAAATTCAGTCGATGCTTGAGAAGTTTTGACATTTGAAACATTAATTTCTTATAATTAACTTTTAACTTATTGTAATAGTTTAAGTGAAAATAGGATTTTTTTTTCCATTTGGCTTTCATATAAAGTCTTTACAGATACAAGTTTGATCACTGTAGCCGTAAAAATGTTTTAAATAAGCACAGATAGTATATATAACAAACAAACAAAATGTGTTAATGACAATCTCATTGCATATTCTATCATTCTTTAAGGAATTTTAATTTTAATGCTCATGAAATCTGCATCTTGGTTATGATTCTCACCTTTTAATATATCTGTGAAATAATGGCAAAAATCAGCTAACTCCTCTGTTGACAATACAATGGCCTATCAACTCGTATGCACCGTCTCTTTCAAATCCGAACACAGGTCGGCACACGTAAATGGAGGGTTTAAATGATTATACACGGCATGCTGTCCTTTCAAAACCTGTGCCAGCAAACATTCACTACGCACAGGATGGATTTTTAACTGGTCTACACTTTCAAAGCAGAGCCACAAGCATTTCTCTAAGTTCCCATTTTGCCGCCGTATCAGCCACTATAGCGCTGCGTCTGCTGGGACTCGTATGCGTCGGTTTGGCTGGCTTCAGCCATAGAATCTTTATATAGAGCTCGACATTGTTTTGTGTGTATAGCATGGTAATGATTATTTCACTCTGTTGTGCTATCAACCCAGTGTGACCTAATCAGGAGTCACCAAGCCAACAAAATATCCAGGCGCTGCAGATGCCCTGTTCCCCAGTTGTTCTCGTTATTAGTGTTACATTTAATAACGTCTTAAAAAAACCGGCCACCCAACCGATATGACGGCATACATTTTTAAAGCTTTGCCTGGAGTCAGCGGTGTACACGGTGTTACCTTTTGGCCAAAAGAGCCTGGCACCGAGGCCAAATGTCAACAGCGGCACAACTTGTGCGTCTCGTGCAAGTAGTGGCTTGTCCCCCTTCATAAACTGTGCCAGCTGATTCTCACGGAATACGTAGACGTCCCTCATCGCAATCCCAACATCTGGAACAATAACCATCCGACGCACTGCTCTGTGTGAATGCGGCCATGGCGCGGGGAGATCGCCGAGGCCTATCTCCAGGCGTGGCAGTTGAAACAACGGGCGGCGATCCTCTTAAATCCCCCACGTCAACTCCTCCAGAAATGCAGAGCATCCTTTAAGGTATCAACTATGATTAAATAAATCCAATTGTTATTCTCATGGTTTCCAAAATTAGGCAGTCGCAGTAAAACTAAGCACACACACGCGCGCGTGCTTGGCACTGTGACGAGTTCATCCATCAAGTTTCTAAACCTCCAGATGTTTGCCGCAACATTGGTAACACCCTTCATCGCTCTGAGCTTTGACGCAGTCCCAGGTGTTCAACCAACAACATCGCGGGTGCGATTGCAGATAATAATTATGTTATATGTGCCGATGAAGATCACTCAAGCCTTTCGGTTTACCAAACTTAACCGTCGAAGGGATACGTGGCTAACATTTCAACTACACAATTCAAACTGCTTTTCAATAGTTTACATACATATGCTTTTAATATAAAGCAAGAAAGCTTTATGGACAGCTTATATTAAAACCATTTTCAACGTACGAATAGTTTTGAAGACACCACTTAATGTACAATACTCAAATACAGTGCGAAAAATAATGATCCATTCACAAAATAGGAGCCAAATTTAAATATGTTTACTCGTAAAAGAGTTGTGTCGTGAAATTGAATATTGTAAAACTGTAGGCTATTATGAAGCAACAATATATATTTCCCGTATAAAAGCATCAGTTTGATCATTAAATATACAGGCATGAGCCATTTGTGCATCGATGTGCTTGCTGATTAATTCTGAATCATAGATGCACAATTATGCACCAAATGATCGATTCAATTAAATTCTTACGGCTCACTATACATGCATCAAATCGTGCACGTGAGAATCGGTTATCAACAGGTTATGAGAATGATATGGGAATATTATATTTAGCCGAATGGTATGAACGACTCTGGCCAAATTAGACAGACATTTTCTTTGACAACCAATATTAATGAGATGGCAGGATCGGGAGAGGCTGCGGCAGCTTGGGCAGGCCTTCATCTAGCAGTAAATTGAATATGGCCACCGACGATGATGATGACCATGAGGACTTTATTGTCACATCTTTGGCCAAATAATATCTGTAAACATTTCAATCGTTGATGGCATGCAGCCACCACTTTTTGCTCAAACTGGGGCTTTTTCAACAAGGTGCCGTCACAGCCACGGACAGCGAAGGTTTAAAAACTCAGCCGCTACAAAGCCCCCGCGGGGTTTTTCACTTGCGGCCAATTCACTGCCAATGATGATTGGACGCCTCCAAACTTCACGACTAGCAAGTACGGTAAATTACGGGTGAGAGGGAGGGAGAGCAGGCTCAAGCCATGCACTTAAGCTGAGGAAAAGTGCACGGAACAGTGCTTTGTCAGCTAATGGCTCATCAGCCATTCGAAGGCAGAGCACCTTGGAATGTAAGGGCTGATTAATGAGAGCGGAGACGGTACCATTGGGTTCAGCATGAGGTCATCGCAAGAGATAAGTGTATCACTCTCGCTGTTCTCAGGCAAGAAAACAATTATGTCCTTTAAAAAAAATGGGAACAAAAATTAAGGCGGCATTTGCAAGATCAGGTGATAGATTCTTTGAATGCCGCTATTGTACGCTCAAGCAAATGGACCTCATTGTCTGACTTTATATACGGACCGCATGGATATGAAATATGTGAGAAAAATAAAGTGTTAAAACAGCTGGGTAAAAAAAATATATGTTTCAATAGCTTTGGCTCAAAAATGTTTTTTTCAGCCAAAGCTATTGATCTGCTTGTAGAAGATCTCAAGCGATCTTTGTTTTGATTTGTTTAATAAACTGAAACATGCACGGCGGCATGCTCGACCAGCTTTTAAGAATTCAACTTCTTCAGATGTGCCTTCAAAAAAACACAAATTGGCTTTAGCCAACACAATGCGCCGTTTCCCTCCAGGGCTACTGTTAGCCGAATGTTGCAAAAGGTAAGACAAGCCGGATAAGCCTCCCTGTTCTTCAACATAACCCCAGAGGATCCGCGGGACCAGGCGCTGTGAGTAAATGTGTGTGTGTGCGTGCGCACGGCCAGTTTGGCACCGTCGTTCCGTGTTCAACAGAAATAAAGATCGAGTGTATAACAGCAATTCCTCTCGGTACTTAAATTATATCGTGCTTGAGCCGCTGCCCAGAAAATGGCTTATCGGTACTACCTATGGTGGCAAACGCGAACAATTATTTTCTCGAAGCATTTTATCTACAGCCAACAAATGTGTAGGGTAGCAAGGTCACACCGTAGTATCTGTTTTGTGAAGAAAACGTGATTAACAGGGCACTGTATTATGTCCGAGGGAGAGTTTCATGTTTGGCGAGGAGGGAGGGGGGGGGATCCAAATGACATACGGAAAATATATGAAAATAAATTCCAAGTATGCGTCGAATAAAAGAGACAGTATGTACGCTAAGATTCTTTCTCCACGGTGGACACTGGCAGCAGTTGCCACCCCAAGTGGTAGCGGACCAACTCCCTCGGCTCGAGGGCGATGAGTCAACGGTGGCCGAGCAAGTGCCGTCGGCAGCGGCAAGTGCCGTCGCCACACTTCGATCCCGGCGCTTGATTCCCGCAGATCGAGCGGTCTCCGTGGCACGACATTCTAAGTGAGAGTTTCCCTGCGCCACCCACATCGCCTCGCAGCGACGGCGGGTCCAACGAAGCGAACGGGCCATCGGCAGCCAATGCTCCACGCAGAATGTGTACACGCGGCACTTTCAGTTTTCTCTCTCTCTCTCTCTCATTGTTGTCTGCAATCCCATCCAATAAACCTTCTCTTTTTTGGTCGTGAAGCCTTTTGTTTATTTACGCGAAAGTGGGGTCTTTCCCATACGCACATGGCATCAACAAACGTAAATCTTTAACTGATAATTTTTTTGCTCATCATTTACCTATATTTGTGACTCGCCACACAATTTATTTCTTTTGTCAAGTTCCAAAAACAGCGATAAAACTTAGAAGAATCCGAAAGCTGTTTCATTTCTATTCCCGCTGTCACGCTGTGTTTTTGCTTGTTTTAACCAAAACACGCATACTTTATGCGGGACAGATTTAGAGCTGTTCTCCTTGCAAAGCATAGCTCAGCACTTATCT
The DNA here is from genome assembly GCF_965212315.1 of Lampetra planeri. Lineage (NCBI taxonomy): Eukaryota > Metazoa > Chordata > Hyperoartia > Petromyzontiformes > Petromyzontidae > Lampetra > Lampetra planeri. The sequence continues at coordinate 22,270,032 of NC_136109.1, read as the reverse complement.
GCACACGATGTGTGTAAATTACTGGTAATTCAGTAATAGGGAGGCAGAAGGTAATATTTTAACCTTGGTACAAACGCAGGGTGGCAACCCTCTTTCTGCACGCTGCAACCTCGCAGGAATTCTCCAACGCGACGACTTCAACATCGTTTTAAACAAACGCCGCAAAATAAAAGAGAATTGTTGAGTGCGTGAAACCGTGGCATATGTTAAGCAGTACAAAAATTATCTATTACATAAATCATTGCATGCATAAATAATATTTCACAACAGGACACTGTACGGGGTTTGAGGGGGCAGGACTGTCGCCCGGAAAATACCTTAAGAAGTTAACCCCGCGGCTCTTAGAGGGAGCACATTGATCTTCGTATGCATCTTGTACTCTTCAATTATTTAGCTTTTAGGTCCATCAGCCGCCGTCATTAAAGCGGTCTATTTTAGGGAGCGGAGGAATTTCGATACCTGCGCAGTGAGGCCCCCCGGTCGATAAGCGCAGTGCGCCCCCGCTCCGCTCCTAATGCGCTGCCCCGTACGATCGCTAGGCATTCGTCCGAGCCGTGCAGTCAGGGTCATTGCTGGCATCGCCAAAGGTGACACCGATGTGCCGATACATTACCTCACCCAACTTTCACGGGGCGAGATAATGTAACGAAAAATACCTTGCCTAACAATACAAAAGCTTCCCTCAGCGCGTTAACCCCTGCCACCAAAACAAAAAAACTTTAATATATATATTACAGTATGACAAAGCTGTGCACTGAGCTCATAAATTCACAACTCAACCAGTCGTAAATAAAGAGATGTGCATAAATTAATAAGAATTCCCAGTTCTGTGCCTATGAACGCAATTCTCCGGCTTGTATATCCGCCATCCCCATGCGACAATCACGCCTTGCACCCATCCAATGTTGTACGTGCACGTACAACCCCTTTGCCAATCCACTGCTGGATGAGGACCTCCCCACATAAATGCAGGTTATGCGGGTTATCCGACCATACTTCACCGTGCTGGTCAGCGTGGGTTGGTAAAGGCAGGAAGCATAGATTAACACAACGATGGATTTTTCTGCATTGCCCTCTGCTTAAAACATAGCCCCTGCCACATGAATGAGGAATTTCAGCAACACCTGTTTTACTCATGCTGGTCACCCATCCAGGCACTGTCCAGGCTCAGCCCTGCGTAGCTTCAACAAATCCTGAGTGATTTGGTCATAGGCAATCTACTTGCACACACATTAAATAGAAATTATATGGAAGATTAATTGGCAAGATGAATTGAACGCAGCGGGCACGTGAATGTGAGTGCAAGCCCTTTGTACGGTGGCGTTAGTCACGTGGAGTGATTAGTTCTCATGCAACATCAACAGAGCCGTGGGGTCAGGCGTGTAAGCACTACGATATTGATGTTTGTAGCTTAATATGAAGAGGACTACGGTGTAGGTTATACTGCGTATTGTTCGGCCTGATTTCCAACGCATGGAGCGAAACGTCGGACATGGTGCCGAGTAACATGCGGTATATCGTAAAAAGACATCAAAAAGGGGTACCAACACGTATTTTACACTGTTGGGCCCTGTCGTGATGGTGGGAAAAAACGGATTATAGATTTCACACTGACATAGAGGCCTGACACACACAATGAATGCCCCAGCATCCACGAGAGAAAGCTGAACTCATATACAAACACGTACTGTGCAGTTGTTTTAAAAGGACTGATTGTATACATTATTGAACGTTCACTGTCTTGGGTGCGCAAACATAATATCGCCAAAAACACAATGGCAAAGAAGCGCAAGTTCATGACAGGGTTACACGGGCTGGAAGCACTCTGCTAATATTAACAGCGACACATTACAACTGTTGACGTAAAGAATAGCGGAACGTTAAAATACTGCAATGTTTAAGAAACCAGTCTCGAGGTTCTATGCTTAAACAAACCCTGCAGGATAACATTGGTTTGGAAAGGCACAGGCCGATGACTACAAATGAATGTTATCCATACTGCTCCACAATCACCATAGCATGAGTTTGTGCACGGTATTTAGGGACTTGATGCAGCTAATTCGGCTGTGACGGTCCCACCTGATGACGGAGACTTGTGTTGCCTCCGAAACGTCGTGATTTTTGTTTTATTTTATTTTCATTAAATTTGATGTTTTACTTACGTGACTTTACCGAAAAAAACCTAAGAATATGATTCCTTGCAGTCACCAAAGCTTCAAATCTAGAAATATTTAGGAAGTGTTGTAACAATGCAGTACAATCTATTGCGCATTTTCACTTGCGCTGAACTACTAAAGAGCGAATTGATGAGTGATTTGAAAAGTCAACATGAGGATCAAACCCAACCCACGTATAACGCTGCAGACGCACGATAATGAAACAGTTATTATGCAAACTTGATTTGAAGCTTTCGTAGTTTATTTTCTTTCTACGTGACTTTACCGAAAGAACCAAAGAGTCATTCTTATGCAATGCAGCCTCACTGGAAACATTGCCTCAACATTCCTTCACCATGAGTCTCTTAAGTACCAGTAATTCGGTAAAGATAGCACACGCACAAAAAACACAATTCCCCAATACTCGTCAGACAATCGACCATTGCATTAATTATTTACTGGGTTATTTCTTTATTTAAAAAAACAACAATTTCAAATATCTCAAATTAATTTTAGTTTTGCTTTGGATGCAAAACTTCCCCATGGCATGCTTTACACTTACACGAACAGCACCTCACGTGTTTTGGCAGAGGTTTATTGTACAAGTCACCCCACCCCTTCTCCCTCCAATAAACAATAACTCAATAATAATAATCCCCCTCATAAAAGGAGTGGGGGGTGGGCTATCCCCTAGCGAGCCCAGATTCCCTGGTCCGTTCCCTAATGTTGAGGGTGCATTGACGCTGGTCCTTGTCGATGGGAAAAAAATCACAAGTAGAGGTTTAGTTTTCTTTTACCCTTTCTGCCAATAAAAACAAGCAAACAGCAGGTGTTAAGGAGTTCAAACAACAAATATATATTCTAGATTTGAAGCTTTCGTGACTGCAAGGATTCATACTCTTAGGTTTTTTCGGTAAAGTCACGTAGGTAAAAAATACAATTAAAAGTTAATAAAAGTAATAATGGAAATGAAATAAAATATTAATCACGACGTTTCGGAGGCAACACAAGTCTCCGTCATCAGGTCGGACCGTCACAGCTAAAATTACCCCACTTGATGCAGTAATTTTAGCTGTGACGGTCCCACCTGATGACGGAGACTTGTGTTGCCTCCGAAACGTCGTGATTGATTATTTTATTTTATTTCCATTATTACTTTTATTCACTTTCAATTTTATTTTTTACCTACGTGACTTTACCGAAATAACCTAAGAGTAACAAATAGATAGCCGTCTCTTGGTGTAGGGCCAGTCGGTTTCAAGCAGAATGCATAGATTATAAGAACATTTGTGTTCACGTTTTTGCCACAAGTACGTGTGGTTAATGCCGACTTGATGCCTTGCAATAGGCAACTGTTTGGTCTTTGAACATCTTAACACAACTTCTGTTTTATTGCCAGAAAAGGGTAAAAACTCGACTTACTTATTTAATCATTTTGACACTGGCAAAAAAAATGTCCCATAAATATAACTGCTCAACGTGTTGTTCTTCCCTCCCTTTTGAAATTCCCACTGCATCCTTGGTTGTTCTTGTATGACGATCAAAAATGTTTACGTAAAAAAAAAATGGGCGGGAGGGGTGGGATAGGTGGCGGTTATCGGCCCCCTTTTGGAATTCAATGCCATCAATTGACACCGCTATCACTTCCGGCATGAGCCCCTTCGTTCCCATTCGTTGATCGCTGATGTTTGCCTCACTACCTCTGGGTAACTCTGCCCCCCCTTCACCCTGCCCCTGTACCCGTTTATTTATTTATTTGAGAGCGACCTTGGCCAAAATGCTTGAGAATGTGCGTCCCCGTGTTAGATTCACCACACCGCCAATGGCACAGAATTTCCACCGCAGCTCGAGATGACGCACTTCCACTCTCGATATTTCGGCATGTCGCCTGGGCACATGGGAACCACAGTCACGAGAGAACAACTTGTACAGTGACCCTCAACGACTGCGCAAAAATTCCACGTTGGCGTTTTTTGCCATTGCACATTTATTGGATTTTTTTTATTTTTTACAAAATACAAGATCCGTATGCTGCGACGTGAATATTTAAGCACCGTGACGTATGTTCGCGAATGGGAAGGAGCGGCGGTGGTTTGCAGTGGTCTCGGCTAGCATGAGTGGTGGACAGACATCCAAACCGGTGATGTCCCCCCCCCCCGCCTTCAGGCATCCTCTCCATCAACTGCCTTCACCAATGCACACTGTTTAACACTGCTTATCGTGGTGAAGTATGGTCAAGAAATCCCCAGGATCGATGCGATGTGTGGTGAACCTTTGTCAAGCCGGGGATTGTCAAAGCGCTGTGAGTTATTTGTAAAATATGCTTCAATTGTGGGAGAGTAACGTGGAACACATTCTCTACGTTTGAAAATTATCAATAAAAAAACAATTATATTGATCACTTTTTGCATGCACAACAGGGTAATAAGCTTCTACGGCAAGCGGAAAAGAATTCCCCCTTGGCCAAGTGTTAAGAGGCTATAATTAACTCATATTTGATATATGAATGAATGATTAAGCTAATCGCATGCCATTGTGTGTTTTCACATTTCAAGGTTCAGCGTTGGAATCTCACACTTGTCATTTTAGTTTAATGTTATTGCCTGAATCTGCAGCATATGATCATTTGTATAAGTACTTGAAATAACGATGCCTCGTGAATTTAAACACATCACAGCCTTTTGCTCACGCCTGTAGAGTACGTTTAACCTCGCAATAATCGCTATTCTCTTCTTTACATTAATAGCATGGCTTGGTGGTTTGGATATCTTGTGTCCACTTAAAACGAACAATATAGCGAATCCCAAGCCTACAATTTAAACCTTTGTTACATGGCATTTTTTGTTAAACATTCTTTTAGTTTCTGCCTTTGTCAAGATTGAGGCTCGTTTGCATGCTCCTTAACTGTTGCAAGGATTCAGTGATTCGATCATATTCATTTAAATGTTTTAATCCAAGGAGGTGGCTGGGTCACTCAGAGGTCAAAGTGCTGATCTGGCATCGGAGAATGCCAGATTTTATAACCTGTGTTCAGATGTGGGACAGCCGCCAGTGATTAAAAAGTTGTTCTCAAACGTAGCGAGCTGATGGTCCCAGCCCGGTCACCAACGACTTCACGTAAAATTCCGTTTCGCGTTTAGAATAAAAAAAAACGAAATATTTTGTGTGACTGTCAAACGACGATCATTTATCTCAGGGTGGATCAGAAAGAACTGCCTCCTGTTGTGGATAAGGAACCACTTGAAGAGATCTCAGAAGCAGTTTTCCATGATCCCTTCTTTCACGGACCATTTTAGAGCAATGGGGTAATGCAATGTTCCGTGAGAGTTCTGAACGGATTCTTTGTCTTAGGACACGAGGCTCACAGCACAATTGCCCTCACGTTGGTGACACGGCAAAACTATTTTCTCTATCTGAGGCCGGGTACTTCAGAGTAAAGCGAGTTTCAACTCTGGAAGTAACAGAGGTGTGTACGACACCACTGCTAATACACATAATTACCCAGGGCATTCTACACGTGTGCGTGAATTTACATCTGCAATCCCGGTTTTTAAATCTTAAATTTTTTATTGAATTTTTTAGTTTATTATAATTTACCTAATTGCAATTTAATTGGTTTTATTGCATCAAATAAAACCGTGCGATGCATTCCAACACATCAAAAGAAGTCTTTGGGTTTGTCGCATGTGGTTAAGCTCATCGCGAGCAGTTGCTATAGGCGGACAGCTGCTTTTACTAGAAATGTCGAGCAGAATTTCCTGGCCATTCATTTCTACGTTGATGGGGTTTTTCTTTACCTACATTTTTTTTCTTTCTGTGGGGTTATTTCCGCTGACAGAGAGAGAGGATTTCTGTTTGGGGACCCAACAAGTGCAAGCTTTGAGCATTTTCCTTTTCTTATGAGGTTCTTTTTTTTACTACCTAGGCATACACACCTATTACTGTGCACGAAAAGTATTCCCTCCTGTCTTTCCAGCAACGGGCCCCCTTCCCCAGCCCCTCTCCCCCCCCCCCCCCGAGGGGCTAATGCATGCATGGATCCAATGAGCCGAGCAGTTTAAAAACCACATAACCCAAAACACCACCTGAGCTAGGGAACTAAAAACTCTGACTGAGGACCACCTGGCACCGAGCTTTGAAGCGTCTGACAAAGCCAAGTGTTTTTCAAGCTTCGGTTAGGTTTCAAAACGGTCCTGGGAGGTGCCCCTATCCGAAGCCTTGACGGACACTTGAGCGTTAATAATGTTAATTTTTATAATTTCCAGCGATTCATCAATCCACTGCTGGATGACAGGCCTGCTCCCTCCCCCCCCCACCCCACCACCCCCCTCCACCACCGTGGCGTGTCAGTCATGGGGTCCGTTTGACCTTACTTCACCACGGTGGTTGAAGCGGGTGGGGGGTAAAGGGGACGCAGCCAACCAGGACTGCTTCGGATATCACTCGGGTGCTCTAGCCATGGCCGGGAATCGAACCAGGGTGGTCAGGTTCGTCGTTCAGTGCACGCACATCTGGGCCGGCACTCGTTCGAGAGCTTACTGGCAATCAAATGTTACCTTCCCAATTGCTGTACCACCGAATATTCACACCTCCCAATAGAGCCCTTTGTTTGCTTGTCAATTATAATGACAAGCTACATCGGTAAGGTTAATTTTAAGAAGTCATCGGTTATGACTCCCAATTAGCCAAAGGAAGTACTTAATTACACTACTCGAAGGGAGCACCACACTAAATCACTTTGATGGCATGTCACAATTTCTCACGTTTTTTCATAATATGTGTAAACAAGTGTATTTTAAAGCATTTACATATCTGTACCTACGCAATGCAAATACACTTTCCCTTTAACGAACACAATCCTCCAAAAATTGTGACGCGCAACAAAACGGTGACATGGAGATGTAAATATCTCACTGTAATTGCATCACTGGTCATAACTGTAACAGCATATTATAATTGTTTTGTATATGTCAAAAGGATTGTACTAGTGTGATGAATTGAATGTATTACGTACCGAAGTAACAAAACATAAATTCACATATGTTCAAGCGGGCTCTAGTGCTCCGTAAAATACAGAAGAGTGCCATCTCATGGGTGTAATAAAGCCACCCTGACAAGTATATTTAACTTTATATGATCATGAATGCAGTACAAGGTAAAGGTGCAGCCCTGCAACTGCTTGCTTACGCAACTGCTGGTGGAACGGCCACCACTTTCAATCGGGTTCTAGGGGGCCCCTGTAGAGGGTATTTTTGGCCTACTCTTTCATGCTGGCCATCCATCTTGGGAGACGTGAAGTATATACAGTAAAGTCAATCAAGTGAGCTTTAGCGAGCCCCCCCCCCCAACCCCGAGAGGGTTTTTCAGAATAATTTTCCACGCTGACCAGACGACTTGGAAGTCATGGGAGCACACCCACACACTTCTGCCCACCACACATGACCTGCCTTTGAGACCAACTGTGATGTACCCGTTTACACTGCTGGGAAAACAGAGTGACTGTGGAGGGGTTTAAGAAATATCCCCATTGTGTCAACTGTTGCGGCAAAGAGATTGAACCGGATGCCTCTGGTTTTTGCCAGAAGTCCAGCTTGCTGGCCATTACACAGTGGCAGCGTGCCTCGTGAACAAGGCAACAAAATAAAACGTACAAAAAAAACTGCCGTTATCATAGCCGTGATATGAACTAATATATACGGTATACCTTCAGCACTGCAAAATGTTACTGAGCAAACGTACGACTTATTGTGTTTGCGGAGCTTGCTCAAGAGTGTTTTATTGCAGATGGCAGCTCAGATGTATAAATAAAACCGCAGTCAGGTGAGTGGGTGCAGCAGGAGGTCGGGAGTATACGGAGCACATTTATGATGTGTCTGGCTATTATTGAACAGAGCCAATAAAAAAAAGAACACAGGCCTATTATAACAATAACGACAACATTACCGGCACATTTTACACCCTAATCATAAAAAAATACCGCATTAAAACACTGCCACTTCAGGAGACGTACGTAATAAGTGACAGGTCAAGCAAGACAAATAACAACATATTTTCTCAAGTCAGGTGCAGACGGAATGTTCACTAATATTCAGCCAAGCAGCCATATGCATGGAATGGGAATGTGTTTTAAAGCAAACTGCAATTATGAAAAAATAAACATCATGGACCGAGTATCATGAAGGAATTTGTAGTATACGATAATAGTTGAAAACAGGATTAATTTGCCTTATATGTCAGGCGACGAGTGTGCAATCGTTACGGGATCTAGAGAACATTTTGGTGACGTGTGTCGTAGCATCAACACCATTGGCTCTAACCATCTCTTGTGCGGGTATTTTTTTACAGATAAATTTGCACTTAAAAAAATGTAATGTGTGAATATTAAACACGATTGTGTGGCACAGCAGCCAAATGCATGGCTTTCAATTGCAAGAGTCCGACTTCACATCCAGGCCGGAGGTCGGCAAAGCCCACGAGTATCAATTTGTGGGGCAGTTCACATCGGTTGCGCTCTTGTAATACTCGCCTCCAGCATAGGAATGTGGAATTTCCACCACTGAAAGCAGGATATGACCATTTCCCCAAGCTGAATTGATCAGGAAACCCACTTTAACTCTCACAATTTATCAATTAAAGACTTAAGGGGATTCTAAACAGTAAAGCGGATTTTCCCATGGATATACCTGCCAAAGAAATGTGGACTTTTAAGCACTGCCTCAGCAGGGCTCTTAACATGATATAGGCACGGCCCCACTCAAATTAGTAGGAAATTAACTTGTCCCAGTGCAAATGTTTAATTTAAGACGAATAAAACTCTTGTTTTAAAACTATTGTTGGATATCACAAATGCTGAGCACACAAAGGCCCAAAATACCAAACGGCCAGCAAACAATGACTGAAGGTGCCGTAGATAACGATTCGCGCACGTTGATTTTTCCCCCCATCGAGCAAGGTTGACAAGAATTTGGGAAAACAGATGGATGGGAGGGAATTCCCAACGTCGAACCACGTGAGGGAACACGCGCGGAAAGACGAGCGCTGCGGCCGGCCGCCGTGGAGCTCGGACGGGGTTTGCGAAGGACGTCGGGGATGTCGCGCGGATAAACGCGCGTGCGTACCTGGAGTATGTATCCCCGGACGTAGTCACGCAGTGTCCAGTCCAGGCCGTGCAGGATCTGCAGCACCTCCTCCTGCTTGAGCACGCTGAAGAGACGGTCGAGGAGGATCTTGAGGCGTATGGGCACGGCCTGCGTGCCGTACAGCATGAGGCTGCTGATGTCGAACACCACGTTGGACTGCACGATCTCCACCTGCGTCGGGTGGTAGAGGTGCTGCGTGCTCAACTTGTCCAGCGCTGCACACGCGAGCACGCCCAACAGCACCACCCACCACCGCCGCAAAGGAAAAGGCGTTCAACATTGTGAGCGAAAGGACTTGCGCGTTTTGCCGTCGAATGATTATAATGATAATAACAGCGACAATTTCGGTAGCGTCCTGATGTGGTAAGCTATTCGCAAGGGTGCTGATGTCACAGCGCTGCACGGCGTCTTATATCTGAGATCTTGCTGCCTGTTGAGGTATCGACAGATATGTGAAGAGGTCGGATAAGTGAGCATACATAGAAAACGCTGATTACACCACGCACAAATAGGTCAATGGATAAAGTCAAGCGCGAACTACGTTAAACGTGGGGAAATGCTTCACTGCACTCGAGAAGAGAGCGCATGTACGTGAGATAAGGAATGATTTGCATGCAAATAACTGTCAAGTCTGCTGTTTAACATCACAGTACAATGTCAAGTAGCTGACTCACTCGACACTGAAGTTAGAGGCGTACGTATGATAAGATCGGATGTGTGGACACCTATAGAAATTTGCTTCACCAGCCCCGCACTGACCAGCGTGGTGACGTTCGGTCAAATAACCCCTTGACCCGCACGGCATGAGGAGGCCATCACCTGCCAGCGGATTGACGAACGGGCCGTTTTGTGTATGGCGAAAATAACGATTAGACGGTACAAAAAAATACTGCCCTGGGTGTTGGTCGTTAATGGATCTTGGCAAATGCGTGACAGTCGGTTTCGCGATGGTGTACCGCGCTAAAAAAAAGGTAACCGTTTTGTTTTCTCATTGTGGAGTGACCTTTGCGTTGGGTTTTAAAAAAAACCAGGCAGATGAATAAGTGACGTAAAAAAATGCGCTCATTCGTTCCTAACCTCTTCTTGGCTTTATCTCAAGCTCTCACAGCTAACTTAACCTGTAAGGAATCTTTGGAAGCCCCAAATGTAAGCAACATGATATGATCTTTTTTTTTGGTGGTGGTGGGGAAAAACTTTTTAACATTAGGAAAATGGGAATATGTTTTAAAAAGGGTGCTCAAGAATGTGTCACTTTGTTTAGAAATTTCAGCATGAAAAAATAAGTTTTTAAATTTCCACACTTAGTATTTTGACTTTCCATGAATTCGCTTCAGAACAAATACTCCTCTCATTCAGTTAGGATGTTTAAAAAAAATGGTGATTCTACAAAGCAGTTTTATTATTATTCTAAAGGTAGCTAATGAGCCAATTTACTTTGTTTAACTTGTTTTAGAAACACTTTCTGCAATTTCAACGCATAGAATATTCAACAGCTGAGGGAAAAAAACCCACTCCGGGCAACGTCGGAATAGTCCAAGCCAGGCAGAGGATGATGTTTTTATTTTCAATGACAACAAGGCGTTTGCACTAATTGCGAGCGACAGCCACATGCCAGGGTTTTGGGTGGATCGAGTGAGCCCGGGATGCAAACAGCTGTTGTGCGCGATCATCGCTGAATATCAAATCAAAACAGGGAGGCAGCAGATTTAAATGGTTTTAAATACTCATGAGCGGATGTGCGAACAAGCGGCGCGCAAAAAAAAATCAGGCAGGCTGTGCCGAAATATGAAACGACAGTTCTAATTACACGGCTTTAATTGCTGTAATGAAGCACATGTTTGCACGCAAATAGCAATAATGGAATAAACATTGCTGAAGTGGTCCCCCTCCCTACAAGGACACTGCTGGGATTAAATGTGCAGTTAGATGTCGAAGAGACTGGCAATTTGTATTTACCGGGTACTTAAAATGCAACGTGCGATTGATGCGCAAGTGTGTATATATATAGAATGCTTTTAAAAAAAAAGTCAAAATTAAATTCATAAAGTAAAACAAATTCCACTCTGCAATTTTTTTATGTACACGTCTCACAAAATGTATTTCATGTCTAAATGCACCTAAAAATTTGAGAGCTTTTTTTTCATCAAAAGACAGTAAAAAAAAATAGCAAAGTGTAAAATGTGATAGAAAGTCACCGAAACCAGACACTTAAGATAACTTTATATCAACACTACCTACACACAGCAGGAGAAACATTTGATCATAAAACATATTTTTTATAACCTTGCAGAAAAAAAGTGTCATTAGTAAGGATGGGTTACTTCAATACATGAGGATTAATTTCAACTCAACCACTGGTAACTTTTTAATAGCTCAATTTAAACTTTCAAAATTGTACCACTTCAGCATGATCCACAAATCTCAGCAGTAGGTAGTAGATTCAGCAGAAACTCTTAAATTCCCATCCTCTACGTAATTTTTCGGATGTAACAAAAGTCTGCTCGGCGAGGTACATTGTTGCAGATTAAATTACACGAGAGCAAAGTGTCCGACTCGAGCAGTGCCATTTAGGATCCTTTACATTAATTATTTACACGCCAGAAAAAAATATTTGAGTGAGAAGATTTTCAAAGGACGTGAAGTGGTACAAAAGACAATATTAACATTCTGAGAACGCTAATGAAGTGATTGTTCTAATGAACATTAAGAGACATATTTTTTTTAGGCCACGTGAAGCACAACAGCCACATATGAGAGATGGATGTGGCTTAAGGAATAACGCAGAGGTGCGGCTATGCCCTGTTAATTGTTTTGAATTTGCACTTTAAAAAAATGTTGACAAGGAAACCAGACATTTAAAAATAACAATACAGATATCTTATTGTTCAATCCCTTTAAACGGGCATTGCCTTGAAGAAAGGTATGTTAACAAGGTGAATGTTAAGGGTCACCTTGATGAATACTGCAGATAGTTTAATAATAAATTTACAAGCATTTGCTGATAGCTAATGGATGAAAGCCTCCTCGTGTTGGTCCATCGGCGGGGTTGTTTGACCATACTTCATCGCGCTGGTCAGTTTAAGTTGGGTGTTGGGGAAGACTGGTTGAGATGTAATTCGCCACTGATTAGAGCCGTGGCTGGGAATCAAACCAAGCTCGACGCATCAACAATTGCCCAACAGCTTCACCCCCCCCACCCCCCCCACCCCCCCCAACAGTCTGCTAAATAATGACATGAAAAACTAAATTGCAAATATCGATGGCAAAATACTGCATATCTGAGTGAGGGGTGCTACAAGCAGCGGCTCTGCTTTAGATGATGCGATCATCCCGATGTCGTTTATCAGCGTGAAAAAGAAATCGCACAGGAGCAAGATCGTCACGCCTCGCTGTACAACGTTCAACTCAATGGCACCCATACTGGGGACATGCGCGTCCCTTGTATACGCGCAGATAACAGCAGGCGTGCTCTGTGCAAGACTGACTGACGATCTCAAGCAAGGTAATTTTCTTCATACATTAAAAATATATGTAAAAATCGCCTGAAACATTGGTCTAATGTGCATTGCCCTCTTACCAGGCATTAGATCAAGATCAATGCTTCAATCGTGCAGTGGTTAGCACGCTGCACTATGAACCTGGGCTGTCTCATGTCGATTCTCGGCCGTGGCTAACATCAGTGGTGACGGATATCCCAACGGGTCCTGGACACCCCTCAAATTCACCAGCTCGTACGGACCAGTGTGATGATCAAACAGCCAAAAACGGCACGGGGTAAAATCCTGAACATCCAGCAGTGGCCTTGCCAAAGCACAGTAAACTATGTGATCGTTAGCAGTCTGTTATAGAAAACTCTATACGTCCAGAGCCAGTCGTGTCATTTCGTTGTTATAGTGAAAATGGAGAGACGGGAATTCTTACCGTGGGCCACCCAGCCATGCTTGCACTGGTCGCACGTTCTGATGTGAATCTTGCCCGGCTGGAAGCACTCGCAGCTGCAGTTTACCAGTGTACAACGAATGGCCTAAGCACGCGCACGGACAAAAAGCGCACATCTTTATTACGGGAACGGGTTGGAAGGAACACGCGGCATGATGCTCATACACCAATAGATGAAATGTGAAAAAATTCCGTACGGAGACAAATTGTCAACGTACAGTACAGTATATATATATTTTCATCATTACATTATTCATGTGTATGCACACGCACAATAAAGGGTTTACGGTTTTGTTTTTTTGAAACACACGCCAAATTTAAATGAAATTTATTTTGGCAGGACAATTTCATGGAATGTATGCGTGGGTGCCAATTGGCACACTCTGAGACACTTCATTTTTTTTCAGTTATAACCTTTCCGAGAGGCTGACGTTCAAAACATTTGTTGCTCTACGACATAATCGCCCGCAGGTTTCATGCTCTTACGTCCAATGTTCGCAACGGAAAACCAGCACACGGTGCGATGTCAAATCGTATGCGATTGAAAATACCGTAGCGATAGCATTCATATTATTTGCATTTATATCGCACCCATAATGTAATCAAACTTCCCTAGAGTGCAGTTTATTCTTTTTTTAATCCAGGGGAAACACATTTTTTTTACTAAATCCTTTAAATACAAGAGTTATGAATTTTCAACGATTCGCAAGTGAAGCCCTTGGACAAACGCACGATTCAATGCACTTTGTCAAAGGTCGCTTCAAAAGCATGTGTGTAGAAATCCAAGACAATGACAAAGACCCCCCCCCCCCTGCATAGCCTCAACAGACTTTTTAAGGCAAGTGCTGTTCAGCGAGCACCATTCACATCGAGTATACACCAGCGGACATCCAAGTGCATTCAGAAATGTGAGCCGGTGTCCATAACATATGACTTTTGTAGAGCAAAATAATAATAATAAAAAGTATAGGGCAAAAATAATCCACGGGAGCACGGTCCCTCTCTAGATCTTTAAAAGGGAATGCCATGTCTGGGCACGGAGGACTCGAAAGTCTCCATTTCCCACAAGTCCCCACCGGTGCCACAGCTGTCACATAGCACGCACGGCGACAAGCGACGTGCCGCCGAGTGACGCCCGCTCCTTCGGGGGGGGGGGGGTGGGGGGGTCCTCCCGGCAGAAGCAGCAGCAGCAGCAGCCCCCCACACCCAACCCCGCCCGCCTTGGCCGCGTGACACATGAAACGACCGCGGGGAACGACATCTCTCACTGTCATCTTCTCAAGCAGAACCGTGGCTGTCGCAACGACGACGGCGGCGCCGCTCCGTACGCTGACCTCCCTCCCCCCCCCACCACCACTGTGACCCCTCTCCCCTCCGCTCCCCCACAAGCCTTGCTGCCCCTCGAGTCAACAAACAAAAACTACAGGCTTCGCTTTTACTCTGTCAAACCTAATAAAACGAGCACAAAAAAAACTTGCCGAATGTTCCTTATTGCCTAGTTGTTTGTTTTTTTTTGACCACGCGCCGGTTCTCCCTGCCTCTGCATTGTAACGCGCACAACAGATTTCAGGGATGACACTCGCATTAAAGGCAAGTGGAGTGACGCGGGCTTTGTGCCCATCACACAGACACGCCACCCTTCCATTAGTCAACCCTGCCTCCAGCTTCCCTATGGCTATTCCCACGTGGATTCGTACGATTGACATCTACGACTTGCTTTGACGCACTTTGCACTACTGAGAGTCGCATCGCACCCCCCCACCCCGTCCCGTCCCTTGCTCGCTCCTTGCTGAGAAGCACTGCATGTGTCTTAGCTGCCAGGACTCGGGTACAGGGCAGGTTTACGGAGTCCAGTGGCGCTGCGCAATCGACACGCTCCGGTGTTGCGGTTCTGACGTCGTAATTACAGGAACTATTGGGCCAGACGATGAGGGAGGAGGAGGGGGGGCAGCCGAAACAAAATCAAACACGCAAAAGATCCTTTTGCAGGGCAGCACGCTTAAGTGCGAACAATTTCTCAAACTTATTTATGCACGCGCGCGCTTGGGCGATAGGCACAAAAATGCGATGCGGAAAATACCGCGTCGCGTAAGGCGGTGGCGATCCTTGTAAAAGTACAAGAATCGCTATTATTCTTCTGCGTAAAGCTGGAGATGTGAACAAATTTCACACGTGGCATTCACAACGCTTGAATGAATTCAGTTATCTTCAAATAATATTAGAGTTATTTTTAAACATCATCATCGTCATCACCACTGTTGCCTCAGTCTGTACCTGTCAAACTTTATTTGTAATCGCATCATATTGCATTATTCAATAAAGCAGTGTACATACCTGATCCCCAGCGGACTGATTTAATTATTGTATGCCATTACAAATAAATGCAATCGAGTATTTTATGGCCTGACCCATTTTACCTTGCAACATTATGAACAGTTGTTAGTAATATTACAGCCGCTATATATCATACATACAGTTACAATTCATATTACTCGAGTACTATGCTACATTTAATTGCATTTTTCTGGAAACACCACCGTCAAGGTATTACATTGCTATGTATATAAAATATGGACTTGTCTCATTGAGGAATATATATGCTTACACAACTGGCATTGATGTATACAACTAGCATATGTTTCAACAAATGCCTGCATAAATCCTCGCGCGAGTTTTTCTCTCTCTAAAGTTATGATTTTCTCCCGTAACAAAATTACTGGCCATCAAAAAAACATCACCAAATTTCTTAATTGTAAAAACATATTAAAAAAAAGATCAATGTTTCTTTGAAAAAAATAAATCATATTTTACAGTTATATAAATAAAACAATTCCCAACATCTGCTCGACTGCAGACGTATCGGACACACCACGAGTACGCGATCGAAAATGCGCGAACATTTTTCCATATTATAGAATCACAGTAATGAGACACGTGACAAGCTGCCAGACTATTTGACACAAATTGACCTGAGCTCAGCCTTGGAAGTTCTTTTTTCATCTCTGGCAACGGTATCCCACCAGGGCAAATTTGCCATGGCGAGTACCCTCACTCATCTATATCTTTACTTGTGTTGCAAGAAAGCCCACAAGCCCTCCCGGTGACCACGGAGGTTTTGGAGCAGACGTAGCGCAGCGTGGCGTAGTCCGTGATCATGCAGGACTTTGCTCGCTGTCACCCTTCCCCCGATGGTCGTGAAGGGGTTCGCTCTTAAAATCGGCCACACGAGAGCGGAGCCACGGCAATGTACGCAGACACACTGAAGCCCTCCTTTAATTTCTTTAGTCGACACGCAAACAGACTTTTTGGGGCAAGTGTCGTTCACGGAGCACATATCAAGGCCGGCGTTGTGGCACACGAGGGGGTGGGTGGCCAGCACGACGCCCGACCGCCTTTGTCTCCCCCACAGTGGCGATGTTTACACATCACGCCAGGCACTCATTTGAGGCTTAGTCGACCTAGGCAAAGGCCCAGGACAGGTTCTAATAATCGTCACTGGTGTTGACCGTGAGCGAACATCGAGATGGGGCTTGCCGGGCTTGCGGCGCAGCGCCCTAACCACTGTGCCAACGCTCCGCGGCATACATACACACACGCACAATCATAATTGGAACAAATACAAATAAAAATTGATATAAAGTATAATTTCAGCGACAGTTCAAAACGTCGCTGAAATTAAAACGCGTTCATACCGATGCTACAGATGTAATGTCAAAACATCTCCCCAATGCTCTATCAACGAGTCGATGTTTTACATCGAAAATTCACATAATTTCCACATAACTGCAAATTGTATTAATTGCTTATTATGTGTCTAAGTAAAATGAGTGCCATTATGAATAAGTGCTCTATATAATTATTTGAAATAACAGTGTTACTTTTCCCTCCATGTAAACATATTTGAAACCGTGATGCATTCATCATATGGAGCAATCCAATTTTAAGTGTTGACTGTATTTGATCTAAAATGGTAATTATTGAAATGCCTGCCACTAAGTTAAAGTTTCTGTAATGCAAAACATTAGAAACTATATATGCCTATTATTACAACCAATTCACATCGTTACAGATATATTTATCATTTTTATTTTACTTGATAACAGGGCCTTATATGCACATAAAACACACAAAACATATTAGCCATGTACGCGGTGGGTTTCAAGCCAGGCAAATAGAACTGAAAGTATCGTAAGAAACACTTGTCCATTTGCTTTCTTAATAAGACATTCGACTGTGGGTAGCAATTCGTTTGTTTCATGCTGTGGACTGCATATAAGCAAACCTAATATGTTTTGCCGAAAGATTCTGATGTGTGAGATTTTTGAAGCGTTTTGATAACTTGTTCAAACTCAAATTGAGAACAAAATGAGACAGAAATAACGTGTCCTTGTGTAGCCCTTCGTGGGCTAGTACACTGGGGGGGTCTAATGAGTGGAATCTTAGGGAAGTTAGTTACCTGTTAAAAACAAATATGCAAAAGTAAAGAATGCATTACAGTTTTCGCACATTAATTGCATTGCCTTTGAGCCGCAACAAACAGCCGAGGTGAAAATATGATAATTTTTACGTGATAAAAATGAATGAACGTAAAACTGTTGGGCACGTTTTATTAAATATCCTTAATCAAAAGGAAACCGACCGTTCAAGACAGCGTGACATCTCCTCATGGTGAGTGCCAGCAAACGCGGTTTACTCGAGGGCTGCTACCGTGCCATCGCCACGCTGTCAAACGCCATCTCATATGTACACAGCGATTATTCATAATCAGCACGTGCTGATATACATTTGCAACCGCAATTAAGAACGTTCGCTTTTCCAGGAACGCTAATTACCGCCGAAGTAATAAACACTGCTACCGACTGTCACGCGGAGTTATATTTGTAATACGCGTTTCAATGAAGCAAGCGCTCGAGTCAATCATCAGAGCTATTACTTAACAAGCCACATTTTATGCTGAGTAATGCAATTAATGTATATTTACATTTCAAGCATCTCAACAACTCAATTACCGACTATAAATATTGAGATAACTTCACACAGTGCGTCTTTCTGCTTCATAACACTGAGCAACGGAGAGGGGTCCCCCCCCCCGCCCCAGCAACGTAATTAATGACAAGAGCTGTTATCACTCCCGATCAATGTACCCATATTAATTTGTCACGAAAACAAATCTAAATGTGTACACGGGTTGTCGTATTCCGGAAGCCGCGCAAGTCACGCGCGCGCACGCCAGCGGACCGCACATATTGTGAAATGGGTGGCAAATCACATTCTAAAATTATCACATTCATTAGAGGCTATATAATTCACAAAGGACCGAAGACCCGATGCCCCTTGCTGTGAGTACAGTTGTAGGAATGATCTGTGCAAACTCATATGAATTTCTATGTAGCCGGTGCCCTGGGAAGCCATTGGACAGAGATTCAACTCCCACTGCAGTCTACCTAACAACCACTGCCGCATTCGAACGACAAATTAGAATCCCAATTAGTAAAAAATTCTCGACTGTGGCTTGTCTCTTCCAATATCAAAGGCCCGACCGCCGTTCTGGCTATTTGAAGGAATTAATTAAGCTACTTTTACATTTCCACCAAATTTCACCGCAAGGACAGGTCCCTGGCCGTGCCCAGCTTTGTGTGCTGCGTGTATCCATGCTTGTGGCAATTACTCTCATTAAGGGAAAGATGTTCAACGTAATAGGATTATTCCTAGAGTTGCCAATTAACAGCCTTCCCGTCAAGGCATGTCACTCCAGCCGAGTGTGGATGAACTAAATCAGAATGCTTTGAACTGCGGAGTTTGGCTGGAACCGCTCTCCTGGGGTGCCAAGATCTGAAGAGAGAGGTGAGCAGAGACTCAAGGGAGCACAGGGGAAGCAGGGAGGGGTGGGCAAAAGGGGGAAGGCAAAGGAATGGCGAGGAGGGGGGCCACTGGGCAGTGGCAATCCGAACACATGTCACTAGGCCTTGCACTCCTACGTCTGAATCTGCTCGCCCTCCTCTGCTGCCCAACCCTCCAGGGTGGCCCCGGTTTCCTTTCTATGGCCGTCCCAGAGGACCGACAACCGTTCTATATTTCCTCTCTCTCTCTCTTCTCATGTCTGCCTACACCCTGGCTCTCTCACACCTCGCACTGTTGCTAGCCATGCCTCAGTTTTCAGTGCAGGAATTGCACTGGAAGCATATCAATCAAAACCAGATGCTCTCTGGTCTGGCTGCGTTTGGCTGCAGCGTGATCTGTCCCTGCGGGCTCCCGGGCAGGATCTGTCCCGAATTCTTGCGCCGCTGCAGACTTGGAACACTCTGCGCCGCTCAGATTAGGAGAGTTAAGCCACACGGTCTTGCTGCAGACCGTGTGGCTTAAGAAAGCCACCTCAACCTCAATGCAATAACGGTTATCGCCGCAAAAATTATATGAGGGTGACGAGAGGGGAGCAGTCAGGGGCACCGTGGCAGATTATAAACATTCGGCTTTATTAGGCCTCCGTCATCCCTATCCCAGCGCAAGGAATCCTAAAATGTTCTGCCTTTATTTGGCCTGCAGCCACTATATACCTTTCCCACCTGAATTCCAGATGTGCATAGTGGCCGGTCGGTCTCGCGTTTCTCTAAAAACTGCAATTTTTGCTGCAGACGACTAACTCAACGCAGCTGCTACCACGCGCTGTGATCTACCTGACACCGGAGTGAGAGACAAATTAACAGCACACGCGGCCGATAGACAGACACAAACAGAAAAGCGAATGGCTTTGTCAGTGCCGGTGGCCTCTCTCCAGCTGTGCCCATACATAACGACCCTTTATGTGGGTTTTTTTTCCCCTCGCTCTTTTAAAAAGTTGACTCGGACTGAATGGGGATTATTGTCAAGTGTACGTGTGCAAAGAGGTGCTTCTCTTTTGCTCGAAGCAAGCGGACGTACGACGGAAACTCAAGCTGGCTTCGATTCGACGATTCAGTTACACTTCGTGAATTCCCCCCCCCCCACCACCTCCCGTTCTCCATGAACAGTTTTGATAAATCGTTACAAAAGTAAATGTACGGTTTTATCACTCGCAATTATACGGAGAGATGTTTTAACTACACCAACAATAGGGAATGGCAGAACTAAACACTAAAAATGGTGCATTGTCAGAAAAAAACGATTTACAAAATTGGTAACGCAAGATGACATCTAATGCAATACTTATTGATTACATAACAATGTAGAGTTATATTTATAGATATCTAATGGCACACGTATATATATTCTGTTAAATAGTTGTCAACCACTATTTTTATCCGAAAAGAAAAAAAACATTGCTTTCGGTCTGATTGTCAACAACACAAAGTGAATGTCCGAGGGACTTTCATTGATTTAAAATGTATTTACTTGTACCTAGAACACACGCACATTTCCACTTTCTGCGTTCATTATTTTAAACAAAAGTGCTTATATATTTACACGATGTATATTTACATCCTAAAATTTAAATGGAATTCAATTGAGCACACCAACAGCGAATGTAGACGTTCAACTTAATAAATTCTAGCGTCTCCAAGTTCATGTAAAAATGAGAATAACGATTCAAATAAAGCTTGTCTCATTCACGCTTTCGAGTACGATTAAACGAACAGCTTTTTGCTCTTTCTTTTACACGCATATCTTGAGCCTCTTTACTTTTAAAAGAGCACGTAAGCGAGGCGGTTATCGCGCGTAAATTCCACCGCACTCAGAACGGGTGAGAGTCAAAAGTCTCACACTTAAAAGTGAACGAAAACAACACGGGCGCAACGCTCCCGACACCAAGAGAAACCACGCACATTCTCTCCAACAACAACAACAACAACAAAAAACCAAACAAACCGAGTGTTTAACATGCAGGAAAATTTGAATAATAATAATGCAGGAGCTTACGCTGTTGATGATAGAAGACATCGCGGTGACGAAGTTTGGCTAGTCCACGTGCGGCAGCTACGGTGAGAGACAGAGGGGGGGGGGGGTAGGAAGAGGAGGAGGAGGAGAGGGGGTTGGGTTGGGGGGTTAGAAGCCGGCGCGGGCAATCCGCGGCCCCGCAGCCCGTCCGCGTCTCAGCGGCCACCGGGACATTGCGCGCGATGCGCTCCGTGCGCTCCCGTGCGCTCCCCCATCCCTCGCTCCGTGCGCTCTTCCCGTCTCGCTCCGTCCCTCCCTCCTCTCTCTCTCTCGCGCGCGCGTTCGCTCACACGCACGGAATAGAGACACGGAGCCCCAGGTCGCGGCCGGCGGCGGCGGCGGGCAGCAGCAGCAATTGCTCGCCCCGGCGAGCGAGCGAGCAAGCGAGCGAACGCCGTCGTTGTGCTCCAACGGCGGAGGCAGAGTCGAGAGGTCTTGCCGCTCTCTCCCTCTCACTCCGGCAGCAGCGGCAGCAGCAGCGGCAGCAGCGGCAGCAGCCTTGGTCCCGACGACCGTCTCTCCATCTCCCCTGCACCGGATCGATAGACCATTCTTCCCAGCACTCTGGACCCTCCAGGGGCCTGATTACCCCACAAGCCATGGACTAGCCAGGGCTCTGGCCAACAGCAGTAACTTTTTTTTTGGCTCCCCACCCCTTGCTCTGCCCCCCCCACCCAACCCCCTCCTCTTGCAGCCACCTCCTCCCCAAAACCCACCCCCACACCTCAACCCACCACTCGACCAACCACCTCTTTGACTATTTAGGCTGTGCTTTATCTCTCACCCCCCCCCCTTAAATCTGGCGCGCAGGTTTTATCATAACCTAGGGACGACTCCTGCTCGCAGCTAAACAATTATTTAGCTCGTCTCCGCACCCACCCCCCCAAATCCCCTCTTGCTTGCATATTCCAGTTGTTTTTACTACACCTGCAATCACGCGCTTTTAAGCCATCCCATGTAAGTATGTTGCTAAGTGTAAAAATATTCGCGTGACAAAGTCACAATATATTGTTGAAATGTAGAATAAAACAAGACTGTTTTAAAGTAAATTTTTTTAAGGAGGGCGAGGCATTTGTAAATATTAAACATTCTTACGTGACGTTCCTATTATTTTCCACAACCGAAAATCATCTCCTACTTGTAACAAAACAAAGGAAGGAGCCCTTTTTGAATGCGATCAAGTGTCTTTTGTCCTGTCGAAGACACGGGCCACCTTTTTTTTGTAACGACACCTTCGACAGGACGCGTGACACAGAATAATATGTAGCAGCCTCAAAAGCTGATGATTCAGGGACTATTAATCCCACTTACGCTATCTGCGCTGGCTCGCAAACGTCAAGTTTTCTACATAATTTTTGCATCTGAATTCCCTGGCTGTCAGGATGACAAGTTCCTGGTACCCTTCACGCTCGCTGACTAGGCTGCTTCGTCTGATGAGCTCATCAGCTCTGTCCGGGAGAGCACTTATAAGCATTAGGGACAGATAAGACCTGCAGAGATGGCGACACACACACACACGATGTTTGCAGGGAAGGGCCAGATTGAAATGTGCCGCAAAAAAAAATGTGGTGAGGTATTTTTGATTAAAATATTGCAAAAAACATTTAAGCCCAAGTACAATTGTGTCCATGAAACAAAATACGACTTATTTTCGTCGTAATTAAGCAAGAAATACACCAGAATATAAGATAACATTAAATAGGTTTTTTTGATGTGCAATTCTTAAAAGCACAAAAAAGGGTGTTCATTAAAAAACTGTATTTAAATAATTTATGGAAATTAAAAAAGGCCAAAGTGAGCTGATGGTAGCCTTAGTTCTTTAATGAACGTGTTTTATTTAGAGCCGCGTTTCGTGTTAAAAACCGTCACCTTGTTACGATGCCATTCTCCTTGGAAATAATTTTAAATCAAGCCAAAAAGAACCGAGGGAGAGAGAGAGAGTCGGCGATATTTGATTTACTTAATAATGCAGTAAGTATCGTAAACAAGAAGACATTAAAAAAACGGGCCACAATTTTGAATAACTAGAGTGTAAGTGATGAGAAAAATCATTATTGCAGCACTTTTTTTGCACACTTCAACGATGGTGGCAGATCAAAGAAAACAGATGCTCTAATGATGCACCCCCGACACTCGGACAAATTAGCTCGCTGGACACGAGCATCACTCAACCTCTGCAGGTGTTGATCTGACTTGTTTCTGTTTAATTACCTTAAGCGGTAAATCAACTGCCGATGGTAATGACCTAACTGCACACATGAATCCACTTTTTTTTTAATATAGCACGGTGTAACGCCATCACAAAATGGAATCGTTGGAAGTTGCCAATTATGACTGTCACGATGAGACATTTATGTGTCAGACGATAGACGATAAACATCCACAGCAAATGTAAAAAATTAATTTAACCGACAAATACCTCAGAAACAAACTTGACTCCAATAGCTTCTTAACAAGGGAACCCATATTAATTCCATGTCAGCTTTGACAAAATATTTGATATTTTAAAATTAAAGCGCTAACAACTTAACGGTGCATTTCCATGAGCATAAATATATATGTATACAAATATAAAATACTACATTCATGTTACCTTGTCAATCTACTGCTGGATGAAAGCCTCCAATTGCCATGTCAGTCATATGGAGGTTGTTTGACAACGTATGTATGTTGAACTTCTTTCGCCCCGTACGTAGCCAACCGTGCTAATCGGAGGTGCGGTGACCATGCTTCACCAAGCTGGTCACGTGCTTTTTTGGATGAAGTAGCGATGAGGGCAAGAGCCAGTTGAGATATCACAAACCGCTGGTGCTTTAGCAATTGGTCAGCAATTGGACTAAGATTGTCGAGTACCCATAGCGCAGTGCAGCAGCGACAAACCACTGCCGTCGCCGCTTTCGCAACAATTTCAACGTCAAAAATAAAACAAACTTTCCTTTTTCCTGGTTTTTAAGAAATTAATGAAGAGACCGCTTGTGCGGCTTCTGGTGCACAGCGCAATCAAGGAAGATAAGTTCGTTATTCCACCTGCTTTGTGGAGAGAGGATGCGGGTGCAATTACTAAATCCAAATATAACTTCGCGATGATGCGTCGCCGAAAAGAAAGGCCGAGAATAATTATAATGAAGACGATCATGAGAGTGCATGTCGCGTTTTTTGTGTGTTGTTAAAGGTTATGAAAAAAAATAATTATGAAAAGAGATTTTGATTTAAAGCAAACGCTGCGATCTAAAAATGTGGTCTGCCGCGTGATTTACAACTGTTCAATTGATACCTCGCGCGTCAGATGCAGATGCCATCGATATTTAATTCCTCCACTGCTCTTGATGTTGCTGCTCATCACTGTTACGTGGATCAAACCAAAAACAGGATGGCATGGTCCAAACGGTGGCTTGAAACATTTATCAATCGGGCGCACATGTGTTTTGCACGTATATGCGTGTCTGTCTGTTCGCGCTTCTGATAGGGAGCGGTGGCACAGTGGTTAGTGCACCGCTCTAAAAAAACCGACGCCAGTGCGATTTCTGCTCACCGTGGTGAATATTTGAACCTGTCCTGGGCCTCTCCTAGGTCGACTCAGCCTTAAATGATTACTCTACCTGGGGCAGTGTGTAAATATCAGCACTGGGGAGACGAGGCATGCAGGCATCGTGTTGGCCACTCACCCCATTACACACAATATTGACCTTCACGGGTGCTCGCTAACAGCACTTGGCACAACTGTCTGTTAAAGGCAATAGGGGAGATCATTGTCTTTGTTCTAATAAGCACATCATGTAGTTTGATTAGCAGAAAGCATGACACTATGATGGTTAAATTGGAATCCATTGAAATATATTACATTAAAAAGGTCATGACAATACAATTTCGAAGACAAGAATTGACGTATCGCATTCCACAAGTTAGTTGTACAACTACTGATGTCACAGCACGTAAGCATGCACACATACAACTTAATCACAACGATACCCTGATTAGTATTTCTTTAATTTTGTCAGTGCCCGCTACATCCTTATCCTGAATGTGGTATCCGCGTCATGCCAAGAGATGACACATCCATGTAGATCTCTTGTAGAGCTGTGTAACCCTTTGTGAGAAAATTGCCAAAGAAAGCGGATATCACTGACACCGTAAATTGACCTCTCGTCTTGCACAGTAGGGCGTTCACTCAATGAATTGTAGAGGCCTTTCCATAAGAAATATTGCACTTGCAACATTTCTAATGGAACGTTTGTGTTTCAAAACTCCATTTACACATGGAATTACATTCACTGACAGCACGCGAAACAAGCTTTTCAAGACGCACACACACACGCGGACAGCATCAACAATACCCGTAATGTAATGTGTGTAAACATAGATAAGCATCCATATAGACTAGCGACTCCATAACGCTGCACGCAGTTTGTATTTAATCATGCATTCTAAAGATGAGTGGATTTCAGTAAACACTCCTCTCGCGCAAGCAAAGATAATGCCCGGGCCATGTTCGACGCATCTCCATGACATTTAAATAAAAATGACACCACGAGCTAATTTGGCTGCGTTCCAGACTCCGTCTCCTTTGGCCCGAGCGAGCCATCCTCTTTTCGCCATCTCACCCCAGGGCCCACAACATTTCCAACCCCTTCCTCAAACCCACCAACCTTACTACCCACCCTCCCCACCTCATGCCACCCCTCTCCCTCTCCTTCCCACCCACCCAGCCACCACCTTACACACCAAACCAGCACCAACCTCTTCCACACCCCCTCCTCCCCCCCGACACACCCCTCCCCTATAAACCTCGCCATCACCCCCTCGCCCTCCTCTCAAGAGAGTGCAGCTGGGTTGGTCCCGCAGGCCACGCGGCTAAGCTGGTTTTGACACACTTCTCACAGCTGCAGGCGATCCGAGGCAGCGGGCGCTGTTTACGCCACCATATCGCGATGAATCTCCCAGCCAGGGAAAACTATGTTGGATCTCAGCTTTGGTAGGCCAGCAGATGTGCCACGCCTTGCCGTGTGCTCTCATTTGGACGGGCGACCAACCTTGTTAGGCATTTTTCGGTCGTCCGCTCGTTTTCAGCCAGTTAAAAAAAAAACACGAAAACCAATTAGAATTCTGTTTCCAAAAGTCCAAGTAATTCTGTGTGCTCGGTCTGGAAATGAAGCCATTTGAACCCGTCAGGAAATATGGTGCTTTGCAACTTTTGGGTCGGCGTGATTAGCGTGAAAATAATTATCAATTATTTCAGGCGGAAATAATGTATGCTAATTTATTATGCATCGTGATTCAATTTGTTTATGAAACGTATGTACATGCAATTCTTATTTTTATCCACATTTTTTAAAATACACATAATTTTAATACACCATGCAAACTGCCCATTATTATATCTGTTTACGTCATACGTACAGCATGTGTGCGAGTTGCATTAGCGTTGAAATGGCTGCAAATCGTGCAGACTATCTCTAAACCTTACACCGTCCAAAGGCCCGCCTGGATATTGCTTTTGCTCAGCTGCGCAGTAGCGGCACGCAGAGAGACATTGCTCAAAGGCTGGCCTGTGACTAATCACAAGTGTAGATCTAATCACGTGTGGCCGTGCAGTCAATCAGGGGGAACTTTCCAAGTGCTTTTAAAAAGGCATCATGAGGCGCAGTCACCCAAACCCATAGCAGAATTGGCCAATAGCAGAGCAGCTCAGTACACACATCCCATATACACATATCCCATATACACATATCCCATATACACATATCCCATATACACACATCCCATACACACACATCCCATACACACATATCCCATATACACACATCCCATACACACACATCCCATATACACATATCCCATATACACACATCCCATACACACACATCCCATACACACACATCCCATATACACACATCCCATATACACATATCCCATATACACATATCCCAAGATCAGGCACCCAAAAAGCGGATACTGTAATTGATTGTCCAAATAAAAAATTGATCAGAGGAGGCTCGTCAAGTACAGTTATTCAAAGCACGTTCCAATAAGTTTGTTCATCAAATTAGATGTCCGAGGCAAATAACTTTGGAATGTTAGATATTTCTGTATACATTCCATTTCATTGCAGGCTGCTTTAGTTAAATTAAACCTTCAGTGAGGAATTTTAAAAAAATATGCAGCTTAAATTACATAGAAATAATGACATACGATCGCATGTAAAAGGCAGAATGCAATTGTAAAAATGAACACCTTTGAAAATGTGGATTCTCTGGCATTTGAACTGTGACTTTGCGCTCCGTTCGGCGTCAATACTGGCTGGTTATTAAATAAAAAAACATTCACCACTCACTGTATTCGGGACTCCAGACCTAAAAATAAAAACACTAGATAGCGTTAATATGTTCCCAGGTACTCGTATTAATTGTTAATAGTATAGCCAATAGCAGATGCAGTTTCCCCAACTTGTCGTGCAGAAAAAAACACACTAAAAGGGATCGACCATGAAATATTAAACCAACGGTAAGGTTTTCCGTTCAATCCGCAGTAGCTGCATTTCGAAGAGCACAAACTTTAAGAATACGAAATTAACGCACGGGCTAGCCCTAGTAAATGACTACATTGTTTTACATGCCAAAGCAAATTAGAAATTTGGCATCTGGGAAGATTAACGTGTCATTGCCTATATAACTACAATGTCAACCTAAAGATATCGTGCGCCAGACAGGAGGAGGAGGTTTGGCTTTGCTGGATGGATTCCAGGCAATACAGCGGCGGCGTTAGCGCACAGCGGTGCCAGGTGGAATCCGAATGGAAATATCACCGCTACCCAAGACACCGCAACACCGGCGTCTGCCCGGTGACAGGGGCACCGTGGCGGCGACACTGACATTTTGTACGACAAGCCAAGAATCAATAGCAAGAATCATGACCACATTAGCAGCAGCACTTAGGGCCTGTCACGGGACATGACTGTCAGCTTGTTATTCCCGGCAAAAAAACACAGCGTGGTTGTCCGATATCGTCACGTCACATCAAGCCACGAGCAACCACTGCGGCGTGTGCACCGCCAATGTGCTGAAAAGCCTGCCAGGGACACAGAGTCTGAGGCAGGTCTGCTCACGCAAAGCCACGGCTGTGTGCTTTTGCATCTGTTCCCAATTATGCACTTAAAACCAAGCTTTTATCCAAGATATATATCAAAATTATATATGAAAAAGAAACATTTTTTTGTTACGTATTATGTTCAGATTAGTTATTTTGCTATTTGTTATACTTTTTAACTCAATAATATAGTGGGTGTGGTGTGTTTTTTTTTTTCAGTTCGGTGAGCTAAATAGTTTCTGGTATTTCCTCGTATGAGGCTCAATTAGGTGTTATATTTTTTGAAAAGCCCTGAATCTACGAAATTCTCTCAATCATAAGTGTTTCGCATCACGATCCATATATTTTGAGAGGAAAAAAGAGCGTTGCAAAAGGAATACGTACGTCGCGTGAATGAATGGACATTTTCTTATATATATAAAAAAACAATTATAAATTGTGAAAATTTGTATAATTGCGTGCATGCTAAAAATTCACACGCAGAAAGTGAAATGGCGTTGTTGCTCAAGCGAGTGTGGGACGGCGTTCATCACCGTTGGCAGCCCCGAGGCAATGCTGGAAATTCCACGTTCGCGTGAAAAAGACCAACGATTGACTTCTCCTAAAAAGTAGTGCTCATTTTAATTGACCCCCAAAGACACGATGAGGCCGAGTCGATCAAATATACTAGCAGCAGACAGATTTGGGGGTGGTGATAACGTGGTGAGTTTATCGCAAGGGAATATTCCCATTTGTTGTTGTGCAGTTTCATTTTTATTCTTGTATTTATCTTAGCAACCCAGGTCTCTCGTTTGAAACCAACGGTGCGGTTTGAAAACCTTTTGAAAGAGGAGACCTGTCGTGTCTACATGCTCTCTTTCACCTGGTTGAAAATAAAGGATATGACAGACTCCCCGAATCAAGCACTTATGTGTTCAAGTGAATTAACCGACAAAAACATGACCATCCAAAAACGATCGACTGGTGCTCTTAAAATAAATAACGGTGGTTTTAGAATTACTTTTATACAAAGGAGCAATGAAATGTGCGACAGAAAACGAAGGCACAAACAGGGATTTTTCTAAATGAATAAAAAGCATATTCTTAGGTTTTTTTGGTAAAGTCACGTAAAAAACCTAAGCATATGATTCCTTGCAGTCACGAAAGCTTCAAATCTAGAATGAAAAGCATGAAGGGAAAGTAACTTTCGGGCAAAGAATCTGCTTAATCTGCAAAGATTTGTATTTTATTCCATTGTTGTTGCAATTACATTGCCCGTTTTTTCCCCCTATTACACCTCAAAATTTATTGCAGGAAAGCTATCATCTATTCAAATTGCAGAATAAGAAAAACAAAATCCTAATTACGTGAAACATGGTATGCCCAAGTTCACACTTCATACCTCGCCAGGTTTCCTGACAGCTTATTGGCACACCCGCAGAAAGTCACACCTCGAGCGCGTCATCTTAGTGACGGATTACGCTAAAACGACATTCCCCACTCTGCGCCTCTCTCCTCCATTACCGGCCCCCAGAAGAGTCCGTAGCTACGCGTCTGGCCATTACAACGCCGGCTTGGGTGATGCATTATTAAGAGCAGAACACCTTTACACACCGCATTCATCTTAATTTTCCCTGACATGAAAAATTGATGAAGTGAACACGTTTTCTGCAACTTGGTGCAATACAGAGGAAGGCTTCTCTGTGCCACATTGTACCTTCGGGCAAATATGAGGTGAACTCTGCCCAAAAAAATGCCTAAAATCAAAAAGAGCGTCCGTGCAACGTATTTGTGGGAATACGTTCGCTGGCAGCAGGGAGCAGGAAAGCCACCGGAAAACCCAGAATGCATCTCTCTCTCACCTGGACACTATGGTGAAACCAGGCTCCTGTTTATAATGCCCGCACTTGAAAAATTTGTCTCGTTCTCAAAAAATTAAACCGCAATACGAACATGCTCTTAATTCAATGGCACTTCGTACTGCATTGAAACACACAGTATTGTAATTGCGCAGCATATGGAAGCAGGTGGGTTAAGAAAAAAATCTGCTGCTGCTAGTTTACTGTGGAACATGAGGGATGGAGAGAACTTTAACTCTCCTGTCTTAGGGCACCTGGCACGCTGTCATCAAGGGGTAAAAATAAAGGTTAATTAAGACAATTAACTCGCTCGCTCAAACGTTCATTAATTTCAGAGTGTGTTAATATGTGCATTAACACGAGCTTTGCTTATTTGCCCAGGCAAGTCAAAATGGAGTAGATTTATGGTCTTGTCTCTGATTTAAAAGTCATTAAAAGAAACCAGTGTCAAGACACATTGTTTTAAATGAGTTAATATGTTAAACATGCCACCATGTGATATATACGGTCTGTCGAAATATAATTGAATGTGCTTCATCTTACCTATATATGCATGTAATAGATGGGGAAACACCCCTCAATTGAGTATATGAGCTACAACTTGTTTTCTATTGCATTATGAATAAAAACTGGCTTATTGGTCCCAGTATAACTTGGAGAGCACCACAGGAACAACACCTTTTAAATGCCAACATTGTTTAATAGTTCATTGTTTTTATTATCATCAGCCATGGTCAATCCACTGCTGGATGAGGGCATTCACAAGCTGTCGCCACCTCTCACGATCCTGCGATATAATGACCCGTATATATTATAATATATATTATAATATATATTATAATATATATTATAATATATATTATAATATATATTATTATATATATTATAATATATTATAATATATATTATAATATATATTATTATATATATTATAATATATATTATAATATATATTATTATATATATATTATATATATTATAATATATATTATTATATATATTATAATATATATTATATATAACAACCCACCTCGCACCTGCACATGAACCGATTGCATCGCTCCATCTCCATCGGTGGTTGTCATCTCGAATGAAGAATTTAATTGAAATAAGATCAAAGAATAATCGAGACAATATTTGAAATATGGAGATCAGAAAAATACTTTTTTTTTTATCTGGAGGAAAAAAACGATACGGCTATGAATAAAAAAAGACCATTTGGGGTCAAATGCTGACCTGGCATTGACTTGAGCAGCCATAAGAGGGCAGGTACAAAAACATTAACCACCCAGCTGCTTTGAATACAGCCCACTGCACAGCTGCTTTCCAGTAATGATTCGGCAGTGGACAGACAAATGCTGTGCTTTGGCCAACAATCATCTGTAGCTCGGAGAGAAAAATGTCTCGATTGCAATGGCTCACCTGTACAAAACGTTTCAGACATATCTATACGAAATCATTAAGCAAATGAGCACTTTCCTGTAATTCAATCCTTAAACATTAAACCCATAAATTAAATATTTAAAGTACATTTATCAAAATTTTTGACATTCAGCCAATTTTTTTTCTCCCCTCACACATTTCCCAAGCCACTAAAAAAGCTCAAAAAGACAGGATCAAACATGTTTAAGCTATTATTATTATTATTGTGAGAAGTAGTGGATGATAACTCCTTCCCCCCCTCCTCGCCTCGCCATAATAAAATTTTTAACATTTCAACGAAGAAGTAATTTACATGAAGATATATAAATGTGCACGTGTCGGGCAAACTTTATTGAGTTCACTGATTAGCCTGACGAACACACTACCATCGTTTAGACTGGTTTACAACAATCATTTGGATTCGTTGCGTTGGTCATGGGTGGTTGTGTGACCATACTTCACAACGCCGGTCAGGGCGGCTTGGTGAAGAGAGTGGCCAAGAGACCGGTTCCGATATCACTCGCCTCCGATGTTAGCCGTGGCCAGCGATCAAACTGAAGTTCGCCGGGAACGTCACGTAACACATAAATCACTGCACTAATGCTCCACCCAGCACGACATTTTTACAAAATGTTAATATTTTATATATTATTCATACAATGTATTGTGTTAAATTAAAATTGGCAAAGCAGGACCATATAGCGCCAACCCAACACGACAAGAATATTTTTTTTACATTATTACATTTACTTTTTTTCTGAAATGTTTTGTTAATGATGTACATCTTGTGTATGTAGCAAAAAAAAACAACCACTTTCAACATGAAGCATCTTGTATTCATCTGCAAAGTTTAACGTGCAGGAGTAAAAAGTGTTATTTCCATATTTAAAAAAAAAATCACAAGACACTGGACATTTTGTGAGCCTGCTGCGTGTAAAGTTTAGAATGCTGTACTCAAGCTTTTATTAATAAAATCGCTCGAGCTGAAACTGCAAAAACAAAGAAAATCTGTAATCGCAATCAGGTTAAAACTGCTTGAAATTGCCACTTTCATCCCCACGACTGCAGAAAATCCAATACCCCAGATAGTAATGGATATCACTATCGAACTGCAGTGTCTTACAGTAGCCAGAATTGACCCATCGTAATTAATGTCATGCTGGAAGGTGAAGGTGTAAACCGGCGAGCATTTGTATCATGGCACAAATTATCCATATCTCAGCGGATGAAACCATTTGATGAGGCTCTGAGTGGCTGGCGATAAGGACAAACCATCTGTGGGATTAATGCGGGAAGGCGCTTTTAGTCACCAATCACGCCTCGTGCCCTTTTTAGAGCCCAGTTGCTGATAGTGAGACGGTCCCTTCTGAGAGCGAAATCAGCACTCTGTAACCAATCAATGACACTTAAAGTACACGGAAGCACAGGCGGGACTTGCCCAGTGTCAGGAGATTACAAGAATCTCAATTACGGCCCTTCACATTAGCAAGCAATAATATGCCGCTTTATAACTCATTCGTGTGCCCGCGACATTCACGAACACCCCAGGGTGGACAAATTCTTCCTAGAAGGGGGGGGGGGGGGAAAACCTGTTAAGTCGTTTTTACCCCTCAATGTGTACACAGAGAACCCCACGAAGTGTCTTGGTGGCTGCTCTGTCACGTTACGCTAATAGCAGTCATTTTACCCGCCACCACCACCCCCACCACCCCTTCCCCTTGTGAGCAGTGGGAATAGTCCCTAGTCACTTAGGCCAAATAAAGACTGCAGTTGTTCAATAAGTGACCTACCGTATTGGATTCCAGGGTACAGCTCCTAAATCAAATTCGTACGTTTTGGTTAATCTATTTTGAAAAACGTTTTTTTTTTCGCGACGCAAGGCCAACAGTCGTGATAAACTACAATACGTGTGTTTTGACATTGCACGGTGCCATTGCCCGATAAAATGTTGTTTTGCCGCGCGCTACTGCCGTTGCGTGCCTTATGCAAGAAAACGAGGTAAACTCTTCGTGAGATGCACCAATTAAAATGCAATAAATCTCTTACAAAAAGTTTCTGGAATCTCCACAGTCAGCACTTAATACTGTATTGCGCAAAAAAAAAGTGATTTAGTTTTTTTTTACAAACTAGATAATTGTCACAAATTGCCATTCACTAATGTGATAAAACCTCATTGAGTGTTGACTTAATTACGTATTTTCTCCTCGTTTTTTGTTTAGGCTTTTTTTTATGCCCCATCCCAAAAATTCTCTCGTCGGAGAGTTATAATCAGTACCCCACGGTGACCCCTGCCTATACCATCGGCCCAATTGTCCATCAGCCTGGCATCAGATTAACAGGCAGAGGGTCCATTTGCGTCTTGTCAGTGACATACAGTACCCTGGGCCCTCCATCCAATCAGCTCAGCCTGACACGTATTTGCTCATCCCAAGACCCTGAAGAGCGCCACAGGGGAAAAGAAGAAAAACCTAAATTAACACTTGACATTCAATATGGCCGGGGCATTAATTGGCCAGGCTTCCTGAGAAAGCAATTTTCTATTCCCAAACTGTTCACATGTCATGCGTGCTGAACAACTCTGGCCCTTTCCTCCGCACTCTCTAATGAGGGCTGACGAATTGCTGCGACGTGACAGGACTTTTTTTTTCCTCCGGAGCCGCTAGCCTCAGTCAATGTGGAGGACAGAGGAGGAGGTGGTGGTGGTGATGGCGGTGATGGGTGGGGTGGGGGAATGTGTATTAGAATGCAGAATAAAGAAATAAATATTCAACAGACCTAAATGTTTCTATGTTTCACGAACAGACCTGTAACGGTACAATAAAACATTCTTTAGTAAGGGCCCTCAAAACACCTTTACACGTAAACCATGCACAGCCATCTGCCTCATTCTGAGCCAGGCCTGCCGCTTCCGTGCGCATCTGTGATAACATAAGCAGCCTCAAGCAAAGTGTTGTGTCCATAAAACATCTCTTTCCTTTCCCTGTGTGAATATTACATCGCGCCCATAAATTCACGTGACGTAGCACCGATTATATAAACCTTGTTTGCAGCAAATAACATTAAAGTTAATGTAGGACATAAATTGCAATGTGCTGCATTTCTACAGGCACCTATGCGTATTCAGATAATTTATATAAACACAGCAGCTCAGCCTGTATTTCTCACACAACGTTTATAAGGTGGTTCTCGCAGACACCAGATTTATTTATTGTTCCATAACAGCTGGGCCCAAGTATACAATGCAAACAGTGTCTGCCAATGTAAAAAATACAGTTTGCTTCTCTCTCTGCCCGTGGCGATAACTTTGTAAAAACAAAAACATTGCATAAAAAGAACTCCACAGTGGCACTGCTATCTTAAGCAATCTATTAAGAGTTACCAATTCGCGTGTGCACACCCAAACCAATGATCTTTTAACAGCTGTTTTATTTACATATCATTTTAATGACAGTAGTTGCTACTTACACATGCGGAAATTCAACAGATACACGTGCTACTGGCACATTTTCTCGTGTTTAATAAATCTACACACTGCTATGTGGACTGTGCTTGGAATTTGGCTTTGCCTAAACGTTTCACAGAATATGTTTTCTCATTTATATGTTCGTGGCTATGACACTTGTTTTCTATTATTATTATCAGAAACTGCATACAAATGTCTGTGCATTAGATGACCATCAGACTAAAGAAATAATTCCCGTCCGAATAAAACACCAGCGAGATGCCGCTTGGAAAAGGAAAAAAAACGCACTCTACCAAAGGCACGCCGCGACTTTTTGTTTCACGAGTTAAATTTCACTTGCTCCACTCATTCTCATGAAACTGGAAGTCTCGGAAGCAATGCTGGGCCACGCAGAGGTCCACGGTCATCGCCAGATTCGCTCCATTGTCCGCCTTTTCCACGGTGGGGCGGGGAATGAGGGTTATTGTTTGAAAGGAGTACACCAGTGGGCCCTGCAGACTCTTGCTCCCAAGGTGCCTCTGGCCCATGTGAGCATTGCAAGGCACACCATCGCCTGGCCTGTTAGTCAAGGTCCACGGCTCCTCGAAAAGCTAGAAGCATTGCCTCCATGACATTTGACACCCTCCTAACAAATGCCATGTCAGTTGGGATATGTCACCACTCCCAGCCAGTCAAGGGGATATTTGGTTGCCAGATTTGTGGGCACTGTTGGGGGACAATTTTTCAAATCGTGTAACAGAGTAAATCAAGTTGTTCCCTCCCACTCCCACTCACCCTCCCGTCTGCCCCTTTTTCCAATGTAAAAATGTACATTATTGCACATGTGGTTTTAATATCACACCACGAACATTTCTCAGCATAATATATAAAGTATTTCATGACTAACCAAGGTGTGCTGCGATTTCCAAAATCGCCCAAAAAGCGTGGTTTTACTGATACTTGTCAGCATTCCTTTTATCACTGTTGATGATTCAAGCGACAGATGTATTATTGGTATTGACGTCCTATGTAAAGTCATATATATGTAGGCATGTACTGGCTCAACTTTTCAGAAGCATCCAAAGTCTGCTTTGGCACCACAAGTCTTGAATCAAATTTATAGACGTTTATTTTTATTTTGGAAAACCACAAGTTTAAATGCAAAGTTACAGTAACCATTGAAGACATGTTTTGCAAATTCATGCATCTGATATACTATAATAAACACAGGGATATTGTATATTGAAATGCTTGAATATTATACCTGGACATCAACATTGTGTACACACCATTAAATAATCATTTTCAGCGTCACGTGGGTTTACGTTATCTAAAAGGCATACACAAATTATGTTAATTCACTGCAGTGAGGTATGCATGTATGTTGAACTTCTTTTGCACCGTACGTAGCCAACCGTGCTAATCGGAGGTGCGGGGAAGGACAACAAAACTGACTGTCCGCTTCTCTGCGGAGGCAGAGCAATGGAATGGCTGTTGTGATTTTAGTGCTTGCTCAGCAAACTGTGGTAGGTGGTGGAGTGAGCTGGGTCGCTAACCCTGCCTTTTGCCTCGACCATGGCACCACTGACCCACGTGCCCTCCCCTACCATCTTGCTCTGCTCCAACCACCCCTCAACAAAAAAAAATCCACGAGCCCCTCCGACACCCCACTCCGACACAGCCTTCAGCCTTCAATTACATTCCAAGCAGATCAAAGCCAGCCCAGGGATGGCTCTGGGACCCACAGCGCCAAACGGCATCGCCAAAAAGCAACGTCTGCAACTCTGGGCAGAGTTACGGCTGGTCGCCAGCGTCTGCGCTCCGACTTTGGGAGAGCAGGCAGAGTTGCGACAAGGAAAAATTGCACAGGTAGACGCATAGCATGGCTGCAGAACGCCTGAGTCAGTGTTTGCAACGTTGGCTCAGTTTTAAACATCTATATTGTGCCTTAACTGGAGCGATTCAAGTCGCAGCACGTACGGACCAAACACATCTTTTGGAGAGTACATTCTGCACGGAGTGACTTGTGGCTGCGTCAAAGTTGCACGCATAAATCTTTGCCAGGTCCAGGTGCGCAATGTTGACATCCAAGCGTTGATTCAATGGCTTTCTGTGTCGAATCACAGTCATTACATTTTGAGTTTTGTCCTCCTTGCACATTAATCGTTTGGATGCTCAAAATGCAGTTCACGGAATAACACGACCACCCAACTTTGTCGTCCTCACTAAGAGTGGGCAGGAGTGGTAGAGCTACCTGCCCAGGTGAATAATTACCTATTGCGGTGTGCCGTGAGAGTAAACGTGTGCCCTGCACGTGGTTTGACAAACTCTAAACATATTGAAGTCGTTAATTATGTTTTACTCAAAGAGAGACTGCACAAAGTTTAACGCAGTCAATTGCAAGTTTTACACTTTTGAACTTTATGTCATTCTATAAACAATTATGACTGTCATAATTTCCTATGATCGGTTAACAATGGAAGTAAAATATGCTAAAATGTAATAGCAGTTTATGTCCCACAAATAATTCTGTTGGTTTATTTAGCATACCCCAAAGGGCTATTTACATTGGACCATCTGCTTCTGTGGTGCTTTCTGAGGGTTTGGTAATGGACGAAGAACACACACCATATATACCAATCTGTAAAAAAACATAAAACAGGGAAAAATTAAGTTGTTAAAGCGATGTAATGTTAGCCTTTAATGCCATACAAACAATGTAATACAACATATGCGCTTGTAACTGTCAAATGTATGTTTAAGAGCGTTTAAATGAACATGATTGTAATGTAATACAGTTGAGAATAAGCGTTACGTAAATAAATATATTAAGCAAGCCTTGTGTCCTGAGGCCATTGATTTTCCCACTGTGAGACAATATAAACCTTGCCTGTTTAATAAACACTTATGAATCATATTGCACCGAGCCAAAGCTGGGCTCCAAAGTAGTCGGACACATTAAGGTGGTCATTATTTTTTTGGCACGTTGGACTGATAATCATTCAAATAACTAAAAAAAAAACTGATAGGTGACGACGTAGACGCTGCATTTCACACAATTCTGAAACCGATTTTACACCACCGCAAGATATCTACGCTCATACCGCTGTGCCTCCTCCTGTTGGTATTGTTTGAGAGAGAGAGAGTAAAAAAGAAAATGTATTTAATCGACTATAACTCTCAGTTGTCGCATACCACATTTGTCATGGAATTAGGGTTGGTGTCAGTAGTATACGTTAGATCACACTTCTAACGCTAATACCGTTTATTTATTGACATTACAGTGCGATGATATACACATATACAAAGCAATGTTTAAGA
Source organism: Lampetra planeri (assembly GCF_965212315.1). Lineage (NCBI taxonomy): Eukaryota > Metazoa > Chordata > Hyperoartia > Petromyzontiformes > Petromyzontidae > Lampetra > Lampetra planeri. The sequence continues at coordinate 22,231,781 of NC_136109.1, read as the reverse complement.
AAAGATATTGGTGGTGTAAGTAAAAACTAAAAACAGGACATGTTCTGTCACTGTCAGATTAAAAACTAAATCAGTTTAACACGCAGGCTTTCGCGACCAATGTCACCCATAAGCGGTCTTCGGGTTAGATCGTGTAAATATATAAACGTGTCGTTAAACCCGCCACCGCCCGACACGGCCAATTAGTAAGGTTTGTCACATAAACAGAACATGCCAATTCGTTACTAGTTCAACACACCGGTGTTGTAGAGTAGACCCACAACATTTACAATTCGAGTACGATTGTACATGTTGTGGGTTTACTAATACGTGACAAACCTTCCTAATTGGCAGTGTCGGGTGGTGGCGGATTTAACGACACATTTTTATATTCACACGATCTAACCCAAAAACCTTCATTATGAAAAACTAAACGGTGAAATCTCACGCGACAGCCCTCCGTCAGTAAAAACATGCGATCACGAACGGACATCATTTATTGTGAAAAATCTCTGAAGGAGAAACCATGTAAATATAAAAACATGTGTTTGCTTACATTTAACAGAGCTTTGTTATGCCTATAAATAATATATATGACGGTAGAGATGCATTCATCTGGATGGGTGGTACTGCGACTTAAGTCCTTGACCCACGATCAAAAAAGGAGTTAAAAAATGCCCAGTCAAGATCCAACGCAGCCTATCATCTGCATCATGGGTCAGATAAAGGAGCACCATATTGTGCTCACTTAAAACGCAAGTTTCCATAGTCAGTGCAGCAGAACCCCCTCGAAATGACTACTCCTGTTAACGACTAATCGCTTAACGACGGACCTGCATAAAGCCCAATGTTAAGTGTATAGTGTAGCGTATAGTAGTGTAGTGTATAGTAGTGTAGTGTATAGTGTAGTGTATAGTGTATAGTAGTGTAGTGTATAGTAGTGTAGTGTATAGTGTAGTGTATTATAGTGTAGTGTATAGTAGTGTAATGTATAGTGTAGTGTATAGTGTATAGTAGTGTAATGTATAGTAGTGTAATGTATAGTAGTGTAGTGTATAGTAGTGTAGTGTATAGTAGTGTAGTGTATAGTGTATAGTAGTGTATAGTAGTGTAGTGTATAGTGTATAGTAGTGTAGTGTATAGTAGTGTAGTGTATAGTAGTGTAGTGTATAGTGTAGTGTATAGTAGTGTAGAGCCTGCATAAAGCCCAATGTGTTCGCTTACCGACCATTTCCCTGTTAACTACGGTACAGTAAATAGTAATTAATGCATTGATTAGCCATGTTTATTTTAATATAATGTGTTTATAATGTTGTTAGTATCTTTGTGTATTAATACCCATCGTTTAAATATTATAACGTACGTTTTTGGGTGAAAGAGGGTAACTTACAATGCCATTGGAACGAATTAAGCCTTTAACATGTATTTCCTATACTCGCTTAACGACCAAATCGTTTAATGACTGGCTTCGTGGAACCAATTGCCGTCGTTAAGAGGGGGTTCGACTGTGTATGATCCATATTGGTTTTTGCGTCATGCAACGAGGTAGTTGATGTCAAGATTCTATTTTCTAGTGCACTGCCTGAACAAGCTCACATCACTTTGGGTGAGACGTCGCGTTACGTTTAGTCAAGAAAGTGTCAGAGTTGAATCAATACATTGGTGAGTGTAAATTATATCTTGGCAAATGTGAAGATCTCGCTGGGTGGTGGGAGGGTAGATGACAAGAATGTTGGCATAAAACCACCACACTGCCCAATCCAAAAACGAGTATGGATCACGTTGTGCTAAGTTCCGGCCTAATTTTACTATGGAGATGCCGTCATCTGTCATACAAATGTGGAATTTCCGTCACTGGCTCAGTGTCACCGTCAAAGGTAACCACGTCACCACACCTGCGTCAGCAAAGAGGCACGCGTAGTTTGACCTCGGGAAAACAAAAATGTAGAAAATGAATTGTATCAATTACGAGCAGCAATAAAAACGTAAAAGAATGTATGAAAAACAAAACAAGGCATGCCAATGTGCGGTATACCTACATAGCAATGTATAAACAACATGCCCTGTGTGGAACCTGTGTGGCATTGGGCAAGTCGGGAGAGCTGCTGATTTTCCTTTTTGGTGAATCGCATCAAAAACCTTTGGACAGAAGAACCCACACACGCAACCCAATTCCCAGAAATGAGCCCAAGAAAGACCAACGACTTTTGTAAACGTTGTGTTTTCTGAATCAGATTTCACAACATCGTGAACAAAAAATTCTCACGCGTGCACAAAATCATCCAATCTGGCAGCCTTGCAAGTAGGACACGCATTGGATCTACAGTTTCACAACTGGAATGTGGTTGTCCAAAAGTTTACATTGGAAGAAAAAAGCCCATTTTTTATCTTCACTTGGTATACTCCCAGAAATACAGGAGAAGCAAGTGTAAGACCATTAGTATGTGAACTATAATGTCAGAATGGCACATGACAGTAACCAAAGAGACTCATCACCTTCATCGACAGCCACTGCTGAATGAAAGACACTGCATGTCATCACCATTCCTTTACGGTCATGTGATGCCATAATCCACCTCGCTCTGACACATTAGCCAATCCCATTGTTCCATCTGCATGGTGGCCCATCCTCCCAGGTGAGTTCCCTCTTTCGTCTGCCATTCCATCACCAGTCTTGTCCACTGGAGCCGTCATCCTATTTAGCAATGTGCCCTGCCCTCAGCTCACATAGAGGGATCAAAATTCACCATTACATTGTGGCTGTGATTTATCTGTGTTCCGTGTTAAAAAAATGTACTAAAATAAAAAGAGCATTGCATTCAGAAGACGTTTATCAAAATCATTTAAGCGTGTAGAAAAGGGGTAATGAAACAGCGTATTTTCAAGCGCAGCTTAAAAACACTACACTGTGTTTATCTGCATAGCACGGTGATAGTGGCCACATGCAAGCTCGTAAATACTGCATCGAAACGAGACGAATGGTCACGGAAATTAATTTTGAAACAAAGTGACCCAATACAACTACAATGTCACAATGTGTGGCACCGCTTTCGATGTCACGTATTTATCCTAATAATGCCTTCCAATTATTAGCACAAACACGGACAATGATTTTTTTCTAAATAGGCACGCGTTATACGCTTGTGCGGACAGCGCACTGTACAATTTTTGCTGATAAGGCAGCAAGGACGAGCAAGCGTGGCGATAGACGCATTTTCATAAACAGTGTACTCTTTTACAAAGAGAGTTAATTGCAATTAGCCCCAGTTATTGCTTTCAATTGACAAAATTACCTTCATCAGTGCGCACTGCGGTAGACAAAACCCTTTTTGTCACATATTAACAAGCAACACAATAACATTTCATAAATTAGTTTTTTTTTATACAATCAAAATGCAAAGTGATGTTAAAAATCTCTTTTTTTATAGCATGACCACCTTTGCTTGGTATTTAACCAAACAAATGATCGAGTCTTTAAAAATACCTGTTGTTACCTTTTGTTTATATTAGGAAACTGAATATTATTTGGAGTATATAATTTTTAACGGTCACATTGAACAAAAATAAGCATCGTGATTTTCTTTACAATTGAGGCTATTCAGCGATAATGTTTCCACAGTTCTAGAACAATGCAAAAGTTGGAAATAAATAGCTTTTGAGAAACATACTCACTACTAAAAATGAAACAAGACTCATCTTTAGCCCATTTCTGGACATATGGGAACAAAACCTGTGCGGCAAGCTTTCACATTGCCATTAAATGCCACCACAGATTCACTCGAATGGGTTTCAGAGTTAGCTCTGTGGTATCCGTTTCCGCGTGCTGTTCTCGAACGCGAAGGGGTTGCACTGCTCTGCGAGAGATTTGAACGGGTTCTTCAACTAATGCCGCGACGCCGAGAGCACAATCAGGCTAAACACATGGCGAAACATTACAATGTAGATATTAATCTCTTCCAATTCCACCATCGGAAGAAAAAAAACCAAAACGTTTACAGACAACACTTGAAAACTTCCCGTTCGTGGGGTGAAGCAGAAGAGAGAGAAAAAAACCCCCCAACAACCTAACTGACTTATGAAGACAAATTTAACCCGCACATAATTTACACCGCCTTAAGAAAGCTACAATGGAGAAACAACTACCCCCCCCCACCCCCTCCTATTTTGGAAGCCGCCAGTAAAAAGCGATTTGCTGCGAGCGCCCGATGGTAAATTTTGCTCAGATTACGAACAGCCCAGAGCAGGCCCCAGCGTGGAGCCCTCTGCCAAGGGGGCCCCACCCAGCACACACTAACCACTGTAACAGAAACCAGAGCCCAACAGCAATAACACTTCACCGTCCGCCTAGTGCTAATCTCGCTGAAGGATAATCAGGGAGAGAGGCTGGTACGGTTGAGGACAGAATTCACCCCCACCCACCCAAACACCCCCCCCCCGCACTCTCTCAAAACGCATAGGGAGACCAAACTTGGCTTCCACTCGCCTCATTTTTGACACGGGTCCAAAGGAAGTTTAGATGCACGCGTGCACACAGGCCATAGGAAAACTTATAATAGCTCGAGATCTTTAGAAATACGGGCGGACAAAGTGACATGAGCAGCCAAAGGATTACCCGTTAATGATTTGCTTGGAGTTTGATAGATTAAAAATAAAGTTGTGTCCAAGATCCCCGTTCAAACAAACCCGACGAGAACTTCATGAAGCAGGTCCATTCTCACACCTTCTCCTTTAATAAAAGTGACACTCCACTAACATTACCATTGTATAGGCAATATATGATATAAAATTGAAAGATAGAATAAAAAAGGAACTACGTTTAATAACTGAACTACAAATATTAGACACCATACACACTCTTTCGGTGACAAACAGATAACCACGCTACATATGCCGTGAACAAAATGGTCCAAGGCATTTCAATTTAGAACATCTCACAACTAATATTCTGTCGCATCCATATCGACTTGGCATGCCACACACGATCAAGATTCTTCCAAAGCAACGCAAATATTCAGCATCGAACTGAACACGCGTACACAATTGTTCAGTGATCGCACACACAGTTACTTACCTGTTGTGACATTCCGGGGAGAGGAGGCTGCTCCCCTCCGCTGTCTGTGGAAAAGCCCCCTTCTCTTCCCAAGGAGACAACTGTGCTCATTGGTGGTGGCTGACACCGCCTTTTCGTTTTCGCCCTCGCGGAGTTTCCCTTTGGAAATTCACTGCAATATCCCAGCAGGGAAAAAAAGTCCCCCTTCTCTTTCCTTCTCTCTCTCTCTCTCCCTGTCTTTATCCCCCCCCACCTCTCCCTTTCTCTCCCCTTCTCTAGTGTTCGCCTGCTGCCTAGCCTGTAGCTTCTGTGAACGACTCCCTCAAGGCTGAACTGAAAGGTGAGCCTCATCACACGCCCAGCCCGACAAGACGTTCACTTATGCAAAAGAGGGCAGTCCTGGACATGCTCAGTAGGCATGTAATTCCCAATGGACAATCGAGTGCCACTGCTGTCCTAACAGCGAAGCTCAATGAGACGCTTGTGTGTCGCATTGTCTGCCTAATGCACACACAACTCTATAGGGGAGAGTGCGATGCGGGGAGGGGTTGGGCAGGAAAATAACAATATTTTTTTCTGCTGACTGTATTGGTCACGGCTATCAAATACTGCACATTAGTTTAATGTATATTATTTGTCCAGTGCCTGGTACTGTAAAAGCAGTTTCTGTGCGACAAAAATCAACTTTCAGTTGCCGCATTCGATAGATAATTCGAAAAGACCTCTTTTGCGCATCTCTTTTTTTTGGCGCGCTCTGGTTTTCATATATTCACTAAAATGAGAAAAAGACAAACACAGCCATGTTCTGAACTCCCAGGGTGATCTCTTGGCCACAGGCTCGAGTGCAAGCTGGCTGAATCATTGTCTGGAAACGACACGCAAGAGCCTGCTTGAATCGATACCGCGCACAAGACATTTTCCATGTCTCGTCGCCTCCCACTCTCCACGGTTCCCTCCTGCGCAGTGCACAGAACAGTTAGCCCCAGCTCTGAGCCCCTCTTGGCTGGCCGGCTGCCTGACCCACGCTCTCACCGAGTTCAGGATGCAGAGTGAGACAATGCCCACGAGAATGTCTGTCATTTGACTCTCGTCTCTACCCGGCCAAATCCCAGTCCGCCAGTTTCCACAAATTCCATCCCGCCACTGCCTGTAACCATGAGTTGGAAGAGCCAGGACAACAGAGATGGTTTCATTTCAGTTGGCAGAAAATAAATTGTTTTTTTGTGCTTTTAAAATATATATAGTTAACTTAAATGATTTTTTTTTACAAGCCAAGCAAGTCCTGGAAGAAAGCAGCAACGTCAAAGCCAATATAATTAACTTGAGCTCAGGCAGGGATCAATTATGGGACAAGAAAGTGATAGGCTAATCAATGAAAGATAATCAGCTACATAATCAGCATTGCTACTCATTACAACAGGAGCCGTGGATTTGGCTTGATACACCACTCAAACATCTACACATTGTGTAAAAAATGCGAATTAATATGACCGCCTAAATAAAAAGACTTTATCTTCGAAGCAAATATTTTAATTCAAGGACACCTAATTCATCTTGCAGACACGAACCCGGTGGCAACTCGAGCACCGATGACGACCGAGACGCCACATTTCTGAAACCGCAGGACACCACGATATGATATTAAACAGTTTTGTTTTTAAAGTACAAAATGGTACGATATTGCTAAAATAAAACTAAACAGACATCCACATTGCAATTTTAGTAATTTCCCTTGCCAATGGACAGCTTAATGTAATGTGAATATTTACTCCGACAATTATTATTCAAATTTTTGTATACGTGTCTGTGTCTGTATGTATAATATGGGGCAGCAATGGCGTAGTTGTTCGCACATTCTGTTATGAATCCAAGTGATATTAGATTGACTCAGGGCCACGGCTAACATAAGTGGCTTAGTGATACTACAACCGGTTGTGAGGTCTCCCTGAACGACACCAACCCGCACTGATCAATGTGGGGTGATGGTATGGTCAATTCAACCTCCTTGGCTAAGACAGTGCAAAAAAGAAGCCTTCATCCAGCAGTGGACTGACAAAGGGCTGTAAATAATTATGCTAGTTAAATATAGATAATACGCGACATATGTAACTAAATACGATACTGCATTTGAAAATAAACTTTTAAACGAAGCAATCAATGACCGTCAAGTTGAACACATGTAATACATTTCCAAAATTGTGAGCGTGAAGAAGAAAACAGCATTAAACTAGCACTAATGTGGCAGCCCTCAGATCAATGTGGGGATCAGTCGGGTGACAGATTGCAGATGGACATGATGGAACAACTTCAGGTACAAGGGTGCCCTCTGCTCCCTCGGCAGAGTGCGCAGTGTCAAAGGCCTTGTACTCGGGGGGGAGGGGGGGCAAGCCACGGTTTCAACGAGTCAGCGACCCACACACACACCGCACACCACACAAAGGCTCAAGGCTGTCACGAGGCCACCATGGGATCAGATGGACACTTTCCAGAGCCGGCCTGGATTTCCCGCCCTCTGACCAGCCAGAGTGGCAGGTCATGCCACCCCAATGGTGCCCCTTCACCTTTCCCCCCGCTGCACGACCCACGGGCAGGACTGCTGGAAGCGGCTCGACGCAACGCAGCCATCGCATCCACCAGACGACGCTCCGCTTCTCGCACGAAAGCAACAAGGGGGGGGGGGGGGAGTATCCCATCTCCCTCACCGCTGACTACTTTCACTCCATCTGATTACACCACATAGACCATAAAGAGACCACAAGGTCTGCTTATGCGATTCTCTTGAGATATACGAATGAGTACTATTGAAATTGCTCAGCAGGCACTTAACAAAAAAAAACTGGTATATCTTGCATAAAAAGTGAGCCATTAGCAGAATAGCATTGCTGGGTTCTTTGTAAAAAAAAATACTGAAAGGTTTTCTCAAGTGGACGATGTCTCTTCCAGGCGTGATAAGTCATTATAATTGCTCAACCTTATCGCTGCATTTTTATATATTTATTGTACAGGTGCGTTAAAATACTTCGCATTATAAGGCCCATCATACTAAAAATCCAACCTTCACAGCACATTCCGCAGCGTTAATTTAACATACTGCAACATAAACCAGGACAAAACATAAAGCAGACAGCAAGTAAAGATCCCAAGAGGCTTGAATTAATGATAATACACACAGCTCTATTGACCCATCGTCTTCAAATGGAAATACATTAATATGTATTGGTGATGTACTGTATGCGACATGGTATAACGCACCGAGGAAATAAATTTGTTTGCCTAACTAGAGGAGAGACGAACAAGTAAGGTAACATCTGGGACATGACTGCACAGTAATAACACCGGGTTTGACAGAGGCTAGAATGACACGGTACAATTATTTCACTGCAGTCCACCTGCGTAATTCTAGAATGTCACATTAAATTCGTAACACACATCCGCACAGATGTATGATGTGCGCTAACGCACGTTTAGTGCCGTGTTAACTTCGGATGTGAAACCAGAATTCAATACCGCATGTAAAACATTCATTTTGGAAATTACAGAACAATGTAATACGGGAGGGTATAGTCCACCCCCACCCTCCCGCGTTCTCCCAGATTGCTACCGTGCCGCTAGTGCAAGACACTAGTGCAAGACACTAGTGCAAGACATTCAGATGTGGAGGACTCTGTGATGAGTTGAAGCGGCAGCCTGCTTCGCAACCCTGTAAGTGTGACCTCGTTTAAAGTCGGGGGGGGGGGGGCAGGAATAGCTCAGGAGGGAGACAACACAGTCAATGGCTTCACTAAGAATTTTGCAAGGGGAGGGGGTTTGGGGGGCTAAGCTTTCAGCCGGGGAGAGGGGTGTCGAGAGGTGGGGTGGGGGCGGTAGCTGATTCTTTGTTTAAAAATAATAAATATGTGGAAGGATTCAACCACAGTAAGAAGGGGCCCCGAGCACTTCCCATTTAAATGAGGATGTTAATTTTCATGGGAAATTTTGTCGGAGAGTTAATGCGTCAAGGTATTTGACTTTGCACTTTTAAGTGTTTTTTGTTTTGTTTTGTTTTTACCTCCTGTAATATCGTGTGTGGGATGTTGCCGTGGTGAGACGGTTAGCAACACTACTGGACTTGCGATCCACAGGGGTCGATTTGATCTCCCGGCACGGCAGCTAAAACAATGGGGCAGGTTTATTAACCCGCAGCCCCCTGCCAATTCCCTGACCTCTGTCCACCCCGTCAAGGTTAATCACTCGGCAGGTCGCGTCTGGTGGTGGGTTAATGTGTGGATACTCCCACCTCTTGCAAGACGGTCACAGATGCGGTCACTGCATCGCGCGCGCGTTCAGATGCGCTTCTGCGTCCGTCTGGAAAGCTCTTCCTTCCGATATCAGGAAGCCACTGGAGCTATGCACTTTTAAATCATCCGGATTGAAAACGAAATTCTTTCGAACTGCTTTTTGTGTTTAGTCTGTTGTCCTTCCCCTGCACATCCAATTAGCATGGTTGGCTACGTACGGTGCGAAAGAAATTCAACATACATACATACAAGAGGTCTGGCCAGCTTGCAAAGGTAGACCAAACGATATCTAGAGGTGCTCTGAAGCATCTCCCCCCCCCCCCGTGGAGGCCTTTGTTCCAACAGCTGCGTGAGCCGGCAATTGCAGGGATGCATCATTCAGCTGTACATATTTATATGAGCTGTGCGTTGTATGATTGCTAAAAAGTAACCAAACTTCAAAACGGAGTTCGACGCACACTGTACGAATGTATTAATCACATTAAAAACATCTAAAATAACACAAGTATGAAGTTGGCACGACATCAAATGTAGCGTGTCAAATGTAATACTGCGCTGGAGTAATTAACATTCTCCCTATTGCCACCCCCCCAAGCATCTCGGAGCAAAGAAAGCCCAATGGGGTCTCAGGGATTTGTGTCACGAGTCCACATTAACCTCCAACAATGTCCATCATCCAAGCCACAACTCTGACAATACCCAGTGTCAATTATTTTTGCAATTTACTAAAGGGGCAGGATGATGTCGCCATGGTGTGACGCTTAAAGGCACGCCCGCATTCGGGGGGTCACCGGTTCGATCTCCTGGCGCTGTCCGCCCGGCAGTAGGAATGGGCACGCCACAGTTAATTGATTGGCACGTGGCGTGTGGTGGGCTAGAGTGTGGGTGACTTGCCACCTCTTCCAAGGCACCTTGCCACCGTGGACGAGTGGGATTAAAGAAAATGCCTTGTAATAGGGTAAATTGCATGGCTTTGGCTTTATATAAAAAGGGCCGGAGTAGAGTTGTGGCGCAGTGCACTGCTCCATGAACCCAGTGACCTGAGCTCAATTCTCCACCGCAGGTAACGTGAGTGGCAAGTGAGATCTGAACCGGTCATGAGCACCACCACCACCACCGCCGCCGTGACCACCACCGTCAATCTGCACTGCCCAGCGTGTCGAAGTATGGCCAATTTAAAGCGTAGAATGGCTTGGGGTGATTCATCATACACTGCTGGATGAAGGAGTACAAGTCATCGCGATCGCTCATGATGTCACGTTGGAAATTTATGTTCTCCGTCGAATGCCCTGCACACGAGCGGAGTTCATCGCTCCCTCTCTGTGGCTGACGTTCGCTGCGGCGTTAGACTCCACCACTGGTCGTCATCCCTTTCAAGCAACGTGCCCCCTATCCGAGCCAACTCGTTTTTCTCAACAGTCAACATTGTCTAACGTGTCCACTCCTTTTCTAGCTCGCGTGCTCCTCCGCCTGCCTCGGTGTGTGATTCCAAACAAGCACCTCTTCACGCTTCTTTGCGTACTTTTCAGCTCCAGGTTTTGAGTGATTCCAAGAAATTTTATCTGGAATATATACGTACGTAGATTAAATTATATGTATATGTGTCGTTCCTGAATACGTTATGAATGTAAAACAAGCAGCAGAAGCCACTTCACAGAGCCGTATAGTACATTTGTATCAAATATAAAAGTGCAGAACCTGCAACCGCCTGCTTACGCCTCTGTCAGCGGAATGGCCTCCAAGAGAGGGAGCTCTAGAGATCCCCTCTCGAGGGTAGTTTGGCCTACTTCTCTACGCTATAACAGAGGTTTTGGGTTAGATCGACACAGTCAATTTGTAAGGTTTGTCACGTAAAGAAAAAACAAGCCAATTCGTTCCTAGTTCAGCACACCGGTGTGTTGAAGAGTAAACCCATTTAAAATTCGAGAATGACGTTTCGCCAGTATTTACAACCAGCATTATCAGACGGGCAGCCAGAGTTGTGGAGAAACCCTCCTGCTCCGGACGTAAATTGAGGTGGTGGCGGGTTTAAACGACACATTTATATATATCTACACGATCTAACCCCAAAAACCTCTATCATGGATAATATTGGTCGCGAACGCCTACGTGTTAAACTTCTCTACGCTCGTCAGATGTTTCTGGAGAGGTGGGAGTACACAAACTGTAATCTGCTGGGTGGACAGAGGCCGGGGGGAATTTCTAAACTTTTCCCATCGTATCGAATGCCGGGCTGGGAGATCGAACTGGCGACCTCTGGGATGGCAAGTCCAGTGCGCTAAGCATTATATCAAGGCGACAGCATCCATTCCATCATATGTATAGAAATGGAAAAAAAAACTGAAAGTAGTTCAGCATAGAGTGAATACTTTTCAGTTTGTCTTCACTGGGAGAGTACATCTGTATTCGAAACGTTAAAGGGAGAAGGATACACATTTTGCTTATTTGGATCCACAACTTCTCACGAGACGACAAATCTGCCTAAATAAAAATGTCCAAACTGGATATCGACTACGTCGCAGCAGCAGATTTCAAGAGTTTAGTTTTGATCGACACACGAGTTAGGATGCCGCCCTGCAATGCGTTTTCAGGGTGTGCCACGTGTTGGGCGGCATCTCGTCTGACAATTCGTAAGGAGGCACACGGAGCGAAACCGAATTCACGTGCTGCAGAAGCTCCCAGTGCAAAGTGGTGACACGTTGGACATTGTGCGGAACAATAAACGGTAAAACCCGAAAACACATCGGAGAGCAACACCGACAGCCACAGAAACATATGCACGCAGACATTGGCATTTATCGTGAGGATTTTTTAAAATTTTATTTATCATCCAGTACTTTAATTCCTGGAGCACAAAACAGTAACGGTGCAGCTATCAATTATTGTGCTAATGTGAAGGTCAGAAATCTCACTATTGTGTAGGCAGCCTCCGAAGGATGTCCTCTTTGCATGGGTGATCACAAGGCCTGGCTGATCAAGGGTGACCACTAGTTACCAGGCAACCTTTGCTCCCCATTCATGTATCTTTTCATCTTAGAACTGCTCTACAAATATTATTTAGGCATGCACCACAGGAACTCCAAAAACTCCAATATAGCCGATGTCACTTATAGTAAATAAAGCTCCCGTTGGTCAGAAGGTCAGAGGACCGTGTAGGAGGAAGATTGCTGAGGGGGAGGGGAGGGGGGTGGTTGATGGTGGGGGGGGGGATGAGGGAATGGCTCGGGCAGTAGGGACGCTTGAGAAAACGAGGAGAGAAAAGCCACCCGTCGAATGTCCTTTACAGGTGTCCAGCCCCACGGACACCAGGGTTCACCTAATAACGCCACGCAGTTGAGTGACAGATTTCATATAAGCGGGACAACTTTGGGATGAAATGCAGCAAGGAGCGGAGCACATTGCATTTGGAGCCAAAATACCACGGCGAACAGGGACAGCACCTTGGAGGTTCAGACAATATTGATTCTGTGGTGAAAAGCATTCCACAGCCTAAACCATTTGAAAAAAAAAAGATGGGTAGTTCTATTGTAATATAGAAGATAGATATACGGCACAATACAAATAATTAGAATATCAGCAGGAAGATAAACATGGATAACCTTGTCTTATTGTGTGAACAGTTGTATAATCCAATGTTTCAAAGTTACAGAATGAAATCGTAATGATAGACAGCTACGGAGTAGATATATGCAGCCGCAATTGAACACGTTATTAGCTGGCTAACATTAACATACGATTCGCAAATTGTCAGATTTTGTTACGTTTTGGCGGCAGAATAACTACGGTGGGTTTCTGTAATTTTTTTTATTAAGTTCTTGGGTCGAGCGGTGGTCACGCCGCTGCGCAATGATCCCGGTGACCCAAGTTCGATTCCCGGGGCTAGGGCTAACATCGGCAATAACAGAACCGGCCTTGCCCTTGCCAAGACAAAGATCTCCCGTATAACCTTAACAGACTGTTGGGGCAAGTCCTGTTCACGAGTACCTATGAAAGCCGGAACGGCAAACGAGTGGGTGGGTGGCCAGCACCACGCCCGACCGCCTTTGTCTCCCTAGAGGCGATGTTTACACACCGCACTAGGTACTCATTTGAGAATGAGTTGACCTAGGGAAGGCCCAGGACCGGTTCAAATAATCGTCACTGGTGTTGACGGTGAGCGGGAATCGAACTCTGGTTGTTGAGTTCGTAGCGCAGCGCGCTAACTGCTACCCTACCGCTGCCTTCAAACCTACTTACCAACCCACACTGACCAACGTGGTGAAGTATGGTGAAAAAAAATCCCAATGGCATGGAGGGGCCTTGATACGTTGGTGAATTGACAATAAATGGCATTTATGTGCAGTTCGCAAATTTACACTGATTTTCACATCAAAATTACCCTTTTAATGTTTTAGTTGCATCATTTCAGGAAAATTAGTTTTTAGCACTGATTTTATTGTGATTGCTGGCATGCGCAGAGAAGAAAAAAGGACGCGAAAATTGAGATCAGGACACAGAAACATCGCAAAGTGGCACCCAACCTGCCTACAATGGCGAGAGGAGACATGGAGTTCACAAGAACAGATATTAAACTTTGGGTACCGGGTGACCGGGATGTTCAGAAAAAAGCCTGCAGGGTCCCTAACTATTTCTGTCAATCATATTGCCATCTATTCACGCTTCATTTGGATGTGTCGTCTGCGATATCCCCCACGGTCCGTGATGAAATTTGAGAGGCATATAAATGCTAGCAATGCCCCCTATAGCACACCTCGGTCCGATCTCTCCAAATGTCATCCATCCGAGCACGGGAATCCCCAGAGGAAAGACGGTGGATGGGCAGCGACTGCTGTATTAACCTCAGCACACGGTGACTGACAGCCAGACACTCGCAGTAATAGCCTTAGTTATAGAGCAAGGGTAAAAATTGTCAGATCATCACTTTAGTTTAAATCAGATACTTTCACTTGTTTTTTTTTTTTAAGCCACCTTTCTATCCACAGCGACTGCTGTCAAAGATGTTCTACAGCGGCGGGACTTGGCTTGCTGACACAGCCATCTGACAAGTTTCCTTCAGATCTTTCTGGGATCACACAATACTGTACATCCTATCTCACCACAGCCCATATGCCATATCCATCTCTGGACCAGATGGGCCATGTCGTGACACACTGTTAACATATGGGCAACCATATGCATGTTTATTATTAAGCGGCTATTTGATTGTGGGCACACAATTCCCGCACATACAGTTACATTGAACAGCCATTAGGGCTATGATGGCTTTTAATGGTCTGCCATCAAAAAATTACATAATTAAAATTCAAACTCTTGGTTTTAAAACAATCTATTTTACACATCATATATATAATACATAGGCAATCCAAGAATTGTTGGACAATTGCCTATGTTATGGTTTATTACTACCAGTCTTTAAAGAGAATACAGCATTCCATGGGGCAGTGACGCGCCCGAGCGGTAGCGTGATCGTTGTTTTTTTGCAGAGGATCACGGTTCCAATCCAGTGGCCGCCCTGATTAATACTGCCGGGGTGTATTCACTGTAAAAATGCACGCCAGTCTGCTTCACAGTAGGCATTAAATATCCTGCGACGTCACTCGCAAGAATGGGCCGTCGTGTGCCAGTGTCATGGTCCAATCTTGCCAAATTAAAAAAAATATATCCACAAATTACTCAATTGGAATATACAGAGCCCTTCTTGCTCTCGAAACTTTACAGGACCTTCCTGAAAGAGAGTCACGACACTCAAGTTCGGCTAAACAAGTGGAATAAATAAAGTAAATCATGAACACGACACATAAAAAAAAACGTTCGTAGATCAGTTATATTAATCCATGTAACACAAACTCTCCCGGATGGGAGTGGTGTCATAGTCGTTGCACATTGCACTATGAACCCGGCGGACCGAGTTCGATTCCCAGCCAAGGTTAGCATCATTAGCGAGTCTGAATGACTCCTTGCCTCCGCAGCCCTCCCTACCTCCCACTGCCCTGCCCTCTGCTCAAGCGGCCCACTTACACGAACGCTCACTGACCAGTGTGGTGCAGTGTGGTCAAACAGCCCCCCATGACACAGAGGCCCTTGGGTCTTTACACAGCAGTGGAATCACAAAGGACTACAAATGGCATGTATTATTCATGTTATTGCTATAACTTACAAAAGGAAAACTCTACGATCCTGTAATGATCAACTTTTATCCCATACGATCAGTTTAACTTGATACGCATTGATTTTGGACAAAAAAGTTCTATTTATATTCGCATATGGAGTCAATGACAAACGCGGGTATTAATATTCGAACGAAAAAGGCAAATTATTTTCCATGTACCTCTTCTCTGGGGCCATTAGAGCATACATAACCATGAGGCAACTTAAAATGTCTACTCCCTTGAGAAGCCAAGTCACCACTGTCAGTGCAACAGCAATGCTTATTTAATCACTCAGCGCAGGCTCATTTCTGCATATTACATAAAGCATTACAAATTGCATTAGCAAAAAAAAGGGGGGCTGACGTGCTGCTTAAAGTGTTAGTGCGCGGACACCTAAGCCGGGATGGATTTTATCGCGCTGAACACAGAAAAACTATAAATTATCTCTATTAAAAGTGAACAACTTGAATTAAAAAAAGCCACTGCGATAACTAGTAAGCTATTACATAGCTAGCATACTCGTGTAAAATTTGCTCCAGAATTATGTGTATGAAAATGCATTTTTCCACAATCCGTGCCAGCTGTAAAGCTTAACCATAGCATTGCTGTTAGCATGGTCTGCTGGGTAGCTCGCAATTCCAAAACATGTCACTTTTATGCAGTGTACAACATGTACATTTTTAATCCTCCACATTATTATATTAAAAGTTGCAATATGTTTGGAAAAAAAAGTGAATTCATAGCTCAAGAAAGTATAGCACTACTTTAGGCCCTCCGCAGCTATTAATGGCAGTCACGTGCTGGCAATGCCATTTATTATATTTAGCAACTTACTTTCATTTTGCAGGTGCGCTGGCTGGAAATCAGAACCCTGCTGCGAAGGCATACTGTATGAAGGAAGAGGATAGAGCAAAAAAAAAGGGAACATAGCATAGCACCTACATACAACTGCAGCAATCACCATCTCAGCTGTTTACCGGGATGGAATGCCAACCAAAATATTTTCTTTTAAAAGAAATTTACATCCTAAATCAAAATGCACTGTTATTTACTCTTGGGGCATTCTAAAATAAACACAAGCGAAGTTACTATAAACTTCAGGTGGATAAATAGAAAATAAAGTATATTTTCAAGCATTGACTACACAGAGTCGACTTTTTTTTGTTCGAGAAAAAAAAGTCACTTGGTGCCACAGAGGAAGAAAAAGCAATGGATTTTCCCCTCCTTTCTACTCCCGCACCCCCCGCCCTTGCAAGGAGGGACGGAAAGGGGCTAAACGGGGAGCCAAGACCCTGTGACTTTTGTCCCATGGCAAGCGGTCGGTATTTCTGTCATGCAGCCTGAAAATCACTGGAGGGGAGAATTTCTCCATGACAACGGCTGAAATGATCCCCTGGAATGTGTCTTGTGGCACACTGCTGACCCGAATATGTGATCCAGATGTGTCGGCTGTCACAGGCAAAGTAAACACATCTGATGGACAACATATGACCAGAGGACTGCGTGACTGATTACAGGGTGCTGATGGCTAGGGGCTGCAAGCCAGACTGCACAGGGCCTGCAAAAGGTCCTCACTAGGGAGTTGAGGGGGCTTTGAGTAAGGAGTATAGGGGTTTCATTTCAGCCAGGCCAAAGGGTGCAGAGGGAGGTGGCAGGGTGGACGGGAGGGTGGGCGGGCGAGTGGGTGGCGCAGGGAAGGGTGGCGGAGTGGTGGGGGGGGGTTGCAGGGTGTTGGGGAGAGGGGGGACCTTCACCGAAAGGCACCACTTGAGCCAGCCACATTCACCTCTGGGATTAACGCTCCTGCTCTCGGCTTTGTCCGATTTCTGCAGACACCAGCAAGTCCCAGCTGGATTCCAGGGTGCACATTCCAACGGAGACCAAGCGGTGCGCTGGGATCTGCAGAACTTTAACGTCTAACATTTTTTTTCATAAAATACAAAAAAAATCTGCAGACAAGCAAAGGCAGTTTATAGTTTTTTCAGCTCTCTTTTGTTTATATAATTTATATGGCTGGGACTTTGGCAGGAGTGACTCCACAGGAGACACCAGCACTGTGCGGGGGGGGGGGTTCTTGGCAGGTCAGTTTCTCGCTTGGTCCACGCTGCACCGTCTGCGAGTCATTGTCTGATTTTTGCACATGCCTGGTCTCCGACTGTCTCAGCGAGCCAGACCTTTTCAGCAAATGCAGAGGGGACCACGAGACCCGTAATTCCGGGCCTCCTCCTCCAGTCCGACGACAATTGCCAAGGAAAACAGCCCAGCGCACAATGGCCATGCTGTACAGGGGCTTGCCATTAAGGCTGTACCCACAGTGCCGACAGGGCCAAACTGAAACGCTTTGTCTGCAAGTGGGACTTGGCGCAATAACTTTTCTTGCAAACATATGTTCGTCTGATCTGTGTATTGTCGCACTCCAGGAGAAAAAGTTCAGCTTCAGCGTGGTGTGGGGAACCTTATATAAAACAAAACCTCTGTTTATTTTTTCAGAAGTTCAAATGCACTCTTCTTACTGTACTTTTTTTAAAATACCTAAATATATAATTTACTAACATTTGAACCGGGCCCTCTGTACATTTTCTTGAAATGTTGAAAAACGCTGAAAGTAGCCGCCCGTTGCAGCATTCGCCCCTTTAAAGCCCAAGCAGCCCACGGCATCCGTGCCCCCAGTGAGACCAACCGGTCTACCACATGACTGGCACAAATGACTGGTTATGACTGCCCATTTTTCGAGTTGCTTACACTTTGTTAAACCACTCTCCCAACTGTTATTGCAATAAATGAAATATAATCCAAAAAACTACCCACTGCTCTTGTTGTACAAAGGCCTGCGGGTTGTACAGTCACTAAAGTGCACATGTTGTTGGCGGGAGCCAACGAGATCTGGTCCAGACATACCACTCGAATTGCGTGACAGCCTTTTTTTCCAGCTCGATCGCCGTTGAAATACCCCTTAACAAACTCACTGTACAGACAAGTCCCTTTGCTGCACTGGTGGTGTCACAGACGAAATGTAAATGAAAAACAGATGCCGTTTTTAAATGTTTTGGTCCCACGTTTCGAATAAAACTGACGAAACAAATGAACAAAACATTAAGCAGTTTTTAGCAATGAAGACTAAGCAAAGGTATTTTTTGTCCAGAAAATTAATTAATTCAAAACATCCAGACGGTACAAATACATAAATAAACTTAAGGTAACGTTAGTGAAGAATGTAAGTTACTTCCAAGGATATTCAATCTGTCTTGTACGTATTCCCTCATGGTGTCCGTTCACACTCTGGCTGTCGTGTCAACCCTTCATTCAAAAGTATATAAAACACTGCTCGTAAATTATGGTTAATAAAACGAGGCCCCTACCTGTTTAATAATCATTAAAAAAAATTACAAGAAAAGACACGAGTACGAGATAAACCCTGTGCCCCTAACACACTTCTCCAAACTCGGAGACTCTTGGCTCGCCAATTGAAGAGTCTTCATCTGTCCCTTCCATCCGCTGATTGGCGACGATTGGAACAGAACAAAAAATCCGCCCCTGTTCTCGCTTCTTTGGGTCCGTATCGCTGCTTCGTTCAGCCTCGCTCATTTCTCCTTTCTCTTTGAAGATTTATTTTTACCATGGCACCTATCTGTCTCTCCCCCCCCCGCCACCTCCTTTTTCTTTTGACACGCGTTGTGTGCAGCATCGCCAAGTACGGGATTCCTTGCTCAGGTTCATTCTCGTAATGCATCCCAACGACTGTGGTCTAAAAAACACAGTAAGCTCGGGGAAATGTTTTCTCTTAATGCGAGACGCAATATTATGGTGAGCAAATGCCCAGTCTTGGGCAGCAGGAAATAGCAACAGTCGGTCCCAGTGTGGGAAATTCGCCGAGCAGAAAAAGAAAGAAAAACATTTCCACTGCTCACCGAGAGTGAAGTCTAATCAAACGATTGTTTACATGGCTCACAATGCGAGACAAATAATACTCTTGTTTACCCACTTGTCGACTTTCAAAGCAGGCAAACACAAATCCTTGAACGGGAATATGGGGTAACGGTGTAGGTTTCTTATCGCCATCTCAAATTCATTGCAGACAGGTTAAATCCCTGTTGAATAATTACGCACAGTAATGTAATATACTTAAAATACCATATCTAATGCCTTCATCTGTGTTGTGATGCCATTCAGAGAAAGGAAACCGTACACATTCATCCGAGGTGGCCTTACTTTCCAACATATCCCCCCTAATGTAATATGAAACTTAGATTTACAAAGTATGTGTATGCCTTTTCATTTCGAAAGGACAAACTTCCACCACTACAAAAATTGGCGCTGGTTTTCTCAGACCAATATCGTATAAAGTAAGTACACTTTACATAAATGCAGCGTGATGCTATGAGGACCTCCATGCAGCAGTATTAGGAAACCATTGGGGCTATGCCCTTTTAAATCTAGATTGAAAACTCATTTATTTCGAACTGCTTTTAGTGTTTAGTTTGTTGTCCGGCTCTGCACCTCCATTTAGCACGGTTGGCTACTTACCGTGCCGACAGGTTAAATCTCGATGTTGAAGAAGTTCAGCATTTGTTCAACATAAATGTGTGGTGAACTTCTTCCGCACCGTACATATCAATTATCCCCCCCTGCCTCTGTCCACCCAGTGGTATAAGCGGACACACCACAATAAGTCCATTGGCAGGTCACGTGTGGTGGCGTAAAGTGTGGGTGCTCCCACGTCTTCCAAGACATTTGGCTAGTATTCGAAATACCCGTCTAGAACTTCCTTTCGTTGGAGGCATCTCCACCAGCAGTGATTTGAACAAGCAATTACAAGGCAAACACTTTATCATTACCTTTCAAATGTTTTGGGTACATTGTGCGAGGACTATCGAACAGACACTGCATGTCTAATTGTGCAATTGAGCTACTTAAATACTACAGTGGACGGTGCAATTGCCTTTGCAAGCACACTTTCTGGACACTTCAGTCACTTCCCAAGAGAGCACGTGGTCGTGCGTGCACATGGACCCTCGCTTTACCAAAGTTGAGCAGGCTCAGCTGGATGTAACGATCAACTTCAAGTAAGTGTTTACACATTGGTGAATTACTCACTATCAAGTGCAACGCTCCCGTGGGTGAAAACATCGGGCAAGAAGCAGACTTGCTTCATCTCAAGCGACGCAATTTTGCCCATGGGGCTGGTTCTATAGAAGAATCTCCAAGACATTTTTGTTGTTTAATATCACTCCCAGCGTTAATCGTTGTGACGGATTTAGTAAGGCAATGGCCTACGACGTGCAGACTTGCAGCGTGATTCTGGCTATGCAGAGATAATATTTGTGCTGCACGTTCTACCCGAGTTGGGGTGGAGCCCTCAGTTCCTACCTCACCTATTACTTGATGCAGAGCAACACTGATTGATCCCAGTCACTCGCTCACTGGGCATCAGTTGCCTCCTTATCACTCCTCTGCCGCTGCTACCATGTTTACTGTTCCAATAAACTTTACTCATCGATTCCTCAACCGACGTTGAGGAATCGTGTATTCGACTGGCCGTTTAGTCTCATCCATACAGTGTTCAACCACCACGCTGCAGGTCAAAACACTTCTCGGTTTGCTTCTTTCCTTGCACGGCTCTACTCTAGAATGTTCCTTTCCATCGTCTTGTGTCCCCAAGTTTTCATAACGTTGCTCAATTCAAGAAATATATTAGCGCTCGTCGATTACAGGGGCGGTTTGTTTCTGACCGCTCGGCGATTTGGGCCTGTTGGTCTGCACGAAGCAACTGTGACAGATTAACAAAAAATGTGTTTATATATATGTGTGTGTGTGTAAAATATTGTAAGCCACTTGCGCGGTTAGGTCTGGCAAGTGAAGGTTCTATGGAAATAAAAGTATACTCTTTTTTCTTCATCTGGATTCAATGAGCTATACCTGTTGTAATATATATACAGATGAAGCAGAGTGCCGACGACACAATTTCTGTAAATGAATTCTGCTCTGTACCATGACCAAATGTAGAAACCGGTGTTGACGCGTATAAATTCACCGGCTTACGCAAACGAATACTACACCTAGTAAATGAAGCGTGACTTAGGCACAAGTTTTAAGTTTTATTTTGTTGCTGCTGCGAGGTGTCACGGCATAATGCGATGTCTCATTTCTGCTGTAGAAAGTAAAACAACTCCACGGGTGTTGTCGAATCAAGGTGCAGGAGCAAAGCATTTATTTATTTAACGAATCTATTACAATTGTTGAGATTAACGATGCATTATTCGAGATGCTGTAAATGCTTTGAAAGTGGTGTACGCATTGTATTATTTGTAATTTTGCTGCTATGCAAAACAACACTGGAGTTAACATCTTGCCACGGTGGTGAGATGTTAACTACCTCGCCTGGTATACAGGAGGTTGTGGGTTCGATCTCGACTCTGACGCCTGCTGTTGTATATTTGGAGTTTGCATGTTTTCCTCCGTGGTCGCGTGGATTTTTCTCTGGGTCCTCCGATTTTTCCCTCCACATTTAGAATCAACGTGCGTTTAGAGTATTTAGCTGTAATAGAACGACCATTTGTGGCCAGGTCGCTTCTGAAAAAGAGCTATACTGTATAGCTCACTAGGTTTTACCTGGTAAAATAAATATAGTTTAGTTTCGTATAGATACACACGCACACACCGTTTGCAAGCGCATGTTTGTTCGTGAATACATGCCATGCTTTTACCGGTTAAAAAAATCTATAAAATGAGGCATTTTCATCCAGGCAAACGATCGTTCATGATGTGATTGAAAAGGAGACCTCAATAATAATGATAGTGACGTAGGATCCGCTGTTGGTGAAAATGTTGTTGTTATTCTCAGTTTGGAGATTTGGGATATGATGCTCGCATCATCAACGCCCATCCACAGTGAGAATCAAACTTTAAAACTCAGAGTGTAATGATGATGTATCTACCCATCAACTCAAAAACTCTTAAGTAAAAAACATGCATCGAATAACCCGTGTTAAAATCGATGTAATTTTATTCAAATATATTGTTCGAATAATAAATTACTTGTGCATGTATGTACGTTGAACTTATTTCGTGCTAATCGGAGGTGTGAGACTGAGTTGTAAGACTCCTTTTCAGGAGGGTCCTGCATTGGGTTTTTATTTTAATATGTTGTCAGTCAATAAATGAGTGTTCATTATATGTGTTTGAAGAAACTAGAGCACCTGGAGAAAACCTCATGCACGCGAGGAGGCAACGCTCTATCCCCATGCAGATGAAAACAGATGGCGATTAATTCGCTTGCTGTACTGCCTTCTCCTGGCGAGCCAGGAAGGGAAATGCACTTCGAATCACACGCGTATGGGAGTTTCACAATATCAGTGTGATCGACCAATTATCTTCAGAACTGATTTTTGTGTTTAAAATGTGTTGTCCTTCCCCCGCAACTCCGATTAGCATGGTTGGCCACGTACGGTGCAAACGAAGTTCAACATCCAAAGGTACATACTTACACAGTGCTGGATGATAGGCCACGTGGGTAGCCACCACTCCGATGCATGGCCCTGGCATTACTCGTGGCCACGATACCCCGATGTTGAAACATAATTGATTCTTGCATCAATTTATGACCCTGAATTTAGACGATAGATAGAATCGCCAGAGGAGCGTATCGCTACATCCCCCCAACCTATAAACTCGAGCACTGGATGTCAGTGACACATGTGCTCACTGAGCAAATATCGTTTGTACCCCCACACTCTTGTCACTTAAGAACAAAATCACGGTAATGTATTTACAAAAACCGGCCATTGCAAGAAGCACATTGTGATGATACATTTACCAAAAAAGCTTTGATCAGCCTCCTTTTGTTTATCCATACCCATTTACAAATGGAGCTTTTTTTTACCCCGTAAAAATAATTTTCAGTTAATTTTTTAAAGATGAAACTAAATAGTTTGTATAAAGAACTAAACATTCTCACTGTTACCTGTCACAGAGCTATTGTAAACAAGCAATACGCTTTAAAAACCTACATCCGAAACAAATATTTCAAGCTGCTGTGCTTTATTAAAATTTGTTCTCCACTTACTATTCAGCATTATAATGCTAAAAGGGGATACTCTCATACCAGGCGCGAATTATAGGAATCCTGAACAAAGTAAAGAGATTTGTGTTTTTTATTGTGTTGTTTACGTGCAACCATAACTGCGTACTAAAACTGCTTTCTTTATTCCCAAAGAGCTTTCATCCATCAAAAAATTTCCACTTGTTAACCAACCGCACAAAAAATCCGGCGGAAAGAGAGATGTGTCAAAATAAATATTGTAAACATCCACTCTTAAAACGCCCCTGTACCCACCGTCACGTCAGGATTTATCATCCCATTTTCTTTCTTCGGGTTTGTAAAAAAAAACCCACATTATAAAAACATCAAGCATTAAATATTTTCTATGGCTTAAGCTACCCTAGTGATGGTGGCACATGCGCGCAGAGAGAGAGAGAGAAAAAAAAAGTTTTAAAACAATTACCATACTGTGTGGTGGCCAGCGCATATGGAATATTTTTTTACGAGATGGATACCGGAGTTTCCCCTGTTAGCCATCCATCTTTCTGCAGAGCTGCATTATGTTATGTTGTTGCAGTAACAGAATAAATGTAAAAAACATCGTGTACACATTTTGCGCGGGGGGGGGGGGGACCTTCAAGACAAGGGCCACCTGCAAGGCTGGTGCTGCTGGTGGACCTGGCCTCTCTTGTGTGAGGGCACTTGCACAGCCTTTGCCACAAACTATGCGGAAACCTAGCAATGAAATTCCGGTTTCACACCTGCGGTGAAACACTTAGCCCTTTGTTGATGGACTCTGGAGATGCTGATGGAAACTGCCGAATCCAAAAAAGCTACTTTCTCTCTTTGTCACCGCTCAGTCCGCATTGGAAGGGGAAAAACCGCACGTTCGTGCCAAACGGCTGAAAGTATCATTAGCATTACGTTTTCCAGCCTCTCCTAACTTTGCTGTGTAGTTGTTTTGTTTGTGATACTCACAGAGGATGTTGTTTTTACAGAGATTCTTAATACTTTCAAGGTGTGCCTTTTTATTCAAATGTAACGCACAGTGCGTACAAATGGATGTACGTCTTGTCATATATATTGCAAGTGGTCAAAAAATATGCGAGAACTTTTCAGCTTGAATGTGCATCTCTCAATTCCACATCCTCCAATATGTCCTCCCTTTCCATTCCTGCCAGACTTCTGACCCACCCATCCCTTTCCTCCCACTCAAGAAACATCTTCTCAAAGATCCCCTTTCGTGGCCCACTTTTTCAAGACCTCTTCCTTCACCCCCCCCACACTACCCCCGAATTTCCCACTCACCCCTAGTTCTCTGCCCCCCCCCCCAACGCACAGCCTCCCTCCGTTCACTTCAACGCCATTCTCTAACCCACCACTTCTTTCCACCGAAAAAAGGTCCCCTTAACCAGTGCCTCACCAGTTTGTTTCCTCCCTTCCTCCAAACTTCAGCAGAGACTGGCCCCCACCACCTCCCTTCCCCTCCTTCTCTCCGAGTTTCTGCCATCTCCGGCCATGGCTGGGGACCACCTGTGCTCAGCAGGGTTGCGAGTGACCTGGGCCGGTTCGGCTCGACTTCGCACGATGACAAACCGTCTGCCCCCCCCTCCCCCGTGAGTGGGGGGCCGAGATGAAACGGCAACGTGGCCGGTGACTCACAAGGGGCACGGCGGCTGATAATCGTAATCAGATGTTGGCCCTGGAATGCGAGCTAGCGGTGGTGCTCAGGCTCTAGGCTACATGACACTTAAAGTTTTTTTTGTGTTTTTCTAGAAAAAAAAACACCCAAAAATATTTTTTACACATTCTTCTTCTTTCTCCTTCTCCTCCAAATGTATCGTCGTTAATGCTTTATATATAAGCAATTTAAAATGGCGCACTTATTACAAAGTAAACGTGAATGATTATGTTCGTTGTATGCGGGTTTGCTTTGTTTCGACAAATTGTCCAGCTAAAGCCACGTTAAATTGGGAAAAAAATTAACATCTGTGTGTGCTTATGTTTATGAAATGCAATAACCACGCATTAAGTAATTTGAATGTAAGCTAACACTCAAAATATAGATGACCTTTATAATATTACGTACATTGGCAATAAACAAAGTTTGCTTTCAAAGTTGACAACTACTTATGGAGCTTTCAAGAATGAAAACATCAATTGAACAGCGTGGCATGAAAACAATAGACTCAACGTGAATTTGTGTAAACTGATTATCTTTCAGCAAACCTTTTTTCCGCTTTTAATTTTGTAAATAGCAATTATGATTTGGCCTTTGCCAAAGAATTCGATGAAACGAACACCCCGTTGCAGTGTGCCGTTGCACCCTGTCAAACAGTGCAAACCCGTGACATTTACACAGGTACTTTTCCCAAATTAAATAAAGCTCTCAACTTTCTCCGCTGTAATTGATATCACTGAGTAAATATGAATAAATATGCCAATGACATATGCGTGACTTCTGCACGTTATACAGAAAACATTTAATGCGACAAAAGAAAAAAAATCAAATCGTCTCTAAAAGTTTACTTTCTTCGCTGCAGTTGATCTCATGAAATAAACGGAGGGTAATTTTTTTTGACG
The DNA here is from genome assembly GCF_965212315.1 of Lampetra planeri. Taxonomy (NCBI): domain Eukaryota; kingdom Metazoa; phylum Chordata; class Hyperoartia; order Petromyzontiformes; family Petromyzontidae; genus Lampetra; species Lampetra planeri. The sequence goes on along the minus strand of NC_136109.1, from coordinate 22,205,705 downwards.
CTACGTGCACATTGATTCTTCTGTATGCTATACGGAGTAAAAAAACAAACCAGCCACAACAAATCTCACAAACATCTATTAACGTGGACTGCATGGGCGCTTGCAGTGCGGAGCTCATGCTGTCGCTAAGGTATGCGCTGAATGTCACAGCGGAAGTTTCAATTCGACAATCATAACAAGAGCATTTGGTGTGGAGGATGGGAGGTGTCGTCGGGTGAAGGGTGAGGGTGCTTGGACCAACTGATTGCGACATCCGCGTTATGCAGTCTACCCGAGACTGTTTAACTTTTTTCACATTTAACTCATTTCGTAGAGAACAACTCTTTCCCCTTCCGTCATTGCACAGTTGTGTCCCAACAGTAACCCCCCCAGCCCCCCCCCCCCCCGGGTACGGTACCAAATTTACAAGTCACCAAACGACACGTGTGAACAACAACAACAAACCAGGCATCGACTCGCAAAGCTTCGATCCACAACTTGGCAACAAGTTTCCAGGAAAGAACGTGGCTACACACGTACATACCTGCATGTGTTGCACATCAGCGCAAAGGAAAAGTTGCAAGGAGCCCCTCTCTTGCTATACAGAAAAAAAAATACAGAGTTCCGGAGTGGAATACGGAGTCCACCAATTGATTAAAAAGTCACAAAAGGTAGCGGCTACGAAAAGTTTAACCCACTCTCGAGTTTTTGTTGTTGTACAATTTAAAAAAAAACAAAATTTTATCGGTGTGCAATGAAACTACGATCAGTGATGATCATCAAACAGCGCCGCAAGAGAAACCTGTTCACAGCGGTTGTCTATAGATTTATTTATAGATAGACGGCAAAAAAGTTAACCGTTATATATTTATTTATTACAATATTTCTCCCCCGCCCTCCCTCATCCCCCCCCCCCAACGATTTACCATATTCACATCGCAGGGCGCAGAAGTCGCTTGCAAGGAGGATGGAAACGCGCCGTCTTCCTCCAGACACCCACCAGCAACTTCCCCGCCTGCCCACCCCCACACCCCCCCAGCTGTCCTCCCTTCTTCGTCTTGTTGTTTTATTGTTGTTCTTCCTCTTCCACCCTTGTCCACCTCTTCTCTTCTTCTCGCCTCCCTTCCAAGCTCACGGATGGCAGGAAACAAGAAAGCAACTCTGTGCTTTGGGGCGGGCGCTTTAAAAAAAACCAACAACTATCCAGTGACACGCTCAGGGATGATACGAACGCAACAAGCTACCACTCCAACAGAGCTTGAACATACACCAATACTGAAACAAACTCCAAAAAATCCCGTCTAACCGAACAAAGAAAAAGTTTAACTCGTGTTCCTTTTTTTTGTCTTTTACAATCTTTTGAGTTCAATGTTAAATAATCGATACAAGTGTCTTGGTACCCTACGCCTGTCTGTCTGCGTGTCTCTCTCTCGGCGTCCCTCCGTGTCTCCCCACGAGATGTGCACGCAGGTCTGGCGCTGGAGCACAGCTGGGGCGATCAAGACAAGCGCGCAGATGAAGGAAGCCAGGCAGCGGTCACGCAGCAGCGACGCCGGCTCTCTCTCTCTCTCTCTCCCCTCGTCTCTCCCAGTCTCTCTCTCTGTCTCTCTCTCTCTCAAGAGTCCCTAAGAGGTCGGCAAGCTGGCGTAGCAGTAGTGGCGGCAGCGAGCCGGCTCGAACGACTGCGAGCGCGCAGCAGCAGCACGAGGATGCGGACGTAGCAGTCTCGCAGCGGGCACGGGGAGCGAGCAACGCGTTACCCAGGAAGGGCTCGGGCGAGTCGCACGGGGAACAAGGCGACGCCGCTAACGAGGGGGGCTCACCCCGCCACGCTCGCTCCTGCTGGGATTAGGGACGCCGGTGGCGGCGACTTTCATCTGTTTGACCGGCTTTAACGCGGCAAAGCCCGGCTGAAGGGGGTCGCGGAGAGTCACAGCTGCGTTAAAGGCTGGGGAGGAAGGCGGTGGCGTAGAGAGGAGAAGGAATGGGGGGGGGGTAGAGAGGTTGGTGCCGGTGGTGGTGGGGAGGGAGAAGGGGAAGCAATAAGGAGCAAGAAGGGGGTTGGTGGTGGAGGTGGTAGTGTTGGTTATACTGTTTTGAAAGTTCAAAAAAACGTAGCATTCCGGGCCCAGGAATATGTATTTCAGTGCTCTGTACCATTCGTGCTTTGTTGCGCTACGGGGCTCTTACACACACACTTGTATCTGTGTGTCGGGATGTGTGTGTGTGTCAGTGTGTGTCTTTGTGTGGGGCGGTGTGTAAATATCGCCACGAGGGAGACGAAGGCGGCCTGGCATGGTGTTGGCCAGCCCACCCCCCTTCGTGTGCCGTGACAGCCTTCACAGTCGCTGCTCGCTAACAGCACTTGCTCCAACAGTCTGTTAAAGGCTATACGGGGGATCTTTGTGTGTGTGTCCGTGTGTGGCTGTGTGTCCGTGTGTGCGTGTCACAGTGAGCTCACCCCCAGTAAATGTGCCACCGTCACCGCAACAAAATGAGGGCTGTCAAGCCAAGTGTGAAGGTGATTTTTTGACTCTCCAACTTAACTCGTTGCATCTCAGCCGCTTCTCTTTTCGTTGATTCATTTATATCTCGTCGCCACTCTCCGTCCTTGTTTACTGGCCACCGTGTTTGTGTGTGGCGAGTCGTTTACGAAAGAGAAGCAAATGTCCTTTTCTTCGACGAGTATTATTCATACGATGACACACGCCTCTGCGATTGCGACTGCTTTGCGCGCGTCTGTTATGCATGAGCGTGCGTGTGTGTGTGTGCGTATTTATTGCCGTGTGTGTGTGTCAGCGTCCCTAAGGATACGACAGGAAGCGCCAGAAAGCCGAGCCTCAGCACCCCGCGGGCTGGTCGGCTTAGTCTCGTCGTGATGATGAGCGCGCCTGATGTTTGTCATCAGCACAGAGTTTTTTTTTAAGTTCACAAACATGGCATCTCCTCCCTCTCGCACATCGTTATATATATAAAAAAAGATGTATAATCTTGATTTGAAGCTTTCGTGACTGCAGGAATATATATTATTTGGTTCTTTCGGTAAAGTCACGTAGGTATAAAATAAAATGATTTATTTTACATAAGAAGTATTAACAAAAAAACGCCCACTCACCCGTGCCTTCTCTTGTGCGAGAAGTTCCACGCTTAAACCACGGGGTTGACCCCGTCGCGTTCGCCCCACGTGCGTGTTTATCGCTCGTGATTATGAATGAACAAAACTTGCCCCGCGTGTTGCCACCGTAGACGGAGCACACCCAAACGGGAGAGCCAGTGAGAGAGAGTGCGGGGAGTTCCTCCGCGTCTCCCAAAGAGACGTCAGGTGGTGGGCTCATCTATGCCACACGCTGGAGGGAACATATTCTTAGGTTTTTTCGGTAAAGTCACGTAGGTAAAACATCAAAATTAATGAAAATAAAATAAAACAAAAATCACGACGTTTCGGAGGCAACACAAGTCTCCGTCATCTGGTGGGACCGTCACAGCCGAATTAGCTGCATCAAGTGATGCATCAAGTGATGCAGCTAATTCGGCTGTGACGGTCCCACCTGATGACGGAGACTTGTGTTGCCTCCGAAACGTCGTGATTTTTGTTTTATTTTATTTTCATTAATTTTGATGTTTTACCTACGTGACTTTACCGAAAAAACCTAAGAATATGATTCCTTGCAGTCACGAAAGCTTCAAATCTAGAATTAACACTGGAGGGAATTCCACGTTTCCATGACAGCGCCGTGTATCCACCCAGAGGCCAAACCGCTGTTGACCGATTTTCACCACGCAAAAGTCCTAAGTAAGCATTTTATTTATCGAACTCGGCAGGGATTATTGGCCCAGTCGATCAGATTGACACTTGGCAGGGATTTCAAACGTAAGACTGTCACAGCACCACCGGGGCACGATACGCACCGCGCAGCTCGAGAAGAGGACGTCACATTCGTGTTTTTTCACCGTGCGACGAGGAGGACGAAGTAATGCAGCGGCGCGGTGCCGGGTGTTGTTGACGATGGTGATACGATGACTGTAGTGATGTCTAAGACTTCGGTGTTCACTGTCTCCACCAATGTTTGCGTTGTCTTTTTTTTCTTCAAACGACATTTTTGTGCGCGTGTGTGTGGCCACCCCGTCGCCCGGTTGGGGCTCCGCGGTGGCGAGATGTTAACGACCTCGCCTGATATGCAGGAGGTTCGTGGGTTCAATCCCGATCCCAGTTTGCATGGTGTTTCTCTCTCCCCGTGGGCCCGTGGATTTGTCTCCGGGTTCTCCGGGTTTTCCCTTCCACATTTAGAATCGGCGTGCGTTCAGAGTATCCGACTGCTATAGATTTCCACGCGATAAGCCACTTCGATGAGCGATCATTTGTGGCCAGGTCGCTTCTAACAAAGAGCTCTATAGCTCAGCGGTGGGCCTCACCTGGTAAAATACCAAAACATAGTTTAGTTATAGTGCTCAGAGGGTGCGCGCCGCCTCGGGACAAGACCGCATCGTGGTTCTCCTTGGGAGTCGGACAGGGGCAGGGTGCGGCGGGCAACTCCCACCTCTTCCCTCCCTTCACCAATCCCTCTCCTCCCGCCCTCTGTGTCCTTCTCTAAAACTTTCTCAGCACTCAACTTCTCCCCCCCCCTCCCTCCACCACCAACTACTCTCCCTGCTCCCACTCGTTCCACTGCGTCCCATTCCTCCCACTCGTTCCATCCTCCTCTCCTCCCCAACTTCTTTCGTGTACCCCACGCGCGCGGTGCCGTTGTTTGTGTCAGTGGCATGGACGTGTGTCATGCGAATATTCCCGTAAATTTGCCACGGGGCGATGGGCGGAGGAGGAGCGAGCAGGCGACCGCCCCCCCCGCTCCCCGCGAGATTGTGAAGTCTTCGTGAGTTTCCGAGTAGTGCGTGAGTCTCCGTGCGAGCGCTGCGTTTTTTCACGAGCCCCTTTTGTTGAAAGGGTCATCTCGGTGTTCACCGCGTCGCAGACAGAGCGGCGACGCGTCACTTGTAGGAAAAAGAAGAAGAAAACCCCCACAAGTACGTGCTGATTTCCCCAGCACCCCCCCACCTCCCCAACAACAAAAAAATGGGTGGCAAAAAGCAACGCACGCACGCACTTATAGAGTACAGACAAAGATACCCCAGGAAAGCCTTTCGACGTGTTGTTGAGGCACGTGCTGTGAGGGGGGGGGGGTTTGGTGGCCAGCGACACGCCGGGCCGCCTTTGTCTCCTCGCAGATGCACACGCTCATCCGCACACGTTCAGCAATGTCCATCGCCATGCAACCAACACTCCCGTTGAGCGCGGGTATCCGTGACTTGCACGAACCTTGAACGCCGGATTGGGTGACTGGGCCACAGGTCCTCCCCCCCCATCACCAACCAACGCTGATTGACTCAGCTGCTTTGAGAACCCGACTACCGATTTTTAATGGAAATGTATTATATCCATTCGCTTCGGGGAAACGAACAATACCCTCATGGGACCTCCTTTGCCAGTACCAAAATATGAGAATAGGTTTTCCCCTTTTTTCTGGCAACAAAACAGGTGTTAAGATGTTAAAACACCAAACTGAAACCTTTTACAAGGAATCATGTCTGCATTAACCACAATACTTGTGGTCAGAATGCGAAAAAAACATACTCTGATAATATATGCATTGTCCTTGAAACTGATTGGTCCACACCAGAGACAGCTTTCTTTTGAGCCTAGTCTCAAAACGGTGTTAGACCAGAGGACGCCGAAACAACAATACCTATTTAATAATACAGTACAGTACTATCAGTTAACGGCACCTGTTCAGTAATGGTATCAATGTCTGTGTTTTTTGCGGTTTGGTTATTGTGAATAAAAGCAGCTTAATTCCGGAATGATCATGATCACCACTTCAAACGCGCATGCTTTTAATTAGAACGATTACAACTTAATGGTCGTTATTACAATTCACCGCGCATTGTTGATGGTGTTGTTGTTGCACGTGCTGTGCCTTGTTTTATAATTTTATATCGATTGAGTACAAGTGGTTAAATATGATGTCGTTCGTCAAAACAACGTTGAGGTGCAATATCAGAATCTGAAATTAATCGGTGATGCCGTGTTGGCAGAAACATTAACACAAAAAACAACACCACCCCCCAAAATGTACAAAATAACAAAAATAGACAATAAAATGTACCCAATAAAAATATAGACACAATAAAATGACCACAATACCGTATATTATATTTTGGGGGGCAGTGTTGTTGACGAGTGTGTTGAATATCATCCTTATAGTATGCATCATTTTTTTGTTTTGATGATACAGATTTTCTACGTGTTGTGTCTATGCTGATATGTGCGCGGCTGTTGTATAGGAGGATTGTCTCTGAGTGTACTCCCAACCCGGGTTGTGAATAAAGGGATTTGAGTGACTCACTGAATAATGTACTATTTTTGACAATAGCGGACTGCAAAACACTGTTGTGCGAAGAAGCACACCGGTTCACATGTGTGCACTTGCATCTGACGCTGCATATTTGAAATGAGAGATACGTGTTAAATGCAAACAAAAGCTTCAAAGAAATATCACAGAATGTATTTTTCGACGAATAATAAAAACGGAACTGTGGCGGTTGTAAGCAACGCTCAGACCCCTTAAATAAATTGAACCGCGCACGGTGAAGGAGGCTGTGGAACATCAGTCAGCTGCAGGAACGAGATCACACAGACACACACTTGAGGCTCACGGTCAGCTGTGCTTAAACGCATAAAAACACCAATTTGCAGAACAAGGAAAGGCCTTTTAGAGACATCAATCTCACTCTGCCATGGGTGTGATAAACTGGATCCACGTGTTTAAGATTCTTCCTGCAAGTAGTAACACTAAAATTATTATCTAAATTGCCAAACAACATTGTCACCATTCGTTATATTGACCTTATCCGATTTAACAATCTTTTCCATGTAACTGTTGGTTTGTGATCCAAAAAACGTTTGCATGTTACCATGGCTTTCGCTTTCACGTCATAAGCAACGAGGCACACGTGCATGTGATAATACAGCACACTGCAGATATGGCAGTCCAATAACACACCCAGGGGGAAAATAAGACGACAAGCAATATTGTTGATGTTAATTTAAAAAGTAGCATTCGTTTTCTTTTTTCTTGAGCTCGCAATTCAATGCTGGCCAATTTGCTTTGTGACTTCAGAGAGAAAAGTTCGGAACGTAAAGTTGCACTCACCCAAAATGCCCGGTGGCAAAGCTTTGATTCTAATTTCGCCATGATCATGTGACAAGGTCAAGATCGCAGGTCACATGCTTGGAAGTTTGTAGTCACTGAAACTATTCTCTTGGCTGGCATTTTCACCCGGCTTAACGTAGGACACTTTTTTTTGCATACAAAAGTTATGGCCCCTTTCCCACTCATCCACCCTCCAGCATTTCCTCTCTAATTTGCACAGTTTTTAGTGCTTAATTGGTAAAGCCATTCGCTCGCTCGCAGTGTCTTTTGATTGCCACGATCATTTCGTTTAAATACACTACAGATGTCTGGATGCAACATCTGTCGCAACTTTCTCGTGCAGCAGCAGTTTAGAGCCAGCAGGCATCTGTTTGGAATTCATTATTCACCATCACCTAGGCCTGAAATCGACCTCAGCAGAGAAACAGTGGCCTCATTAAAATTAACAGTGATGCATAATATAATTTATACCTTCTTGTGCAGCAAAAAAAACAGTTTTGTAGAAATAATTCCACGTTTTGCTTAGGTAGTAGTTTAAACAATTGACGTCCACATTATAAGTGCAATGGCACGATCGGTATTAGCTATTTTTTACCGCCCGTTCTTAAATATTTTAACAATTTTCAAATCGTTATAACAAAGTCAACAGATGGCATCTTGGCTGTGCTTATGATGGTGGTTTGGAGTTTATATTCCCTCTCAAAGTTGTAATCGCCGAGCCATACATTTTGACTGCTTGTATCTAAATCCACGTTTTGGATGATGGTTGGGGGGATTTTTTCCCACCATTAACTCGCTTGAACAGTTCATTGCTTTTGTTTTGTAGCGTTTGATTGCTGTGCAGTACTACGACTCAGTCTGTTGCTGGAGCTTCAGGGGAAACCCTACATTTAAAGTCTTTGATTCGAGTCAAACTAAACTCCCAAAGGAGCTAATTTTGATAGCCCAGATAAAACAACACACCACAGATGTCTATAATGACGTTCTTGGAGATGAGGAGCTGTGCAAAGAGCACTCTTTGACACACAAGATTTTTCTTTAGCCAGAGCAATTGTGAGTTAACGCAGACAAAATACTTTCAAATGTGCAAATTCTTTTATCTTTTCTTTGTGATGTTTGCGTTTATGCCTTATTAGAATCACGTTGGCGGTTTCCGCCGTTCTCGGGATTTGGTGACAGCAGCAAAAAGGGTGAGAGCCGAACTGAAGGTCGCACAAATTGGCAAGTGAACAAAGGTTGCCCATTTGCCAAATGTGTGACAGAACCCAAGATGATGTATGGCAGGGAGATGTGTATAAATGTGTCAGACACGGATTCAGTGTGTAGTGAGATCAACAGCCTGAGCGCTTGAGGGATGCCCTTGTTGTCCTAAAATATTTAGACATGTTACACGAAAACCCAAACATTTCAATTATGAATGATTTCAATAAAACATTAAACGTATTTGTATTTTTGCCTTAAAATGCCACGTGTACTCATGATTATTTCTCGATAATAATGGCACAGCATTAAAACCCTCATTACTGCGAAGGGTGTTGGAATGAAATTTCGTGGAAGTTTTCATCATGACTTAATCGAACCACAAAGGAAATTCCTAATTTACATAATTGGCTGGATAGAAAATATAATAAATCATTCATTACGCCCTCCCTATTGTAAAATCAGCTTTACGTTCGTTTGTTGACCTTCTTTCGCACCGCACGGAGCCAACCGCGTCAATCTCACCTCTGATTTGTGTCATTGCATCACTGTCATCATCGTCGTCGTCTGCTGCTGCATACGCAACGTAGTTGTCTTTGTTGTAGAATTAGAAATGTGCATTTTAATTGTGTTTCACGATCTGGTACTCTATTTTTATTTGCATGCACTATTCTCCATGGTGAAGGAGGTTTTACGTTCATGCCCACCTCACAGCCCTAGCTCTGTGACAGCCTAGAAAAAAGGTTTCCAAATTTGCAACCTGCTCCGTGCTCACCCTTGCAGTTGAACATATATCCTGATCAAATGTATTATATTATGCAACAACATAGTTCCCTAATGTCTATTTAAGTTTGCTATATGGTGTATGATTAAAACACAGCTGCTGGGAATTGTATTAGCATAAATATTATTTTCAAATCCCATTTACTCTACATATTTAAAGGCTTGGATAAAAAGTTTGGCTCCCCTTGTGATTAAACAGTTTAATAAAAGCAGGCCCCCGGTGTGAAGGATTGTGTTCCTTGCATGTGATAGCTATCGCATATGTTTTTGTTTTGTAACATTTAAATTCCACTTAGTAAAGAAACATCACTGTTGAGAAAACAATTCTATTTTTAACCGGTGAACATTTTTAAAACGTATATGAATGACTCAAATCCACCGTACATTTAAATGACCACATCACCTTCGAATGCGCCCGTTGGAGTGACATTTCGAAAGCTAGGCAGGGCTAACACGAAACTTGGGTTGGGGGGGGGACCAGCATGCATTAACAGGTGTTATAGGCTGCCGTGGGGCTACGTTTTTTTTTACTAGAGGGGCAGTGCAGCAAAATACAATTGTTGTACTGTATTATGCTTACCCGTCTGTGTTTCCCACCTTCCTGTCACCTACGCCAACCAGGGCGCTGAAGTTGAAGCATGGTGAAATAACCACCGTCACTCACACGGTGTGACGAGACCCTCACCCAGCAGTGGATTGACGAAAGGGCATTTGACGTGCACAAAAGTTGCTAAGCAGGAGCGTACTGCTTTTTTTTATATTTTGCCCGTCTTATTGACAGTGGGATACTTGTAGGCGTATGACAACTCTCGCTTTATGGCCTTCAACCTGATATCGCAGGCGGTGTGTGTTTGCAGACACACAAAGGGGAGTCGGCCGCAGCCTCCCATTGCCAAGAGGGACAATTACTTTGGCAATTTGGTTGTGTTTAGGAGACACTGAAACATTTTGGACTTAAAAGCGGATAACAGCGGAAGAAAATCACAGTCCCTGGAAGGTGCAATCCATCTTTGTTTCCAAAAGGAACATTCAGGTCACTCGAATGCAACGTTTTGGTTAAACAATATTCACTGCCGCCACTGCAACTGACTCAATCTATTTTGGTCAAACACGAGGTCCGCCGAGGCCATGACACAACCTCCCGTTCATTTGTAATCCCTCCTAAAGGTTTCCGTCCCATGTCTTTACTTTATTTCCTTCTCTGCTGTCTCTTCTGACCAGCGTCTGAAAGAGGGTGGGGGCGGGGGGGGGGAAGACCAATTCAGACAGAAATTAGAATCAAAATCCTGCGATATCAGTAATTGTGATTCCGTCGGTGTACAAGGTTGTGCGAAAGGTTACGCAACCCGCTTAATCACATTTGTGCTCCAGATACATTCTGAGCTCCAATAACCACCAAGCAGATTGAATTGATAATGATGATGATAATGATAATATAATAACATGCAATTTTAACTTCTAGTTATATTTACGAAACATTACCGAAAACAGTTAAAGGAAAACAATCGATAAAGCGTTGCGTGTTTTGATTGATTTTAGTTAATTTTTTTGTAAATTGTTGCAATTTTCCTCCTCTCGCCCGACACTGCGCGATCAACGATCACGTGTGGCGAATATTGTTCCCTTCTGACGTTCCTGCGTGTCGGAGGCACAATGTGCAAATGGGGTCATTATAGTTTTAACTGGCTGAATTATTGATGGGGGGGATGGGTCAAAGGAAGAAGAGACCTTCAGACTGTTTAAAATCATTAACCCTTCCTCTATTGAATTTCCCTAGAAATGCTGCTTATAAAAAAAAATATACACTTACCGTGTTTACTCCAATTATCGGACGTCTACTTAAATGGGTTGAAGTTATTTAAACATTTAACAGCATCCCGTGTCCGTCAATTGTGTAAGTGAGACACCGTGGCATCGAAGCGACATTGCTGTAATTTATAGTTGTTTTACCATGCATATACACGTGCAAGGTGATGTCCACAATGCTGAGTGAAACACTCATACAGAACAGGATGGTCTTCATTCAGGACATGCCAACATTTCACTGGCAACCAAAAGAAATTGCGGTAAACCAACATTTCCGCCGAGAAACTGAATTACTGCACGAGAGAAACAGCGGCTAGAAGCATTTTGCCCATTGATGAATAGTTGTAAATATTTGCCAAGGTAAATGTTCTCTTTGCTAAAAATGTGCGTATGTTAAAATATGCATTGCTGCTTAAACTCTGGCGACTGAAAATTAAAAGTTACGTCCTTTAAAAAACAGTAAAATCCTTCTCACGATACATTTAAAATATATATATTTGTGTTGATGTGCTCTTATTTATGCACTTTGGCATACATCCACAAAATATGCACATTGCATCTTTGGAATGACAATGATTGAAGTCAACCTGACCAAATAACTAAACGTGGAACACTTGCATCGAAGTCTTCGTCGCCATCGTTACGTTTAACCCCGTCCCAAGCGATTTCACACACTGAGAAATGAAATCAACAGCCGATGAAAGAAACTGATTACGTAAACCATCTAAGTGCAGTGACAGCAAATTCGAGCTTAAGGAAGATTTTACAGTGCCACATTATGTGCAATGAGGTTGGTTTTTTTTACCCCAGCATCTGCTCTCTTCTGCACACATACAGGTGGAATGGCATGAATGATGTCACGTGTTGACAGCCGTCCTACCAGGCAATATGCACAACAAACGAGTGGCCAAAAAGCACTCACTGTGCTCCTCACATACCAACAACTACTTGGGCGGCCTATCAGCTGTAAACTGCTGATGATGACGTCTCGTGTGTAATCAGCACCCCCCCACCCCCCACAGAGAATCCCCTTGGGAGTGTTAAAGTACAATCTATACCATCAACGCTGCAGTGAGAGAGAGAACGAGGACCCATGTTCCTAAGGAAAAGAAAAAAAAGTGCTGAGCTAAATCCACATTTTTTTCGACGAATAGACCCACCACCTTCAAAAGCACTGTCGTCCATTTGTTTGAGACCCGTTGGATGACGGTTTGCAGATAGCCAATCACTGGCTGATTCCCCTCAAAGAAACAAGTCACTTACGATTATGTTTCATTTTTATTATTTTATTTTTTCCCTTCTACGTGACTTTACCGAAAGAACCAAGAAGATGAATCCCTGCAGTCACGAAAGCTTTAAATCGAAAGATTATGTAATTGTTTTCCCCATTGATTGTATCCCCGGTTGTAATTTCAAGCATCATTTCATGAGATAAAGAATCCATGCAGAGATCAAGAGTAACCCCAACATGTCGATGGAAGCAGACATTTCAGAACTACTTCCGAGTTCCTTTCAAGTGCTCTTTTATCCATACTCTGAGGCAGCACTTGCCATACACCCTGCTACAGAGTATAACAGTCAAAGCGATGCTTTTAATACTCAGGGCTGGAAATTGGCCAAAGTAAAAAAGTCTAGTTTATATGAGGAGTGTTTTTGTGCAGTCATTGGTGACTGACCTGAGACCATACAATTACTCTATCCGAGAACCCGGTTTTAATCATGGGCAGCTGCCCACATTCAGGTTCAAAAATCTGACCTCTGAGGCACGATTCTGAATTTTAAAATTGACCAATTTTTCGCGATGCCATGATGATTTTGATATTTATTTCACCACATATAAATTCCGTTGGTAACAGTGTTGCAATACCATGCTAGTAATAGGGAATGATAAGTGTGTACACTAACATAAATTTGAACTGAATTGTTGTGAATCCTCTGCTGGATGAAGGCCTCGCCATTCTGAGTCAGTCATGGAGGTTGTGTGACCATATTCCAACACGCGTTACCATGTGAGTTGAAGTGGAGGGTGGAGGAAAGCGGGCAGGACCGATTTGGATATTACTCACCATTTACGTTAGCTGTGGTCGGAAATCAAACTCGTGTCGCTAGGTTCAGAGCGGAGTAAACTATCCATTGCATCACCTCTCTTGCCCCAAGCAAAATTCAAAACAACACAAACTAAAATGACTGGCCAAACATCCCAAGCAGGTCCTGTCTAAAAAAAAAGCCAAACGAGTCTTGAGACTCACAGAGACTTTCCTCGATGAATAGCATAATTACTCTTTGGTTCTTTCGGTAAAGTCACGTATAAAGATAAAATAATAAATAAAAAAATAGCATACCTATGCTATTTTTAAATTATTTATAATTAATTGATTATAATAAATTACAAAATTATAATAAATAAAAAATAGCATACCTATGCTATTTACTTATTTATTATTTTATCTTTATACGTGACTTTACCGAAAGAACCAAAGAGTAATTCCTGCAGTCACGAAAGCTCCAAATTAAGAATAGCATAATTATGACTATTTAGCATTATTATGAATGAGCACGTGCGGCAGAAGCACTGTGGAAAAGTAAATAGGAATTGGTCGGGAGTGGCAGCTCCGTGGCACACAGTGGAATACGGGGCAATCAGTCGACGCACAGCAAGATTGATGGCGGCAGGGTCGGAGGGCATTTGCGGGAAATTATCTGTCAGGCGCTTCCACGCTGGTGTCGCCAAGAATTTAGGCTCATGCTGAGAAGGTGCGACGATTGACCAGGACGCGAAAGCAGAAGCAGTTTGACTCGAGGCCTCAAATGGACTACGTGTGGACTAAATGTTTTGCCGATGTTCTTGGAAATTTAGATTGCATGGTTATCGTCGTTTATTTTGTATCCGATGTTTGTACGTTACGTTTGCCGTCCCAAAAGTAAAGGTTTTATTATCGCTCTTCCTCACACCACCCTTAGTTATTCTTCATTATGCCTCATATTGTTCCAAAATACCAAGATGTTAATTTTTCAATAATCTACATTCGTGAACGAAACTTTGTGCAACAATTTCAGCTATTTTAATAACACACTAATTTGAAAAGTATGAAACAAAAAAAATCACAGCATTTGTAAATCATTTAAACCGTGCTCATAATGGCATAACTTTTTAAAGATGATAGTGCAATACTGTAATTGTATGTCGAGCAGCATTTTTGCATTCCCAAGGTCGTTAAGTTGCTCGTGCAAACATCTGTTTATGCCTTGACCTTCACCAGTGTGACCTTGAAATTGGACCTACTTCTAACGAAAATATTTTGCCTGAATCAAAAACGAAATTGATTAATGGACCTACTTTTTTTTGTTGTTGCTGTGGCTTGGTCACCATGTCTGGGTATTTCAAACCGGGCTAAGCACCAACTCAGTCTAGTTTAAGCACACAGTTGAGTCTACTCTGTATTTTGTCCATTACCTGTCCACCATGTGTTTTCCAGTGATGGAGAATTAATGATTACGACACTTGTATTGCAGTCGTTTCCATTTAGAGACACCTGGTCGGGAGATCCAGAAAGTACGTAGCGCACTGTCCAGATTGCCTGAACTGGACTTTTTGTACTCCACTTAGACGCCAAATTCTCTGCTTGGTGTTCAGCGCTGCAATGCCAAACCAAACAAAGTAAACCTGACTTTCCAACTCAGGCATACTTTTACACCCGCAATTAGTAGGCCAACTCCTGTGCTAAAAACTATAACATTGGCCCACTGTTTTATAGACGTGCAAGACAACGGAAACTATAAAAAAAACTTGCCTGGCTCCCAAAACAGATACAATATAGGTGAAGATGTGGATTAAAATGTGTTATAACTGCAAAATGCTTCGAGCTACAAAGCTGACCGCTGACACGTGTTTCCCCATTCATGGGTCTGATTAAAATTCTCCAGCTGCACTTTCGGAGCCCAGAGCTGACTCAAAACATGTTTGCCCAAGTCCAATGATGTGGTCCAAACAGAGTAGATCTCTTCTTCTAAAGGCACTGATGTTGCATACAAATTTGATTCAAATCCGTCCAATGATATAGTTTTGCCAAATCGATGCTTGCAGAAAGAACCCTCTTTTAGAAGCTTCCACCCTGCCAGAAAAAAAAAATACTCTCTTAACAATCGTAAAAAAGTCAAAGTAATTTTCTGTTCAAATAAACATTGAGGCGATACTCATCTCTCATTTACAGCCCTGAACCAGTGGTGGAAATCCTCCATTCCTATGACGGGGGTGAGCTGATCCATTGGACAAGCCCCGTTGACTTCCCTGAAAATGCTACTCATTTTGTCATCCCTGGATGGGATGATGAGCAAAAATTCAGCCCCTAACCGGGATTTAAACTCGCAACCTTCCGATTGCGAGCCGACCCACTTCAACCACGAGGCCACCTCATAACAATGCAATGCACATTCATCAGCTTGTGTTTTGCCGTCAAAAACCGTTATCTTTTAATTGGAGTCCATGAGGCCCCTCCACCGATCACGCCCCAAGAAATGTACGGAGCGGTCGTTTAAAGACACCCACATGTACGGTTGATGCCCATGTGGTGTGTGGCCTCCTGCAGCATTCAGAGGAAGCACATGGAAAGTATGGCAGTAAAAGTCCCGGGCATTTTGCTTTAACATTCATGTGCTGAGAACACTGTCATGTGTAAGTGCTGATGCTGGTAGCTTGTTCGGACTGCCTGCTGTGCCAAGTGCTGATGCAGACGTGCGTGCGTTAGCAGCTGGTCCAGGAACCCATGCCCCCCTCTTATCCCCTGGACCCCTCCCCTTGCCAACCCAAGAAGCGAGCCACCAATACACTGCGCGAGCCTCTCTTCTTCACCCCCCTCGGGGAAGGCCCCTACACAGATCTACCCCGCAGCTCATGCCCCCCCCCCCCCGAGGCTACCAATGATGGATGGGGGTCAGGGCAGCAGGTAGGCCAGAGCAGAGGGGGGTCGGGGCCACAACAGCTGGTATTAATAGCACAGATCCCACTGACTCCTGTAATTCTTTTGAGGACATTGTTAACAAAGGAGGTTCAGAAAAAGTCACGGCAAGTTCCATTTTTTGTTGCTGTATCAGCAACACAGTTATGATAGTGGCGTGACTACATTGCAGAATTACACCACCCATTTTATAAAGGAGGTTAATAATTATATGGTTAAGATTTAATGCCACTTTTTAAAGTTACAAACATATGAATAATGTAAGATTATATTACAATTCCAACAATATAATTCAAATGATAACATATAATGCATTTTTTTAAAGAACAAATAACATTGGTTTATACATTTTTACAGTTTTATTTATTTATTACAGAATAAAATTAATAACTTAAAGGCAGCGACACACATCATTATTTCGGCAGCAGTATCTAATTAGACATGCAGTTGAGCAAAATCGTAAAAACATTTGAAATGCCCCAGTTCCATTTCTGGTCGGTATCTTCTTAAATGCAAACCATTTTAAAAAGTAGTTTTTGCCTTTCAGCCCTGCATAATAACAGCACAATATCAACGCACAGATGTCGCACATTGCACATCTCAGCATTTCCTTGACAGCGGAAATATCAAAAGCCAAAGTGGTTCCTTCCTCAAATGAACACTGGGACGGCGATCATTTCCCTCATCTCAGCCTCGATCCAGAAATGGAAATTCCACATTCCTATGAATGGGGGGGGGGGGGGGGGGGTAACACTTTCCATTGGACAACCACTGTCGACTTTCCCATAACGTTGTACTCTTTTTGTCAAACCCGGATAGATGATAGACTGAATCAACCCCCAAACAGGATTTGAACTCACAACCAATTCGGAGAGCCTCAATGCATCTCACGAGTCTTTTTCAGCAGGGCCCCTGAAAATTTTTAGCAAAAGGGGGTAATGCATATTTAACTTCTTTTGCACCATACATAGCAAACCGTGCGAATCGGATTACTATGTAAATTCCAAACGAGTAATTTGCGCATATTTTTTCTTCATAATTGGTACATTTGGATAGAATTAAATCAGTGTGATAACATTCAAATTTTTCCCATTCAGTATCTGTACTTTGTCCAGCTTAAGATACAGGAGTGTATTGATTTCATAACACATTTCCACACCGGTACAGGTGACCGGCAAAGAACGCAACACACTCTTTAATGACAATCAAACGGGCACAGTTTTTTTTTTCTGAGCCCAGCCTGAGTTATGATAGTGATTGCAGGAAAGCAAAGTTTAACTGTAATTTATGAGCGCGGATTTAGTGCTGAATCTGTCACGTATGCTGTAATCACTGAGAAGCTTAACCTCCTGGCTCCATTAACTTCCCTTCTTCCCGTTCAGTTGCTGAGCGTGGCTGAGGCGGCGCTAGTAAGGAGCCGCCCGTGCGTCCTTCGCTCGCCATACATCACTGCCAGCCCACAGGCCCGGGCCTCTTCATCACGAGTGGATGCTAGAGTCGGCTGAGCCAGCTGCGAGCGTGGCGGTCACCCCTGGCCCACCAACCCAAGCGCAATTCCCTTGCGCGCTCGCCACTGGTGGCCCATTAGTTCGTTTGAATTGCGCCTTCGCAAACAAACAAATAAGTGATAACGTAACGAGCGGTCATTTGTCTTGTGATGCTGGTCGCTGGCTGAAAAAAGAAGAAGCCCAAGACGTAACGGTTTTAACTTGATTTGGAGCTTTCGTGACTGCGGGAATTACTCTTTGGTTCTTTCGGTAAAGTCACGTAAAAAGAAAAATAAATTAAATAATTGCATACGACGTTTCGATTGCAACACAAGCAACCGTCATAAGGTACGAATGAATGAGAAAACAAACCGAGTAAACTTAAAAAATATAATGCAATATAGCACAGAGAGTCGGCTAACGTAACGGTTTGCTGTGCTGTGAAACAAAACCATAAAAATACTCACGTTTGAGCGTTGTGATATGACGTGAAAGACGATCGTATGAATCGGAATGCGATAGTGCTGTGTGATCTGATAAGTGTCTAAGTGAGCTTTGGGTAACAAGGAAAGATGCTATTCTTGCGTATGGCAATATGTACTCATTGGTTCTTTTGGTAAAGTCACGTAGATGAAAATAATATTAATAATAAAATGAAAATAACTATTTTCATTTTATTTATTTTTTTCATCTACTTGACTTTACCGAAATGACCAAAGAGTATGGATCCTTGCAGTCACGAAAACTTCAAATCTAGAATATGCCAATATGGTTCAGGAGCTGAATTCCCACGTTTGATGTCTGTTAGCCACGACGAGAAAACTTCGATAGAGCATTCGTGTAGTTTGCTATTCCTCTGCTCAATGAGTGCAGAGTACAGTTGTTTACTACTGTGTGATATATATTTAGTCAGGTCCTGTAATTTTCATATCAGGGCTCTACGACACATTCGACCACTATTGAGTTGTGACAAAGCCAACACGGTGGCGTGTGGAATAGTATCGACAAGGCTCCATTATTGCAACTCACTACTCTATGAGACGTCTGGCAAAAACATTACCGAGCTGCAGTGTGTACAACAACATTTTTTGGCACGTTTCGTGAGAGGTACTGCAAGATCCGACCATGTCCGCCCATTGCTCACTGAGCTGCATTGGCTTTCGGTTTTAAGGTCGCACTCATTACACACAAACTCTTTGGTTCTTTCGGTAAAGTCACGTAGGTATAAAATAAAATAAGTTAAATTACGACGTTTCGATCGCAACACAAGCAATCGTCATCAGGTGGGAAAACCACAGCAGTCACGAAAACTTCAAATCGAGATTACACACAAAGTTTTTGCCACAAATGAACCACAATACCTTGCGGATCTCGTCAAGGAGCATAAATCATCACGCAAACTCCGGTCATCCTCTCATTGGCTTTTGGCTAACCATCAAACTGCATCGCGTACTTTGAGATGCACTTCTGCGGCCGTCTGGAAAGCTCTTCCTCCCGACATTAGGAAGCCACTGGAGCTATGCACTTAAAAATTACATTAAAAACTAATGTCTTTAGAAGTGCCTTTTGTGTTTATTTTATTGTCCTTCCCCCGCACCTCTAATTAGCACGGTTGGCTACGTAGGCCGCGAAAGAAGTTCAACATACATACAGAGACACGTATATGGTCTATGGGTTTGTGTTGCATGACCACAATTGCAATGTGGCTTGTCTTTAATGTTCCATTCATGAAGGAGGTGTGGACATCGAGAAATAATCGCTCGTGAAAGTCACAATGGTTAGGATGGTGAGTAGGATGAAAATGTTGTTGCGAATTGATCCGCAATGATAATTCACCGAAGACAAACACCCATCTGAACGGTTTGTCATCACATGGTGCACGGTCATAACCAAATTAAATTATATTCCCACTGGTTTGTCCACAGCAATGTGATTCGAAAACAAGACGAGCCGCCAACAACAACATCATTCGATTTTCAGTGGCTTGAGAACTAGCCCACCGCTTCCGTGTTTGTATACGCCGCATGCATTTCATTTAAAAGAGTCATTCGAAATCGTGATCGGCCACTTCATCTGTCTCGGGCATGCGACACAACAAGCCCGTGTCCGTTATAATCTCCGCTAATTTATTCTCCCCGCTCCACCGCCGCCGTCTCCAAAATTAACGCCGACTCTGCCCGAGCGATGAAAACTTCTTCCCTTGCGGACACATTTTTTTTTCTTTCGGGGTGCTGCCAGGACTCCCACAGCAAGCGACCGCGAGATTACGCCACACTGAGCAAGATGGATGGCTGTCATTATGCGAGGCAGGTAGATCTTTGGGGGGGGTGGGGTGGGTGGATGGTGGTGGGGGGGGTGGGAAGAAGCGAGGAGTTGTGGGATGGATAGCTCGGGCACCCCCCCCCACCACCAACACCGAGGGCCGAGCGAAACCTCCCCGGCACGCACGGTCGTCCGCCCGGGCTCCCGCCTCTCATTTGCCGAAGCGTGCGGCCGCGCCTGTCCCTCCCTCTAGACACGCGCGCTCTCATTAGCTCCCCTCCCGCCATATGTTGCGCACTCAATTTGTAACGGAGATAAGTGATGGCAGCCTCGCTAAATATTACATTAGGCGCTGTTTTGGCACGAACTGCGTCACTGATATCGGGTAAATAAGGTGTAATTACTGTCCTTGTCTTTCATCCCGGGAGCAAAGTCAAGGGCTGAACTTCACCGAGCTCGTTCCTGGCGGCCTGTGGGATTCGCCGTCTCGACGCTAGTTTGTACCATATGCCCTATTAACAACCTGTTTAGATTGCTTACATTTGATCGGATCGTTTACTGTGCTGTGTTTACCGGTCACGTGGAGAAAAAAAATGATCACGAGTGCATCTTGTTTGCCTAATCTACATAATAGGACGTTCTGAACACACTTTTTTTTAAACAGTACTCTCAGACGTATAGAAATGTGTCCCTGCGCGTACACTTCGTCGCAAATTGAGCAACGTACAACGCACATTTCTACGTTGCATTTCAATGCGCCGTTGCATTACGCTGAAACGTGTTGACGCATTGGTTAGTGCGTGCGCCGTGAACCGCGTGACCTGAGATCAATTCCCGGCCACGGCTGACATCAGTGGCCAATGAGACTTGAAACCGGGCCCTGAATAGCCGCCCCATCACCAATTCGCATTGACCAGCGAGTTAAAGTGTTTGGAAAACAACCCCCGTGATTTAGACGGCCCGGGGAGGCCTTCATCCAGCAGATGATTAACAAAAGGGATATATATATATCCATTGTTATTTGTTTTATTGTTATACACGTTGACCTGCTCGTGGTGTGTGTGTGTGTGTTATTTTTTGCTGCGATGGAAATGTCTTAAACGAATGCTGTGCCTCGCGCATTGTTTCACACCGACGGTCTATGAGTGCCATTAGAAATCATCGTGTGTGTGTGTTTGTGTTTTACAACAATGGCAATAAAATATCATGGCGTGGCCGAAATGGCGGCGAAAGTGCCGGCGTGCGTCTCCGTTTGTGTGCGGATTTTGAGGTGCGCTCGAGAGCGATGCATTCCTGAGACCATTCCTCTTGAACGGAGACAAGAGGGCTTCTCTCTCTCGCTCTCGCTCGCTCTGCGCACTCTGTGAAAAGTGTGTCGATGTGGCAATGCATCACGCATAACGCCCCGCACTCGCTGCGCTAATGCCTCTTTATTTCCCGTGTAATAGGCTCATCGTAAGCACTCTCCCGTCTCGGATAGCATCGGAGTCGTCTTTAAACACAAACAACTCGGCGATGGGCTTTTATCTTGTACAGCTGTTTGTCTCGTGACATTATTGCTACTACTACTACTACAAGATGCAGCAATGGATCGTGTTTCTGCCGAGGGTTGTGCTCCAGAAACGGCCAACACAAAGCAGAAAGGATATTAATTGACCTGCTTCGTAAATTGTCTTCAACAACACGAGCACTTGAATAACACAATAGAAGTTAGTTGTGTACAATGAAGAGTTTAAACATTCTAGCCCATGACAATAGCAGGCACTTTCTTAAATGTAAAACTACTGCATGTTCACCTTAACAGAGAATGTTCGAAAAGAGTAATTTTCCCTTTAATACATTATTCCATTTTAATGAATCACACTCATGCCTCAACAGAGGTGACCTGATATCCGTTTGAGCCTGGGAAGGGAAGTAATGCTGTTTTGTGTTCCTCACGATAGAACACGTTACTTGATTTCAATCACTCCTGGGAACTAGTTAGTGTAACCTCGACATCTTCCAAATCCATCCCCTATATCTCACCCAACTTCGGTTATATGAATCTTACACGAACATTCATTTCCTACGTATGCTTCCATAACTCACGTTACGATGCAAAATTAATTATTTTGGGTTGGCTCGTGTAGGTGTAACTATATTTCTCATTGACATTATAATCTAACCCCCCCCCCCCTAAAAAAAATCAGAATGAATGATATCCACATTTGTGGGTTTGTCATTATTCCTCATTTGGGCCCTTAGTCTGTGCCTTGTCGCTCAACTTCGTCAGTCCTCATCTGTCCCTGGAACCTCGCCGAAAGTTAGTTTCTCCTGTAACAATTAGACATTTAATGTATATACAAATAAGGTTGTTGTGCGTATGTGTGTGTGTTATATTGGGCGAGTAGATTTTGTCAACCAAAATACTGTCGCAAATGCTCAGTCTTACCGGTGAGCGTTTGTGACAGCTTAGGGCTCACTGACAAATGTTGCCGAACACGCAGAGCGCTGTCCCTGTGCACGTGGCGTACGCTGGCTCCGTCCAGCGCATCCAATTTGATTAACAATGGCGCAAAAAAATCGCCTTGATATTTTGAAAATGTCAGGGAAACAAGAATTAGAATACAGTACGCATACTGTGTAGAAACACCGCTCTCAAATTAAACCTGAGCCCTCTTGCAAATCTGGATTCACGACGCACTCTCGGATCAGGTCCCTCTCCTCACTGTTAGCGATTTAATGGCTTGTACCTGTGCGCCAGCACCCTTGCAGAGTTAATGAGCATCTCATATGTAAGTCATTGGTTTTGCGAGGGGTGGGGGGGGGGGCGCGGGGGCAGAGATTCCTGTACGGTTTTTGAATTTAATTGAGCCGGACACGTGGAGTTCAATGCGAATTGCACCCCGTGTGAGCAAGAGAAACTTTTCAGTGCCACCAGCATTACTTATTAATTTCCCTCCGTGTGGCGGTCTTAATCCAGAAGCGAGTTACATCAGCGCGCACTGCGCATGTTCACGTGGGCGCAGAACTCCGTCAATGTAATGGCAAGGCCGTGCAGCAAACATACGTTACGGGCTCACGCAACGACATCTAACCACGCACAACGCAAACGCGCGACACCTGTAACAAAAAAACAGTTTGCGACGTCGATATTCGGGGTGTGCGTAATTGATGCCAACTTTCCTTCTCATTAATGTGAGGATGATTTTTGAACAAGACTCGGGCAATGCCAATGTTTCTAAGTTGATGATAATCCTCACGAGTGGCCGCTGTGCAGGTGCTGGGTTAACGTCACCGAGGTGGGTTGGGGTTGGAGGGGCAGGGCGAGGTGGGTGGGGGGTGGGGGCAAAGGGAAAGGGTGAAGGTGAAGACAGACATTGCGTTGAGTGCGTGAAAAACTATCAATAATTCAATTAACTTTCCAAGCCACACCAGATGTGGGGGATTTTTCACCACTCCGCCTCCCAGTGGCATTAACCCAGCACCTATGGCAGCGGAGTGAGTGTTAAGGTTAGAGATGAGGTTATCACTGCCGGCTGGTTACCATCATCCTGCTACTCGCAACGTGTCATATTCTGAAACCGCCCCTGACTTTCCTCCCTATCCTCTCTAGGGCCCCATATCATGTATTGTACATGTAAAATTACAAGGTCATGCCACTCAGCGAGCAACTCTCCCCAGAATTTTTGATGGAGAGATTTTTTTTCGTGGGAGTTTTAAATTTTTGTCGTCTTTACGATATCTTCTGAGTGAACATTGTTGTTTTAAGACTTGTACGTATGAGAAGCTACCACGATATAATTCCCATGTTTATTTACTTGTAGATACGATGGTATTAAACCTTTGTTTTTATCAGCATATACGTTATTGCAACCGTAGCTGGTTATTTCATAGCGTTATGTACATGTCAAAACATTTTTTAGATATTTGACTATGGAGACAATTAACACATTCTATATTAATTAACACGTGTAGATCATTTTGAAAACGAGAATACATTATATTGCAATACTACATGCAACCTACGGGTCATTTTGGCATATGGTGATGTCGGCAATGCACAACAATTTAACCTCTCTGAGATTCCTATAAACCGTATGTGCATCACACAGGTGCATACCTTTGGTCCACTTGAAGCGTTTAAAAGAAATATCACTTTAAAACAATAAAATATATATATGTAGACACAAGCGTGGATTTGCTTGCACATTGGAAGGCTGTTGAATCCCAAGACAGGCTTTCGCGGGGAGACGCGGTGAATGTTGGTAAACATTTGTTTATGAATGGGAATTTATGTAAATGCGTGTACAGGGTGCCGCGCGCACACACACACACGCACGCTTGCATGTCAGCCACGGCGCGCGGCACGCAACCAGAGCACCGTGCTTGGCTTTCGTGAGCAATTCACAGTTTCCAGGAAACTGTAATAAGTCAAGTCACACGAGGACGGCAATTAGTGAGCCGCAGAAGCAGCAAACAAATGAGCGCTAAGTGGTGACAAGAAAAATAAAACAATTAACAAATTAAGCGAAGAATAAATTAAACACGGAAATGATGCGTGGGAAAGGCCATGCTAAAACGAGTTAGCAGTTAAAAGGTTTCTTCTTCAGCCCATTGCATTTGCTTATGATGTGTATCATACAAATACATCATTTAGAAAGAAAGGATAATTGTATTTTTTACAGTTGTGTTTATAAACAATAAATATTTAAATACGGTTCAATCTGACGTATACGATATGCGTGAGGATTGAAGGACATATTTTACGCTTGGAACTGCATTGCCCTTTGTAATCATTCAACTCAAAATTGGCTAAATGTCACCAATTATTTTTCTCAACAGTCTTTTTAAGATAATCAGTGAATTCCAGTTGAAGTACAATGTTCAATTAAATGAGGTAGCCCTTGCCATGGGATTTTAAACTTTGCGTGTCAAACAATAGACCCCCGGTATAATGACCGTGCAGCAGGTGATACTTTGGTTGTGGGTTTTAATGAGTGTGCCATATAACACAGTCTGCTACACAGCATTTATTTCAAATTTCAATGCACATTGCTCATAGCTCTTTTTGTTGTTGCCAGAGTTCGAAATACCAAACTGCTGTTAAGATTCACAAAATTAGTGGCTTCCCACAATTTCACTGTAGGCAGACGCATTATGTGGTGCATTTGGGAGTTATTTCCTGAGGTGGGACAGGTGGCATGCGATTGTGTGACTCAGTGTGACGTACGGAAGCTGCCTTTTGCCGGGCCCAGGTGTGTATGGGGGGGGGGCGGCAACTAGCTCAGCTCTGACCGCAGGCAAATGATGATAATGAGATGAATCTCATGCACAGCATCTCCATATTAATGAAGCTCCGCTTGTCCATGCACAGCCCTGGGCTAGCAAGATATTCACCCCTTGGGAGTCAGCAGATTCTCGCTCCAAGCTCTCTACATGCCCATCCAGTAGCCACCCAAACCCTAATTTGCCATCAAACCGATATCTTTCCCCCCCCTCCACACACACACACACACAAATTATTCCCGTTGCATGCCCCCGGCGTCCAAAAAGTGTTGGCTGACATGTGCCAGTCGCCACGGACCCGTAATTGGCTGCCTGACAGCAGCGCTCTCGTGTCGAGATGGGGACTTGGGAGCAGCCCGCGAGCGCATCCACCAACGCACGCTCGCTCGCTCGCGCGCGCAGTAAATTACACTCGCACGGCCCCGTCAGTGCGCGAGCCTCGAAATTAACTGTAATCGCAACAGATGCGGCGGCAGACCCACGCGCCGATAAATGAGCCCCCGGACGATACAGGCGGCCCGTGACGGCCCAATCTGAGAAAACACGGTGAAAATCTGCTTACTAATAATTTATCACATCGCCCTCCAGCTGGAACGAGTTAATCACCGGCCCCGCTAACGAGGCCATGGCTGCGACGGGCAAAGCGAGGGCCTCTCCTGTGATGGCACCGCAGATGGTGGCTTGATGTCTTCTTCATGCGTCTCTGACGGATTGCTGTGGCGGGGAGCACACGTGTCCATGTGCGGCCCTCGCGCAAGTGCGGCGCACCTCGGACAAAAAAAGAAAAGGTATAAAAGTGAACGGACGACACCTGCGACCCAGTATAAGCGCGAGAAGAGTAAAAGCCGGGGCAATGGGGAGAGTGCCGTCTTCCTCGCGAAGCAAAAACAATAATCCCTGCGACGCTGCGCTGGCACAACGAGATGAGCGACAGCGCAGCAGAAAGCAGATTTACCGAGGTGCGCAAAGTAGTTAAAAAACGTTTAATGTCTCGACCAATTACTTTCATACGAAAGGTAAAAAAAAGAGGAGCAGCTTCTGCTCATTAAATAGGGGGTTAAAACAGCGATGCCTAAAAACAAACTGCATTTTTTTGGGGGGGGAGCAGAAACCAAAAATCCCACAATGAAATCCAAAGTTTTCCAACCGTAGCCATTTTTTTTCCATCAGGCAAGTCACAAGACACATAACGCTGTCAAGTAGAATGAGGCAAGGCACAAGGACTGTGGAATGAGACAGTTGGTGGTTTGGCCAACTCCCCCTTTACCCTTTGTCGAGTGTGAGGAATCAGACGCGAGCTTGGCAAGTGCTCGTTTGAAAAAATACTTGCGCCACCGTGACTGCAGCGCTACGCCGGTGCGATGCTTTTCAGATGGTCCCCGGTGAGTGCGCTGCTTTGTCTGCTCTAAAAACTGACTGCGGTGCAGCGATGAACGGCTCACTATTCCAATCCCACGACTGTTAAGAGGAGGGCAAGCCTCATGCTCAAGATGCTGGGAGAGGAATGAGCCCCGCTTTTAATGCGAGAGGCCGTTTGGCTGTGCAGAGGCATTTTCGGTCGACACATGGGGGGGGTTTATGCCTCCTCTATAAAAATACAATAAGTATTATTTTTACGCCGTTGCCAAGGTGGGGCATACAAATTCTAGTCGGTGTGTCTTCTCTTCATGAATATAACTTAAAAACGAATAGATTCAGTAACTGTTTCGGTTGCTGTGCAATGGTGTGAGGATTTAGACTTGTTATGGGGCTTTTTACCAACACGGTTGCAGAGTCAAAATTTACACACGAGCGTGTTTGGAATTGTGGACATTAATTAATGTGGATGCTTAACAGGTGATCTTGACACTACAGAAGTTTGTACAGGAAAAATAAAATGCCGAGGCTCCTGTGAAACCCGTGCAGCAAACGGAATACGGAAATTGGCCGGAACATTTTATCCAATTAAACCATCACATCATATACAAATCTGTCATATCTGCATTCCCTCTCCTTTAAGTGGCCTCAGCCACCGCGGCTTAAAAAGTAGATAATGTGACTCGAAGGCTCTACTCCTGAATGTCAGCTACGGCACAGAAACAGATTTATAGCCTTACACAGCCACAGACCTCGAGACAAATGGAAGGTGTGCCAAAATATGTCATCATAATTTAAAGGCCATTATAGGTGGCTATAGCAGAATGTCACATTAAATACATGTCAACTGTTGTTGGCCTGAAAATTTGAATATGTGTGGCAATTCTTTGAAATAATAATTGCATTGGCCTACTTAAGGGCATAATATTTTCCAGTGCTGGTTTTCACTGCACTCTTCAGAAATGTGTGGCCACAGGAGAAATGACACGTTCTACACAGGTGCCAAATTACCGTTTTATAACTATATATATATCTTTTTACGTGTTTAGTCTCTGGACATGCAAAGCACATTTATCCTCACAACCATCTACCATTTTCCCCCACCCACTGCACCTCCAATCCCTATCACCCATTCGAATAACCTCCATAGATACAGCATTTAGGAGATGAGTCCACACTATAAACACGGGGTTAATTATGCAACGTTACAAAAAAAAATCTGGCACTTGAATCTACAGCTGACATAGCTGTGGCCTCAGAGACACCGGGGGTCACACAGCAAAGGTCAACCGCAGCTGATCAAAGTAGGAGGTGAGCGGAGGGTATTAATGCATTCACAACAGATGGATTTGAAACTTCTTGGGGAAAAATAATTTGCAATACTTCAATAATACATGCTTGTATATCAAAGAAGGCACTTTTCTGAAGCTAACTAGAGTCACTCGCAGCAGCACACTTGCGATCTACACTGATGTTAAGTAATCCGGCACTTGTAATTAGAACACTTCCAATTAATAAGTTCATTTCGGCAGACAGAAACAATGTGCTTTTTAACTAAAGCACATCTTTTTTTGTTCAAATATATTCAGTTCTCTTATTGTATATCTCAAACATCGTACACGGATAACTAATACCCAATTAGGCGTTGCTTATACTGAAGCATTTTACAGCAAGTTGCCTTCGCTCCAACGCTGTTCACCTCGTGTCCCTAACCGGCACACAATAACCGGCACACAATTACTCGGTGTGCATTTATTCCTCCATCGCGATTTTTGCAATTTTATTCACCAGTGACTTCGTTTGTGCTTGAGCTCGGACCTGATGTAGTTAATGGAGAACGGGGGATATTTGAATGCCGGACTGGCATATGAAGACCGACACACGTCTGTCACCGCATCAGATGGTGGTCCCAAAAACAATGTCAGCTCTCATTAGGCAGACGGGAGGCGGGCATCGACCGATTTCGGTTTGAGTGCGCCACCAATCCGGTCCCAAACGCGTGGAAAAATTAGCGAGGAATCCGCGCTATCAAGGGCAGCAGATGTTGATGATTAGCAAGTTGTTATTTCATTTAAAGCGTAAACACTTCTGACGACAGTAATTTTCTCGGTGTGGGGTAAATTGCTGCTTTGTTTAACATTTATCACACACACACACACCGCAGCAGCCATTTGAATCCTTGGCGGCTCTGTGGGTCCCCCGTGCACATTGCAATGTTCTTCAGCCGAAATGTGCCCCAAGCAAAATTCTGCTTTTTGCGGCAGGGAGGCAAGGTATTAACCGCTGATCTGGAGAACAGAACAAACAGCTGATTTTTTCTCTCTCTCTCTCGCCGGCCCCCACCCCACACAATGCCCAGCTCTCAACACTCATTCCCTTTCTCTCTCATTCTCCCCGCTCCCTCTCCCTTCGTCTCAACAAAAAATCGGTACTCTACCATGGCCAAGCGAGGGTGTGTGGGGGGGGGGGGAATACCACGCACATAACGCATTCTACTTTGTTTAACACGTAGGCTTTCGCAACCAGTATTATTCATAATAAAGGTTTTCAGGTTAGATCGCGACACATTTATAGTAACTCGATATAACCAAAAAAAAATCGTGATTATGCATTCTACTTTCTCAACTACCACAGTGGCATGCCGGTGGTGTTTCTCGTTGAATAATATATTTGGAGCGCGTCCCGATATAATATTGTTCGTTGTTAAAATGCAACCGTAAAGCTCGATGTGCACCAAGGCAAATGGAAATATTTTTTCCTAGTTATATATTTATTTTCTTTTACTTTTATTAATTTTTATTTAAAAATTTTACCTACGTGACTTTACCGAGAAAAAAACCTAAGAATATATATGTTTGGTGTTTGATTTTAATTATAATTATCAAACTACATTCTGATGTACAAGGGAGTAAACATGTACAAAGATTGATGTGTATTAAATTCCTACTTTTATGCTTTCAGCGCTGATGTCGGTGTTTAAAAACATCTTTGATTATTTTAATCAATCCAACCCTCTGCCATTGCGCGTTTACAGCCCGCTTTGATGGTGTCAGATTGCCAACACAACTGGCCGGATACGATTGCACTTTTGAGCTTAGGCCCCAGCGTTTCACAATGGAAAGTAACCTCGCATGCAGATTTTACCGCAGTCTTACATCTAATCAAGCTTGTATTTCACGTAACACCGTGAAAAATATAGTGGCTTTGACAAAAAAAAAATCTCACACATAGGGAGTGATTTAACAAATTTGAAGCATTAGTGCTCGGGGCTTTTTGAACATAATTAGGCCACTTTGGAGCAGATTTTTGATTTTCTTTAAGCATGACGGCCCACTTCAATGAGAGCACCTGTGGAGAAGCGCTACCCAATGGGCTGCTACCCCCAGAGCTACGTGAACGTGGGCCATCTGCGCTCACACGACCACCTGTAAAATCTCCCAAAGCTAATAAGCTCACTCCAAGCACCGCGCAAACCCCCATTGTGTGTCAGAATTGGTTACAGTGCACTGACGGCACATTACCGCTTCCGACTCGGACTTGGAATAACAGGGGTGGTTTGTAGATAGAAAGTACCATCAATGTTTTAAGCAGCTGATAAAATATACAGGGGTGTTATAGAGTGTGGAATCCAGCTAACGGAGCACCAAAGCTAACTATTGGCCCTCAGGGTCAAAACCCCAGGCAGCCCTCATTTTTATTTATACGCCTCATCTGCTTAGCATTTCAGCACCGCAATTTGCAGGGAGACAGGATTCGTGGTGTTAATTGGCCAGCAACTTTAACACTCTCAGGGACCTAAAAATAACGAACAAATACCAGTAATGGCATTAAAACACAAACAATAAACAGCATGAGCTGTGGAAGTGCCTTATATATTTTAAAATGTCAGCTGTGTCCACAATATCATTATGCCATATTATTACTGCCTTTATGTGTAAATATATAATATGCGTGTGTGTGTGTGATGATGACCAAGATTGCATTTGAAGTGCTCAGAGTTGTTTTCTGTTATTCTGTAAAAAGCGGATTTTAAAAAATACTCATCGCTCTTTCTATGTTTTGCTCCGGAAATCATTGCTTAGCGCGTTGAGCAGCAATGCGCTGAAGGTAGAGAATGTGCATTGATAACGACGCGACAAAATACAATTGCGGAAAACACGAAGCCCTATGCTGTATAGAGAAAGAGCTTGGGACGCGATGGTGGTACGCTGCCTGTCAGGGTGGTAATAGAGACAGCGCAAAGAGTCAGAAATAATCTCCCATGCTTCAAACACTCTGGCAAGCCGGGTTTGCAGTAAGCAATGTTGAATGATCCATCTCCCTTTAACGGGAGGTCAAAGAGCCTTCCCTACATCTCGTGACCCTGACAGCAAACAGCCTCTCAATGCACTTGCTTTCTCTGAACATCATTTCTGTTGCCTTTTTTTCTCTTTCTCCTCTGCCTTTTTTAGTGGACAACTTCAACGTAAAAAAAAACGATACGCAATAAAGATCCATCAAAACTACGCAGCTGTGTTTGCAGGTTAGAGACAGTTCCTCGGCATGCAAGAGCAAGTAGCGCTTGCCTTAACAGCACACGCGCAATTACATTTCGTGAGTATGTTTAACAGTGAACGTTTGTCTACATTATTAAGCCCCCCCCCCCCATATGATACCATACATAATGTACACCGTGAACAAATTGATATGCGGCATTATATATTTTTAATTGGAATTATTTGGTTTGGAACACTCTGTGAAAGGGCCTCAGTATACCGTGGTAATATCTTTCTCTCCCTCCGTTTTTTTTTTGTTTTAATGTACCAGCAACAAACAATATGAATATATAACGACCCATTAATCGGAACAGCAGGACGGACATAAAAAGCTCAGTAGCATCAGCACGCTGCACATTATTAATCTGGAGGTTGGTGCTGGGTGTTTATATAATAATTGTTTTAACTCTCCCTTTAAATGTCACCTTTGTGGCAGTTTTGTTGTTCTGCCAGACATGGGGACGGTCAAACGGCCACGCACATCCCAGCTGTCCCGATCGACACACACACACGATCTTTTATTTGTGCGTGAGTATGGGTGCGCGCGCGTCCGTGTGCGCGCGCTTACGGGTGCGCGCGCTTCTGTTGGCGCGCGCTTACGTGTGCGCGCGCTTACGTGTGCGCGCCCTTACGTGTGCGCGCGCGTGTTAAAACACAGACACACAAGCGCACACGTAGAACAGTGTTGATGTCCCTATTGGCAGAGCACTGATTAGATCTCATTTGCATATTGATGTCTTACTAGAGTGAAATTATCATAATGCTGGATGCCGCTTCTCTCTTTTTCCCTTTCAAAGTTTTCTTTTAGGACTCACTGTGGTGGTATTTTAGGAAATATGTCAGCACCAGATTGGGGAAAACACCGTTTTCCCAGAAATATGTAAATATTTGGATTGCAGAGACCACATAAGGCACGTAAATTTATGGCAGGTAATTTTCACAACACCCCCAAGAAATCTCTGCATTATTGTTTACATTCGTCTGAGATGTTTCCATATTCATACTTTTTGACGGTATTGGAACAAATATATTACAATCATCGAAATGAAACCTAAATATCAGTATTTGACGTTAATAGTTAATTTTCCAATTGTAGAAATGGTAATCGGTCGAGAAGTTTAATAGTGCACATTCCTACACCAACATTAGTTATTTATTGTCCAATGAATCAATTAGAGCAATATATACAGTTATTGGTTTCTACAGATGCGTCTTCAAACTCAACTCGGTCATGATGCAGATGCCACTTATTTGATCATGGTGTGCCTTGAAAATGATTTACAATGACACGTCGTAGGGTTGCTGAGCTTTCTCACTAGAACTTTTTTCGAATCAAGTTCAGAAAAAGTGAGTGAGGCTATCTGGCTCGTCAAAGCCACCTTTGTCTGATGACTGTTCTAGCGCTATGCATGTGCACTCTCCCATTAGCACGGTTGGCTACATATGGCACGAAAGAAGTTGAACATGCAATGGATTCAGACACACATTATACCTGTTTTCTACACCTGCTATCCTTCTTCTTTCGATAACTGTTATCCCTTTCAACAGCTGTTGCCTACGTCCTTCTAAAATTCATTGCAAACCCCTTCACTCAAAATGTGTTGATATGGGAGTTCCTGTGGATACATCAAGCTGTGGCGATGCACATTATTTTCACACCCTTGCTGATCTGATATTGCTCAGAAATTATATGTATACCCCAGACATGTGGAGAGAAAAATGGAATTAGGAGTACAGCTGCCTGCCACAGCCATCTCTCGCACCGCTACTCACCGTGCCGTTCCCGTCACCAACCAGTCAATTAATCTAATGGCAGAACTGTGAAAAATCTGTAACAACTTTTACAGAGCACATTAAAATGCATTACATCTTTACAAATCATATGCAAATAGAACGATGTAATTAAAAACGGCGTCTTTTCTCTTTGGTTTAAAATGATCGATGGATATATTGCAAATATGCATTTGAGAATGTTTGTACATATTTACAAACCAAAGGTCTGCGTTAACTTTAATAAATAAATAAATAACATGATTATACTCATGTAGAAAAGTGTACAACAGCATTCATTCTGACTAAACTTCTGTCTTTTTTGTAATGCAAAAATGCTTGTCCAATTTAGCAAGATTCGCCAAAATGAAATATGGTATACCCTTTATAAACACATTATTACAGGCACTGTTGAAATATAGAATAATATATTGTATTTGAACAGAGGGATTTCCATTTGCAGCTTACTTTTCACTTAGACTTTCCAAACACAATCACAGGGCAAAGCAAATTAATATTTTTAATCACGTCTGAAGGGTGTTTGGTACTTTTTAATGATTTCAAAAATATGTCTGCATTGACTCATTTTTACAGAGTAATTCAGTGAATGCACATAATACACCTTATGCTCTTTGACCTAAGCTGTTCTTAGGGAAAGGATTCAGCAATTCTTTGTTCAAGACAAACTAATGCACGCTGTATCAAGCCAACGAGTAACAATAAAAATGACTGCACATTAGCCAAAATCATTCGATGCATTTGGTCATCTTTTCAACAAATTCTGAGCACTGTGACTCACCCCGCTGTACCCTCAAGGAAAACCTACAAAGAAATTTTTAACTTGAACCAGACTAATTCTTGGGCCCACGGTGGTAAGAGAATTTATTTGATGCCGCACAAGTCTGAATGCTCAGGGTTTGAGAAGACAACATCAAAGGCAAAGACGTTGGCGGCGGAATTGCAGATTCAAGGTCACGTATGACAAAAGTTTCCTGCTGAATATTTTGCTGATGGTTAGCTCACCTTTTCTGGGATATTTAAATATGTCATTAGATTATTGCGGGTTTTAACAAATTCTGCTGGATGTCACATGTGTTTTACTTGACGAACAGAAGGGCCGACGCTTGATGGGCTTCCCCTGGGCTGTTTTGATCTGCCTTTACTCTGTTCCTGCGGTATATTAGGTCCCTCTCTGTCACGCTCAGATCTGCCTCGGCTTTACGGGTCCCTAATGAGCTAATTAAGGCCGAAGCAGCCTGCCAGTGTGAGAACAGGACCTGCCCGAGCTAATTACTGCATTAGGCGAGGCGAGCGCACCGAGCTGAGCGCACCGCGTGTGCTGTGGGCCGGATGTCTGCGGACCGGTCCCCCTGGGAGCTGGGGGGCGGACAGCGCAAGCCGCAAAGTCTCTTTCTGCTGGGAGACAGGCTTTGTGCTGCATATCCTCGCCTCTAAGCCACCCTTGCAGACCCATGTGTCCCCCCCCCCCTTGCCCTCATCAAGCTCCCTCTCGAAGCGCAAGCGTGCACACTCGGGCACGCGCACACGCGCACGCACGCACGCACGCGCGCACACGTACGCGCGGCCTGCCTAGCATACCTCTTGAGCATCGCGCCACATTACGGCACACGAAGAAAATGCTAAAACGGCCCTTTCTTTGCAATGCAAAAAAATGTTCTCCGATTTAATTGGTGTAACTTCACTTGAGAGGAAAAGATCGTACTTTTCGAGTGAGAGTGGTCAATGCTTCACTTTTTTTTCTTTGTATGCTTTTAAAAAATATATATATAGTTGATTGGAGAAATACTTTTAATGATGCAGATTCAGTTAGATAATTTCACACAATGTATTAGCGATATAATTTTTTATTATTATATGGTAGTATGCATTGTAAAAAGTGGAGCTCCTCGCGAAATTGCCCTTCCAAAATGATCATCGAAAATTATTTCAGGAGTCACTGCGCTGGTAAGCAACAAGCAAACAAACGAGCTCTCATCGTTGTCTTTTCTTTTAAATAAAAATCGAGGGGCATTTAACTCCCAGCGTGAGTGACGGTTCCTCCTCAACATCCACATTTCAGAGACGGATTCCAAACACCTTATAATCTTGTCTCTCGGTAATTTTTTTCGCAGCTTCGCATTACACTCTGCAGCGCATCGAACACCCCCCCCCCCACCATCATTCTTCCAGCGAAGCAGTGAAAATATCTCAGCAGCAGAACAACAACAACCACAAAAAAAATCAACTCCTGAAGTGAGTGGCAGAAGTCTCTTGGCACACTGGGAATGAGTGCAGGCCACCTAGTGTGCAATGCCTGCTAAAAGAATGCAGTGTCAGACGGCGCGTGTGGCGCTGCCGTTTGCTGAACATTAGACCCATCTCACGGTTCTCCCCACCGCGTCTGCCGCCTCCTCTCCGCCGACTTCCCGGCGCGAGGCTCAAGCCCGTCGATGGATCGCACGCGGCCGCGAGTCCGCGACCTATCGATATAGCGATTAGGGGAAGAATGGGGCACCCCGTGCCGAGCCGAGATATTTGTCGGGTCGGCCGCTGTCGGATTCATGCCGCCCTTCCCCGCCGAGCCGCGTGATGGGCCCGCAGATGTATACAGATGGCACGCACATGAGAGCATTCCCCCCAACTGAGTGTCTGCGTTCATGCGCTTCAGCTTATTTGTGCAGCAATCTCAGCTGATTCTTCCTGCGCTCTGCTCGCAGGGAGAGAGAGAGAGGAGTAAATCATTACGTCTTATTGCCAAAGCAGGTCACATAGACGCCGCAGCAACGCGGTTTTGTGTAACCCGTAACGGGCGAATGGAGCCCACGTAATGACTCGTCGGTTGGGCTCGTGTTGTCGCGAATGTTTAGCGGCTATTGTGTTTTTTTCATTGTTTGTAAGATGAGAGGTGATGCTGGTCGGCTTGGGGAGGCATTCATCCAGCAGTGGATTGCTCATGGCCAATGATGGTGATTGATGGTGTTTGCTTTTAAACATATTAAGTTACATTATTTTTTTATAACTGACTGGGTATTGCATGCGTTTACGTCATGGCATTCATCCGTAAACAGTCACAGAACATAATACTTAAATATAGTGCAGTGGACTCAAGCAGTCCAGTGTTTCAGTGGCATAGTATTTAAATTATACGCACTGCCTACATATATATACTGAAGCTGTGGCACAAAATCCATGGAAGGGCTAGAGATTACTTACATAAATTGTTGTTCTACCCTGAAGCTCTTTTAAGTGGATGGTCCTGTTATACGGTGCAATGGAGCATATTAGCTAATGTAGGAGAATCAAGTTTAATGAGTCTATCATCACACAGTGACAGCATTCTAAATGCCCTAACCTCTTCCAGTTGCCATTCACCCAGCCCGACCCCAAACACTATATTTATCAGGTGTCAACAAGTGCTCTACACTTGAAGAATAAAAAAGTGTGTGTGTGTGGTGGAGGGGGGGGGGTGGCTATTTTAGTCTACGCTGCTATAGAATATCATCAGGTCTTGAATAAGTCAAGAATGTTAAATAAACATTCGGACACTTAGGTTATTTATAAGCCGCATTTCGCCCCCCCCCCCCCTGTGCACAGACCATTTCTGTTTTATTTAAACAAACAAAATTCGCAAAACTTCCGAGTCAATCTGGATAGGAAGTTAGAAAATATATATTTGTAAAAAAAAAAATTGGTAAGTTGTGTTTTCATTATACATTTCATTCCGTGTTTTCTTTACACTTACAACTGGCCAATAACAGTTCCGAAAGAAATCTTGCCAAGATAAACAATTTTCTTGTGGCTTTAGCGAAGCCTAAAAATTAGCGGCGTGCGCAAATTCTGCTGCTGAAAAAAATTGGTGGTGGCTGTAGTCAGGATGAAATTTAGATTGTAGGACAAGCCATCACGTCTGTATGTTTCATCGGAAAAGATAGACTGGTGCTGGAGGGTGAATTCTAATACCGCCCTTGTTGATGGGTGTACATCGACACTACGCCATGTGTCCTACTTTTAATTTTAGTTTTGCCACCAACATTTTGTTTACTTTATTTGCTCCGTTTTTTTGCGCGCGTTTATTTTCTACACTTTCGTAGCATCGAGAGCCAATGCCCCTGGGCCAATCTATTAAACCTGTCATCTATTTACAATAATGGCCGAATCTAAAGCACTCTAATGCGTGCAAGGCTACACCAGATGCCAAAGTGTTTTCAATATCATGTTCAAGAGCTTAAATTAATGCTGCATTGCTTGCATCTCCCAGGATAGTGTGAAGTGAGAAGTCTTGCAAACTTCACCACCGATGCCAAGTCTGCTTGTGCTGCTGCGACATTGCATATTCCGTTTGTGGCTTGTGTATTTCCGATAGGGGAACATACTTGTCCAGTGGGAATCCCAACTGGTAAGATGTGTTCTTTTTCTTCTTCTCCATTGGCTTGTGATTACATTTTGTGATCCCTTCACGATGTGTTCCTTATCAAATGTGTATGTCCCTGTCTTCCCTGACATGCGATGCATATCGAACGCAAATGAACATACCCTGTTATGTACAAGGAGACATCCAGACAAGAGCAGTGCGAATTGTTCCTCCTGGCTAATAAAAAAAAGAGACGTGTGTCGATATATATCAGTCAATTAAATAAATAAGTAAACAACCTCACAGCACTCCCAAATACTGGACAGACATCTGGCATTTTAATGAAGATGATCATGAAGCCGACATATTTGCGACATTTCATCGCCACCAAAATTAACGGCTGGGCTAGAGTATTGGATCGCTGACAGCCTGCCCGAAAACTCTTCAAAGTCTCCGCGTTCGTGACGAAATATTGATCAAGGCATGGGGTCCCTTGCGGTTCAGCAGTTCTCTGTATGTACGGTGCTCTGCCGCCTGGACTGCCCCCCCCCCCCCAAAAAAAAGGCCGGCCATAAGTCCGTAAAGTTGAACACCTTTGGTTTGCCACTCAATGTATTTATGCAAGGTCAGCAGAGTCATCACCACGGCGTAGCCCTTGCACATTTACAGATTAATTAAATATTTAACCGGTGTCATGAAAATGCTTTTGTCCTGCACACTGAGGTTAGTGTTTTCCACTGATTTGGTGTCCCAATGCTGTTTTAGGGAAAATGTACACTTCTGTTTCTGTTAGGTTCACAGGGAGACGAGGAGGAGTGACCGAAGGTTCAGCATGTGTGTGTGCTCACGTGTCCCTCCAGTGAATTGATACTGACCTTGGCGAACACAAAGGAACGGCTTCTAAAATGGTTGGAGTTTTCTCAAAGAATATTGTTATTTTACATGACAAGCATTTTACATTGTTCGAACTATATTAAAGCGATGCATTTTTACGTTTCAGACTCCATGTGAGTGTGTAATTGATTATTAACATTTAATAAAGCTTCCTCCACTGCAATACTGTTGTGATATTATTCCATATCTTTATTGTTTTGGTTTGAATAGAGATCACCTCTGTGTTTGATGAATCATGGATACCCACAGGTGTAGCTGCAAGGTGCCTTCAGCTCTCAATATGTGTATTGCTACAAGAAAATACACATTCTTCGCGTGTTTTTTGCTTTTTAAATGTTCGTAGTATCTTACCATATACAATAAACTGTAATCAAATGTGGGTTGTCGAACAGACGACTGTGGTTTGTAGATCGCTATATGTGCATGGATGAATGCGTTTGTGATTGCTATGTATAATGCATGATTGTGTTATCAGTAAAAGTAATTTTGCATAATGTATATAACGTCATCTTAATGTATATCGTATTTGTGTACTATATGGAACTAAACACACGATCTAATATATATTTTACATGCACAGTATATGTACGTGGGGTGGTAAAAATATAGTTTTAATAAAAAAAGATTCTAAGATAAACATTGGTATGTTATTGAGATTTTTTTAAATCATTTTTTTAAAAATACATGCTATTCATATTAATGATCGGTGTATACTGCTAATTGCATGTTAATTTTTAAGGTGTATTGCTGCAGACTACAAAACAGGAAATACAATTGAAACTGGTTGCTTTGTATCACAGTTTCCTCTGGGTAACATTTATGACCAAAAACAAATAGGTTGCCCTCACAAAACAAATGTGTGAATGCAAGGTGCCTATTTGGGGCCATTTCTCCTATGTGTGCCGCAGAATCAAAGGTTAGGGTAAATTTAAGAGAGGGTGAAAAGGTCAGGTCAAAAACAGCCCCGCAATTTCTTGCTCACAACACTGCTGGCAGACAAGCCTCTAGAAGAGGGGACTCTAAAGAGCCTCCACTGGAGGATACTTTGGTCTACTCTTCCACTCGACATCCTGCTAGTGGTAGGAGCGCCAACGCTTTACCCATCACACTGCTCAGTGGACAAAGACGGTTGGGATTAAAGAAAGTTTGGCATTGTTTTAACTGCTACACCAGTAGATCGTTGGATTGCTAGTTGTGTATACTAAACGTTACACCACAGCAAACAATTGAAATATGACGCAATGTTTGGGTGATTTTTTCAAGCAGTCTGTTCTCAAATTATTCTTCTGAATGAGGTGCAAGTTATGAGAATAATAATAATAAAGGTGGTCCAGGATTTTAAAGAAAATAATGTAAACATAAATGAAGTGTTTTTTTATTTGTATAATCCCGCATTAAACTTTTATCATAAGATATCTATCCTGCATGAGTCCCCTTCATGAGAGAACGTGTGATGGTCATTGCTGCCAGCAGCTTTAGTTGAGGGGAACTTTTTTTTCCAGTGCTGAGCCCTCAACAACCATTTTGCTTCAAGGCTGCGATGAAACTTTGATTCACCGTGGATCACGGAATTCAAAGGAAAAGTTTGATAATTTATTATCTGCTTTTACGAATGCAATTCCATTGACTTGCACAGCATTGTGTCCGCATTTACAGAAAGCCCTTTGGACAAAAAGGCCAGGAAAAAATATTTAGCTAATGTAATGTGTTACCTACAGAAGCCTCCGATATTGTTGTTCCGTGGTTCGTGCACTGCAAAATGTATCTCGGCAAACCTGAGTTTGATTCCCGGAGAGGGCTAGCATCAGCAGTGAATGATATCTAAATTGGGTCTCAGTAACATAACATAAATCTTGACTTAAAGCTTTCGTAACTGCAGGAATTCATATTCTCTGGGTCTTTCGGCAAAGTCACGTCGACAGGTTCAAAGAAAATGACATAAAACACTCCGACGTTTCGATCACAACACAAGCAGTCGTCATCAGGAGGAAAAAAGAGGGGGACAGCTGCTGAGGCAGACTGTTTTAAAGGTTTGAAATGGGTGTAGACCAAGGGTCATAAACGAATTGGGCAGGGCTAGTGATGTTAATGTGAGAAATCAGCATGTGAATATAAGATCGGATCCATAATCGAGGTTTTTGGGTTAGATCACCTAAATATATAAATGTGTCATTATAACCAATTCGAATTGGCATGTTATGTTTACGTGACAACCCTTCCTAGTTGGCTGTGTCGGGTAGTGGCGGGTTTTAACGACACATTTATATATTTACGCGATCTAACCCAAAAACCTCTATTATGGATGATATTGGTCGCGAAAGCCTACGTGTTAAATAAGATCGGATAGCGGCCTCCACAAGGGCATGGAGGTGGCTATGTTAACGTGATAGATTAGCATGTTAATGTAGGACCGATCTCACATTAACATCAATAGCCCCGCCCACTTCGTTTATGACCCTTGGGCTACACCCATTTTAAACCTTTAAAACCATCTGCCTCAGCAGCTTTCCCCCTCTTTTTTCCTCCTGATGACGATCGCTTGTGTTGTGATAGAAACGTCGTAGTTTTTTTGTTATTTTCTTTGAACTTGTCTAACGTGACTTTGCCGAAATACCCAGAGAATATAACATAACTGCCGTTCACCACTAAGTGGCGGTGACATCACCAGGGCACTTGTGCCATGTGAGGTGCACTTTGGGTCTCAGTGCCCACCCCTTCACCCACCACTCACACTGAGTCACGTGGCGAAGTACGGTCAAACAATCCCCATTACTGACACGGAAATGTAGGGGTCTTCATCCACCAATGTACTGACAAAGAACCGTACACTACTATTATTATTGTTTTATTCTTGCATGACATTTATCTTGTTTTTAAGGCCCACGTTTCCTCGGTTGATATTCATGGGAGTGGGGTGTGAATTGCTCAACAAGCCAGCCACTCTACAGGCCAAACCTGGCCCCAAGAGACCCGTACTGTATCTGTTGACAAGCCTCCAACCTTAACTCCATGCTACTGGATTTGTGGCGAATCATTTTCTCTCTCAAAAATGCTTGTGGAAAAGTGGTTTGAGAGGCAACTGGCGGGATTTTTGCTGAGAGTGGATAGACTCCTTCCTCAGGAATGAAAATCATGAAAACGTTGCAATTAGGTGCGACCACATTTCGAAATAAGAAATTCCTGTGGAATGCTGACTGTGCGTATGTCTTCAAGCCACATTTCCAAAACAAATGTTCTTCCCTCTTGTAAATATGATACATTACTGCACAAAGACACACAAATAGGTTATATCTTCTTGGTTCTTTCGGTAAAGTCACATAGAATGGAAACAATAAAAATTATAAATTAAAACATAATAAAATAATTCTCACGTTTCGGCCACAACGCAAGCAGCCGTCATCAGGTTGCGTTGAGGCCGAAACGTCGTGAGAATTATTTTATTATGTTTTATTTTATTATTTTTATTGTTTCCATTCTACGTGACTTTACCGAAAGAACCGAGAAGATGAATCCCTGCAGTCATGAAAGCTTTAAATCGAAAAATAGGTTATATATAGGTAATAGAAATACAAAGATCCCCCGTATAGCCTGAACAGACGCTAGGTGCAAGTGCTGTTAGCGAACACATATGAAGGCCGGCAACAGCACACTAGGCAGTGGGTCGCTAGTACCATGCCGAGCCGCCTTTGTCTTCCCAGTGGAATGTGGTTAGCCACCCATGATTAAACTGCATTCTCAAGTATTCTAAGCTGATGGTCCCAGCTTAGTAATTTACTGCACTATATATGTGCACGTCTGTGTTAAAATGACAGCCAAATTTTAATTTGGGTCAACGAGAGTGACCCGCAAGTCAACTTGCCAAAGGCATTTCACTGCTTTTATTCAATTGGTGTGCACTGTCGAGCTTGGAGTAAACGTGTGGTTTTTGGTCCAATGCTAACAGAAACGCACATCACTCAGGCAAACACCGTTCCCGTGTTAGCACATGTTGTGTTAGATCTCATAAACATATATTCACATACCGTACATATATACACAGAAAAGCGATCGTGAAAGTGCTTGTT
The DNA here is from genome assembly GCF_965212315.1 of Lampetra planeri. NCBI lineage: Eukaryota > Metazoa > Chordata > Hyperoartia > Petromyzontiformes > Petromyzontidae > Lampetra > Lampetra planeri. The sequence continues at coordinate 22,163,787 of NC_136109.1, read as the reverse complement.
ATTTATTAAATGACCGTGAATATCCTCGTAAATATCAAGTTTATTAATAGCGTTTAAAAATCCACAAATGACGACCATTAACACAAATTGAAATTCAGTTGACACTGTCACTTTAATTACTGTTTACTTGTTTTCATTAAAAAAAATATTCACGCGGTATGCAAATGCAGGTGGTTCAGTGGTTTGCGCACTGTGCCTTGAACCAGGCGACCCAAGTTTGCATCCCGGCCACAGCCAACAGCAGCGGATGAACGATGTCTGAAGCAGTCCCGGTGGGCCCTGCATTGACCAGCATGGGGAAGTATGACCAAACAACAACCCGACTGACGCAGTGTTTGCGGGAGGCCTTAATACAACGGTGGATTGATTGACAACGGGCCGTGAGTTTTCTTTAAAATTACATTCAGCATCGACGTAAATACGGTTTTATTCAATAGTGCCATTCCATCAGTCCAGCACAGTGGTGTCTCACACCTTACAAAACTAGTCGGGGCCACACAGACCTTGGTGAAGTATAGTCAAACAAGCCAAAGGGATGGCATTGCCTGAGGAGACCATGATCGACTCGTGGATTGTTAAAGAGCTGCAAATTATCATTATCATTATGATCACATGCAAACAAATCCTGGCACAACGCCAATAATTACATGACACATCACAGATGTTAGCAGCAGCAGCAGCTCATCACAACATCGTACCAATTCCTCGTTGCTAAATCTCTCCCCAAAAGTTATGGGGGGGGAGGGGAGGGGGGCATAAAAACAAGAAAGTAAATGAATAATTTAAAATATTGGAGCTTAGTAGGAAAATAAATAAATAGCTGAAAATCATAAGGTGTGTCAGTAGAACCCTGCGTCTCTATACACGCGTGTGACTTGGTTGGCACCGTGATTAGAGGGCATGATGAGAAAGCACGGCAGTAGCATTGCTACCCCTGCTGGCCTGATATACTCAAACAGATTAGGAGAACATGTACATTACACGGGCGCTGCGGGGAGCGCAATAAACTTTGGCTCTCCCGCTCACTTCCACACACGGAGGAGCGACCATTGGGGAGCGCGCTGGTGTGAATTTTTCCCGCTTAAAAATAAGTCTCGTGCAGCGTTTCTCAGGCTGGAGCTGTGTTAATAAGCACACACGCGCGCTTATTTATTTATTAATACATTTTTTTTTTTCATAAAGCCTACATAAACTATTCATAAATGCTGAAAGATCTCGAGCTGCGGCGTGTCTGGGATCCTTAAATGGAATATAACCATAATCAATTCCTGTTTTGAATATATACATGTATAAATCCATTGCGTTTAATATTTAACCAACTCTACGATAGCACTCATTGGTAATTGTACATTATTTTTTAACTGTCGCCAATCAAGATCAAGAAAGCAGGAAGAACATTCCAGCAAAACGTGCTAAAATACACCGCATATTTCACATTTTATTTCAACAAATGACATTTACTTCACCGTGAAAAAAAAACCCCGTCGAAACATTCACCAGCGACCCAGCCCTTGAAGGTAAAATAAAAAGGTGACACTTTGGGCAATGGTCCTTCTTTATAGCACGTACTTCTTTATAAAAACAAAAGCACAATATATAATGCTAAACAACCTGTAAATACAATGCAGGCCATTGTGCACACACATAAACATTCGTGTTTGAAGCCAGATTGGAGAACGTGTCCTTGTACTCTGCAATCTATACATATTATACGTATTATTCTAAGGTCTTATTTTACTTTGGCCCAGGATAAAATCAACCAACTTTTTAAACAACAACAAAAAAGTTCCTTTCATTCGTATTTTTTTACATTTAATGTTTGCTTCTTATCTGTTTCTTTATCTGTTTATTTTGTATAACTGTACCGCACTGTATGGGTTACATTATGCACGTCTATACTTACGCATACCTACACGTCGAATATGTGCATTCTAATTGCACAATGAATACGCAATTTAGAGCGTAAATGTGTAAAGGTTACCCAGAGTTCACCATCTCTCCTGTTGTTAATGGTTAGACTCCTCTTACACGCTGGATGTTTGAACCCTAATAATACATCGTGACCTTTGCAATTGCTTCCTTTCTAGCTTCCAGTCCAAATGCTCAAAGAATCTATTTTCGTTAAAAAATTTAAACACATCTTGCCATTCAGAAGTTGACTAAATCGTGATTAACACGATAGCGTATGCTCCAAGTTAAAGAAAATTGGAGCCAAATATTTTCAAACCTATTTCTTAAATGAAAATAGGGCTAATGCAATATTGTATTTGTCTTGGCAGCCAAGACGAGAGAGAGAGAGAGAGCAGGTTTCTTTTGCACTCGTCTCGTTTGGAGTTCAAGGATGATGGCGACCTTCCAGTAGTCAGCGAGGCACCCAAAAGGACTGTCAGATTTCATTTCAAAGACGAGCAAAATAAAAAGTTAAACGGTAAAGGTGCAAGCCTGAATTTTCCTGCTCATGCTGCTGCCAGCAGAAGCGCCTCCGTTGGAGGGAGTTCTAGAGAGCCCAGTTTAAGAGGGCATTTGGCCTACTCTTCATCACTGGCCAGATGTCTTGAAAGAGGTGGAAGTACTCACGCTTTACCCCACCACACATGACCTGCAGATTCACGATAACTCAAATGAGTACCTGGTAAGGTGTGTCAACGTCGTAAATATGGAGACAAAGGCGGCCGGGCGTGGTGCTGGCTACCCACAGCTTTCGTGTGACGTGCCACCCATTTGTAGGTGCTACTCTCTCACAGCACTTGCCCCAAAATGCTGTTAGGGCTATACGGGCGATCGTTGTTATGCGCGCGTATGTGTGTGTGTGCGCACGTGTGTGCTGGTAGTAAAAAAATGTTTTTTGAGGGGGAGAAGGAGGAAGAAGAAAAAAACCAACACCCTGGCTAGCTCTTGCCAGCAGCCTCGGAACGAACACCGACACGCTGAGGCCCACGGGGGGACTCTACTTTCAGGGGCTGGAGCTCGGGGCAAGAGACATTCCAATCCTTGCCCGTCCACACCGTGTCCATTCCTCCACTTAAACTCACCAGCAGAAGACGGCGGCAGGGAGGCTCGTGGTCAGACTCATCCTGATGCCTGGCAAGGATTTTGACAGCTCTGCAGTCCCGGTAGTGTCTCTAGAGCATGTCCAAAGTGTACCTCGTTTTTTTTCTCTTCTTGTTAACCTTTGTGATGTTCATTGACCCTGAAAAAAGATGGTTGTTTTTTCATCTTCCTCCTTTCTTTCTAGTTTGAAAGTGTTAGAAACTGTGTACGAGTTGAATGCATAGGCAGCGGTTAGTGTGACTCACCCAGTGTTTTGTCCGACTATTAAGGAAACCGAGTTTTAGAAAAAAAATAATAAGGCCCGATATGTTTCGGGGAGATATTCTGTTGCCTAAAATGGCTCACCTATATATGGTGGTGCAGTGGTAAGGTACTCTGCACAATGAACTCCGGTGACACAAGTTCGATATTTTATGGGTCTTTCGCTAAAGCCACGTATATAGAAAAATAATAAAAAAATATCACGACGTTTCGATCGCAACACAAGCAATCGTCTTCAGGTGAGAGAGGACGATTGCTTGTGTTGCGATCGAAACGTGATATATTTTTTTTCTACGTGGCTTTACCGCAAGACCCATAGAATATGTACGTATTCCTGCAGCCACGAAAGCTTTAAGCCAATATATAAGTTCGATATTCGGTTACGGCTGACGGCAGTTGCAAGTGATATCTGAACTGCTTCTGGCCATCGCCCCCCCCCCCCGAACCTAGCCCCTGACAAACTTGCAGTGACCAGCGTGGTCAAGTATGGTGACCAAAAGGTGTGGGGAAGTCTCCAGCACGATATTGATAAAGGGATGTAGACTATAGCTATCGTTGTTTACTTTTTGAACAGCGTTTTTTTGGCAACGTGTTTATAAATTCCGTTTCAATTATACAGTGCGTGCACTTCGTTTAAGGTTTGTTTCCTGGAACAGTTATTAAACATATGCTTAGTCCGAACGTAATTGGGAGCTCTGATGCCAAGTGCTCTTTGAAATCAATATTTAATAATTTATTTGTGTGTGCCAAGAATAAAGTACATGGATTCCAGTGTTTGCAGTGCATTCAAATCATTCACTCACCCAGTGACACGTGGACGTAGCAATAACACCGATGTCTCTTTAGTATCACATTGTAAAGAAAGAAAACGCAGACATTGCGAGCTTTTAACTTTCCACGAAGAATTTGCGCCAGTTGCCAAATTGTCTCGTCAGTGAATTGTTAGAGAGTTTGAATTCAAACGACGATGTTTCGCCCGCTGTACAGCCAATTAATTTTCGGCGGTTTTATTGAATGCCTCAGTTTTCGCTAAATTACAAAGATGTCGTGATGGGGAACAGAATTGAATCTTAAGTAGTACCAGCTGTTTACTTTAGAACTACAATAAATTCGTAGTGCACGCAAGCAGCTTTCTAACACGAGCGCTCCCAGTTATGTCACGTAAACACATTCGCAAAAAAAAAAACCCAAAGCAGCTGCTTAGATGATCTTCAAAATATTAAGCTTCTGTAAGATTAATCCCATCTCGAGTGTACAGAATAAAATATATTTTAGGTCAATTCTTAATTCATTGTAGCACCATCATGCAATGGGTTGCTGTCACGGTATAATTGGCTTAGCACACTGGACTTGCAATCCAGAGTTTGCTGGTTCAATCTCCAGACGTGGCAGTTGAAAAATTGGTGCACATTTTTTTTATCTGTCCACCCAACAGTATAAATGGGTAAGCTATAGTCGATTGGCATGTTGTTTGTGGTTGGGTAAAGGGTGGGTACTCCCACATATTCCAAGACATCTGGGCAATATGGAAGAGTAGGCCAAATACCCTCTTCTAGAGGGGTTCTCTAGAGCTTCGATTCGTGGAAATACTTCTGCTCGCAGTGATGTGAAGAAGACATTTCAAGACCGCACCTTTACCTTTTGTGCCACCTCTTTCTTTGTTGTGGTATAGATTGTGGACATAAATTAACATCCATCGTAAGTGCAGTGGAGCGCCTGTTAGAAGGAAAATAACTTTCATTGTAAAAACCCATATTTTCTAAATCAATAATTTTCCAAATAAAAATTGATGTAAGCTTTCGTCCACGCACGGCACATCATCCTACGATTCGTTCTCGGCTATCCCGACATGTATCGTCAAATGCAACCCGAAACAGCAAATTAATAAAGTGTTTCTGGCTTTTATCTCAGCTGTAGTGATTCAAGCTGGTGATAATGCTTTTATAATGTTTGTTGGGGATTCTTTTTTTGCCAAAGTAAAGGCAGGCTCTCCTGCTCTACGCACTGCACCACGAATGATTCTAAATTAGCTGTGAATCATTTGCTTTGCAATGGGCCAGCTGTTTAGAAGGCAATATGGTCTCCTTTCTGCACTTAAAAGTTGCTTTTGTTTTTTATCTTGACAAAAAAACAAAGCACAAATCCCTCCAGCAGATGTTTACAGCAAAACTGGCCACGCATTAATGGAAGTGGTAAACCCACCTTAATTTTTTCCCCTTTATTGATTTACGAGGGCAATTTAACATTCATATCCATTACCTGTAGCGTATACCTGGTATTTGCATGGTTCACCATATGGTTAAAATACCTTGCATGATCTGTCTACTGACTTGGATGCTGTAAATTTTATTGGCGGTAAAGGCAATCTCATTTCGGAGATTTATCTCCTGAAATATTAAGCAGTAAGTTCTGTGATGCCCATGCACACTTGGAGAGATAAATCCTCTTAATGGCTCTAGCTATCTTTGTAAAAAGCAACGCAATGCTGAAGCACAGCATGAGGCAAATTCAATATGTGTAATTTGCATGTATCAAAGGGAAATTATTGCTTTGTGGGTGATAAACTTCACAAATTTCCAATTTCTTGGGGGTAGGAGGCTTTGATACATTTTTTACAGCATAACAGTTATTTTCGCAAGCCTCAAGTCAATTATAGAAGGAGATCTGTGGACAGAGCTGTGTGAGTGGCCACTCATGTGGAGACCGGAGACGAACACTAAGTCAGGAATAAGTTGGTCTCTTCACAAACAATTATTGAATTTGTACTTCTTCTGCACCGTACGTAGCCAACCGTGCTAATAAGAGGTGCACAACCGCCGGCACGAGTAAGTGAATTCGCTATGCATGCTCGTGTAATGTCTTGACCTGATATCAATATTTCCCGGATTTTTTTCCACCATTACATTTCCACAATTAAAACACATTGCACATTGAGTCGAATATCGTACGACACTTGGTCAATTGCAGTCGCACGCGTAACTGCTTTTATTTATTTTTTGCTTTCCTTGCAAAGGTCTAAACATAAAGTAAAAAAATATGCTTAGAGCTAGCAGCACCGTGGCTTTCATGGAAAAGAAAAGCAATGTTAATGTTTAATGGGCAGTACACGTGGGTAAACGTCTTCATAGGAATAATCAAATATTCATCTGCTTGGAGTCGTATTTGAACTCGGGACATAGCCACAGCAATAGCAAGTTTGCGCTGCTTCCTATCCCCATGTGTGCCTCCGCCGCTGGGAATCTCATCCGGAATTAATCAGAGTTCCAAAACACCCCTAGGGCTGCTCTTAGTGGGCTGGCATTCCTTGGGTGCCCTCAGACAACTGGGTGCCTTCTCTTCTTTCTCCCTGTGATATTGGTAGGACAGAAGAGCACTTTAAAGTGATAAAGAAAAACTTTTTTTGCACAAAATTCCCTGTAAGGTGCTTTAGGCCTCAGGGCGATTGTGCATTTTTTAAAGTGTATTTTACATCCGAAGATATTTGAACAAATTTTCAACAGATTATACCGTACACCATAATGTAAGCTGTTTTACACATGTAAAGTTGCGTAATTACTTTAAATCAGATAATGCACCTATATTACTCTGTATAATATATGCACTTCAAAAACGGTAAGTCATGATGTAAATAATCGGTGTTTTCATTTAACAGTAATTTTCAGCCCTTTTCCAAACTACAGCTAGGAGAATAGCTGTTCATGATGCCATGTCAGTTATTGGGGTTGTTTGACCATACTTCACCATGCTGGTAAGTATGCATATTTGCAGTTTGCATGTCTCTCTCCCCGTGGTCACGTGTTTTCCCCCCCGGTCCTCTGCTCTTTCCCTCCACATGCGTTTCGAGTATTTGGCTGCTATACATTTCCACGAGATAAGCCACTTCGTTGAGTTATGCTTTGTGATAGCCAGGTTGCTTCTGAAAAAGAGCCATATAGCTCAGTGGGCATTACCTGGTCAAACAAAAAATGGTTCAATAGTTTTTAGTTTAGTTTGTGAAAGAGAGGCACAGGAGGAGTTCAAATATCAACGACGGGGTCAAGGTCCATAGCGCGGTGGTCTAACCACTGCGCGACCATTCCTCCCTTTAAATGTATATAATTACACTATTGTGGAATTTCTGTTTGGTATATACAATCGTGCTGTGTCAGGAGAAAAATGTATGTAACATTTTCCGAGGTTCCCTTTTGCAATTTTTGTCAATGGACTTGGTTATTAATAAAGCATATATGGCTTAGTTATTAATAAAGTACAATTTATGGCAACTGTATTTTTTAGAACATATGATTGGACGATGTTTCACATTGCCAATAGCCATTTACAATTAGCACGAAAGAATAGTAGTCTTTGGGTCTTTCGGTAAAGTCACGTAGATAGGTGCAAAGAAAATAACAAAAAACTACGACGTTTCGATCGCAACACAAGCGCAGAAGCTAACCCCCCTTTTCCTGTGTTGTGATCAAAACGTCGTAGTTTTTTGTTCGTTTCTTTGAACCTATCTCCGTGACTTTACCGAAAGACCCAAAGAATATGAATAAGTCACGAAAGACTAGAGCAATTAGCGCAAATATCTCGGTGGTGCCTAATTATGTTCGCAGTTCATAACATTACATTATTTTACACCTCGCAAACATAGGAACGTGATCCCGCCTCTGCGCTGCGGCAGATATTCCAAAAACTTTTTTAGAGTGTATTTTCCCCCCCTCTCTTGCTCACCAATTTCAGCCCCCTGATGCCAAACTTTTTTTTATTACGAATGGCACTGCATCCGCCGTGCTCGTGTTTAATTGATGAAAGGAGAATCAGGGGTGGCTCGGGCTGGGTTCTGAGCACGCTAATCACCTTCCGGCTTAGTTATTCCATGCCCCGGTGAGACTGCATCTGTGGTCCATCTGATCAAGCAGGTCAGACCCAGGTGCTGCGGGACATCAAAATTTCATTGCAAAACACTGCTGCCCAGAAGCATCGTTAATGGCTATGGAGCGCTCCATAAACCTGTGCTCCAAGTGGACCCAGCAAGGACAAATAGCATACATCTTGTAAATTAAGGCAGAAAGCAAACTCGTGTCGACTGTCAAGGGCGTACTCCGTCAGGCTTGCATGATGCACCTTGATGGAGACCTTAAATCTCATTGGGGAGCTCAACAAACTTTGCACTGACATATCACAGCTTCGGGTTTTTATTTTTGTTTTTAACGCGAAATCTGGAGCATGTGTAAGTACAAGTAAATAACCAAGGGAATACTATTAAAGTGTAGGGGAAGTTAGATTGCTTTAGTTGTGCGCTCCCACCACAGCATCAGAACAGCTTACACAGGCTTTCACTGTTCGTCTCAAAGGAAGTAGTTGGAGATGTTCGTGCGCATATATATATATAAAAAAGAATCGATACAATGATAATACAAGTGGACCGTAGGTTTTATTGTCGTGCGTCGTATATACGCGATTTGGTTTACATGATACGGAGATGCTTTGGTGGTTGTAAAGGTCAACAAAACTGGAGCTGCAATCCAGAAGGTCACCGGTTTGATTTGACCTCCCGGTCGGGCAGTTGAAACAAAGGGCTCCTGTTCTTAAATCTTTCCTCCTCCAGTTCAAAACCCGCGGGTATAAATCGGTTCGCTGCATTTTGTCGATCGGCGGGGGTCGCGTGTGGTGGTGGAGGGGAGTGAAGAGTTTGGATACGTCGACCTCTTGCGAGATGTCTGACCAGCCACGGTTGAAGAAGAGGAGGCTGAACACCCACCTAAATGGGGGCATCTCTGGAGTACCCTCTCGAACGCAATTCGTTCCAATTAGCGGTGGCAATGAGCAATGCATTGCAGGGCCTCACCATGTGCATGACGTTGTACGGGGTGAAAGAAAAAAAGAATACGCAAATCTGGTAATGGATCATCATCACGAAGAAAGCCCCGCTCACCTCTGGCTAAACCTGCGTTATTGCCGCGTCCATAATAATGCCAGCATGTTTTAAAACAAGGATATAAATAAGCAACTGTCAATACCTCACGATGCCCAGCAAATGCACCGCGGCAAAAAAAAAAGTGTCTTGTTGTCGTTGTGAATATCGAGAGATTCAATGAAAGCAAAACGCAGCAGTCGCGCGAATGTTCGACAATTCCGCGACGCGCAGTGTCTCGTTGCACGGCGATTTTCCAGCGACAAAGGCCAGGGAAGTGTGCGATGTCATCAACATTTAATGACCGATCAGCCCATCCCCCCCAGGGCCCTACAAGTAATGGGGTGAGCCACAGGAAAACGGGGCTTCCTGCGGCGTCGTCGTGGCGGTAACAAATGCTGAGGACAAAATACTGGCGAAGCACGCAGAAAGCAAACTTGTGTTGGTTCTCTGGCAGTCGGGGGGCGGGGGGCAGGGGGGGGGGTGTAGCGGTGGGGGGGGGCAATGCCTCGGAACCTCTTTGCCATTTTTTATTTCTCATCCCAGGAGGTTTTTTTTTTCGGCAGAGAGAAAAAAGAAGAAGCCAAGTATTGCCAATACATCACTGTTGCCGTGTAAAATCATCATGTCATGCACTCTCTCTCTCCCAAGCACGCGTGTCCCTCCAAGGATAGTGCTTAAAAACATGTAGGGACAACTGCACCACTTTTGTCCCGACACGAAATCAATTTTGCCGGGCCACGCTTGCACTTTTTTTTGTGTTTGTTGTCTGCTGCCAGACACAAGCACTTGTTTTTTTTATTTTCCCCTCCTGTCCCTGAAACCAATAGAAATTCCAAGTTTTCTAGATGGGTTTGCATCGTCGGAGGGAAATTGTTAATCTGTTTTTTAAAGACTGTAAATGTATCAATTTACCGCTATGCTAATAAATGGAGTGAGGGAAAACATTGTACGTTAGTGGTGTACACCGTGAGTTAAAGCCCTCTGGCTAAGATTTTTTTTAAGCAGAGCATATAGAGCACACGCCATGTGCCTCAGGACACCAAACCGCAGTGTTTTATGTACAAGTCGTTTCCTTTACTTGTCAGAAGCTGTTTTAAAACAAAGGCAAACCTGGCTGGAATACACTTTTAATATAAATAAAAGGGGCATTGCTATTGGCTAGAATACAGCATTGCAATGACAGCTTTATATTTCTTGGCAAGTTTTTTGCGACTGTCCTACAAAATTAAGAGCCTTTTATTTTGGCAACACACGTGAATAAATGCATTGTATTTAACGGTAACTCCCACTCACTGAAGAAACCAAATGACCGCTTGTTACAAGCAAACGTCACAGAGCCTTAACGTTTTGTTTTTTCTCCCTCCATTTTAAAAACGTAAGACAAGAAATAGATGCGGGGGGTTCCTCTAGAAAATGTGGTCATGTCAAGCGACTGTCAAAGTTTACGGTTTAGTTTTACATGTTTTATTACAATTTCGGTCGGGGCCTTTAAGTTACTTTTTTTTTGCTCTGGAAAAACGTACACGGCGCATATTAAAAGGACTACGCATTAAGACTGTCAACTTGTCGTCTTGTGTAATTGCGGCTAGGAATGCCCTTCGCAAAACACAAGACTTAGCGCTCAAATGATCTACAGTAGCCTACGTGTGCTTTAAAAATAATGATATTGTATTACGTGCATTGAAGTAAGTCCAACAGACGATTTTTCCATTATATTTTTTTGGCTGAATAAAAATAAAATAGAGGCTACACACATAACTTTTCCCCATTTATTCATTATGAATAGAATTCCAACACTGGAAAACTATTCTAATTTAGTAGAATGCCAGGGAGAATATTGTGTGTATAACTAACAAGCTTTTTTTTGGTTGAGCTTTGTTGCTCATCAAATTCCTCCAGGATAAATAAATATTCTGATTCTGAGTGGTGGTTGTGTATCCAACTACTAACCCAGTGACCTGGTTTAGATTTAGGGCCACGGCTAACATCAAGTGCAAGGGATATCTGATCCGGTTCTATGCCGCCCTCCTCCCGAAATTCACCAATCCGCACTGACTGGCGTGGTGAAGTATGGTCAAACAGCCCCTAAGGTTGAGAGGGCGTGGTGATTGACAAAGGGCTGTATGATAAGTTATTCTCTTGCACACTCATTGAATTCAGGAAATACTCCGACCAGGCACAACCCTCTTGGATGTAAACACCTGCCTGTTAGACACCAGGAATTATGTTTTGGAAATTCCCATTTTTATTATCATCATCCTCATCATCATTAACCAATGGTCAGTCCGCTATGCTGTGAAGGACTCCAAGCTGTCACCATGTCTTATGATCCTACGATGCAATAATAATCCACACAGCACCACACGTACGAGTCGCTATATATAATCCGCTCCATCTCCTTAGCAGACGTTGTCTTGGATGCGTTCCATCTCTCGGCTGCTACTCGGTCATTCGTAATTTACCATCGGCATCCCTTCCAGCAAAGCGTCCTCCCCAAGCTCACTTACTTTTCTTCGCAGTTATAATTATGTCTTTAACCTGGGCCAAGAACCCAAATTGTAATTCCATGTATGCATCTCTTCATGCCTCTTTGCACATATTTCAGTTTTTGTTCCGCATTCAATAATTTTGATTTGGTCACAGCACCGTATCTGCCGGGGATTGTTTGGCTCCGGTTGCATGATCCTAGACGGCCTTCTCAATTTCCAGTTTCCATCCTTTCACGTATTTTTTGTTAACATGCAACTTATTTATTTAGCAAATCGCATGAACATGTATTTGATGAAAAAAAGTGTCAAAGTGTGAGTTTGTTTGAAAACTCCTGCTGGTTAGATTATAGATCCAGGTTTTAAAATGCCATTGATGAACAGCAGTGTTTGTTTTGAAAAATATAATGAAATAATGGGTAAAAGAACATGCTTAGATTTCCAGAGATGTATCTGTGGGTTATGTTTACTTTCAGCACAGTGTTCATCTGCTTCCCGTCGAGGAGTTCGTGCTGTGTCCCACACAACACACTCTTCAGACGCCGTATAACATAAAATAAATACACATGCGTGACACCATAGTCATATTTCTCACATGTATTATCTCGGCAGATAAAGCGATCGTGAACATGTTGCTAATGTCTCCAATATATCGCGAACTCGAGGAAGTCCCGATATGAGATGACGACGGAAGATGCTGGGGGTTCCTCTCGTCTGTGATACCAGATACAAGAGAGCCAAGCATGTATGGCTTTAGCAGGAAACACCTTTCCGAGTCTGGCCAAAATCACCCGAGCGTTGGAATATTCACCCATCGATTAAATTCAACATCACCCATGATCTACCCACTGCTGGATGAAGGACTCCCCAGGTCGTCACCATCCGTCGACGGTCTCATGATGCGATGATCCATGGTGTGGTGCCTTAGGATCTACGGATGAATTGCTCATTACAAATGTGAATTATTACGATTGTTATTGTTATCTAGCTCCTGCACGTGAGCTGATCTCATCGCTCCACGTCTGTGGATGCCGTCCTCTTCGACCAATTCCCTCCTTCGACTGCCACTCCTTTGTCAGTCTCGACCATTAGCCAGCTACGTGTCCTGCCACAGCCTGATTTCTCTACCGGACCAAACTAAATCGCAAACTACTTTCAACGCGGTGCAAATGCTTTGCTGTGCTTTAGAAGAAAGTGAATGACCGCAAAATTAACAACACGCTGCTGCGTGTGAGCACGTGAGATTCGTGAGTATCTATAGAATGACAGTAACACCACAAACGAATACTGCACTGGGTGTGTGCAATTAATTCGTCAGGTCGGATATGCGACCTTGTACTGACATTTTTCCCTCTTTCAGTTTATTGCAGTCCAGTGCCGATATTCAGTTTTTTCAGGGTGCTGTAATTTGTTAATCTCTTCGTCGTGAATTGACGCTCAACCCTGATACAATAATAGCAATAATAGTGATGCACTGGGCAAAAAAGGCCCTTTGTAGTCCATAATAGAGGTTTTTGGGTTAGATTGCGTAAATATATAAATGTGTTGTTAAACCCGCCACCACCCGACACAGACAACTAGTAAGGGTTGTCACGTAAACAGAACGTGCCAATTCGTCACTAGTACAGCACACCGGTGTGTTGGAGAGCCAAGCCACAACATTTACAAGCTGAGTACGACGTCGTGGCTTGGCCTTCCAACACACCAATGTGCTGTGCTAGTGACGAATTGGCCACGTTCTGTTTACGTGACAACCCTTGCTAGTTGGCTGTGTCGGGCAGTGGCGGGTTTTAACGACACATTTATATATTTACGCGATCTAACCCAAACACCTCTATTATGGATGATATTGGTCGCGAAAGCCTGCTACGTGTTAAACTGCCCCTTTGGAGTGTGAATGTCTCACCGTGTTTTGTGTGGCTGCTTGACTTGCTGTCAAATACAGATGGTGTCAAACGTGAAAAGGGTCTAAACAGCCGAACCATGCTGCCTTCAACATCACCAGGGTCTCAGTCATCATGGCAAATTTGCAATACAATTTCAAGGATTGTTTTATATTTTCCATGGTTGTCAAGTAGGAATAATTTTAAATGCCGTGGCATTGTTTTGCACTTGGATTAGTCGGCAGCCGAGTTTACCCCCGGCAATTTACTCTTGGCAATGAGCTCCACTAAAGCACTCAATAAGACAATCGAAGCATCAGCAGCACCAAATTAAATTAGCCATATGCATACTGTTACACCATACTAATAATAATAATAAAGGAACAATGTTGCGAGAGTGTACCTATATGCGCTTGTGTTAACGAGCAAAAAAAAAACAACAATATTGCGACGAGCATGTGAACACAAAGCATCTTCGGTTTCCCTTTTCCAGTGGGCGCTGTATTCAAATTTCACTCGCGATATCAGAATACATTTTCACATCTTTACCGAACGGGGTGACTAGCAACTATGCACTCGTACCACCGTGAATGCATTTGGGGTGGTGGGGGGGGGGCAGGCAGGGGGGGGGGAGAAAGTTCAGCTGAGCTTCGCTGGTTTGGAAAGGAGAGGAGGATTTTGTAATATAGGCATTGTGACTTTGATCATGTGCGAGGCTTTAGAGAGAACAAAAATTACAGCGTTCGAGGGAATTGTCGACCCCCTCTCCAGAGGCCAAACAAAACAAATGCCTCCCCTAATAAAACGGTCGATCGATATGTGCTCAATTTTTCACCGAGGCAGTCGCAAGCGCTGCATCTGTAACAGGCGCTGTGATCCACAGCACGTGTCGGATAATCAACACTGCGAGTGGGGGCACCGTCGCCGCATAGCAGCGCTTCTTTGCAAGCAGTCTCAGTTTGCAGGGTTCATGGTGCAAGCGCGCGCGGTGGATGGTGTCAATGTTCAGCTTACATCGAAAAGATGATCGACGCTTAAGAACTAATTGAACGCGTGGACACTACCTCATGATGAAATGCATTGGCACGAGCAAAACCGTCCTGGTGAAGGAGGGACTAATTATTATACACTTATAAAATTGCTTAGGTGATACTAATAACTGCAAAACCACCAGCTGATGAGAATCATCATGGCAATACAGTGACAATAATTGTTGAAAACATATTCGAACGATGGAAGGATATATGAAACGATAACCTTTTGATAAAGCCAACCGGCTTTTACAGCATGTTAACAATTTCGAATTGTGTGCGCGCAAACCGGCTGCCGCGATGAACGTGCCTCATAAAATGTACTCTAAATTCTGCTCGTGAAAGGCGGCAGATGTAGAACATGAGCGGAAATGGGTGAGCGTATGGATGCGGCCACATGCGCGGCCTGTGCGTTGTCGTCGCAGGAGTGAGGCGCGGTGAAGGTCCGGGTAAATTTAACTGCCCGTCAGAACGCGAGCGAGCGCTACATCAGATTCATTTGCTGTCTGTGTGCCTCGGGATCCCACAAGACCGAGTACCCGGTGCAGAGTAATAACTGGCGTGCATGTAATGACAAATGTGTCATCTGGCAATGATGTACAGGATATTGGCTAATTTTGTATCTCGTGCAGGGACACTGATGTATGTGAAAGTCTGGTGGTCAGGTTTTCCATCTTTTATCGGCCTGAGTTATATTTTTCTTGGCAGCAAGAAGCCCTGCCGTTTCCCCAGTGGAGTCGGCTGGCACTGGCTGCTTACACGCCCTCAAGGGAATGACCCAAAGTCTGCGATTCGCCCACAAACATATAAAGGCAGTCAGTTTAATATCTCCTAATGTATCATATATTTGCTTCCCTTTCGTATCGCTGGGTAATATACGGCGAGATAAAAACATTTAGATGCGTGGCAATGACACCGCCGAGACCAGGACAGTGCTTAAATATTGTTTAGTGGGTTACAACAACAGCCGGCATTGCCTCTAGACTGCCGAGCTGTGGCACTCACACTGTGAGGCAATATTACATTGCCCGGCTATTAGGGCCCGTTAGGATGTTATATGGCAGTTTCGCACACTGGAAAATTCGTTGCTTGTTTGCAGCAGGCAAAGCTACACGACACAACGATATATTTAAGAGGAGGTAAGTGGGGGGGGGGGGGAGTGAGGAAAATGGTTGGAGAAAGAGGTGGCTAGATATTCATCGTGCTCACCGAATATTTGGTGATGCTGACAGTTGAGGATGTATGTTTGCTAATTTAAATGATTATTTTTTATTTGTGCTGAAGGTACTGTGGCCGTTTTTACATTGGATAATAGTGGCTTTTTTAATGAATTTTTTTTCATCAATACAAAAAAAACCCATAATCATCACTAGCCATGCTCAATCCAAAGTTGGATGAAGGCTTTCCAAAATAAAGACTGTAGTTCGAGGTTATATTTTGATTTAAAAAAATGTTTTATGTCAAATGAAAACAATTGTATGCGTAAAAAAGATGAATGTAATTAATATATTTAAGAACAACTTTAAGGGTATTATAAATGTCCCTCTTTATTCAAAGCAGTAATGCAATTCTTAAAACAACGACAAACATAAATCACCAAAACATAAAGCCAGTAACAAGGAAACTTTGTAAATTAAAGGATGCAATATAATGTGGTTAGTTTTCTAGCGTTGTATATTTGAGCATAAATCGTATTTCCATGAAAAGCCTTTAATAAGTAAAGAAAATGCATGCTGTGTTTTTCCGGCACCAATAAAAGTAGCCTTCAGGCAGTCATCCCCATGCAGACATGAAAGCTTCTCACTCATTACTACAGGAATATTACAAAGGTCCCAAGTAGTTTTGTTACAGAGATCGACTTCTATTGCCTGCCAATTTGATGGCAAATTACACACAATGTGATAGCGATACATCAAATTAAGCAACAACAAAAAAATGTGTTTTGAATCATCTGCCAAGGGTTTATTGGGTAGGGTGGAGAGGGGGTTATGGGGGTTAGAAGTGGGGGGGGGGGGGTTTCTAGATGCCCCAAGAGGAAGTGTTGGGGTCCCCGCAGCAGATGTTGGCACCGGCTCACAACGTTTACCCCGTAGGCATCGCCGGCTTATTCCGGCTGGTAGCCCTGCGCATTCATCAGCGCGCTCGCGCCCGGATAATTAGGCGTCTGCGCGAGCCAAGGAGGAGCAGTCCAAACGGCAAACTCAGCAGCTTGCAACAGCTAACTCCCATCAAAGCCGCACAGCGAGGCCCAGGCTATTGGAGATCGCAAACCGGGGGGGGGGGAGGGCTGTTTTGCGAAGAGGGGGGAAAAGCAGCCTTCGTGTCAGCGTTGTGGCGTCGCAGGCGAATGTTTGCGCCAGTGACCAGGTGAGACAGAATGTCTGGTGTTGAGCATTGAGCCACTTTAAAAGAAGTCAAATGCATTTCTTGCTCAAATGAACATTGGGCCAGTGGCGTAAATGTCACGCTCCCTACATTGGCGGTGAGTCTACCAATAGGGCGACCAATGCTGTATTCCTCACAAAGCAGTCATCGTTTTCTAACCGCCGAGAGAAACGATGGACTGAGTCTATACCCCAAACCAGGATTTGAACTGACAACCTTCACAATTGCGAGCCGCTCACTCTTTCACTCAGCCACCTGGCCGGATTGACTTGAAGTCAGTGAATGGGGGGTTACGCGTCATGGGCGAGTTAAGCTCCTTCGTTGCCTCGGGTAATTTGGTGTTGTAAAACATCAAATTGTGCATGCAAAGTTAGGTTTATGGTTCGGAGCTTCGTGTGGATTTATAGAATCGTGCGTGCCGCAATTGTTGATTCTTCGCTTCTGAGAGAAGGACATTAAAACAGTGCACTCCAACGTGGTCTTTACTCTTTCAATAAACGTAATGTTCTATGTTTAGCCTACACTTTTGGCTGGGGCAACTCTCTATCGTATTAAATGCTATCTCTTATTCCTTTAACATTTTAAGTTTCCAAAACATGTTTTTTTTGCTTTGCGTAATTTTTGTTTAAAAAAAAAATCGTACACGCGTCATGTAGCTTGTGCAGAACAAACACAAAAAGCAAGACGTTTTTTTTTAAACAAGAATAAAACATCTTTCATGAGCAGCTGCATAATACAGTGCTCCCCCACAGCATGAAAAAAACAACAACACAAATAAAGAAATCGCAATTTCCTTGAAATTAAGCGATGCCAAGTTCCGAACAGCGGGTCGCTTTGTAGAATGTTTTTTGTTTGTCAAACGCATTCCAATAAATACGTATAATTTTCGTGCGCATTTTTTTCTTCCCCTCTATGAAATACTCATCTGCCGAACCACCACTTCATGATCTATTTAGAAATGCAAGTGAGAATTTACCGTGGCATTTAATTATATCTGCCTAGTCAATATTAACGGCACATTAATTAAGTGCTTGAATGTCAATAACGTTTTAAGACAATGTCAATGTTATTCAAAATAAACCACAGCGTTAGCAATCATCCTGTTTATGAACTAGGGTCCAGTTTTGTCACTCCCACAACTCTCCTCCCGTGACTTCCTTCCCACTCACACAAGCGTGCAACATGTACAACAATAACACACGTACATCATCAACGTTTTGGGTTTAGATCGCGTTATTTATAAATGTGTCGTAACCCTCCACCACCCGACACGGCCAATCAGTAAAAAAGTGTCACGTTGACAAAAGACAAATAGTTCACTGCTTTAGCCCCACACCGGTGTGTTGAAGCGTGAAACCACAACATTTACAATTTGAGTACGACGTTTCGCTGGTAATTGCAACCAGCATCATCGGGCAATTCGCCAGAATGGTGAGGCTCTGCTGTGTCTCCCGCTCTTATATAGAGCAGCAGCAGGGTGACGTCATCATTATCTCATTAACTCATCAGGTGCAAAGATTTGAGGGGGGAGTTATTGTAATTATATACTAGATTAGTAATCAGGCTATTGTTACGCTGCGAGTTGTAGATTAGTAATCATTTGGAATGTGTACATCATTTGGAATGTGTACATTACGAACAATTAGTTTTCTAGAAAATGCAATGGAGTTAATTAAGTAATTATTGTCTCTTTAATATCTCAAGTGTTGACACATTTACGACCCCTTTGTGTTCTTCTACACACAATTGAAGTCTCGAGTCTCGAATAGATCAAAACTTGTGGGGAGCACTTTAAGAGACCCCCTACTGGTCATTACAGCTGTCCGATCTCAATTCCAAAGTGCTGCGGTGACTTTGGTCTGGCGCTGCAGCGTGTCAGCATAAAGCCCTTTTTCACTAAATGTGCGCACACTCTTCCAACAGGAAACCCACAGGGCACTCCCTCTGAACTGATTTTTTTTAAAGCGCTAAACTGCAAAGATTGTGTTGCCTTTGTGGCTGGAAAGGCAGGGATCAATCTCCCAGCAGGTGCACGTCTATAGGCAAAGGGAGATTTACAACTGGTCAGGGCCATGCAGTATCAACCCAGCGCATGTTAAAATGCCTCTCGTTACGTGTGCGGCTGTGTGCAGGGCGTGCGCGACTCCTTACGATATCAGACGGCAACCAAACATCTCAGCGTGGCTCCGCGGGTGATCAAAGCCTTTAAGAGCTGAAGATCACAGCACCGCAGAATTCAAACTTGGGTCAAAGGTCCGCCGGATCCATTATTGATGAGCTTCTTTTTGAAAACAACAGCCTTTATATTCCTGTCTATCGGGACCCTTCTACTGAGTACACTGCATGCATGCGAGATCTGGTCTTGGGTGACCCTGATGGTGACCCACGACCCACAGTGACCACGGCAGACTGTTGAGGAAAAAAAGCAGTGTGATGACCTTGGACCCTGCGATGGCTCGTCTGTTGCTGGATTGACAGCAGATGTGCAACATGCATGCATTTTTTTGGTGTTTGTCTGGTGTTAAGGTGGGCGGGGAAGCGAGAGGAAGAGGTGATAAGGGAGTCAAGACTCGGGGTTTTGAGGTGATGAGAACGAGTAGATGGGGAAGGGCATCACCACCATGTACCCAACACCTCTGCACCTTGACACACACTGCTGTCGTAATGTGCCGTATATCGTTGATGCTTCATCGTTATGCATGTCCACAATGTGACTTCAGCGAACGCGTGTGCTACGCAGTGTACGGTTTGTTCAGGCTAAAATCAAGTCTCTTATCTGTTTTAATGCAGTGTGTATGGTACTGTGGTTTAATTCACCTTGGCCATGACATCGTCTTTCTCAGCCTTAAAAATAATCCCTATTTAAATGTTTTCTTAAACACAAGATGTGAAATTTTATGTAAGCCTGTGTATGAATGTCAACATATTGTCTACGTTTATCAATCACATCATCTCACGTGCAGATGCTAGGCAGATTATCATATCGAGATGGTGATGGCTTGGGGAGGCCTTCATCCAGCAGTGGAATCATGCTTGATAATGATTATGTGTATCCGTCAATGGCCTTTATCTAACCAGGTGAGATCTCAATGCGATGGCAAATCTCTTTTTCAATGGAAACATGGGATACAATACTATTGGATGAAATATAACATTGTATTTTCATATTGATGATCATCATAAACCATGTTATATCCGCTGGTGGATGAAGGCCTCCGCATATTGTCACCATCCCTGCTTGGTCTTGTGGTTCGATCCTGACGCCTGCTGTATATTTGAAGTGTGCGTGTTCTCTCCATGGTCGTGTTGATTTTTCTGCGGGTCCCCCGGGGTTTTCCTTCACATTTAGAAACACGCGTTCCGCGTATTTCGCTGCTGTGCATTTCCACGTGATAAGAAACTTTGTCGAGCTATCATTGGTGGCCAGGTCCCTCCTGAAAGAGAACTCTGTCGCTCAGTGGGCCTTATCTGGTAAAATAAAAAAACATATTTTAAATATACTAATAGGGTTTTTCCCCTTTTTTCTGGCAACAAAACTGACACCTTTTGACTGCAGGTATTGTGGTTAATGTAGACATGATTCCTTGCAAAAGGTGTCAGTTTTGTTGCCAGAAAAAAGGGGAAAAACCCTATTAGTATATTTTGGTACTGGCAAAAGAGGTCCCATGATGAAGATATTTTAAATAGTTTGTGATGCCACGATCCATGTCACTCCTGAGCATTAGCAGAGCTCACGCACGATCCCACAGTGTTGTGTATTAATTTAGTTTTGCTCAATTTATATTGACCCCCAACTCGGTTAACTTATTTTTCAAGTTCTTCCTTTCCTGTAATTCATAGCCTTAACAAATTCAATTCAGGAAGTCATCACAGGCTTGTGTGATGTAAGATATACTTCAATTTCCAAAGCTCATTATAGGCAAAAACAATTCGATTCACATGCAAGCATCTACATTCAGAATTTGGAAGAATTAAATTCTAAGCAACAGATTTGATTACCTAGAAAAGCTAAATCATGATATGCATGTCGCCACTATACAGACATTAAATACCTCCATTGTGGATTGATGACTGATCCATTATAAAATAAAATAAACGGAGACAAACACTGATTTTTTAAATTACGGTTATGGTAAATCTGACAGTTTATTTTCTATCACACCAAGGTATAAATTATATTCTTGGGTCTTTCGGTAAAGTCACGTAGATAGGTTCAAGCAAATGACAAAAAAATAACAAAAAACTACGACATTTCGATCGCAACACAAGCGGTCGTCTTATTTTCTTCCAGAAAACGACCGCTTGTGTTGCGATCGAAAAGTCGTAGTTTTTTTGTTATTTTCTTTGAACCTATCTACGTGACTTTGCGGAAAGACTCAAGAATATGAATTCCTGCAGTCACGAAAGCTTTAAGTGAAGATTTAGGTATCAATTGTTCGTTAAAATCATATGGACAATTTAGAGACCAATCAACCACATGAACAAGCTATCATCGACTACACACAAACTATCAATCAACATTTTTTTTTAAATGATCATAAATGCCATATACCATTATGCCTTGCTCTGGTAGACTGTAATGTGAATTTTAAAAGGAAATTATTGTAATAGCTCAGACGTTTCCTCTCTCTATTTAAACACCCTTGTCTATTTGTTCATTATTAAACATGATTTACTACCGCTGGTCGTTGTTGTTGTATTCGTACTATTAAAAGGATAAATTAATTTTAAAAAAAGACAAGGAAAACGATTGCAATGTATTCAAAAAACACAATCAGAGTGTTTATAGAAGAAAAAAATCACGTGCAGAATCTGCTTCATTTAACTGTGCATTCCAACAGGTAGTGTCAGCTTTACGTAAGTCAGCTTCAATCATACGTATTGTCATGTAGATGTCATTTATTGAATACTTACAATTTGTCTGTATGTATGTATGCGTATTTGTTGCATCCATTCTAGATTTGAAGCTTTCGTGACTGCAAGGAATCATCTTCTTAGGTTTTTTCGGTAAAGTCACGTAGGTAAAACATCAAAATGAATGAAAATAAAATAAAATAAAAAATCACGACGTTTCGGAGGCAACACAAGTCTCCGTCATCAGGTGGGACCGTCACAGCCAGATTAGCTGCATCAAGTGAGGCAATGATTCAAGATGTAATCCCTTAAAAGCGAGTTGAGGGGGGGAGGAGAGGGAGGGGGGAGCTCATCAGACTATGGTAGCCAATGAATGGAACGTATCGGGAGGGAGGGGGGGGCGAGGCCAAAAGGGTGGGCGACGGCGTGCAAGCGATTGTGCGCAAGCGGCTAATTACTGCACACGCCAACACAATGGAGCGATTATGCGCAAGCGGCCAACTGCCGCACACGCCAACACAATGGGCAGAGAGGGGGAGGGAAGCTCTAATACACATGATAGACAAAAGAACGAAAATGCCCATGTTAATACCAATGCTGGCTGAACAATGAAGAGAGTACTGTTAAAAAATAACTGGGGATGTTAACACTCGGTAAAGTAAAGTAAAATAGTGCCTGTCAGATAAGATGGTCCAAAAAATTGTAATTAAGTCTTTTTTGCGTGGTTGATAACATCTTTCCAATGATTACTAAGTTTGTACCCATCATCACGGTTGAAATTATGTCTGTGTTTGTATATTTGTATGGCTTCGTGTACAAACCTTTGATGGTAGCCGGGAGGTTTGCAGAGAACCTTGGTCTCGGAAAAGACAATTTCATGAGAGCCCACCGAGTTGTAGCAATGATCGGCAACGGCAGAAGAATCAGTTCTGCCGTGTTTCAGATCTGACTTGTGCTCGCGGACACGATCAGAAACATGACGTTTCGTTTCTCCAATGTAGCAATCACCACAAATGCAACTCAATTTGTAGACTCCATCCAGTTAGAAGGTGGCAAAAAATTCCCTCTCCATTAACAGTGATGTCCAAAATCTAAATTATTTCAGCACTGATGCCTTGTTAGATGAGCACTTTACAGTTGGATTTTGTTTAGATCGTTATTATTGGATAGGTTTATGAGGAAATACAATTAGTTTTGTCAGTGTTGCAAATCATTAACACGTGTTTAAAATATAGTATATGATTATTTTTAAGGTTAGCAATTTGGGTCATGTTTCATCCGCGTCGTCCCACTCAAATGTGCATTGGAAAACCCAAACTACCAGTACGCAAGCCTTTGCTGAAAATTCCATGTTCTTATCACAGGGGTGATTAAATTAATTGGACAGTCATTGTTTACTTCCCAAAATAGTCTACCCATCGAGTGCTATCCTGGCCATTGAGGGTTTATGTCCAGAACAGAACCTTGAATGATATTCAGCCTCTCTCATTCAGAGTCCCATGCAACTGGTCACAATATCCAACCATTCATTGCCTTCCTCTTCCCATCTTCCTTCCCATGTTTTCCTTTGCAGAACCATCTTCATCACGACTATGGTGGACTCTCTCAGGATATGTCCCACACATCCCACCTTCTCATCATACTTGCCAGTAACTCTTGCTTGCAGCTCTCGTCACATTCTCATTCTTCTTCTGATCACGCCAGCTTACTCGTTCCATTATTCTTTAACGCCTTGTCTCAAATGCGTTTATTATTTTCATCTCATACTTCTGCGGTTTCAATTTTCCACAAAGTGACACTCACTTTATCGACCACCTCTCCTCTCCCCCAAGAGATGATATGCCGAGTCAATCCCTGAGTGGAATTACACGCACGACCTTCCTCGCATGAGCCACGCACTCCGATGACTGTGGCACACGGTTGGCACACGGTTGGCTGATCATGTGTTAAGGGGGAAGCTGTTAAAACATTATTTTTTGTGAAGTGGAAATGGTGGGATGAAGTGGATTAACTGTTATCTATCAGTGTCCACTCCTCTAAGACGTAACAGCTTGAATGTTGGCCCTTGAAGGCACTTAAGACGTATGACCTACGTGTCCATTTAATGCAGCATTAGAGGGGTCAATGCCGTTTACTTGCGCAGTCGAGGACATTTTTATCGCACTCAACAGTAGGCGATCAATTAATTATGCAATCCTGCGAACATAGCACGTGTTTATAGGTAGCAATGGCGCGTACTTTTATTCTTAAACAAATGTGAAAAATTTAGGAGCGTGATCCCTCCCTCGTCGTGAACGTGGTCATTGTTTATTTAAATTCCACTGCGACCTCACAGCCTTTGTAGTTGAGAGGCCACGAGTGATGTAATCTGGCCATTTGAATAGTCGCTTCTGAAAATCTAAAAATATACACGTCTCTACCTTTCCTCATCCTTGCTGAGAACGAGAAATTCCACGACATTGGTCCGTAACGCGTAGTTTGTTCCCAGATGGATACTGCAACGATGACAGTGATGCTGCCACGGAGCAATGATCATGCACACGTCACGTGCGATGCAGAGGTCGCCGGTTCCATCTCCCGGCGCGACAGTTGCAACAACGGTGCAGCTTTTTTTTATTTGATCAAGTTTCAAGTTTCATTTATTAGGTATAGCCCTGTGAGCAATGCCACTCTTAATCTCCCTGGACTCTCTATTCGTGCAGCCGTAGACACTGGGTGCACACCACTTCTTCCAAGACGTCTGGCCTCCGTGGAAGAGTAGGTCCACATGATCTATTCCAGAGGCCCCTCTTGTGGAGGCAACTTCTGCCAGCAGTGGAGTGTGCAGGCAATTGCAGGGCTGCACCTTCGTACCCGTGAACGAGAGAAAAGTTGTCACTCATATCCCACTGCGTTAATATGACCACTGGCGAATAATGTAAAATTAAATAAAACGTTTATTACATTAGTACTATTCATAGCCCAAAGTTTAAAATTAGATTGTAGCGGTGGGAGTCCTGAATGATGACTTGTCAATGTCAGAAGGCACGTTCCCTATTCGTATCCTCAAGAACTCGTGCACAAATGAGAAATGGTCAGGGTGGCTTTTCTCCAATGTAAATTTCAGTTTCCCCACGATTCACCAGAAATTCTCACAGAATAGACAACCAACGGCAAACGAATAAGGCCGGGCACGGCTGTGCTAGGACTGAATGTGACAAGACACCACCACACTGCTTGAATTCATACATGCGAACAGTTTTTTTTTTACCATTTTGGTTTATTCACATGATTTTTAGGGTGGAGTCTCATTTAAATATTTCTAAGGCAAAAAATGTAATAAAAAAATAAACGTATCCACCAACAGGATCACGTGTCGATATACGACATGGTATAAAAAATATATGCTTCATAAGCAATTGCAACAGGGTTAGGCAAGCCAATTACGAGACTGAACTGTGTCTTTGGAAATCCTCCAATGAGAACAATGTTTGAACAGAAAAATTCTCACAAAGACAAACAATATTTTGTCATCTTTCTTAAACAGACAAAAGTCAATGCTTAGCCTTGTACCTTTCAGCAAGCACCTCCTGTGTTAAGACGGGAATGAAACATGAAAACCTGCCTGGCTCTCTTTGTCTTTACAATGCTAATGAATAAACAAAAACTCAACACATTCATCAATCGTACTTGATAAAAAAAAATGCAGGGTACTTAAAAAAAGTGTTAACACTGCTGAGAATTTGCAACAACGGCATCAGAAATGTGCCTCTGGCGAACAAGTAAATTAGGTTCTTTATAAACATTGGTTAGAACTGTTAAATTTTGATTTAAAGCTTTCGTGACTGCAGGGATTCATCTTCTTGGTTCTTTCGGTAAAGTCAAGTAGAATGGAAGTAATAAATAATAAAAATAAAACATAATAAAATAATTCTCAGGTGGAGAACAGGTCTGTCGGGAAGACAGCGTCAGACGCTGTCTTTCCGACAGACCTGTTCTTCACCTGAGGACGGCTGCTTGCGTTGTGGCCGAAACGTCGTGAGAATTATTTTATTATGTTTTATTTTTATTATTTTATTATTTCCCTTCTACGTGACTTTACAGAAAGAACCAAGAAGATA
Source organism: Lampetra planeri (assembly GCF_965212315.1). Lineage (NCBI taxonomy): Eukaryota > Metazoa > Chordata > Hyperoartia > Petromyzontiformes > Petromyzontidae > Lampetra > Lampetra planeri. Next base: position 22,137,837 of record NC_136109.1, on the reverse strand, counting down.
TAACTGTTAATTTACAAAAAAAAACATGCATTTTTACTGCATATATTGACACCCGTGGTTAAAAGCAGTTTGTATAGATCAAGGGCGTGGCGGTGCGGTGGTTATCACATTGTGCGGTGGTTATCACATTGTGCGGTGGTTATCACATTGTGCGGTGGTTATCACAGTGTGTGGTGGTTATCACATTGTGCGGTGGTTATCACATTGTGTGGTGGTTATCACATTGTGCGGTGGTTATCACATTGTGTGGTGGTTATCACAGTGTGCGGTGGTTATCACATTGTGTGGTGGTTATCACATTGTGTGGTGGTTATCACAGTGTGCGGTGGTTATCACATTGTGTGGTGGTTATCACATTGTGTGGTGGTTATCACATTGTGTGGTGGTTATCACATTGTGCGGTGGTTATCACATTGTGTGGTGGTTATCACATTGTGCGGTGGTTATCACATTGTGTGGTGGTTATCACATTGTGCGGTGGTTATCACATTGTGTGGTGGTTATCACAGTGTGCGGTGGTTATCACAGTGTGTGGTGGTTATCACATTGTGTGGTGGTTATCACAGTGTGTGGTGGTTATCACATTGTGTGGTGGTTATCACAGTGTGCGGTGGTTATCACATTGTGTGGTGGTTATCACATTGTGTGGTGGTTATCACATTGTGCGGTGGTTATCACATTGTGTGGTGGTTATCACATTGTGCGATGGTTATCACATTGTGCGGTGGTTATCACAGTGTGTGGTGGTTATCACATTGTGTGGTGGTTATCACATTGTGCGGTGGTTATCACAGTGTGTGGTGGTTATCACATTGTGTGGTGGTTATCACATTGTGCGGTGGTTATCACATTGTGTGGTGGTTATCACATTGTGTGGTGGTTATCACATTGTGCGGTGGTTATCACATTGTGTGGTGGTTATCACATTGTGCGGTGGTTATCACAGTGTGTGGTGGTTATCACATTGTGTGGTGGTTATCACATTGTGTGGTGGTTATCACATTGTGCGGTGGTTATCACATTGTGTGGTGGTTATCACAGTGTGCGGTGGTTATCACAGTGTGTGGTGGTTATCACATTGTGTGGTGGTTATCACATTGTGTGGTGGTTATCACATTGTGTGGTGGTTATCACAGTGTGTGGTGGTTATCACATTGTGCGGTGGTTATCACATTGTGTGGTGGTTATCACAGTGTGCGGTGGTTATCACATTGTGTGGTGGTTATCACATTGTGTGGTGGTTATCACATTGTGCGGTGGTTATCACATTGTGTGGTGGTTATCACATTGTGCGATGGTTATCACATTGTGCGGTGGTTATCACAGTGTGTGGTGGTTATCACATTGTGTGGTGGTTATCACATTGTGCGGTGGTTATCACAGTGTGTGGTGGTTATCACAGTGTGTGGTGGTTATCACAGTGTGTGGTGGTTATCACATTGTGCGGTGGTTATCACAGTGTGTGGTGGTTATCACAGTGTGTGGTGGTTATCACATTGTGTGGTGGTTATCACATTGTGCGGTGGTTATCACAGTGTGTGGTGGTTATCACAGTGTGTGGTGGTTATCACATTGTGCGGTGGTTATCACAGTGTGTGGTGGTTATCACAGTGTGTGGTGGTTATCACAGTGTGCGGTGGTTATCACAGTGTGTGGTGGTTATCACAGTGTGTGGTGGTTATCACATTGTGTGGTGGTTATCACATTGTGCGGTGGTTATCACAGTGTGTGGTGGTTATCACATTGTGCGGTGGTTATCACAGTGTGTGGTGGTTATCACAGTGTGTGGTGGTTATCACATTGTGCGGTGGTTATCACAGTGTGTGGTGGTTATCACATTGTGCGGTGGTTATCACATTGTGCGGTGGTTATCACAGTGTGTGGTGGTTATCACATTGTGTGGTGGTTATCATATTGTGCGGTGGTTATCACATTGTGTGGTGGTTATCACATTGTGCGGTGGTTATCACATTGTGCGGTGGTTATCACAGTGTGTGGTGGTTATCACATTGTGCGGTGGTTATCACATTGTGTGGTGGTTATCACATTGTGTGGTGGTTATCACATTGTGCGGTGGTTATCACATTGTGTGGTGGTTATCACAGTGTGCGGTGGTTATCACAGTGTGTGGTGGTTATCACATTGTGTGGTGGTTATCACAGTGTGTGGTGGTTATCACATTGTGTGGTGGTTATCACAGTGTGTGGTGGTTATCACATTGTGTGGTGGTTATCACATTGTGTGGTGGTTATCACAGTGTGTGGTGGTTATCACATTGTGCGGTGGTTATCACATTGTGTGGTGGTTATCACAGTGTGCGGTGGTTATCACATTGTGTGGTGGTTATCACATTGTGTGGTGGTTATCACATTGTGCGGTGGTTATCACATTGTGTGGTGGTTATCACAGTGTGCGGTGGTTATCACATTGTGTGGTGGTTATCACAGTGTGTGGTGGTTATCACATTGTGTGGTGGTTATCACATTGTGTGGTGGTTATCACAGTGTGTGGTGGTTATCACATTGTGCGGTGGTTATCACATTGTGTGGTGGTTATCACATTGTGTGGTGGTTATCACAGTGTGCGGTGGTTATCACATTGTGTGGTGGTTATCACATTGTGTGGTGGTTATCACAGTGTGCGGTGGTTATCACATTGTGTGGTGGTTATCACAGTGTGTGGTGGTTATCACATTGTGTGGTGGTTATCACATTGTGTGGTGGTTATCACAGTGTGTGGTGGTTATCACATTGTGCGGTGGTTATCACATTGTGCGGTGGTTATCACATTGTGTGGTGGTTATCACAGTGTGTGGTGGTTATCACATTGTGTGGTGGTTATCACATTGTGTGGTGGTTATCACATTGTGTGGTGGTTATCACATTGTGTGGTGGTTATCACAGTGTGTGGTGGTTATCACATTGTGTGGTGGTTATCACATTGTGTGGTGGTTATCACAGTGTGTGGTGGTTATCACATTGTGTGGTGGTTATCACATTGTGTGGTGGTTATCACAGTGTGTGGTGGTTATCACATTGTGCGGTGGTTATCACATTGTGTGGTGGTTATCACATTGTGTGGTGGTTATCACATTGTGCGGTGGTTATCACATTGTGTGGTGGTTATCACAGTGTGCGGTGGTTATCACATTGTGTGGTGGTTATCACAGTGTGTGGTGGTTATCACATTGTGTGGTGGTTATCACATTGTGTGGTGGTTATCACAGTGTGTGGTGGTTATCACATTGTGCGGTGGTTATCACATTGTGTGGTGGTTATCACATTGTGTGGTGGTTATCACAGTGTGTGGTGGTTATCACATTGTGTGGTGGTTATCACATTGTGTGGTGGTTATCACAGTGTGTGGTGGTTATCACATTGTGCGGTGGTTATCACATTGTGTGGTGGTTATCACAGTGTGCGGTGGTTATCACATTGTGTGGTGGTTATCACATTGTGTGGTGGTTATCACATTGTGCGGTGGTTATCACATTGTGTGGTGGTTATCACAGTGTGCGGTGGTTATCACATTGTGTGGTGGTTATCACAGTGTGCGGTGGTTATCACATTGTGTGGTGGTTATCACATTGTGTGGTGGTTATCACATTGTGCGGTGGTTATCACATTGTGTGGTGGTTATCACATTGTGCGGTGGTTATCACAGTGTGTGGTGGTTATCACATTGTGTGGTGGTTATCACATTGTGCGGTGGTTATCACAGTGTGTGGTGGTTATCACAGTGTGTGGTGGTTATCACATTGTGTGGTGGTTATCACATTGTGCGGTGGTTATCACAGTGTGTGGTGGTTATCACAGTGTGTGGTGGTTATCACATTGTGCGGTGGTTATCACAGTGTGTGGTGGTTATCACAGTGTGTGGTGGTTATCTCATTGTGTGATGGTTATCACATTGTGTGGTGGTTATCACATTGTGTGGTGGTTATCACATTGTGTGATGGTTATCACATTGTGTAATGGTTATCACATTGTGTGATGGTTATCACATTGTGTGGTGGTTATCACATTGTGTGATGGTTATCACATTGTGTGGTGGTTATCACATTGTGCGATGGTTATCACATTGTGCGGTGGTTATCACATTGTGTGATGGTTATCACATTGTGTGGTGGTTATCACATTGTGTGATGGTTATCACATTGTGTGGTGGTTATCACAGTGTGTGGTGGTTATCACATTGTGTGATGGTTATCACATTGTGTGGTGGTTATCACATTGTGTGGTGGTTATCACAGTGTGCGGTGGTTATCACATTGTGTGGTGGTTATCACATTGTGCGATGGTTATCACATTGTGCGGTGGTTATCACAGTGTGTGGTGGTTATCACATTGTGTGGTGGTTATCACATTGTGCGGTGGTTATCACAGTGTGTGGTGGTTATCACATTGTGTGGTGGTTATCACATTGTGTGGTGGTTATCACAGTGTGTGGTGGTTATCACATTGTGCGGTGGTTATCACAGTGTGTGGTGGTTATCACATTGTGCGGTGGTTATCACAGTGTGTGGTGGTTATCACATTGTGTGGTGGTTATCACATTGTGCGGTGGTTATCACAGTGTGTGGTGGTTATCACAGTGTGTGGTGGTTATCACATTGTGTGGTGGTTATCACATTGTGTGGTGGTTATCACAGTGTGTGGTGGTTATCACAGTGTGTGGTGGTTATCACAGTGTGTGGTGGTTATCACATTGTGCTACGGGCGTGGTGACCTGAGAATGATTTCTGGCCACGGCCGACACCAGCGGCGAGTATCTAAACTGGTCCTGCTGCTCCCCCTACTCCACCTTCATTCACCCACACTGACCATAATGGTGAAGTATGGTGAAATGACCATGATCGAGGCCTTCATCCAGCAGTGGATTGAAAATTACTATCATTAGTATTTTTTTAAAGACTACACAAAGCATCAATGAGAGTATATTAGCCGATGTGTGACCATGACCTTAGCATCAACTACTCTAGAGGACAAAAAACAGTAAGGGCTTTTGCTACGTGAACATATATTTACAAAGAATGTCTCACAGGGGCTCTGTTGCCATCAATCCACCAAGGACAGTATTGGCATTTGTGAGTTTCGTCATTTGTATTAGGATTGCCAGGATGGCGAACACTTTTTTCGAATGTTTACTTTTTTTATTAAAGCAGATGACATTACAGTAGTTTTAAATTCACCGCACATTGTTCAACAAGCACCTAGGACTGAGGGTGCATGTACCTTTAAGGCACCATACTCTAACGATCTCACCTCATTCAAAGAAAAACCCCACTCAAAATTATGGATTTACATCAAGTTATTGAGCTAACCAGCATTTTTCAAGTAGGTTCACGCAACCCAACCAGCACAGCTAAGCAAATCATTGTGACTTTCTCAAGGGATAAGGGTGTGAAATAGCTTACTTTTGTAGGCATGTTATGAAGTCATCAAGGTAAACATTACATTTTTAAACATCTATAGATGTCCACATAAGAAATGCTTGTTTAGGTAATGATGGCAGCCATGAAATAGAGTTGCCTTGAAGCAGGTCGCTAATTATGTTAATGCTTTCGTTAATTCCATGAACAAACACTATGCAAGTGTTTCCATAACTTAGACGATACTTTGCAACGGTTCTTTTTGGAGATGCCAATGAGTGTAGGTGCACGTTGATTATGTATCGCCGTATATCTTTGTTCACAATTATACGGCTTCGTTTAAAATTCCTAAAGAAATGACGGAAAGGTCTCTTTCATGCACCCTCGAGGATTCCCCTCGTCTTGCCGAAGCAGCGGTCTGAATAAAATAACTCTGTTAAAATTTCAACGCGAAAAGAAAGGACGACAGCATCCAGGAGTCCCTGCGCTGGCGGGTGGCCGTTGCATGTGTCCCAATCTTCAATCCCTCCCGAGGCCCAGCTGCGGTGACAGGCAAACCCGCATAATGTTGGAAAGGGAGCGGGGCATATAAAAAAAAACCTTACCCACCCCCCCAACTCCGTTCAATAAGCGCTGAAACATTTACAAGCTGCCCACTGCATTTTGCATCAGGGTTGTGAAGAGAGCAGGCAGAATTGTGGGCTCTCGGGAGCAAACACGTGTGTGTCCGTGCGACCGTCTCCGCGTTACATATTTCGCCGGCGTTCTCCTAACACATTCCCTCCTGGCCGTGATTGACAGCTGAGCTTTTGTCTTTTTCGGATGGGTTGTAGGGAACAGGTTATTTTTTTAGAACATACTTAATAATGTCCTCTGGTGCAAAGAGCACGTCCAGGGATACAACAAAAGTTGAATTACAGTAAAGTTATTTTCGTGGGTATTCTCTACCCCCCCACCGCCACCCCCATTGTCTGCACACCATTAATCTTATGACACATTGCTAATGAGTATAAGTATACACTCTATATAGTAAATAGTGCTATCCTTGTCAAAAAAAAATACTTTCATTCTGACAGAAAACTTACAATGTGTGCAAATATGGTAATGTTAATCCTCCGAGTGTAATAATTTGCAAATTCTGGCACAAATAACCTTGGTGTCCCCTTTACAGTAAAAAGGTTAAATATACAGCGTTGCATTCGCTAAAAAAAATAATTGACAATGTTGGTACAAAGATAATTGCACCGTGTTAAAATAATGACACAAGTTGCCTTTTAGAAACGTAAAATAAGAAAATATGCACATTTTGTTTTACAGGCAACCATTTGAAAACCTTGTGGAATGTATGCCCTTAATATTAACATTTCAAATCACTCTTTGAATAAAATTGTAATCTATAATTGTGTTCCCAAAAGAGCCATCAGGCGTGGATGGTGATGCCAAATGAAAGAATTCTAAACTTGCATTTAAATGTATACAAATCTCCTGTTACCAATTAACGACTCGAAAAAACGATCTTTGAAATGAAAATGGCCATTAACATACTGCACGGTTACAACATCTAAGGAGGACTTGATTCAGTTGCAGCAAGATTTCTACCACAATATGTGATTTAGATTTTCCGGTTTTTAATACAAAAACAAATAATTCTAACCTCATAAAAAAACATAAACGGTAAATTTTACTAGTATAAATTACCTCCACCTATCTATCTTGCTAATGATCTGATATTTATCTTCAGAATGAATGTTGAACCGATTTATACTCTTTAAAAAGCTATTCGGCCATGCATGAACTTCTTTCGCATCGTACGTAGCCAACCGTGCTAATCGTAAGTGCAGGGGAAGGACAACAAACTAAGCACAAAAAGCAGTTCGAAAAAAATGAGTTTTCAATTTCGTTTGAAAAGTGCATAGCTCCAGTGGCTTCCTAATATCGGAAGGAAGAGCGTTCCAGACGGCCGCAGAAGCGCATCTGAAAGCGCACGATGCGGTGACCGGCTTTGTTCGATGTTCACTCGATATAACATCCACCCACCTACCTATCTTGATAATCATCCGATATCTATCTTGTTGGGATTACATTTGTAACTGACTTATTCTCTTTGAAAGCTATTCAGCCAAGTAGGTAGATATCGTGACATCACTGGAGTGGGCAATCGCAGCAAGGTTAGGGAAATCATCAGATGTTCTTGTCCAGTGCCATTGGGACATTCTGTTCTCTTCTCAGCTGTCCCCCTTTCACCCTCTGCGCAGTGAGTCATGTCTGTGGGCGGTCTGCCGAGGTGGTGGTGGTGGGGGAAAGAGTCGGGACTGGTGGGGTGCGTGCGAGTCACATTCAGCTTGGCGACCTGTGAGGTAGGAAATGAGTGGGGCACACCAGCAGCGCCCCCCCCACCAACCAGCCCCCGACCTTGCGCATGTTTAGTCTGTGTCTGCGTCCAAAGACGCTGTGGGGAGTGCAAGGCACAGTCTGTTTGTACAAGGCAGTGGCCGGGCTCAATCCGACCTCCCCGTGTTGCAAGTCAGCCCAAGGGTACAGCGAACTATGCGATCCTAATTCTTGGTTTTTGCATCTGCGACGTGAAAAACCGATGTTCCTTGCCGCCCCCCCCGCCTCCCTCACTCTCTCCTCCCTCTGTAGCGCAGCAAAAATATTTAACTGTGGAAATTGATGCTTTGAGCGAGTTCATGGTCACACAATACAACTTGGATTTATGCGGCGCCTAAATGTGACCGCATCTCAAGACGCCGCACAGAAAGAGTGGCTAAGATTGTCAATGAATAACGAGGTTGTTTTAAAGTGCGTAATAAAGGAGGAGGTTTTTGCGTTTGGTGTTCACGTAACTACTGGGTGTAAACACAAAAGGTAAGAGTGCAGATAAAAAAACCCATGCTGGATGTATTGCGGTGATCATTCGAGTCGTCCATGATAACGACCGACATGACGAAAAACCCGCTTTGCTTCGTCGAATAAAAAAAGATATATAACCCTAAAACACACCATTGCTTAGCTTGCATTTATCAAAGGAGGAGGGCAATATATATATTATAATAAATATATTTTTTGTAAAAGATGATGCAGAAGTACCCAGTAATATGAAAGCGATGCGAATCATTTTTGGTGAATATTTTTTGCATGCGGAAACATTTTTTTTTTACCCTCTAATGTTGTGTGTAAATGAAGCCTCAATTTGACAGAGAGTGAAGCTGACAGGTAGTAAAACGTCCCTTAAGTAATAAAAGCCACTTAAAATGAAGCGCACACAAATTTCACGTATCCTGATGAATACCATGCCACTGTTGTCACATTGCGGAAAAGATGTGAGCTGTCTCAGCATTGAAAATGAAGTGTGTAAACCGATCACATTTTATCTGAATAAGAAATTGCATCGGATTTACTTCGCTATAATGAGGATGCTAATGTTGATCAAATATTACAATGCGTTTACATCTACTGCTTGCATTTATCACAGGTATGTCATGAAAAAATGTGTCAATAGATATGTGGCAAGGACTTGATTAATGTTGATATTGTATACTGCATAGTACGGAATAGTTTCGCCTTATCTTTTTCAGACATCGAACTTTAGACATTTTTGCAACAATAGCGGGTCTTCCGTATCGTCATTTTTAAATTTAAAGATATGATATTTAAGTAACTTTTATTGTTTTCACACTCAGTGAAAACATTGAAATGCATTTTAACGTGAATGATTGCTTTTACATAATTTACATAAAGTTTCTCATTGAATGTAAATACTTTTGTATTTTGAGAAATTGAAGGCACGTGACATCCGACAGCACGGCGTCGTGTGGTGGCACTAATGGGGAGAAATGTACGCGGATGATGCCTTGAAAGTGAAGCCACATCCTACAATGTCATATATTCAGATACATCCGAAACCAACGTGTGTCTCGGATTATCAGAAATGTTGTATTTGTGCCTGATTTTTGTTGATTTTTCTGCTCAGTTTTAAAATCGAGAACACGTTTCGACTGTCTAGAATTTATCAATGGAGGTCAATATAATTTCATCAAGATTCCAATATTCAGAGTTCATCGGTTCACACACTGCGCTGTGAACACAAAGACCCGAGTTCCATTCGCGGTGGATCGGCATCAAATGTATGTCATGAAGACGTAAACAACACAAGGGTTAGAGTGTTTTTGGAAAAAAACGAATTTTGATTACGAATCGCAGCAAAGAATGTGCCTGACGAAAGTTTCAATCACTGATATCATATCACCCGCTGTGACATATGGATCCGAAACGTGGACACTGACAAAATAAAATGGAATAACATTTCAAAAGTTTACCAGAAGCTTGGTGAGATGCATTCTTGAAATTACACTGATAGACAGAAAAGAGGATCACACGGATCAGGAAACAACAGGAATCAGTGACATCATGTGAACTGTTCAGAGAAAGTAAGTGAGTTTGGGCAGGTCACACTGCCAGAAGCGATGGTGGCTAGTATATGGGTGATGGTTTAGAAAATTGTTAAGCACTTGCAGCTGCAAATCAAAAGTATAGGCATATTCTCAGTAGAGACAGGACCATGGTTGGGGAAAAGAGATATGTCCACTAACATGGCAACGAAGGTGGGGGAAACGTGGGAGAAAGGACACAAGACAAGCAAACACACAGCACATGGACACGAGAGCCAGTGAGGCCAAAGAGACCAACAAGTTCCGAGGAAAAATCCGGTGCACAAAGCGGATCAGTTCCATTCCACCACCCAAAGCACAATGTCCTACCACAATATGAGGCGCCGCAGTGGCGAGATGTTAACTACTTCGCATGGTATACAGGAGGTTGTGGGTTCGAGCTCGACCCTGAACGTCTGTGGCCGCGTGGATTTTTCTCCGTGTCCTCCGGTTTTCCCCTCCACATTTAGAATGAACATGCGTTTAGAGTATTTGGTTGCTATAAATGTCCACATAATAAGCCACTTCGTTGAGCTATCATTTGTGGCCAGGTAGAATCTCAAAATGAGCTTAATATTTCAGTGGGGCTTATCTGGTAAAATAAAAAAAATAGTTTAGATTAAGATAGATGTCTGCCTTGCATTCATCATCTCTTAGTGTAAAAAAAAAACAATCGCTGCTTTTATTTGCTTTCACGAAACATCGATGGCTCCGCAATATCTCCGTGGTCAGCACGTGTGCAGGTTTGATTCCCACTACAGCTCCCAGTGATTTCTACAGATGAACAACACCGATGATGGAACGGCAGCCAAAGAAGGGAAGTCGCACGAGAGGACGACCACAGTGGGGATGGAGTGATCGGCCAGCTCGTGCAGGAAATGAATTATGGCTTGGGAAGGGATCATCCAGTCGCATTATGAAATAAGTGAACATACAATTAGATAACACAGCTAAATAAGTTTCATATATTTTATGGAGAAGCTAACGTTTTTCAGAAGTTACATCTTCAGAGTACAGTATTTGACAATGTTTAACGATGTGCAACTGCACTTTTCATTTTCAACATAATCATAGCGTGTGAAAAATGTAAAACGAAGGCAAGAGTACATTTTTCACACGGTATACTAGGCAAAATTTAGAAGTTGATTAAAGTATCGCCTGCAGAAAAAAAAGCTAAATAATTTTTATTAAAGTTTAAAGTAAAAAAAACGAACCCCTATAGATGTACAATCCCTGAGTGGGATGCTCGAGCAGCGTCAATTATGCATGACAGCTGACTAAATAAATATCCAGGAGCGTAAGGAATTTTGTAACAAAATTGATCAAATCGCATTAAACTTTTAAAGTTTTAGGGGCAGAGTTCTTACTTTCATGGTCCCTAACAAATCACCTGGGATAACTTGAACAATTGTGTTCTTGCATGCAGTGTTTTATTGATAACTTCATATGCATTTCAGAGTGAAGAGATGGCATTTCACAAACAACCACTCCTTGTGACTAGAGAAGAAAGCAACATAATACGATTCACAAGAATAAAATGCATGAGGTAAACATGCACAGGTGCAGCTCTACAATTGCTGATGGAAGGGCATCAACTAGAGGGAGCTCTAGAGAGCTCCTGTGAAAGGTATTTGGTCTACTCTTCCACGTTGATGCGAGGTAAAAACATATAATAAGAGAAACGCATTGTATGAAATACACTGCTTTTACATTATAGGTGGACAACATTGCAGCATGAATCTTGATTTAGTGCATTGTAATTTGAGCTTGTTATCCAACAGCCGCCTACTACAACATATTTAGGAGACATTGAATTGTAACAGTAAAGTGCCAACAATATTTTTTGGGATAATACGATTAAAGGTCGTGGATTCAATCACAAGCCTGACGCCTGCTCTATATTTGGCGTTTGCATGTCTCTCTCCACGTGGTCACGTGGATTTTTTCTCCGGGTCCACCGGTTTTCTCCTCCACATTTAGAATGATGCGTTCAGAGTCTTTGGCTGGTATACATTTCCACATGGTAAGCCACTTCGTTGAGCTATCATTTGTGGCCTGGTCGCATCTGAAAAAGAGCTACAAAGCTCAGTGGGCCTTACCTGCTTAAATAAATAATCATAAAATAAAGAGTTAAAGGTGCAGGCCTGCAATTGCTTGCTCACGCCACTGCTAACATAAGGGGCCTCTATCGTCAACGGGAATATTGGCCTACTATTCAACGCTGACCAGATGTCTCGACATAGATGGGAGTGCCCACATTTTACCCCACGACACGTATGATAGACTGTGGGATGTACATATTTAAATCGCTTGTGCCCAGTGCGGGCGCATTGGTCGCAAAAATGGACCGGCGACCAGTGCGCGAACACTTACACAGCGCGGTACTATTACACAGGACTGGGTCAAGAAATTGCATTTCAATTGGCACGCATCCTGCTGTTGCAAATGCTCAGTGATTCTCGTCTTTGTTTCCAAAGTGGGATAATGCAAAATGTCAGCAGTTTACTTCAGCAGTAGCCGAGCAGGCTTCAAATTAACTGTGTTAGTTACATCTGACACGTCTAGGATTTGCCTTGAACCGATTCAATCCCAGGGTATCAAATAAATAAAAGAATGATGAATGCACAGTATTGGCAGGTAACGCACTGTAGTGGTATGTACAATTATTAGCGTTATTGCTACTGGAATGTTGTCAAGAGCCGTCCAGTGGACTTTAATCGGGTTTGTTTGTGATTTTTCAATGATATTCTGAATACCTCACAATAAACGCTGCTTGGGACCGTCTCTACCGACTCATCGTGGACCACGCAGAGTGAAGTCACTATCTGCCACTAGGAGTGCTTTTATTTATATCAAAATAACATTCCCAAATAATTGTGGTTAATGAGAACTGTTTCAAAGCACATTAGAAGAACATTTTCTAAACAACATTTCAGAAAAATAACAACATATTTTTTAAAAACTTGTAAGACCTTCATGCACACTTGTTTCTGTAAAACTTCAGTGTTACACATTTTAAATTGTGCAGATATCCAAAGGGAATTACCAAAACAGTTTATTTAACGACGTGGCTTTTGGCTTTACATTCACGCGAACGCTTCGACCATCAGTGGTCTTGATCAATCCGCTGTTGACGAAGCCCTCCCGCAAACTGTTGCCATCTCTCACGATGCCTGCACAAGAGCCCTTTTGGTGTCTGCATTTTCTGTGTGACGTTGGTAAAAGTGCTTCCTCTCAACTCAGCTTCTCACCCCTTTAGTATCTCCACATCGGCCCTGAATTTAGTTCGCGCGACATTTGCGTTTTTTTTCTTCCGGCGAAACGATAATAATTATGTTTTGGTGCAAGATATATGTAAGCTTGCGAATGTCCACGATGATAGAATTGTCGCGGAAATGCTTCTCTCTAGTGCAATAGCGCCACCAGGCGGTCAACGGAATATAAATGCGCATTGAGTTTTTAACTTCACATTTGAAAATAAAACGAATGTTGCATTGTGCACATACATTACATGATGTGGGCACGCACACACGGAATTATGAAAAATGGCAATGGGGATAATTTTAGTTTTCTGTAAATACAAAAGTAAATGCTGTTTTCTACTTTAAAAAATAAATAAACACAACCATTGCATGGGAAAGACATCTAACGAAAACACGAGGATGATCACATTCTCTATTCAAACACAACACTCTTAATTATTAAGGGCGGAATAGTATTTTACAACGGATGTTTTCTGCTTTAACTCATTTAGCTGAAAGAGTAATATGCTATCACTTAGGCAGTGCTCGAAAATGTAAACATAACTTTTATTCTGTTTTAAAAAGGTCTCAATTGGCTCTCAGCTGAGTTTTAAGAATATTGATTTCATCATAATAATCATCAACCATGGTTTATCCACTGCTAGATGAAAGCCTATCCATGCCACCACCATCATCCCTCACAGTCATCCGATGCCACAACCCATCTTACACACGAGTTGATTTAATGTCTCCATATCTGCGGTGAATTACACTCAAACTCAAACGTGTTTTCTCCTTTGCTTGCCTCTCCATCACCAATTAAATTGAGGAAATACTCCGACCAGGTACAATCTTGCTGGGTGTGAACACCTGCCTGTCAGGCACCAAGAATGCTGTTTTGAAAATTCATCATCTTCGTCATCATCAACCAATCGTCAATCCGCTGTGCTGTCAAGGACTTCAAGCTGTCGCCATGTCTCATGTTCCTGCGATCCAATAATCCACACAGCACCACACGTACGAGTCGCTATGACCCGCTCCATCTCTTTGGTAGACGTCTTGGACGCGTTCCATCTTTCGGCTGCCACTCGGTCATTCGTCATCGACCATCGTCATCCCTTCTAGCGATGTGTCCAGCCCAAACCCACTTACTTTTCTAAAACAGTCAATTTGATGTCTTTAACTTAAGTTTTACTTTATTTATTTACTTGTGTTTCTCTTTTTGTCTCACAGCATACGTTCCAAAACGAATATCTCAAACGTTCTGTGTACTTTTAAACTTTGATTTTTTCATTTACTTCGTGGAGTGCGATTCAATAAAATCGAAACTAAAACTTTAACAATGATTTTTTTAGCAATGAGAACTTGGGGAGTCCTTCATCCGAACAATGGATGTATCATGGCTTATGATGATAACTTAGTGGGTACCAACATTTTAACTTTTTATTTCAAGTTACAGACTGCATACTTGTGGTTTAACTGTATTATGTGGTTAACAGCAATGTACATACTTTTAAAATTATTCATAACTACAGAAATTTGAAATAAATAAATGTTACTACAGTATATATAAGCACCATAATAACCTTATTTCTCAATTTAAAAAAGAGAAACATGCCTTTCAGTTTGAATATTTAATAAAGTTTCTGCCAAAATTAGAGCTAGGGTAGCATTCCATAAAACATTCAATGTTTTTAAACTTTCCGCGTAAATTCACAGCGGAAATAACAGTGTTTGACATCTTGGCAAAAGTAGCCATATGGGTCACATTCTGTAGCAATAGTCCTTTTAAAGGCAAAGAGACGAACTGGATTTTTGGACACGGGAATATATAACACGGAGATTTTGACAACATCGGGATCATTTTGTTCATTTTCATCTTTCTGTCATTGTTTTTTTTTATCCCAATGTATTCATGTTGTGATCTTGGAAGTGCATTATGAGATTACGAAATCAATGAACAATCTTGCAGAGCAGCACACCTCGTGCATCAGATAATTACTGCAGAAGATATGTTTTTTTACAGGACTGTATTTCCTTAATATTTTCTGTCAGGTCGAGCAGACGCTGGATATCAGAGCAACCCCTGGGAACAAGACCAGGTGTGCATGCATCCCAATCTTTCTTCTAGCGTATGGCAAGTGTGTGTAAATTATACATCCAGGTTTAGATTTGTGAGCCACGTGACAGCTTCGGGAGTGGCGCGACTAATACTGTCCGGTCTGCCAGAGAGCAGCGGTAGAATGAAGTTGTTCGCGATATGATCCATTGTTTGGTTCGGGTGACCGCTATCACACTGTAGGTCATCTTTAATGTTCCACTTGTGTACGAGGGGTACGGTTTTCTTGGCAGATCAAAGCCACGTGGAGCAAGCAGTGTGCATGCGTCAGAAGTTGCCCTTCTCTTCTCCTCCATCAGAGTAACGTATGTACGTTTAACTTATTTAGCACTGTACGGAGACAACCGTGTAAGCATGTTGCTTTTTAATGAGAACTGTGTACATATTACGTGTGCTTATTAGAATTCGAATATTTATTTATACTGAAGGAATCCGGTGAGCTATAAAACTCTATTTCACAGATGTCCAGTAGACCCAGTTCATACTGAAAAGTAACAACCAGCAGCTTGTACGCCACGGCTGTTAAAAACATTTCCAGTAAGCTATCAAACAAATGTTTTAAGAGCGTGCACTGCTGTTAGTCCACTTTTGGGTCACCGTGGTACATTCTGGAGCCCTGAAGTTCCACGCCGCTTTCGGTTTGCTCCAGACTGTAAAATATACCCGTGTGCATGAGGCTGTCTGTGTCCCTGGCAAGAGGTCATTTAACAAAGTGTAGTATTGTATCTCAAGTTTCTGCATCAGCATTTTCTGACGAAAAAAAAACCAAGGGAATCAATATACAGCGCACAAAAAGGGGGAAAACAAAATAGTTAACATTTTGTACAATAGCTCTCCTTTGATTGTCTTGTTTTTCTTTCTCAGCGAATATTAATTCCCCTAGAGCATGTGCAGCACAATGGGACATTGTGTCAGCGCAGAGTTTACATTTCTATTTTCTTTGCCACCAGTGCGCTGTGCCTTTTAGTTCACCATCACACGTTGGCTTATGGAGTTGTGCTTGGCCTCCACTGCCATCTGCTGATCAAAATGAGGTTTACTAAAACATTGCCACCTTTCCGAAATGTAGAGCAAATATGCAATCAATAATAGCACGAGCCAAATACATGTGAAGCACGTTTTGTAATGTAAACTAATTTTAGATCATGTAATCATTTGTATTGTTTTAGGTAAATTCACTGGTGGACGAGGGCCTCTCCATGCTGTGACCATTACCCACGTTACGATCATTTTTACTCCCGCACACGAGTTGATGGGGGCCGTCCATAAAAGACGTCATGCACCTACCGGGGGGGGTCAGACATTTGTGACGATGTGTGATGAGGGGGGGTGGGGTTAGAAACGTGACGTCATATCAAAATGCGCAACTTTAAATACGTTCTACTTAATTACATATACTTTTTAATATATGTTTTCTCCTACAACATCAGAGTGCAGCGGCACATTAAATACGCACTACAATGACAATAGTTTAAAGCGATTTGAAGCATGTTTACATTTTTTGGGGGGGGGCATAGCTTTGTGACGTCAAATTTGAGGGGGGGTCTGACTTTTTGTGACGCCGTGTGACGAGGGGGGGGGGGTCAAAAATTGTCTAAAATCGCGTGACGTCATTTATGGACGGCCCCCTAGTATGGCTGCCACTTCGTGATTGGTCTCATCCAAGGGCCAAGCATCCACTTTTAGCAGTTTGTCCTGCCCAAGGCCACTTCTTACTTTCCTTGACTGTTAATATTTACAGCCATTGTTCAAATCAATGCTGCACGATCGTCATATTCACCGTGCTGGCCAGTGCAGGTTGCTGAGAAGTGGGGTGTGGGATGGGACCGGTTGACATATCAGTTATTACTTGCCACTGATATTTGCCATCGCCCAGAATTACCCAGTTCATAGGGCAGTGCACTAACCAATGCGCTGCCAATGCCCCTTCACCGCCATACCAAGTGTAATATCATCACCGTATTGTTATAATGATAAAACTCTCCAGAAAGTAAAAAGGACCGCACATTTGAGCCCGGTGTGAATTTTATACAAGTCTGGTCATACACACACACAAATGTATTAGAATATAAGATGCACCCCCAACTATTGCTTCAAAGTACAGGGGAATGAAGTGCATCTTTTAAGTTGGAGTATACAGTAAACGGTATTTGTCTGAATTTTTTTTAAATTACAGCGATTTGAGGGGAGAGTCAACATTTCTCTCTGGCCTTGCCTCGTTTCTGCCCTCGTCCCATAAGCGTGGATCATTATGCCCCGAGGAATGCAAACTGCATTAGAATGTGTTTTACAAGTGGCCCAAGGCATTTGGATGAATTATTGGGATTATTTCCACAGATATTTTTCTCAAACACTCCCATCATTCTGCCAAATGATGGTGGGATGAATGGCTTTTGTCAATACATGAATTACATCTCACATGTAAAGCTGCCCCTAAAGCGAAACAAAACGTTGAGGGACTGCGTTGGCAGTGGTGCTTAAGGACAAACAGACAAAATCAGCACATTCATCAACAGCACATATTTAAAACTCCGCCAAGGGTGCGTCTTGTCTCCACTCCGCTCGAACGGTTTGATGCCGAGTGTGAATCGGCTGGGATGAAGATCAGCACCTCCAAATCTGAGGTCATGGTTCACTCCCGGGAGTCGGTGAATTGTTCTCTCCAGGTGAGGGGATTAACAGCTGCCCTTACCGGAGTTGCACCTTGGGGTCTCTTTCGCGAGTGATTGTAAGTGGGAGCGGGAAATCGGCCGGCGGATCGGTGCGGCTTCACTACCGTTCCGTGGTCGTGAAGCGGGAGCTGAGTTCTCAAACAAAGCTCGCCGTTGACAGGTCGATCTACATTCCCACGCTCACCTACGGTCATGAGCGTTGGGTAATGACCGAAAGGAAGGGATTGCAGGTACAAGGGGCCTAAATGAGGTTTCTCCCGCAGGGTTTCTGGGCTCACTCTCCGTGATCGGGCGAGGAGTTCGGTAATCCGGGACAGCGTCAGAGGCGAGCCGCTGCTCTTCCGGATCGAGAGGAGCCAGTTGAGGTGCTTCGGGCACCTGGCAAGGATGCCCTCCGGTAGACTCCCCCTGGAACTCTACGGTCCCACTGGGCGACGGCCCCAGAGCGGGCCCAGGACACGCTGCTGGCCTGGGAACACCTGGGAATTCCCCAGGAAGAGCTAGAGTAGTGTATAGTAGTGTATAATTGTGTAAAGTAGTGTATAATATTATATAGTAGTGTATAGTTATGTAGAGCTATAGTCGGTCGCCAGGGAAAGGGAGGTCTGGACCGCCCTACTCAACATGCTGCCGCCGCGACCCTCACCAGGACAAACGAACGAATTCGTACCATATTCGTATTATAAGATGCTCTGGAAAGTAAAATGCACCCCAAACTTGCACACAGTGTTATTAAAGTTATACAAATCTGGTAACCAGATGATGAGATGCACTGTCAACGTTTGCTTTAAAATACGGAGGGGGGGAGGTAAGTGCGTCTTATAATCCAGATATCTATCCATCGCAATCATGTGAGATATACATAATAACTCTAAATCATTTAACACGTAGGCTTTCGCGACCAATATCATCCATAATAGAGTTTTTTTGGGGTTTACGCGATCTAACTCAAAAACACTATATTGTGAATTCTTCATCATAACAATAATACAATTTTGAAAATACTGTATATATAATATGTAAAGTTTATTTAAAATGGTGTAAGACCCTGAGGGCACAAAGTGCAGTCTCTCTCTCTGACTGTTATCTTTGCTCTGAAGAACGAAAGTTTCCCTGTACAGTATTTGTTTATGTTTGTCCCTCTGGTGTTCTGGTTTCTCCCACTGCATGGAGATCTCTCACTTTGAATCAAGATGCAATTGGTGAACCCGGGTTACAAGGTAAATCTGCCTTGGCTGGCCTCGAAACCTGGTTCTCATTGCAACCTAACAGCCTTCTCTCTTCGGGGTTTTTTCTCATTCATTTGGATTTTCCCACATCCGAAAATAATCTTAATATATATTAAATTAGCTAAATATTTTAGACATACCCCGAGCCAAAAAAATGTACTGAGGTGAAATTTCCATTGCTACGGTATGGTAATTCAATTCAGAACATGCGGTACAACCCGAAAACACATCCCAGAACTTACGGTACATTTTCCAAGTATATGCAGTACTGGGACGCTGCCAACTGATGGCATCGGTGACTAAAATGTCAGTATTCGAAAGGTTTTCCTCTGAAAGCCCCACTGCATGAAGCTCTATTATTTTTGGATGTTGGTGGAAAGTGACTTTGGCAGCAATTTCCTGCTAACAGTCAGCATTAGAAATGCATCCGTTCGCTCGTGCATTTTCTCAATCCCCATCTCAATAAATAAACACTCCTACGATATTTTCTTTCAAGCAAAAACTGCCACTACTATGCTTTGAATAATTTGGCTTCATGAAAAACTTAATGCCTGGTTCAAATAAAGTACATCGACATCCAAGTACATCAACTGCTGTACTTTTCTGCTGTTGTTTGTACAAAACATATGTTGGGAGGTTAACATTTAATCCATTGGCCTATCTGCTTTCCAGATGAATGCACAGTAGCATTTGGTCAACAAGCCAAGTTTTGGACAGATTCCAACATTCAGCATTGAAATTGTGGCTTCACACCTACGTCAATCGCTTTCGTAAAGTTATTGGCAGGAGTTATGTCACTTTCACTTTCATGAGTCATCAGTAAGCCATGGCCTATTTAACCATTATTGTCAATGGGTATTGCTTTTTTGGGTTGGATGTGGCCCAGTTACGGTTTTGTTGATGTCGCATTCAAAACGTGGCCTCGTAATTCAATGATGAGATGAAACCAATGAGACTGGATACCATGAGACTATTCGAATTCTCGTTGCAAATTTTGACGGACTCATCAGCTGCTGATGATCTCATCAGCAAGTGATGATCTCAAATGTAATGCAATGTTTCAATCATCCATGAACCCTATCGTAACCCATATAAAACATTGCAGCAATTCAGAAAGTCATTGACTTAATTTGTTAAATGAACGGTTAATCGGGTTAAAAGCACAGTATTATAATTTAACATTTTACTCCAGAGCTCAATTTATCATGGATTTTTCCCAGGACCCCCCAACGCCACCATCCCTGCAACAATGAGGGGAAATATTTTCCAAAGCTCAGCCCGCTAGCTACAGCTGAAATAATCCCCAATTTAAGTCAACTGACCTACAGTTGCCTCAACACATTCATCAATAAAAACAGACAAAATAGGCAACGTTTCAGGCAATTACCCTTCTTCATGCTACACCTTCGATAAGCATGGTTGGCTACGTACGATGCGAAAGAAGTTCAACATACAGAGAGAGAGGGTGCATGAGTTGCACACTGCCCTTTACACTATTAGGGCTGATACAAATTCTAAATGTAAAATTATAAATAGTTGCTGGTACATTGCATTAGAGGTGACCCTGTTGCATTGACTTTCAGAAAAAACACATTTAAGCATCCACTCAGCGATTCATTATTGACCTCAAAGATCAGCCCCACAGTAAATACCTTTAAAACCACCACGTGGCAAAATGTGTCACACTACAGTTCAGAAGAAAATATAAACTAGGCGGGGCCAAGGAATTAATGGGCGGGGCACGTTCCTAAAAGGGCGGTGCCACATCCCAATATGGGCGTGACTTGTCCGTGATGGACGGGGACTAAATCGCGGTGGGGCCTTAGGACAGAGGGGCGGGGATTATCAATTGACGAGGGGGGGGGGCGCCGAGGGGGAACCAGGTGGCACTGCAGCAGCACTCGGCGCGCATGCGCATTGTTGGGTGTCCCTCGTCCCAACCCCCCCTCCCCGAGTTCCATTTCCGACAGACGCATCACGTGACCGCGACATGGACCAATCCGCGCGCGACCCGCGCCCCCAACCCCCCCACCCCACCCACCCCGAGTGCTGCTGTGCATCCGGACTAGGAATTACAAAGCACGTCCGGTCACGTGCGGCCTGCGGTCAGAGTGTATCCCCCCTCCAACCGCGCCGACGGCGTTAGAATTGCTACAGTCGATGCGCATAGGCGTCCACACGTCCACACCGAGCTCGCTGTGTCGCTCTCTTCCCCTTTGCGCGGCAATCCCACTCGCGTCGTCGTTGTGTTATCGCTACTACAGACAGACACACACAAATAAAACATGTCTGTGGCAGGCTTCAAGAAGCAGTTCTACAAAGCGAGCCAGGTACCGTGTGGTTGTTGAAGGTTATTGAGAATACTGCGAGTTGTGTGTGTGCGGGAGATGGAGCCGTGGGATCATCTCGTTTGTCAAGGTCCTCGTTGGGTGGAATCGTGAGGGCTGGCTGGAGGTGGCTTGCTTGGGGGGGGCTTCATCCAGCAGTGTAATTGACCATGGTTGATAGCGAGATGGGGTATACAATTGGTAAATGTGTTTGTGACGGGATTACGAGCGGTGGGACATCGGTTAGCGCCGCTGTTTGCTATGAAACCGGCAGCGCCGAGTTGGAATCTCGGCGATGGCTCACATCGGTGGCGAGTTATATCTGAACCCCTGTCCCGCCTTCATCATCTCCCACCCACACCCACCCTATTCGCCGTCCAGCTCAGCGTGGTGAAGTATGATAAAGGCAATCTCCTTCGCCGACGAGGCTTTGGTTGGTAGGAGACATTCACGTCTATTTGGGGCAATGGGAATGGCTGCAATTCTGTTCGACTGGTAGTGTTTCACTGTCAGCGTGTTGTCGATTTGGGGACAGCTGCTGCTGCTGCTGGTGGTGGTGTGGCTTCAATTACCCGTGTCTCTTCATTCCTCTACGAGGCCGCCCGCTGCTGCTGCTACTCGTCTATGGAATTATTTCATCCACATTTGTGTACAAAAAAACTCCACCAACATCCCTCTTTGTAAAGAGACCTCCCTTAGGGCAGTGTACGTATGGCAATATTTAAATCTGACACGCTTTGTGTTGTAAACAAATGTTCACGTTGGCTTTCTTTGTGAAATGTTTGTTGCTGTGGTTTTTTTTCTTCTGGTTTCATTGTGTTGACACATCTGTGGTGTGTGTGTGTCTGTTAGCTTGCGCACAAGAGCACAGAATGTGAATTATGACCCTTTGGTATGGGGTTTGAATGTCAGTGATCCCAAGTAATACATCTACAGTAACGTAATGCACATCCTTTTTTGTGAATCCACTATTGTGTGTATCAGTATAACGTCTCGATAGTACACTGTATAGCTAGGGTATACCATCAATACAGCACTATAAGTGCAACAAAATATTAGCATCGCACGTCGATGGAAATTAATAAAACGTTTTAAGCATGCAACAGCCAAAATATTAAATGTGACATAGTCCGTCGGATCTCGGTGTCTTTTACGCATGGCTGAGCCCGGATAGCGCCTTGGATGGTGACCACTGGGGCTTGTCACGTGTTGTAGACGTCGGGTTTGAGACGTGTTCAGGAGATGGTGATGCTGAGTGGACACGTTCCCATATGCGTGCTGTGTTTTATCTCGGTACTCCAGTTTTGTTTGCTTTCCAGACCATTGTACGGTTGCTACGTGCTCTCCCATGCCCGTGTGCTACATTGCCAGGTTGCACTGACCAACGGGGTGAAATGTGGCCAAATAACTCGAATGACCCTCAAGGAATCGGGAGGTCCTCATCCAGCAGTGGAGTTGTACTTTCGACAAAATGAAGCCACTCAAAAAATACAATTGGCCAATAATCTCGATGCAGGGTCATCCAGAAAAAGAATCATTTCGTTATTAAATGGGCATTATTATTCATACGTGTGTAAGTTACGGGGGTGTGGATTTCAAAACATGCACTGTTGATTACCTATATCCATTGCCACATCCTCGTGTGCGGTTTTGAACCCCGGGATGCTGTGTTGTGTAAGAACCACATGCCTTCATTGCTGGTCAGGCCAGATAGGATTTCATCACTGCAGAAGTGCATTTTGATATGCTTCATACTCTTCGTAATCACGGATACAGTGTCCCGCACAATGCTCGCTCTATGTTTTACGTGAAATGTAACTCCTCGTGGTTCTTTTATGATCATCAGTTTGTATTTACTTGTATTGTAGTGGCATCTCAATGCCCATTGACTTAAACAGAGATCCTTTTGATGTGCGTAGGGAGCCACACATTACAAGGTGCTGTGCAGAAACAGTGGGAATCTGTTTTATATAGACAACCAGAGGCATGGGCTCTTTGTTTTAAGTCTATGGGTGTATGGGTATCTATGTGAGTCTGTGGTCGTTATGTAAGTATAGTACTCTATTTACAATTCAATGTGTTTTGGCTGGTTGACCCTGGCCGTTTTTTGGATACCGGTTTTTTATCGTGTTTTTTGGAAACCGGTTATTCGAAACTGGTCTCCCAAGCGAACTCCGACCCTGCGTGCGGGCTGCTAGTTTATTCTTTAGCAAAGGAGACATGGGTAAAAAAATAAACAATTGTCACGGCACAAAAATGCAGTGCCCTATCTCAAAAGTCGTTTGTAGTAATCTGAGTGAAATTGAAATGTCCTAAACGTCTCTAAATCTATGAGAGACTAAACTAGATCTCGAGATTGTTTTTACATCACGAGGTGCTTGTATTCATATCACATGCAACGTGAGTGTGTAATACGATCACAACCTGTTGAGGAGGCTCCATCGCATTGTTGTCTGGGTTAGACCACGAAATAGTTGTATGCCACATTTGCAAATATTTAATTAATTCGTGGCCATGTCACATCCTGTATATTGTCGTTCATGATTTGAATGACCTGCAGTACAGGTATTCCTCTACTTACGATGGAGATGCGTTACGACGACCCCATCGTAAGTCGAAAATATCGTAAGTAGGACCATCGTAACTCGGGGACTACCTGTATTTGAACTGTATGGCCGCATGCTTGATCGTATTGCATTTCAGTACGGCTGTAGTGTATATGAATGCATTTAATAACAAGGAGAACAAAATCATTTGCAAATATATTGGCATCTCATAGGATTCGGAATTTGTTTTGTCATACAAGTTACATTTTCAGTTATTTTAAAAGTTATCAAAGCCAGACCATTCACAGTATATTCACTATTCTTGTTGTGGATTTCACACCTGATGATGATTGCTTGTGTTGCAGTCGAAACGTCGTGATAATTTTATTGTTTAATATTTTATTATTTCCCTTCTACGTGACTTTACCGAAAGAACCAAGACTATGAATCCCTGCAGTCACGAAAGCTTTAAATCAAAAGTATATTAACGATTATATTAACTATTATCTTACACTGGAGGATGCAGGTGTGTTTTATGCAGTTGGTATTGGTAGTGATTGTATATTAAATAAAATTCCTCAATAAGCTCAACTAATATGACACTACAAAAATGTCGTTCGTAAAATGTTTGAACTATCTCAGAAAGCCTATATATGGCAATTACTTATATTGTTATTCAGAAAACTTGTCTTGGAAAAGTTAACGTGAATCTTTGAGCAGCAGTGACAGTTGTTGGTTTGTGTTTTTAAAAGCTTAGATTTTTGCTGCCATAATGTATGTGAATGGAGTGTTGCTGTCCGAGTGCTAGATTGTGTGCCTGTCATCGGGCAAGAGAAGCACTAACACAGGCCAATCCAATACATCCATCAAAATGGAGGTATAATGTTTATTTCATACAGTACTGCATCTTGTGTTTTCTTTTACGAATAGTGGCGTTACACATTAATCAACCAGTAATGTAGAGGGTAAGTGTCATGGGTTAATCTCGTCTTTCTTACATTGGTCTGCAAAACCAATAGGCCAATGGACCCACAGATGTTTGAAACGTATGTGGAGATGCAGCAAATGGGGGTTCTGCTCATAAAATGCATACTGTGTTTACGGAATAACAATATCTCCTTACATTGAATGTCTAACATCTAATCGGGAGGCTATGTTCAGATGCGTGTGCATCCACGTGTTTTCGAAGAGTGGGCCTGCAGCCTAAACATTGACAACGATGGCTTTGTGACGAAGTTCTCCCACGACATATTGTTAAAAAAAAGCAAGGTATATAATAAGTACGTGCTCATTAAGTCTAATATTGCTGCTTTGTGGGATGCAAACGTAGGCGGCACCATAATTATCATATGTTAAAAGCTTTTTTCTTCCAGATAAACCGATTGGGAAATACTGATAATCCATAGGTGATCACCATTTGTCTTTAAAAAGGCTGCAATTATGCCTGTGCATCACAATGCCATTGTGACAGCACAGTAATTCTATTTAACTATTTGCGTAATTGGATGTCAGTCTGTTCAATCCATGGTAGGTGTGTACAATGAACAGGTCAACTATAAATCAGTGTTTGCAGTACAGTATACCGTCCAGGATAAAAAGTACTGCGTCAATAACATACGTGGGTGAAGCTTTGTTGTGCTGTCAGAGTGAGTTGACCTTATTAAAACAACTTAACTCGCTGAACTGGTTCTACAGGAACTATACACAGTTACATGAATATATACAAACCATCCTGTATGCCTGTACTGATAATAACTAGTTTCGTGTTTATGCTGTATATCACTCCGTTGCGTTGTTATGTTAAATATGCATAATTTGTCACTCGCAAAAAAAAAACAGCCTTTGCATGTTAATGCTTTCTAAGCCCATAGATTAATACAGTGCGCTGGGATCATGAGCGTATAGATCAGATAGATCAAAAACCTTTGAAAAAAATCACCAACCTCTCAGTGGCCCACAACAATATGTTATGTTGACACCTTTAGCTTAGCATAGCTCATTCATTATTTATTATGTTTTCTGAATAAAAATGTTTCTTGGTACCATTCTCATCGACTGCTTGGCTCTTTTTAGTTGTCCAATACTTGCCTTGTATGTTTCACTGACGGTACTGGATTGGGAATATACACGTTCAGCTTCACCAATGTATGGTAATAAGTTGCAAATTTTATTTGTCACAAATGGATGTCAACTTAAGTACAGTAGTTAGGTTTTGGGTTCATGGCATTTGTATGTATATGCGTTGGCCATTCGGAACTGAATACAACTTAAATAATTACCCAAACACACAAAGAGCACACTACACAAGCGTGGGATGCTCCCATCGTCTAATAGTTAACACTAACACACAGGACTTGCAATCATCTACAGGTAGCCCGCCTGTTTGATTTCCAGACGTGGCACTTGGAACCGCGGTCAGTTGTCTTTCATCCACCTCTCCGATGTCCGCACAGCAGTATAAATTGGTTTTCAGTTCCATTTATTTGGTATAGCCCTGTGAACTATTCGGCTCTTGAATCGGGTGCAAACGCAACCAACAAAAAACAAAAACATGAACAAGAAAACATCTTAAAGTGACTATATGCAAACAGAAAAATCCAGGAAAAAACTGCAAAGTCTTACAGAAAAAAGCACCGTACACCAACGCTGTGCAAAAATCCCAGTGGGATGCAAGTCAAACAACAACCACAAGACAACTTAGATTAAAGACATCATTCTAACTCCGTACTACAACAAACAAACATGGCTAAAGCAAATTTTTTTTCGAAATCTCCAAAATAAAGCCATAAGCAATGTAACAGTGATCATAGGAACTGTGACCGAAATTTCACAAACCACAGTCGATCAGCCGCAGGTCGTAGTACGGTGGGGGAAAATTGTGGGTATCCCCACCTCTTCCAAGATGTCTGGCCAACATGGAAGAGTAGGCCAAAGTACCATATATGGAGAACGCAGCAATGGCGTGAGAAATCAATTTACATGCTGCACCTTTGGCATAATACCTAAGCATATTGTAAACTATGGTTGTAGTAAGCCCCCCCCCTCATTAGACTATTTCGTCTGCATAATTCATTTTGGCCTCCTTAATGGCTACTGTGACACGTCTGAAGCATGTTCTTTATAACCTTCTTAAGATGCAATAATTTATGCCCAAGGGAGTGAAAAAACGTCATCTTCACTCTCATATTCACTTTCATATTCACTATTTCTTTTTAAGCATTCAAAAATGAGTGAATGGCCAAGAGTAAAAGAATTACACCTACTGAATGTGGAAAATGGCTTCACAGTGTTATTGCAGTACTGTTTTGTTTGGATTCCTCGCGTGCAACATACAATAGCGTAGGTGCCTTTTCACTGGTTAAAAACCCGACAGTATTTGAGTTTGAAAGACCACATTCCTGAATCGAAATATACCACTTCCGTTAATCTGAAGACCTCTTGTTCTAACCACAAATTGCACGTGTTATATGTTAGTGGCAACTTAGAGTTCTTGGTGGTGGTTTGACAAGCATTGGATCATGCTGATTACTTAAGTTAAACATGTTCAACCATCTGAGAGGGTCTTGGATCAATAGTTAAAAAATATAAAATAGCAGTCATATTTCTGCATTGGCTTTGACTCTCAGTAGGGAAAGCTAATATATTTGGCAGGAGCGAATGCATTGTCCAATTTATTGCCAGATATTCTTAGAAACATCTTTTTGTGCCATTGCATGGATGGTTTTCTAGAAAGGTGCTATGTAGTGCAACTATGTTTACTTGTCTTTTTATTTAGGGGGAGACATACAGTTAATTAGTGATGGGAATGAATCATATTTAACATGAATCATATTTAAATGCTATGATTCCACTGGATGATTCCTTCACGAATTAAGAGTTTACAGGTAGAATTCTGGTGGCTATACCCAACAGGGTTGTGACATCAGTTGATTTACTTTTTACGTTGAATTTCCAAAAGCATGGCATCTTGTAGGGATCCTCGGAATTTCCATGTGCAAGAATAACAAAACTACACAAGCTCTGCTGAAGCCCTCTGTTGTGGGTGTCAGATCTCGACGTTGGCATTCGCTCCTCGACATATTTTTGTGAATTCTATAAGAGAACCAAAATATATATATTGAATTGAGATTCTATACATGTTTGCTAGGCTATAAATACCACTAATTTCAATGGAGGTTCCTATATCTCTCTGATTCATTGAATCCCAATACATTTAAATGGAGATTGTTATATCTGCAATCGATTGAATGATGAACTAATAGGGCAGTCCGTTGTCAAATTATGCAATGCATTTGTATGGAGGTCTTAGATGAAAGGGATTCTTTGATAGCTTATGCATTCAAGTATCTGGTATCATCGTGCGAGAGGATGGCAGATTGGACAAGGTCACTAAAGTGAGGATCCAAAGGGCACAGTTGAGTGTGCAACACGGAGACTCCAGCTTGGTTAAAGTAGAAAATACAGGACAGTAATAAGGATGTTATTGACATACCGGTCTGAATGTTGGATTCTAAACTTGAGAGGAGCTGATATTTTTAACCACAAAAATGAGAATGACCAGATGGATCTCAAGGGCCACGATATTGATTGGTTTGGGTCAGAATTCAGATGAGGAATAAGGCAGACGAGCTAAGGCAGTGTTCCCTGCAGTAGCCATGGTATTGCTATTGCAGACATGGGCCACTTAAAGGGCTGAAGTAATCCCAACATTATCAGGCAGAGAAGTCATACTTATGACACATTTACTGCCGTAAAAAGTTTACAATACTGTATAAGGACAAGTCATTAAAGAGACACACTTGCATTGGATTATAAACAACAAACACATTTGTGTAGACAATTTGTAGAAACTTCAAATGCTATTTAATTTAAAATAGACCTAAGGAAATGGAATGACCAAAGGGCTGTATATGATTAGGTTTTTATTAACATTTTCTCACAGGTACACAGACATTCTGGTACCATATACTGACAGGCTGTACAGTAAAATTACATGTTCATTGACATGTCAACTCTCAATTATATTAGTTAATGACGTGATACAGATTAAACAAAAAAAGTGCAAAACGCATATAAATTACGCAACAAAGATGTTTTGCTTACCTATGCAAAAAGAGAGAGAAGACATAGAATGTAATAACTGATCCGTTTACTTTAAGACGATTAAGATATTATCTTATCCATGGATACTGAGCCACGAGGATCTTTTATTTTTAAATCCTTTATATTAAGTTCGCTTGCTTGCTTGCTTGCGTGCTTGCTTGCTTGCTTAGGACCGTGCAAATTTTTCGCTCGTTTTTGAACCCACTTCCCGTGATCCAATCGAGCTGACATTTTCCACACAGACTCGTTGTGACAGACAATTAATGTTCGTGAAAAGAAATTCCCCAAATTGTACACTTTTTAGGCAAATTTTTTTTTATTTTACATATATTCAAATAGAACTCATTCATGGCTTTGGCTGAACGTTACAGTATAAGAGCCCAGAGCGTAACCCCTCCACAGGCCGTGGCGGAGTAGCGCAGTTGGTAGCGCCCTCGCTTCCTATGCCAAAGGTCGCGGGATCGATCCCCGCGTCCTCCACAGGCGAATATATTTTTAAATCCTTTATATTAAGTTCGCTGCCACGCATATAAAGGATTTATAGTGAAAAACTTTGTTTTTACGGGTTATACTTATTAAATCCTTTATATTAAGTTCACTTGCTTGCGCGTTTATGACCGTGCAAAGCTTTCGGTCGTTTTTTAACCCACTTCCCGTGATCCAATCGAGCTGACATTTTGCACACAGACTCGTTGTGCGTGACAATTTATTTTCGTGAAAATTTTTTTCCAAAATTTTACACTTTTTAGGAATTTTTTTAAAATATTTAATTACCAATTGCTTAATGGTGGCAGGCAATCATCTGACCCATATGTGGCAGCCATCTCAAGCCAGAGGACGAGAGGACTCTAGCCGCCCGTTTCAAAGACCAATGTGGGCTGGGTTGTGGCCCATTGAACACGCATATAAAGGATTTATAGTGAAAAACTTTGATTTTACGGGTTAATTTTTTATTTTTTTCGAGCATGATTATTCCATTACCCGTATAATTCACCCACAGTTAATGAAGCTTCATTGTAATACCAAAGTTACCTAAAATAAAACAAAGCTGTTGATAGTGTCATTGCAAATGAGGCGTAATATCTATACGTGTATCTGAATATTCCCATTGTCGAGCAGTTGCTAACCAGGGGCACCACAGTTGAGAGGATACATTTAAAGTATTTATGGCTGAATGCTAATGTAGTACAGGTAGTCATCTACTTGCGATGGAGATGCGTTACGACGACCCCATCGTAAGTCGAAAATATCGTAAGTCGAAGATGGCCTAGCCTACCCAGGAGTCTTAAAGAATGGTGATAATTTAGCAAAACAGTAATTTAAAGTACTGTACTGTATAAACTATATACTGTATGTATTTATTAATTACAATACTGTATTGCACAGTAAAATGTAAAGTAAAAAAACAAGGTAAATTCTTGGCCTACCTATATGAACTGCAATGTAATAAAAAGTTTTTTCAGGAAACAATCCTATTTGCTATAAAACTTTAAACATGTATTGAACGTATCGTATTGTGGTAACCTTCAAATGAAATCGCTAAAGCTACGTATCATACATGCATTAAACGTATCGTAACGTATCATATTGTACTGTACTCACCAAGATTCTGTCCATCGTCTGCATACTTGAACGATGTTAGGTTGTTGATGGCAATTTTGTCGTATTGCCATCGTAATATCGAAATATCGTAAGTCGGACCGTCGTAACTAGGGGACTACCTGTACTCTGTAATGTAGGACAAATCATGCCTTCTGTGCATTATACGTTATCAGTTAATACAATATTCTAGTCCCTCTGGTGAGCTCGCAATCTAACTAAATTAATGTTAACGTTACATGAGCAATATGATACATGGCAGGTGGAAACGATTGTGTAGAAAGGCCAATGAAACGGTCTACAGCAAGTGGCTGCATCGCACACATAATGCATTCTAGCACTTCATTGACTAACCTCAGGCACATACACTATATGGTAATAGCAGCATCATAACT
The DNA here is from genome assembly GCF_965212315.1 of Lampetra planeri. NCBI lineage: Eukaryota > Metazoa > Chordata > Hyperoartia > Petromyzontiformes > Petromyzontidae > Lampetra > Lampetra planeri. Next base: position 22,106,804 of record NC_136109.1, on the reverse strand, counting down.
TCATAATTTCTATGGAATTGTGTTGCCCATTATTGACTTGGCCTACCCCTCCTTATACCTATTACAGCTAGGAAATGTCTACGATCATAGCAAGTAAGTGTGTCTTAGCAATTAAGTATACAGCCAGGCATTTGCACAGGACACTCTTAGCTGCTCATTGCATCCCAGCCAGGCATGGGCACGTGATGGAGTTTCCAGTACCTAATGCCTAAATTTAACAAGACGCAAAGGTGTGCTTGTAAATAGCAGGTAAGCATGTCTCCCATCATGCCTTGCATGCATGTCATGTGACCACTATATTGCATGTACCGTGCTTGTCTAAGCCACCAGGTTGATAGAGCTGAATACTTGTCATGATTGTTTTCGACCACCAATATGTGGCCATCTCACCAGGCAGCATTGAATCGGATACAACTGTAAGACTAGTTTAATCCTCATCGGTACAGTAATCAATGGTATTATTAATTCATAGGTACTGTAATCAATGGTATTAGGAATTCACTGTATAGTAAACCAACCGATATATATTCAAAGGTTCATAGTCAACGTTTATGGGTTTAGATCGCGTTATTTATAAATGTGTCATATCCCTCCACCACCCGACACGGCCAATCAGCAAAAAAGTGTGACGTTGACAAAAGACAAATATTTCACTGCTTTAGCCCACCGGTGTGTTGAAGCATGAAACCACAACATTTACAATTTTTGAGTACGACGTTTCGCTGGTAATTGCATCCAGCATCATCGGGCAATTCGCCAGAATGGTGAGGCTCTGCTCTGGCTCCCGGTCTTAAATAGAGCAGCAGCAGGGTGACGTCATCATTAACTCATCAACTCATCAGGTGCAACGATTTGAGGCAGAGGGGGGGGGGGTCATTGTAATTATTTGTCTTTTGTCAACGTGACACTTTTTTGCTGATTGGCCGTGTCGGGTGGTGGAGGGTTACGACACATTTATAAATAACGCGATCTAAACCCAAAAACGTTGATTATGAATAATATTGGTTGCGAAAGCCTACGTGTATATTCAAAGGGTTTACTCAAAACTTGGAGGACCCCATTCGGCACCAAACGACCCTGCCTCGTCCGCAGCCCTCCCCGTCAGAGCTGCTACTCGAGCCCTGTTGTGTTTTTGTATCATTTGTTGGAATAACGTTCTCACCCACCTCATACTGGACATCTGGAAAGAGCTTTGTAACTCATCGGATTCCTCCAATATAAATAAATATTAAGATTCTGTCTCATCGGGGCCTGTGGCCATACAGCTTTGTGCACACACCTGGCGCGAGCGTGACTGACAACGCGAATTAAATATCTCCGAGGACAAATGCATGTTGATATTACATAAGCCATGCATATGCATCACCCGCGTTCAGTTGTGACTGTATTTTTGTCATTCTTAATTCTAATAAGGGTGTAATTGTAGTTTGAGATAAAAATGCTGCTGTATTGTAATTATAATTGAGCCCCAGGCCTGATGTGCATGATTTATCTTCATTTGTTTTTGTTAATGAGGATTTTCCTTTTGGCTGGATGAAGTTTTAGTGTGCTTGGATTCTTGGTTTTCTTATTTACAAGCCAAAATTAACCTCGAATGAGCTTTTTGTCTGCAGTTTGCAGATTTGTATAACTTCAATGGGAGTGTATTTAAGGTTTATGAGATACAGCAAGGTATGAACTCTGATTGCTGAAGGGTGTTATCAGCTTATCACTTTGTCTCCTGGAATAGCCATGCTTTATGGAACACTAGAATTAGAAAGCTTTTTCTTTCCGCTTGTGAAGCGCTGAGGCACGAAACGTATTATTGGCCGAGGTATTGCTGGCATATATAAGAATTGATTACGATTAGTGATGTTAAATTATAATTAAGTGCATCACTACAATATTATAGACGCATCATTTTAGGCAGTAAGTATATGAAGCATGTAAAGTACTTTGCTATACATGAGCAAACTACTTTGAACGTTTTAACAATGAAACACATTTTAAAAATGTAAAAAAAAATCTCCAAATAACAGTATCTCGTGTTGTAGGAAGAATGTGGTTGATGTGTCTGTTAGCTTATAAAGATAGTGCATATGTTTTACAGTTACTGTATCTGTATTTCATGTTTAGTTTTTGAGGGCAATGCTGGTTTACACTTAATGCACAATTTTGCATATCCGACCGTCACATATCCATCCTTACCAATTAACCTACCACAGTATTTGGTCATAGTGTAATTGTGATTTTCTCCTAGATGTTCAGATTTTCGATCTTATCACTTATATCCGCCTATACTTCAGTCCCAAGCGGATCAAGATATGCGATATAAAAATGTTGTTTATGTTGTGTGGGGAGGCCCTCATCCAGCAGTGGACTGTAAAAATGACTTCACATGTATATATACAGTCTTTGTAACAATGTGGAATTTAATTCATGTTACAACAAGTCGAGTGTTTTTATTTGGCCTAAGCTTCATTGATGGCAAATGTCCAACAAGAGACAGTATGTGAAGTCAATGGTAAGGTGGGTTAACGCTTGTGCTGTGTTGTTGCGCATGGGGTCACCTTGGAAAGTGGTGATGCGTGGATGACTTATGCACGCATCGCCAATTATCAATGGGTGGGGGGAAACTGACTGCAATATTTAGCATTTCTAATAGCATTATGGATGGATTTTTATGGATTTTAAAATGATTTTGGAAATACATCTTTAATTAAAAATGTTGGTAAATTGTCAAATTGTACAATTATCAAACGAACAACTGTTACGAATCTTACAGGGTGTACATATGAACATGTTTTAGTGGAACATAAATTTACTCAATTAACATTCTTAGATGCTATGGTGTGATCACTCTTGATTTGACTCACACTGGAGAAGATATTTAGGACTTGTCTTTCTGGGATATTAAAATGGTGATCCATTCATGGTACAATAGCTTTTTTCACAACATTCTTGGCACATTGAGAATATTTTCTCTATTCATGACATTACATTTCGTAGTTTGTTAAAATAATGACATTTTTATTTCTCCAGTTTGTCAGTGAAAAGGTGGGAGGAGCGGAAGGCACCAAGTTGGACGATGACTTTACAGAGATGGAAAAGGTTCGTACAACCTCCTCCATAACCATATTGTGCTTTATGTAATGCAGCAACATGTTTATTTTAGAACAATGGTTTGAATCGTTCACTGAAATGTTCAATGACATTGTTTTTTTAGAAATATGACACTACCAACAAAGCAGTTATGGACATTATCACTAAAACACAAGAATACCTGCAACCAAACCCAGGTGAGGACATGCATTTATTAATGTTTTCTGTCGTCTATAACTGCATCTTTGTGCACGTTCTATAGTGTGTCTTGTCATCATAATTGTTTGATGCGTATAAGTGAATGACATTCGAGAACACCGTAATTGTAAGTGTCCAGTGTCTCAAGCGAGTTTTTACGATGATAATGTTGATAAAATTGTGGTATCTCCTCTTTAGCATCAAGAGCAAAGTTGGGGATGTTGAACACCATGTCAAAGATCCGTGGGCAGGTTAAGTCTACGGGCTACCCCCAGCCTGAGGGCTTATTGGGAGAAGCCATGGCCAAGTATGGCAAAGACATGGGCACAGAATCTTGCTTTGGTAAGTACCACTTTATGAAGAATATGTATATTTAGTGTATTTAATTCATAATTTTTCCTGCTCAGTGGCTGGTCAGCCATGGATCCAATTCATATGAGCATTTCCGACAATTTATTTTGGTGCTTTATTTTTCAATCAATGGACATTGAGCGTTTTAAATTAAACTCCGCATATCTTGTGTTATAATATAAACATACAACTGCAGTATAGTGTTTGTGTGTGTGTATATATATATAAAAATTTCAACGAAACGTTTAGAGCCCCATAAAATCGGGGGTGATATTTTTGACCCGATTTTGTGTGTTTTAGGATTGGCATTGGCGGATGTTGGAGAATCGATGAAACAGATGGCAGAAATAAAAGATTCCCTGGATATTGATGTCAAACAAAACTTCCTCGATCCAATGCAAGCACTTCAAGATAAAGAGCTCAAAGAGATTGGGGTAATAACACAAGCTTACTTTTAAAACCGATGTGCTCTTGCTGCAGTGTGAAAAGGTCGAACATAACGACACATCGGGTTGCAAATAAAGCTCGTAAATGTACAGTTGTTAAAAGAGCTAGGTTGTTATATTATTTGCTTTTTCTATTACACATAGGTTTGATTACACGTCTAATGAGTAATACGTAAACAGTTGTGGAAAAAAAAACTCCCTTTCTCATGTGCCATTCTTTGGAGGTGATGGGACCAGGCTTATTGACATCAGAATTATCAGCTGAGTCCCACCTGGGCGTGGCTTGTAGGGGGTTTCCTGCCTTCGGAAGGCAGTATGTGGGGTGGCTTCCTATTTAAAGGCGCCCAAGTGATCCACAAAATATAAAATGTTTTGTCACTTAACTTAATATCTGAATCATACTGGTTCCAATTGTAAAGTACTGCCAAAGCTGATGGTTAGGGTTTCAGTTAAACATGATATGCATGGACAGTTTCTGTAACAAGTTGTTATATAGTTGGAAATATATATTTTTTAACACCTTTCGCAGCATCACCTTAAGAAGCTGGAAGGACGTCGCCTGGACTTCGATTACAAGAAGAAGCGTCTGGGAAAGATCCCAGATGAGGAGATTCGGCAGGCAGAGGAGAAGTTTGAGGAGTCGCGGGAGGTAGCGGCCAGCAGCATGCACAACTTGGTGGAGAGTGAGGTGAGTCTTGTATTATCATTATCATCTGTTGCAGGATGAAGGCTTCCAAAGGCTGTTGCCCAGTTCCCTATCCTGCGATTCTGAAGTTCCTATTTCTCCTACAGTATAACTTGTTTCATTGCTCCACCACCGGGGTGGTGGTTCCTCTTAGGCACCTCCTTGTACGTTGTCCTTCTCCTGCACCTCCGATTTAGCACGGTTGGCTACGTATGGTGCGAACAAAGTTCGACATATATACATTTTCTGCTTTTGCTGCCATTCTGTCACTTGTCTTTTCCATCAGCTGTTATTTATTCTTGTGATGTGTCCTGGCCAGATGTAGTGTAAATGTAAATAATCATAAAACTGTTAAACAATCTACATCTCGAGTTTCCTGGCTGGCTGCTTACTGAGCTCCTTTCCACCCCAACAAATTCAACAATTTTACAAGTGGCTGTGGGATATTGCCACCGAAACGGTGGAAGAAGTTTGGAATACATAGACTAGATAGTGACATCAAGAGGTGGGAATAACGAATACAGAAGACTGATGAGGTTCATCTACAATTGTTCTAACTTTTCAATTTGTGCTTCTATTCGTGGAATTATTTTTCCAGAATATTCATTAAACACTGGATAGTAAAAAAAACCTCCAGCCATTTTGCCATTTTATTACGTAAAAAACAGATCAGTTTTTCTGCTCCGACGGCTACCGGATTGTGAAAACATAAAATTGACAGCTGGACTCTCTGGTTCTTTCGGTAAAGTCATCAGGTGACGGGCGCTTGTGTTGCGACCGAACCGTCGTGTTTCTTTTATTGTTTATTCTACCTACGTTACTTTACCGAAAGAATCAGAGAGTATGGATTCCTGCAGTCACGAAATCTTCAAATCAAATCAAGATTGACAGCTGTCTTACTCTACGAGTTCTAATAAATAAACTATCATAAATAATGTGAATATTTGCTTTGGTCTTCATTAGCGATGAATTTAGTCCTTGTAAAATGTTCAGAAACATAAAACAAATCTATATTTTTAATTTCATAATGCTTGACAATGTCCAACAATCGCACTTGCACTTTCAAAAAGCTATATTTTGTTGTTTCGTACTTTAAATTATTTCTGCTAGCCACAAGAAGGCTTCGGAAAAAAGTGTTTTTTTTGTTGTATGTATGTTGAACTTCTTTCGCACCGTACATAATAGCCAACCGTGCAAATATATTCCTCCGTTGAAGTAGGTTTGCTAAATGGTCCATAGTTTCCATGGCGTGGCCACATTCCCACTGTGGCTTGTCTTTAAAATGCCCGCATCGGCCTGTTGGTGTTCTGTTGCGGTTGTGAAGATCCATTATAGACTGTTTTGCTTGTGCAGTGTATTATAATGGCTTTGTAATCTGTAGGAACGCTAGGTTTATATTGATAGTGCCAAAGGCTTTGAGAAGGAAACTAATGGATCTGTGTGAAATGTCAAGATCTATGCATCACACTAGACACAGCACACATTAATGCTTTCCCACAGCACTAACACTTAAAAGCTACCGTCCAGTTAAAAGTTGGCCGTTCAATGCAGGCAAGCAATTTGGTGGGCAAGGACCCGGGCCCAATGTGGTGTGGCCATAAATTAATTGCATTCTCAGAAAAAAAACAAGCGGATTTTTTTTTATCAAAGAAACACATGTACATCACCTTTGCACATCACTGTGCCAGCACAAACTAGTGGCAGTGAAGTTATTTGCGGAGAAATTGCGTATTAATTTATTGCATTGTGATTTTGCAAGAAAATAAAACCAGTCCTTTTTTTAACGGTGAATTAAAAGTTTGCAGTAGGGAACAATTACCCCTACTACCCTTTTTATTTTACCAGGTGAGGCCCACTGAGTTCCTATCGCTTTTTCAAAAGCGACCTGGCCACAATAAGGAGAAGCGACACAGCAGCTGAAATGTTTTTCTCGTGAGACGTTTTGGAGTTAATCCCTCTAGAACTTTTGTCAAAGTCTTATCAATCTGGGTTAGATATATTACATGTATATAGGTCATAAAATATACCCTGCCCACCTCCCCCCAGCATTGACTGTTCCATTCGCAGCTGTGCAAACATTAAGGATTTTTGGTATCTAGGACTACGTGTAGATAATTCAACTTGCTTAAAAGTAACCCTTTTAATGTACAGTTCTTTACGAATGAAACAACTGCCAATAGATCAGCTAATTGATGTTTTGGATGCGGGGCTTATTAAAGATAAACATATATTTGACTGAGAAACTTAAATTGCAAATGTTGTTGATGTTGCCTAAAAAAGATGATCTACTGGAAGCTCTATCAGGTGATATCCCTAAATACCACACATTGTATGTAAACTTTATATCAAAGTTACACTGCTCATGCATATGTGTGGGATACACAGCCGGGGTGGAGGGTGATTGGATGGGAAGGGAGGCATGACGTTGGCATATGTTAATCAATATCATGTATGGCATTTACTTTTAATGATACAGTATTGTTTCTAGTGCAGGAATCTGATTTTAATGAGGTCATTACAGTACTAATTTTTATTTTGTTTACATAAGCACATTGTGCAATGTAAGATGGATATTAGTTTAAGTAATCGGTGTGTAGAGATTGTTATGGATGGGAAAGGGAATACATCAACATTATAATTAATTACTGAATATTTTATGGAAATATATTCCTCAAATTGCAAAGCAAGAGAACAAGCATCTGTATTCCCCCGTGTTCTTTTCAGATTGAACAAGTATCTCAACTAGCAGCCCTGGTCGATGCACAGCTTGAATATCATCAAAGATCTGCTGCTGTGCTGCAGGATTTGCAAGCGGCTCTCCATGAGAGGTGAGACTGCACGGCGCCGCAGTCCTTCACAACTTAATCATTCTTACGAATTACATTTTAAGAGTCAAACACACTTTGTCCAATTCCCTCCGCAGGAAAAAGATCTTCAAAACATCTTAACGTTTTACCTTCACGTTTAAAATTCACCACATTGAAAAAAACTGTTTTTTTTGTCATTTTGCGACAACGTCTTTTGCCAGTATTAGAACATTTGTGTGTGTGTATTTTCCACAGGAAAAATGAGGCGTCAAAGATGCCAAAGAAAGAATTTAAAGCAAAACCGATGTCGACGTTCCACGAGAACAGCTGGGGCAACGGCGGAGGGGAGAACATTTTCCCGGCAGCGTCTGCGTCCGCATCTTCGTCTTCTAGGTCTCCAGGTACTGTGTTACACTGTCACTAACAGTGGTTATACATGGATATTTAGTTGGTTAATCTCAACCATACGAATACATGCATACCACTATTTTATTCATTATGAAAATCAAGGATTTTGAAATAAAATTCTTTACAAGGGTGTTGTTAACATTTTGCTAATTGTGTTTGGCCTGTTATGGGAGGTTATGATTTGTTAAATGTTTTGAAACCGTGTGCTCACCATGATCTTCATTTCCATGTTGTGCAGCTCCACTTGCTTCAAAAGTTCCTGCAATGCCGAGCCGGTCATTTAGTAAAAAGGCTCAGAGTGAGTCGGGAATCAGAATCTTTTTCTGGGAAAGTAAACCTAAACCTTCTTTTAATGAGTCAATTGAAGGAATTTTTCATCCTGTGCTCACGCAAACACTCACTTTGGTCTCTTTCTGTAAGATATGCATACCTTAGCATTCTGCACCGATTTTTTTATCCCCTGTAACCAAAATATCAGCTTATTACTACAGTCTTTGTAAACATAGTTGCATTTCAACTGAAAGTATTGTGTATTTACTTTATACAACAAGCCAACCATTTGAAGAATATATTTTTTTGGCGATTGGAAAAAAAGAAACCTCCCCTACGCCCTCCAGTTGTTAATAGTTGAATGTATAAAATGTATGTTAAAATCTGTGCTGAATGCATGCATGTTTTACAGCGGTTTTTCTTGTGTATTTTTAACTGGCTGTGGGAAGTGTCACCAAGAGCGTGGAGGAGCATCGTCATGGAAATAATCCTCATTTTTGGAGTAATTGTTTAACTTTGCAATAGATTTTCTTTAAGTTATCATTTTCATAAATTGTAACATTACCTTAATATATACTGTTGTAAACTCCAAAAATGTATGGGGGTATTACATGATGTAAATGTTTCTAGAACTTGCGCCCTAACCGTGGTCTAAATTGCAGTAGCAGTCTTTGGATCGGTAATTTTTTAGGGGCGCTGCGGTGGTGAAATGTTCACTGCCTCGCCTGGTATGCAGGAGGTCGTGAGTTTGATTCCGATCCTGACGCCTGTTGTATAATTGGCGTTTGCATGTTCTCCCCGTGGTCGCGTGGATTTTTCTCCGGGTCCTCTTGTTTTTCCCTACACATTTAGAAACGTGTGTTTAAAGAGTATTTGGCTGCTATACAATTCCATGTGATGAGCCACTTCGTTCAGCCATCATTTGTGGCCTGGCTGCTTCGGAAAAAGAGCTTAATAGCTAAGTGGGCCTTACCTGGTAAAATAAAAAGTTAATAGTTTTTTGTTTTTATTTCATACGATTTATAAGTAATATTTTTTTCCTCGCAGTGGTTTTAATAAGTTATCCATTGCATCCCAAAATGCTTTGTGAATCTATTTTCTGGATCCTCCCCCCAACTGTAAAATGTACAATGTATATATAGCATATATGCATATTGCCTCTTCAAATAAGAGAATACATTGGTATGTACACTGCAAAGGAATGCAGTGTATGATTCATATGACCGATTTGTAAACCATGGCATACAGTGGGTGCTTATAAATATCACTTTAGTGTTTGCTCATGAACTCGTAAAGGTCGTAGAGTGACACAGATTGAGAGAACCACTGAGTTGAGTTAATGCCACACCTTCAGGTTACCAAAACATCTGGATATTGACACTTTATTAAAGAACTAGCTTTACTAGCCGGCTTCGCCCGGGACTTGGATTCTTGTCTTGGATTAATACACGGCCTACGCGGAGGGTGGGGGGGATGCGTGACGTCAGCAGGCACACTGCGTGGCGCTGCCGCATGCGGGTGACATCACAGATGACGTCACAGCTCACTTGCCGTGCAAAATATATCCATTATTGCCCCCCACACAAAATACAAAAGTCTATTTTCATACTTTTTGCATTGTGTACAGCCTGGAAGCTACCCACATGCCAAATTTCAAGTTTGTTGCATGGTGGGAAGTATGCTAAACATTTCGAACAGACACACATATTCACAAATTTCCCTTTTTTATATATATAAGCAAGTGTTACTTGACGGCTAAATATCTAACTTTATTTAGGTTTAACACATTATTGATGTGCACAAAACAGTAAGAGAAATTACATTTGTTTTTGGGTATTACCCTAATTATCTTTTAAGACTGCATCTGCAATTTGGTGATACCACTTGGTACAATATTCTCATAAAACGAATGCAGTAGTGAGACGTTGCTGTACATTGTTTTCAAATATGGTTTGTACAGCACGTGTGTGTGCACGCATTTCTAACTTTGACACATTTAACCTCTTTGTCAACTGATGGGAAAGCTGTCAATATGTTACCATCTTTACATTTTATATATTTTTGCATGTTTTCAGGTTGTGGGAGTTTTTTAAGTACCCTTTCTGTTAAGTATTACACATTTTGCAGCCGAGTAATAATGCATTTATCTTTCCCTACCGATCTATCACAAAATGCTTGTTCTCTCTCCAGAATCTCAAGAGGCAGTTACAGGAAGTTGGTGGTTGACATTGTTGCTGATGTACACGTTCTAATTTGTCGTGCCACGCGTGTTCCCCCGATGCTTCTGTCCACATGGCGTCTAGCTCCAAGCGCAAAAGCTCTTTACGACTTTGATCCGGAGAATGAGGGCGAACTGGGCTTCCAGGAGGGAGACATCATCACACTCACCAAGCAGATCGATGACAATTGGTACGAGGGGACCGTGCGTGGCCATTCGGGATTCTTCCCAGTCAACTACGTGGACGTGATCGTACCACTTCAACACTAAAAAAAAATCGACAAGTCCCCCTTCGCCGCCTCGTTATCGTTAAGCTTCCCTCAAATGTATTATTGTTGTTGTTGTGGTCCCCTTTATCTCCGGTGTATTGACCTACATGCAATATGGCTAGCACATTATAATGTGACATTGGCCGCAATGAATCGTTTGTGATCCGCACACGATGACATTTGCAACATTTAAGATAGGTTTGCAAGAATATATGCTGTGCTTCCATTTTGAAATGTGTTGGATAGTATGTTTATTGCTCTGCAATTTTGCCTTTTGGACAAATTTCATAACCCTTTAAGAAGTAAAATTAGCTATCTTTTTATGCTAAGCACGTTTCAAGCTTAAAACAACAATAATTACTCCATACTGTAATGTCACACATAGCATATTATTACGGTTCAGAGGATATATGTGCAGCATGCTAATTGCTTAAACTCTATTCATATGTTGCTGTGCAAAGGATAATTAAAACACTATGTAAAATTTACAAATTACAAAGTATTCATTGATTCACTGTAAAATGCCAATGCAGATTTACTGCACCGCTCTGTGAACCAACTTTCACACGGCTCCATGTGATAAAAAGTTGGTAATGTCTAGCAACGCTAATCTGCATATCAACATAAAGTAGGTATGTTAATGTCCATTTCGGAACAACGAAAACATTCCACTTTTAAAAAAAAAACATGTATTTCTCATTATACTTAAACTTTTTTTTTAGTTTGAATATGAGTGTTGTGCATGCAGAGGTCTTTATGACCCAGATTAAAATGCTTGCTTCTGGATATCCAGACTCTGAAAGGGACGTATGTGTAATGCAGGAAAGATTACAAAAAATACATCTTCATATTACAGTATTTGCTTTTGTGTCTGTAGTGAAAAATATAAATATCGTTGTTTTTGTTTAACTTTCAAATATGTTACGTGTATACACGTTGATCATTATTACGTTTTTTGTTTTGTAAAGTATTTCCCTGGATGAGGTCTTTCAATTCGTATGGGAAATAGTGAGTGCTATTTTGATCGTGGTGTTTCTCTCTTCATTGTTCACATTGACATACAAATGCACATTGGAGCACTCCAGGAACAAAATATTACACTTGGTTTGGAATATTATGCGAAATAGATTTAAAATTGTGACACATGGTTAATGCGCGATCAATGGTTGTAGTAGAAGTAAGAATACATTGTGGCACGAAACAGTTGTACCCCTTTTTCATTGCTTTTTTCAAGCCGCATTTTATACGAACGTTTTTTCTTTATTAATCTACCCAGTGATGTACATACAGTCTCATTATTTTTTAAACATCCTTACGTGGTGTTTATTATTTATTATTGCAGCATTATATATCTGTCAATTGTGGATATTACCATTCAACAAAAAACTGGAACATAGTGTCAAACGATTAAAATTGCCATGAATATACATATCAGGTTTTTTTTTTCTTTCACTGAAATTGATGCTTCTTTATGTCTGGACTAAAAAGATAGCGTATAATACATTGTGAAAAATGCATCTTTTGTTCGGTAATGCATTCGCTGTTGAACCTAGTTTTATATCCATAAAAGATTAACACCATTCATTATTCAGCTTTTAGATTTTTCAAACTAGGCATGGACCATTCCTGAAAATGTAAAGGTTTTCATTCTTAAAATGCATGCTATGGGTTACAACATTTGTTTTCATGCATTGTTGATGAAATTTACTTGAAATACATTCTTACTGCTACTGCCCACCAAAGTTAAATACATTTAAAAAAAAACACTTGCTTTTCCTGTACAACAACTTTTACATGATGCGCTAAATGTATGTTCAATGTGTTCATTTGAATGATTTTGGCTCTCAAACCTCAGTATCTTGTATTCACTTCTTAGTATTAACATTCTTTGTTAATACAAAATAAAGAAGCCTCTGTGATTTGTCATCCTATACCTGAGTTGCTTGGCTGTTACAATAAAGTCAAAGCTCAACCACACGGGGAGAGTGTTTTTATACACTTACATTGATCACAATAATACACAGTATGAATACAGAAATGAGATTCACACATTCAAATCTGTTTTTTTGTCATTAAGATACCGCAAGTTATACCCACAAGTCAATGTTTTTCCGTGATACCTTTTTCGGTGAAATCTCTCCACTTTCCTCACCCATACGGTACAGTGTCTGTTCTTGGAATTGTTTGTCCAAAGTATTTTTTTGAGCTAAGTTCAAGTGTGGGTGGAGATGTTCTTGAGCATACACATCGTCGTAAGCTGCTGAAATGCTGGAAGAAGATGAACACTTGGTTTGTAGATGAGATGTATTGTCTTGTAGATCATGATGAGGGGAGACTTGGCAACCTGAATCTTCAGCGGCACTTATGGGATTTGTTGTTTCTTCAATTTGCACACGCAAATTATTTCGCTTTGTGATCAGGCTCTTGATTTTCTTCCATCCCAAGTGGTTCAACTCGACGATGTTGAGACAAATGCAGAAAACACCGACAGAAAACATGAACAGCAAGAAGATTTTTTTTTCAGTTGGCCTGGATACAAAGCAGTCGACTATAAGCGGACAAGGGAAAACCTGGCACTTGTAGTGAACGGGGACCCTAAAACCAAAGAGCAACCACTGACCCAACACAAATGCAACTTCCAGAATAGTTCTGCAGCACACGTGCAGGACATAGCAGTTCCATATTCGATTCTGCGGTTGTCCCATCTTGCCCCATTTCGTTGTGCAGGGTTCAGCATTTAGGTCACGAAAGGTGTCCTGTTCGCTGTAGAGAAAGAGTAGATGTTCATCACTCTTGCAAGGTCCACCCGCGTATGGCTTGCATTTTGATTTGTCAGCTTGATCCTTGTTGCTGGCGTCTTCTGAGATGGGACATATCCCTTTGCGCTCATCTCCGACAGTTCCACCTTTGGACAGCATATGCCACACGTAGATAAGGAAGCAGAGCGAAGGGGAAGACACGATGACTATCTGGAAAATCCAGAAGCGTGGATGCGAGATGGGTGCAAAGCGGTCGTAGCAAACGGTCGGGCAGCCTGGCTGTAGGGTGTTGCAGGCGAACTGTGCCTGCTCGTCTTCGTACACGCTTTCACTCGCCACCGCCACGATCAAGACCCGAAATATTAGCGTGACCGTGAGCCACACTTGCCCCAGAAGAGTTGAATGCTGGTAGACGGCGTCCAGGAGGCGCTTGAACACTGCCCATTCCGTCATGACTGCAGGGTTGCCAGTCGCCTGCCTTGTCCACAAGACGGCGATGGAAAGTGACTTATTCGGGAGCACGCTCTGGCTGTTATCAGGACCGGTGAGCATGGCACGTGTGTTGGATCCCGTCCACATTCCAAACCCTGTTGGTCTTTTTTATATAGGCAAGTTGCAGAGGTGCTCCCACTTAACCCATTGCCCATTATGCCTGCTGTAACATTCGCGACGTATAAGGCACGAGTCGTCTCCCTGATGTCTGTGCTGTATCACTGCTGATATCGATAACCATTGGATAAAAGCTGAGGGTGAGTTGAGATAAGCCACACACGGTAAGCTATTTAGAAGCATCACTTATCCCTGCAACGATAAAGGCACTTCTTTTCAAAGTGCGAGCCCATTTTCTTCTAACAATCGGTACGAATGTCATGTTCATGGAATCCTGCCACTTGGCTACAAAGGGAACATTTAACCTCATTACTCATGGGTAATTAATGCTTTTACAAACTAAATTGTTATTGTGAACACAATCGCAGTGATTAGAAATAAGTAAATGTTTAGCCAACTTCACAGGTCTCTGCGGAATTACATTATCAACTGCTTTCCGTTCATCGAGGCATTTAAAGTAGTTAGTTGGGTCACTCAAAATAGCTGTCTTAATGCACCCTCGGCTGAACGCGTGGGACAAAAAGGGCGGTGGTGTAAGTTGTTAGAGGAAGACTGCAATGGATCAGCCTGGCATCTGCGGAAGTGGTGAGGAACCTTGGCCGGTGTAGGGTTGGGCAATCTGAGCAGTTCATCGTTACGAGGAGAGTGGCTGCATCATAGAGATTTAAATACACCCCCCATATCGTTAAACATGTTTTCCGTTTTGCCATATATTTTATATATTTTTAATTTCCATCTGGTGTATGCAGTTCGTACAATTAGACTAAATATAACATCACTTTGTAATGTGCATTCATTAAAAACCTATTTATATTTACACGTGCGATTGATGTATTGTGAGCCCTAATTGAAATTAATGGGAACATTAACTATTGAGAATAGGTTTTCTCCTTTTTTTCTGGCAACAAAACGGGTGTTAAGATGTTAAAACACCAAACTGAAACCTTTTACAAGGAATCATGTCTGCTTAACCACAATACTTGTGGTCAGAATGCAAACGAAAAACATACTCTGATAATATATGCATTGTCTTTGAAACTGATTGGTCCACACCAGAGACAGCTTTCTTTCGAGCCTCGTCTCAATTGGTGCTAGACCAGAGGACGCCAAAAGGCGAACAGCACAAAGACAATGCACTATCAGAGTAATGAGAGATCGGGTTGGGCAGCTACATCATGGGCCCTCCTTTATTGTGGTTAATGCAGATATTATTCCTTGTAAAAGGTTACAGATTGGTGTTTTAACATTTAAACACCTGTTTTGCTGCCAGTAAAAAGGGGCAAAGGAGGTCCCATGATACATTAACGCTTCTCGTCGACTGCATGGCCTTACTGCACTCTTCTGCCATCTCGTGTCAGATAGTTATAATTGCAGAGTTATTTGATTACCATATTTCCACTAAAATATAACGTGAGAAATATTATTATACTCTTAAATAAGCGCACAACTTTATCTGTGATGAACGCTGCACTTTCCGTCGTTTTCATGCAGGGGGCACTGCAAACCTACGCGCCCACTGCATGAACGACGGAGGCGCAGGGACAGACGTTCATTTTACATTGGAATCGATCTGCAGACGGCGGTCTTCTCGCACGGCCAGCAGCTCCGTGTCGCCTAATCTCGATCCCGCAATCCCAAACAGGTGAAAGTGCACATCGAACCGAACCCCCCAGCAAGGCCATCTACTTAACGACGAGAGAAATTTCACACGAAATGTCCTTTTCAATTAAGTCTTCCAGATGTAAAATGACAAGCTTTTAATGAAGATATACAACTGTCTAATTCAAAACATAATACAATTCAAAGATGTTTCATTTTAAAACTTCAAAACGGAGCATCGGGTCCTTGCGTGAATGCGTCGTTCGTGTGCAGGCGCCCCTGAACAACCCTTAGTTTATAATATTAACTTATATTATTACATATGCCGAAGTTACAATTGAAATAGAAATTCATTGAAACATCTTTTAACAACTGTTTTATGTTTCGCATCTCCTCTTGACATTCCATACTTGGCATCTTTGCAGCAAGCTTACATTGTGTTTCATATGAAGTGCCATATTTTATAAACGAACCTCCTGTAGTTATAATTGGAATAGAAATTCATGGAAACAAACTTTGAACAAATGTGTTATGTTTTGAATCTCCTCTTGACATTCCATACTTGGCATCTTTGCAGCAAGCCCACATTGTGGTTCATATGAAGTGCCATATTTTAGAAACGAAGTTCCCTCCAATGTGGACATCATGATCTTGTTTAACCGAGTGTTATTTGTTAAAAAAAGATTAACTGCTCTTAGTCGACGCCGCTGATGCCAATATCCTGGCCATTGCTCAAATGGCGCAAACCCTTTTTGATAATAAAAAAATGCAGTCACTTTAAATTAACTTCTTGAGGATACTTCACCACGCTGATCAGGACGACTTGGTGACCAGTGGGTCCCGCCAGAGAAGAGATGGAGTTGGGTGGACTTGCCAATGACTGGGACCAGTGGTGTCAAGATCGGCCTCTATGGAGGAGGCTCGTGAAGGACGCTGCTACTGGGAAGTTGGAGGCAGTCGCCCTCCAGCAACAACGGGGGGCAGAGGAGTGACGCTCATAACAAAGAGCGGAGTGCCGGGCTGATAAAACAACAAGTTGGCTCAGCAGGGGGCACAGGTGGTGCATCTGCCAGTCATCGCAGTCAGTCAACCCATGGCACTTGGGTCTCTCCCGTGACCTGCCAGCGGGCGTTCGACACTTCACGTGGCCTTGAAGTGCACATAGCCTGGCACAAGCGCCGTGGTGACGTCACCACTTAGTGGCGAATGAGGTTGTTGTAGCGTGGTTGGCATGGTCCCTGGTGCAAATAATGAAATAGGGTCGGCCACTCAATGTGTACTCTCTTTGTGGCCCAGAAGCTGGCCCCTTCCATCCCGTTGGCTCTCGGTGCAGTTGCACCGCCTGCACATCGGACAGCTGCACCACGCGGCTTCGCACCGATTCGGATGAATCTCACCAAGGTTGCTGTGGCTGGGAGTTGAACTCTGGTAGCCGGGTTCAAAGTGCAGTACACTAACCTCTGCACCACCACTCCACCTCCTTTGGATTATCCTTTTTGGATAGGAAATAAAAAAATATAGAGCAGTGAGCTGTACAGTAAATGGCGTGCTGCGTCTGACATGTCCACACGTAGAAGGTGACATGGCATTTTAATATATTACGAGGCGCATGCATCACGCACTGCTTGTTTCACTTGGGATGATCATCCCGAGGTAACAAGCATATTCTGAGCCATTTAGACATTTTAGCGCTGTAAAATTGTCACGGATGACCTTGCCCCTCTGTACGTGATCTCTTTTGTCCAATACTAAAGGTCATTTCTAAACCCACCGTGCAAGATTCAGCAAAATGATTGTGTAGAGTTAGATATTACACACCATCGTCCATCATAATGCATTCTTCATCATCAGCCATGCTCTATTCACTGCTCGTTAAAGGTTTCCTCGCACCGATGTCATCCCTTACAGCCCTGTTATGCAACGATTTACATGTTCTTCTTCAGCATGTGTTGATATCATTGCTCCACGTTTGCGGTGGTCATCGCCGTGGCTAATTTCTCTCCTTTGGGTGCCATTCCATCACCATCGGCCAACGTTCCTTTTGGGGATGTGTCCTGCCCAAACCCCCTTTCCTTAATAGTCAATAGGATGTCTCTCATTTGTGTTTTGTTTTCTGGTCCACGTGTTTTCCTCTTTCTGTCTCTGAGCATAATTCCTAACATGTGTAGGGGTGTCAGGGGAAGGATTCCCACCAATAGATGGGTTAGTGGGAGGGGTGATCGAGGAGATGTAAGGAGAGAACGGGCGGGAAGAAGGGGCCTTTGGCGGGAACGAGATTGGGACGGCTGGGGACAGGTGTGAACGGAAGAAAAGGAATAAAGGAGGAGACCCCTGCAATCTCGTGTCGGCTCCCCTTTACATATGCATCTCTCCATGCTTCACTCATATTTCAGCCTTTGCACAATTTTCTCTGTCCGTGACGGACCATATGATCAAGATGTCATAGCAAGTAATGTGCACTGAACGAAAACATTCTTCTTGAAGCACATTGGTGCTGTATGTGGCTTTTTATAATGAAATTCAGTTTGAAAAAAGCTCTCCATTCGGCTCTTGCCCGTCTTGTCATTTGATCGTGATGATCTTTATCCACCTTCAACGATTAGCCCAGGTCGATACACACCGTTGCTTTCGAGTCGTGTCCCTCCAACAATTATTATACTCGGTGAACTTGTGATGTTATTCATCATATTTAGCCAGAATACACATGTTGCTGGATGAATAACTCCATCTCATATGGGCACGAGGTGTCATGATCCATCTTGCTCTGGCACATGAGTTCATTTATTCTTTCATCTTTTTTGTAAGACGTAATTCTCTCACCAGTCTCGTCCACCAGCCATCCTCCCTTTCTCAAGAAGTGTCCTGCCCAAACACCGTACGTATCCAACCGTGCTAACCGGACGTACTTACTCAAGCCAGCTTACTTTCCTGTCTCGAATTTGTGTTCGTCCTCTTGATCCCGGACTGATTTCAACAATTGCCTTAAGTATGCAGTCCGTTTCATTTTCCAGCTGTGTCCCTCCAGCAATTATATCCATGTTTATTGAACTTGTTGTACATGACTTTTGTTTCGAAAGCTGCAAAGTTGAGCCAAACATCTGCAGTCTTCTGTGTTGGTTTTGTCAGTTGTTTCGTGGTCGATATATTGAGTGTCACCAGCAAATCTGAGGTGATGAATATCATTATTATACATTTATTCTGGCAGTTCTGTGTAATTCTCATCTGTTGATAGGCGTTTTATTTCTATGTCCTGTCTCTCCTTCTCTTCCTGTTTTTTGGAGGCTTCATATAAATTGTGCTCTGCTTTCGTACTTTGCCCTCCGCTTTCAGAGCAGTGTCCATTATTGTGCTAGCTGCATACTTATTTAAAGCGGCGACACACATTATACAGCACTTGTTTAGAAAGTGCTTCACCTGTGAATATTTTACCATTATACTGCGATGCTTCATGAATTTTTAAAATATTCTGCATTTTGTTTTTTTAGCACTAGATGGCAGGATGCCACGGTAGTGTGTTGCCACGTAAAACAATTGTATTTTTTAAATTGTGCATCAGCAATACGTGGAATTTAAAATCAGCATTGGTCATTTCCATCTGTATAGAAACAAGACGCTCAAAATAGATGTCCTGTGCTCTGTTGGAGGTGAGGCTCTTAGCGGATGTTTTTCACATGTTGATGAGCACACGATTGCCATTTTAGGTGTCGGCCTCTGTCAGCATCTCAAACTCAACATATACTTAGAAACCAGGTCGGTGCCAAATGAAGTGGCATGCACGGCCAACACGCAAGCTCACTGGATGGGGATGCTCGAAAATGAATTCAGGTCGTAGCAGGTTGATGCTGAGCATTGTAATCTTCTTAGGACCATATTGGCAGGTAACGAATGTCCGACGGCCCAAGAGCTATTTTGAGATGTATCCACATTCATAACCCATACACGGAGCCAACGGTTAACGGGAAGTATTGGATTGCTATGTACCTGGCAGACAATAACTGAGTACTATAATAAACAACATGCACCTGCTCCAGATATGCTTAGTGATATTTCCATTGAGTCACAATAGACTGATGATAAGTGTTGTAATGTCCTTACTTTGGTCAATTTCTTATTTTAAGAAAAGTGACTATCCATAATATTGATTCTTATGTTGTGGAAGTATATGTATTGCAGATACAATGTTTTATATATGTGCAATTGTTGAAGTGGCACAAATTAAAATCTCATCGGAGTATGTTTACCTAATTAAATGATCTCATGTAGGCTGGAACCAAAATGATGAAATGAAGAGGTGAGCGAGGGCAGGTTGAAGTGCTTTTGAAAAAATTAATCAGAGAATGCAACGCAACAGCCGATGTGCCTCAGTAATAACGTTCTCAATCAATGCATATTACCCGTGATATGGAAACATGGATACTGTCAAAGAAATGGAATACAAAAGCAAACAAAAATGTGCAAACAAACGTGGGGTGGCACTGAGAGATGGAAAGAGGAACACAAACAGGGTGAATATAATATTGACTTTGGTAAAAAAAAGCAAGTGGGACTTGGAGCAGGACAGGTCGCGAGATAAGATGATAGCCGAGAGCCGGGACTGATGGGGTGGAGTGGTAGCAAAAGGAGAGAACATTCACGACAGGACGACTACCACGAAGATGCAACAGCAAGATTCAGCACCTACACATTAGCCAGATGGACTTGTTGCACTGTACGACTGCGAGGAATGGTGGGGAATGAAGGAAGCCTTCATCCAACAGTGGATAGACCATGGCTGCTGATGATGCGATTGTAAAAACGTGGGCATTTATAAACTTGCAGCTGAAGTGTGAACCTTACTTACGTAGCAAACATCCAGGAGATCTGACACAGAGCATGTGATGCTGAAGAACGCAGAACACCTACGTGCTCACACTTACAGAAAAATAAAAATAAAGAACAAGCAACTGAACAAACCTGTTTCAGCTGATAAACCTCCATGATGCACTTATGATGCGTCCATTGAATCGGATTTTACATGTGTCAAGGATATATATAAAACAAAAACATGTATTAGATGTGTACTATTACAGAATGCATTTCAATGAAGGCCTCTATGTACATTATGCTACATTAAAATCCCAGGAATTAAAATAGCAATTTGGTTTACCTCCAAGCATACATTTATAAAGATTAATTTAGTTTTCAAAGGAATAATACACCATACGTCTTTTACCAAATCACCTGGAATGTGCCCGATATTGTCAAATCTCAGAAGCTAAGCAGGTTTTGAACCTGCTTAGCTTCTGAGATTTGACGTGCACATAACAGGTGTTGTAGACTACTGTGGAGCTACATTGGCAGCAGGCGGGCAGTGTGAGGGGGGAAATAAACCCTACACACATTGCACTGCACTACGCTCCCATGTCTATGCTCCCCGCACTGACCAGCGTGGTGAAATATGGTCAAGTAACCCCCATGATCGGCACAGCATGAGGAGGCACTCACTGAGCAGTGAGTTGACGTTCACCATGCACCGCACTGGAACGTTGCACTGTGGTGGTTGTGGCCCAGATTATGGGTTGCTGGGTGCTTTTTTAAGCTTTAGTTTTACCCTCCTCGGTGACTCACCTTGGGAGCGGCCCACAAACTGGGTACAAAGGCCAAACACAATTGTTGAAATTTCAGCCTCGGAGGTTCGAGTTAAGCCCAAATTACTGAGATGGGAGCAGTGCAATCGTCGTTAACCCACACAAGTCAATCAATGCGACTTCAAATACAATTTCAGTGACCGCGTTGCCTGTGATGTTGAAACCTGCTAAATATATCTCATATTATAGCTCAACATTAAATGCGGGTGCTATTTCATGCCCCCATTTACAAGTGGCCGTATCGTTGTCTAAGATATGTTTTCTAGCACCCGCGCTGCGGTTACTAATTTTGTTTTCATTTCCTTACGCTGCAAGGGCATGTTCCGAATGCTAAAGTTAAAGCTGTGAAAGATACAAGACGGTCAATTTCTGTTTCCACTTAACATTCTAACTTTAGTCGGAAAATCGCAGAAAGCGTGCAGCATACCAACACCAGGTTTCCAATAGCAGTTTTGTGTAACTTATAACGCTGTGATGGAACAATGCACTGCCCTTCGTCAATCCAGTCCAGGATTAAGGTCTCCCCACGCCGTGCCAGGTATGGCGGTGGTTTGACTGTATTTAACCACGCGGATTGGTGAAGAGGCTTCTGAAATCACCCGGTCTCTCATGGGAATTAAACTCATCGTGCATTGCGCCAACCACTGTGCCACCGATCCTGTTATTTTACTTATTAAAAATATACATGGGATGGTAACACATCTTGAAAAAAGGTCTACGATTCGTTTGAATGATAATGAATCAAAAGCTACTACTCATGTTGTTTAATTCAGAGCCTAGAACGCGTATAATTTGACCGCACAATTATTTATATAAAAAAAAGAGTGGACCCCAATAGCTATGCCTTCTTCACAGTGCATTCCATTGCTAGTCCAGGCACAGGAAAATTGTGGGACTGCAAGCACCATTTCAAAAATAATTCTTCTTTGCCTCTGAGTGGCTTCTAATTAAGTTCCCTTCCAGTGAGGTTGTTTACCTAACCACGATGTTTAGAGCAGCTGAATAACCGCTTAAAACAACTAGTTAAGTCAAGTATACATTATTTAAACACAGATCTTCAGTGTTCAATTGTGTAAAATAGGATCTTTGTGTTTATTGGAAGTGAGCGTAATACAAAATAATTATATTGGGCGCATCTTTGTGAATACACGGTAATTGACTTTGATGTCAGGTTAATTTACTAACACAACAATTTAGCTGTTAAACGCTTATTAAATTACTAAAATAATGGGCCTAATAGAAAAGTCAACATTTAGAATTACGCCTGCACTTAACATTACGTATTTGTTCATGTGATGCATGGAGAGCATTTTTATGTTGGCTCCTAGCCCTGGGCTGCTAGAGCTTTTATATATATAAAAAACCTTGTACAATGTGCTTCATTTGATTGTTGTAAAATGCGAATTGACAGATGGACCAATTTACCTCATATATCATTCTTGAAATATTGCAATATCCACCCTGGAGTTATCCATTGTTTTTCGAAAACACTTTTAAGTCTTACAATTTGGTGTCTTGCTTCATTTTGTCCTTGGCTCATAGTCGCCTTGTTAAAGTTGGGAGAATCCAGCATTACAGAGCTCCCCATTCCATTGTTAAACACGAACACGTGTTGGGTTCTTTGCATGCACGTAGGCCGCCCTACCAATACAGAAAACCATTCGCGTCTGTTGATGTTGGTTAAGAATGAAATTTCCTGGCACATTGCTTTTCAAACAGCTCCAGATTGTCAAATTATTTCCTGCACTGCTGCTCCGCGAGGCCCTTCTATAAAATAGGCGGAATATTTCTTCCACACTATGACCACGAGCTGAGTGGTTTTTTCTTTTTTCTTTTAAACGAGGTAATCGTGAAAATAATCATTTCAGCTTGTAGCGCGCACTACTAGGGAGGCGCGGTGAAAGACAGACACGTGGGATGGCAGCCGCGAGGTGGTCCGGCTCCAACAACTGCCCAAACCCCGCGGTCCCCTATACATTAAGATGTTTTCACCCAATAAATGCGTGGTTACATGCGGGAGGTAATCGGAGCATCTGGAGAAACCCCCACGCGTGCGAGCGAGCGAGCGAGCAACACTCAAAACTCCTGGCACGTCCAGACGGAACAGGTGAGTCCACATTTTTTTTGCTGTACTGCCTTCTCCTGGCAAGCCAGGGTATGGCATATCTCATCGAAGCCCCGCGGGTAGGAGGAGGAGGAGGTATCACAATCTTGATTTGCAGCTTTCGTGACTGCAGGAATCCATACTCTTTGGTTCTTTCGGTAAAGTCACGTAGGTAGAAAAAGAAAATATATAAATGGTTATTTTATTTTTCTAGAATGAATAAAATAATTTATTTTATTAAAATGAAGTATTTTTTTTTGTATAATATTAATATGATTTTTCTAGTTAAATAAAATAAATGTAAAATGAAAGAAATGATTATTTATTGTATTAAAGTAAATTATTATATACTATAATTTATTTCAGTTTTCTATTTTTATAGAAAAATAAAGTAAATTATTATTTATTTTATTTTTCTACCTACGTCACTTTACCGAAAGAACCAAGGAGTATGAAGTAGTCACAACATTCGTCTATGATCCTCCGACTCCCGTTGCTGCCTCCACACAGTGCTTGGCTTACACGCCACGTTGCATAGCCACCATCGCCCGGCAATACGGGTGATTTGATCATAAGCCGTCGAATGTTTATAAACCCTAACGTTCACCATTTGAATACGAACATATTAAGATGTAACGGACTAAACACCCTGGGCTGGTTAATGAAGCAGAAGCGAAACACATTCTTAATAAATTGCACTTCATCGCAATGTGCGACGCGTAATTATTACTAATTGCGTCATTTCTAATTGCACATTCATCTAATGGCTCTCAGTAACGTTTAATAGCCCGCATACCAGTTCAATTAGTGGAGCTAATCATTAAAGCTCCCAATCATAAATACGATCTAGAGTTCAAATCCCGACAAGAGTTGATTCAGCCAGTCATTCCTCCTCCTCCATCATCATCATCAGTCTTCTTGGTTCTTTCGGTAAAGTCACGTAGAAGGGAAGTAATAAAATAATAAAAATAAAACATAATACAATTATTCTCACGACGTTTCGGCCACAACGCAAGCAGCCGTCCTCAGGTGAAAACCAGGTCTGTCGATAATAATTTTTAGTATGTTTTATTTTTATTTATTTTATTACTTCCCTTCTACGTGACTTTACCGAAAGAACCAAGAAGATGAATCCCTGCAGTCACGAAAGCCTTAAATCAAAATTTAAATCATCATCAGTCATAATCAATCCACTGCTGCCTGAAGGCCTCCCACCCTGAGTGGTCGCCGTCTCTCGATGTAACAATTCGCCCGCACCTGCTCACGAGCTGATTTCTTCAGCGTGTGTACGATGTATGTCAAACTTCTTTCGCGCCGTACGCGGGCGACCAGGTGAGCGAGAGCACCTTCGATGGGAAGTTAATAAACGTACTGGTCCCGCCATATGCACGTGGAATTTCCATATTTGGCTGATGACCTGTCGAGAAAGAAAGCACCTTACAACGCTTCAAAGTTATTATTTGTTTCTTTCGGTTAAGTCACGTCTAAAGATAAAATAATAAATTAAATTAAATAATAGAATACGACGTTTCGATTGCAACACAAGCAATCATCATCAGGTATAATGAAATAGCGACATACAATCTAACCAGAAAACTATAGACAGACATATTAGCAGACAGATATCACCAAGATACATAGCGAGAGCAAACAGGTAACAGAGAGGGGTGATCGTCTCTGTGTGGTGGCCTTAAATAGACAGAGGGGGGGCGGAGGCAGAGAGAGGGAGGAGGGTTAGAGAAAAAATTAGCATATCACTCATTGATATGCTAATTTTTTATCTAACCCTCCTCCCTCTCTCTGCCTCCGCCCCCCCCTTTGTCTATTTAAGGCCACCACACAGAGACGATCACCCCTCTCTGTTACCTGTGTTGCTCTCGCTATGTATCTTGGTGATATCTGTCTGCTAATATGTCTGTCTATAGTTTTCTGGTTAGATTTTATGTCGCTATTTCATTATACCTGATGATGATTGCTTGTGTTGCAATCGAAACGTCGTATTCTATTATTTAATTTAATTTATTATTTTATCTTTAGACGTGACTTAACCGAAAGAAACAAATAATAATTCCTGCAGTCACGAAAGTTCTAAAATTAAGATCGCTTCAAAGTTGTTTCCCGTCTTGTCAATCCGCTGCTGGATAAACGCCCGCCAAAGCAGTGTCTGTATGTATGTATAACTTCTTTCGCTCAGTATCGTGCCAGTCGGAGGTGCGAGTCCATGGGACTTGTTTGACCAAACGTCGCGTTGCTAAGTGCAGGTTAGTGAAGGCAAGGCACCCAGGACCACTTCAGTTATCACTCGCCACTGGCGATAGCCGTGGCTAGGTATGGAACTCAGGTGGCCAGGTGTGTAGGGGGGGGGGAGTGCGCAGACCGCAGCGCCACCGCTCCCGCCAGACGCGAATGATCTGTTGAGGTATTCTGCAGAACGAAGATCCTTCCTGACCTTGTCCTGATTTAAGACATTTATACACGTTGCTATCGGCATTGTCATCATACTCATCATCAGCAGCAGCAGCAGCTATGATGTATGCATTGCCGGACCTCCCCGGAGCCGTCGCCACCACCCACGGTCAGTCGATGCAACATTCCATCACACAAGCCGATTGCATTTCTCTCCCTCTTCGGTGGATGTCCTGTCCAGGCGGGTTGCATGCTTTGGTTGCCAATCCGTCGGTAATCTTGACCGCGGGTCACCATGCTTTTCGAGCGGCATGTGTCACCTATTAACTTTTTTTTATTTTACCAGGTAAGGCCCACTGAGATTAGACAGTATTGCTCTTTTTCAGAAGCGACCTGGCCACAAACGATAGTTCAACGAAGTGGCTTGTCACGTGGGAATTTATAGCAGCCAAATACTCTTTAACGCACGTTTTTAAATGTGGAGAGAGAAAAAAAACGGAGGACCCGGAGAAAAATACACGCCAGCATGAGAGAGACACCGCAGACTCCAAATATACAGCAGCAGGTGCAACGGCGGAGCTAGGATTTTCAGGTAGGGGGGGCAACCCCTCCAGCAATGAAAAATGATAGGAGTTGTTAGTAAGTAAGGACTTGTCCCTTGCTTTTTAATCGACGCGTGTGCGGCGACGGCGCAGCCATCGATCGAGGGTCGAATTCGAACCGTGTGTGATCGGCATCGTGCTCGCTGAAGGTGTTTGCCTTCAAGGGAAGTCGTCAACTGTATACGCAACTGCGCACAATTCTGTGAGTCACTTATAACTGCTTTGCCGATACTTATTGCCAATTATGGACTCAGACTATCTGAAATTAGGGATTTCGATCGGATCATTGGTGGGCACGTGCCACCCCACCCCCACTGGCTCCGCCAGTGACTGCAGGCGTCAGGGTCGGGATCGTACCCACGATCTCATGTGTACCGGACGAGGTAGTTAACATTTCGCCACCGTGGCGCCCATTTAGCAAATAGAAGAGTCTCGACCCCTGATGTTAATTGCAAGTGCAGGTGCGTTCTATTTGCGGGGCCGCTATACTCCAACCACACGTCCACTAAAAAGAATGTTCTTTAAAAAAGCTGATTAACAAAAACCGCTATAATTGCCGAGTGCTAATCATAAACATTTGTGTTGGTCACGTGCGCGCCTGTGTGCAAGCTGCTATTTCCATAGAAATGACCTCTAATGCACTCCTCTGTTGACAATTGATCTCATGATGTCGCAATGGCCCCAGGAAGTGAGAGGGTCAAATACATCGGTGGGCAGACTTTGGCGCTGCCGAGGAAAAATGTACACTTGGTAGTTGCGATTTTAAGTCAATTTAGCGGAATGACAGCATTTGGTCAACATTAACCACAGTCCTGTGAGATTGAGCAATGGGAGCAGCTCGTGTGGAGGTGCTGGGTGGATTGTTCGTACTCCCCTAGGTGGACTCGGCCCAAAATCAATGCCTGGTGCGATGCGCGAGACATTGCCATGAGGAAGACGAAGGCGGCCGGGCGTGGTGCTGACCAAGTGACCCCTCCCGCGTGTGTCGTGTCGGCCTTGATAGGTGCTCGCTAACAGCACTCGCCCCAAAATGTCTGTTAAGGCTATACGGGGGATCTTTGTCTCGTTAGTCCTGTACATAGCAGGTTCGTGAGGGATGCCAACGTTTTGGCGGAGGCCTTCATCCAGCAGTGGATTGAGCATGGCTGACGATAATGATTGGACTCGGTGATTGTCGTTGGTTGACTTTCCGCCCTGGGAATATCTTCTTCGTAGGCGCCTTCATCAACAATACAGTCTATGCAAGTTGACAAGACTGCATATGATATGTAACGCATTTAAGGAACGGCTCCCCGAGTCTCAAGACCCATTTTGACGAGGATCCTGCAACCAGCAGGTTTGGGCAATTTCATATTTTTGAAAAGAGTGTGTATAGCGTATGAGAGGCAACCAGCAATACCGGTGAAAACCGATTAAAGAAAAAACACTTTAAGATCCACACAGATGGGTTCACGAATCCACTTGCTTTCCCGTCATCTCCTTGGCCACGTGTTAGCCCCTGGGGGGGTGGGGTTTGTTGAGTATCACAAAGCTTGTGCGAGATCCGTCAACCCTCGCCTCCAAAGTGCCGTTATCACCGGCGCTAAAGATCCATCGATCACGTGCGTTTCGACGCGGGGTGCAGGGTCCGCCTGTCCACGTTTACGTCCGCCCAGTTAACATGTAAAACGAGGGTCGTAAACACGCTCGGCACGCCCGATGGTTGGTAAACAAGTCACGCGGGACCCACGCACGTAAAGCACACGCGCGCACCATCATCTCGGGTGTTGCATTTTTGAATCGGCGCTCTCAAAACATCGCGCCGGACAAAGGCGAACCATTCACCTGTGCAGCCTTTCAAAGACTGATGGGGCAAGTGTTGTTTGCGAGCACCTATTACTACGGCCGGGAATTGAAGCCGGCGACAGCGCTCGGCCGCCTTTGTCTCCCCAGTGACGATGTTTACATACCCGCCAATGTTATTGGCCTGGAGCGTTAATCGAACTTGGGTTGGCATGCCCGAAGCACCCCACGATTAAATACACTGCGGCTCCATATGCAGCACACGCGCACAATTAGGTACACGTGTTTACCAATCATCGGGCGCGTAGCGCGTGTGTAACCAGTGGTACTGCCGGATAGGTTTTTTTTCGCGGTTGTGCACGCGGTGTTCGTCCACGATGACCGACGTTTCGTTCTCCCCCGGCACGTGGAGTTCCCGGAGAAGCTCCCATCCAGCACGCGGAGTGAAACGTCGTACATCAAACACACAAACAAAAAAACCACGAATCGCAACCATAAAACAGAGAGAGAGAGAGAATGCGAGCGAGAATGAATTAGCCTTGAAAGCAACAACAACAAAAAAAACCACTGGCAAACGGTGGGACTGGCGGAGTCTTTTGAGGGAAGCCCTGCGGTGCAGAGGTGAGCGCGCCTCTTAAGCGCCTCTCTCTCTCTCGCGCGCTGGCTCCGTGTTCAGTTGCCGTGACTCGAGTCACGGTCACACGCGTGCCCTCTGGGCCCCTCCCGAGCCCCCGGCGAGGCGGGGCTCCACATCCCCTTTGCCTGTCCCCCTCTCGCTCGCTCGCTCGACCTACCCACGCACGCACCCCACCCCCCAACAAGACAAACCACACTCTTCACGTTGCAGTTCAGTCTCACCCACCAATCGCTTGCGCAGCGTCAGTATGTCATTCCTCCGGGCCGGTAGATGGACCTGGTGGGGGGGTGGTGGATGGGTGGGTGGGGGTTGGTTGGTTGGTTGGAGGCGTGGGATGGGAGGATAGGAGGGAGGGAGATGGGGGGGGGTTAGGACAAGAGGGGTAGGGGCAAGCGGAGCTAAATAAAACGCGGAAACCCGACTGCGCAAAAGAGCCACAACCGCTAAACCTTTTTTGAGTGCGCAGGAAACGACACAGCGCACTGCCCCGTTGCACTCCCTCAACCACGCGCAGTTTGCAGCAGCAGCATCCCAGCGGGGAGGATCTCTTCTCTCTTGCTGGTGCTGCCCTCACCCGAGGCAGGGCTTGCAGGGAGACACAATACATAGAGGCGGGTATTGTCTCCTCCTCTATCAAGGGGGACAAACCAGCCCTTACTTGATACCTGCCTGATTTACAGAAGAGACGTCTCCCAGTCGTGTACCATATGACACCAGTCCTGGGCCGGGTTACCAGTCCGCGCAGGACACGCTGAACACCACGAGGAGGAGGAGGAATTAATTGTAAGTTTTTTTTGCTGGCTTGAGTACAAAGCATTGTTAAGTCCTGCGTGTGTGTTTTACCCAAAAAAAATATGCTTTGTATATTTTTATTTCTTGTAGTTAATTTTCATAAATGTGCAGTTTTGGAGTGAGTTTCTCCCGCACTCTCTTTCTGTCCCTCTTTTGAAATCTACCGGTGTTGTGGTATTTTGGTTACATGTGAACAAAGACGCGTGCTTTTAATTTACACCGTTTGTGTGCGAGTTTGAGTGTAAACGACTCACGTTTGGTTGGTCCCTCTTCTGCCGCGAGCCACTTTATTTGTGTCCCCACCCGACCCAATTTGTATGCCTGCCTAGCGGCGCGATTTGCATCGGAGTCAGTCGCCGCGTCTGTAATGACGGGGGTTTGCTCGACGATTGTAAACGCTGTTTGTGTTGCGGTTGCGTGCAGGTGTAAAGGGTGTGGAATGGACAGGTGGCTCTTGTGTGCTTATGCGAACGTCCTCTAGCCATGGATGGGCTGATACCGCTGCTTTGCTTGTTCACCTTTGCAACGCCACAGGTAAGGTTCAGGTGTGACGTGCGAACATTGAAATGCAAGCATAATACACCCTTTTTACGTGTCTCTTTCCCAGTCTATTGTTGCCACTATTGTCATATCGGTCTCAGTCCAGTTACTTGCACAGTGTGGTTACTAACCTTACTATTTCACCATTCTTGCTGCTGGGAAGAAAAATATTTGTTTTTTAAATGTGCTTTAAAACATTTTTTTGTCTCATTAATCATACTTTTGTTTGAGATGGAAATTTTTATACTGACTGGTCTAAGCATAATTTTCTTAACCTAAATATTGAATACCGTTTTGGTACTGGGATTGTTTCCGAAACGTGAGCCAATTTGAATATTCTTCCACGTTATTTAAGGGGAATGTTAAAGTAAGATGGGCTATGGAAACGCGGCGATTATTGTTGTAGCACAGGCAGTAACAACGCAGAGGGAACATCGACTGCTATTATTATAATATGGCATTACAATAGAGTACATCGTATATATATTTAGAACTTTGTTAACCAAAGGACAAAGAAAACATAATTGCCAAGCAATCAAATGTTCTTTGGTTTATTTTCTTTGAGGCCAAGTGTTCAAAGTCCACTATTTCATGGATTCAAGCTTCTGGTTATGTAACAGCTGTATAAAGCAAAAAGAAAGTGCATGATCATTCATAGTTCTCAAACCGTTGATGCATTGAACGTATTACAGTTGAAATGGTTAATTTTGGGTGACATTTCACTCAAACTCTATTTAAATTAACCTGCCTCCAAATGATGTGGGCAGGAGCAGGGCACGAGGTGAGGGTGAGAGGTAAGAGGGAAATGTGTTAACCCCCTCTTTCACCCTCTGCATAAAATACGGCATTCCAAACAAATGTTCTACACCTGTGCTCCCCGGCTAGCTTCCATGCAACCCACAAAGGGCATTTTCTTTCTGAGGCATTGAAGCAGATGGGAGTACCATTGTGTGCAAAGATACGGCATCTGCCCACACACCCTCCCCCCATCTTTCCCCAACCCAACCACAGCATCCCTCCCCGATTATAGCACTTTTTAAACGGCTTAAATATCTACTTTGCCATGAAACTATACTCCCGGGGAATCCAAACCGCCTACCAGCCATCATTTATAGACGGTCTCAAGCCACATCTGTTGAGCTGTCTGACATGTACATTGTGTTGAGCCGTTTATTTTCTTGTTTTAAACAATGAAACAAGACTACTCGGACTTTCTGGTGTGCATTAGGCTCGACAGGGCTCAACCAAGAGTGCCTTCTGTGTATATAAATGTATCCCTAGTAATCCTGGTGGAATATTAATGCGTTACTGCTTCACAATGGTCAACATTCTATGTATGTGCAATACTATTTGTTATGTGGTTTTAAAATGTGCACATAATCGTTGTCTATAAAATACTCATCGTTATCATCAGCAGCCATGATCAATCCACTGTTGGAGCAAGGCCTTCCAAAACCATCTTACTGTCTTACACTTTAGACATAGGTCTTGCACCTCCACACGGGTTGATGTCATCACTCCATTTCCATGGTAGACATCCTATCGAGCATGTTCCCGTCTGTAAAATTAATAAAAATAAAATAATAATAATTTCATAATAATAATTAATTTCATTTTTTACCTACGTGACTTTACCGAAAAAACTAAGAGTATGAATCCTTGCAGTCACGAAAGCTTCAAATCTAGAATGTTCCCGTCTTTAACTGCCACTCCTATGTTACTCTTGTCCGCCTGTCTTCATCCCTTCCAGCGATGTGTCCTGCCCAAGCCCACTCTCAACATTCTGCAGTGTGCACTTTAAACGGAGGATTCTGACGTATATGCGTATAATTCCGCATACCTATGTGTACTGTGTATCAATAACTATACAGCATTTGTGTACATAAAATGGTCACAAAATTGCACCCAGGTTTACAGTCGTGGAAGTTGCTTTATAGTAGAAATTTAATATTATTAGTTTCGTTTAGGAAACCTTCAAAATATTAATTTGGTGAAAATATGGCGCTTCATTTAATTTAGCAATAAAATAAAATATTTCCGTGTTTGTGAAGCTGATTTGAACATAATATATCAACTTACATCTCCACATATCGGGATTCATGAGTCCAACTGAAACAGCTGGTTCAAGGGCTCTTTTAACCCTCTAACGGACGATGCATGTCACATTTTTCGTTACACTTTCTTTGCCTTTTTATTCGGGCACGCCGTAGACCTTTGTCGTTTTTTTAAGCACGCAACTCGGGAAGGTCAGAGTTCATGGGACTATGAACAGTGATGGACAATACCCTCATCTTGTTTTCTTCCACATCAGTGGCCGCTCCTTGACCCTTGGTCTGAGCACTCTAGCAAGTCAAAAACCTGTGCTCAGCTCTCTTCAGCTCCTTCATTCAAATTGATCTAATAGCCACTTATCTTCCAAGATAATGAGGCAGCATAGCGCATTTACTACTGTCTGGGATGCATTCCGTTAATAGTGCATATTTCACATTTCGTGCAAATTGAAATGTTTCTGTGTGTCGTGTGTGGAATGGAAGTACAGTGGTTAGCACACTATGCTACAAACCCGGCCACTCGAATTCAATTCCTGATTATGACCAACATCAGTGCCGGATAGCTGAGCTGGTACGGTGTGAAAACGTCATCTCCGGGGAGACAAAGGCGGCTGAGCGTGGTGTTAGCCTCACCACTTCCTCGTGTGCCGTGCCGGCCTTCAGAGATGCTCGCGAACAGCACTTTTCCCACCAGTCTGTTAAAGGCTATACGGGGGATCTCTGTCTTGGTATTTGTGTGGACTAAGGCATAATCTTGGCATCTCGGCCGTTTTTTCTCGACCGACCATTTGTTACAGTATATTATTTTAAAATTGCAACACCCATAAGAACGCGGAGGACTGTTTGGCTGATAAATGGCTGTATGTATTGCAGTATGTTACAGAAAATTGACGTAAAAAAATCCCTGCTGAATACAACAGATTGCAAAGGAGGAAAGAAAAACTGCAAGACTTGACATGAATGCACAAAAAATTGTCATTGCGCGTGAGGCATTTCTGTTTCTCTCCAAACAGGAGGAATTTTGGCCAATAAAATTTTACATTTTAAATTCAATGCAATCTTCCCACCTCTCGCCGCCAAAACCTAGCCCACGCGTGGGTGGCAATGGCAGGGCTCATGCGAGAGGGCCCACATTTAACCCCCTCGTTATTCTTTTGCCACTTTGTTTTTGGTTGGGATTAAGAAGAGGCGATGAAAATGTGATTAGGGATCAGGGCGGCTTTTTGGTCACGGTCGTGAGATTACCTCGATATTGCACAAAGGTGCTGACACGAGTAGTGCGTGCTTTAGTCAAGTGGACAAAAGGAAGAGATTTTTTTTAGCCAGCTGTGTAGACCCACCTTCTGAAATCCAACCACGCATGCCCAATGGAAGTGGCAATTTACTCCTCGGTTGTGTTTTGCATTGGGTTTCAGTGGACACCATACCGTAAAGACCGCTACCTTTTTGCATTTCAAGTTCGAAGGTTTTGTTTCAACACCAAACAATTTTTGTTTTCTTTACTGCTGAGTGGCTTCGAATGTCTCCCCTTGGACCTGTCAGCGAATCCCAATCAAACGCGGCTTACTGTATGAACAAAACACTACGATTGCAGAGCTTTGGAGTTAATAAGCGAATGGAGCATCTGACATTGATCGTAATTCCTGACCTCATTTGTCATTGTCTTTTTTTATGAATATGAACTTTGGTGCTAAACTAACAATATTGATGCCGGGCGCATTCATTACCAATTTCCCAGGTCATTAATCTGTGTTCTATAAAATTAGTAAGAATTGAAGCACACGTAGTCTATATATATGTGTGTGTGTGTATCGCTCTGTGTTAGTTTTCATTCCAATGTGTCATCCCACTAACCCAGGGGTCGGCAACCTACGGCTCCGGAGCCGCATGCGGCTCTTTACGGGCTGCTTCTTGACGATATGTACGTATGTACATAGATGCATTGCGGTTCTTGAAATACTGAATTTTGTACCGAATTGGAAAGAAATGGCTCTTCTTGTTATTTTGGTTGCCGACCCCTGCACTAACCAAATTAATTTTTGCCTTGGTGCCGCACATGTGCAGTGGGCGGGCGTTCCTCTCCCCAAGTCATTGGACGTTGATGCGTGTGACTTACATCTCAGGAAGTTCACTTTGCCAGATGCTCGAGTGTTTTCCCTTTCTGCCGCGTATGCTGTGAAAAAAAAGTTAAACGGCAATGTAGCTCACGACTACATGAGACGAATAAACGTCTCACACAGACCAACTGTAGGGGGGAAAAAATGTTCTCTCGGTTATCTAACGAGCAACAAAAGCTCGCGGTTTTGATGTTTCCGCAAACGCAAAACATCCTTTGGGAAACGCCAATGTGGGTTTTTTTTTTGAAACCCATATTTTGCTGCTTAGGTTACCCAAAACAATTGCCGAATATTATCACGCGTACAAGAAGGTGTTCTTGGATGTCATGCCAGGGATGCGGTAGATGGTTTTGCATTATATCGCAGAGCAGGCCTGTTTTATGCGAGTGAGAGTTGGGTTTTATGGCTGCATTTTCGAACAAAAAAATCTGCAGTTGATCGTCCTTTTATGGGGAAAAACTTTAATGTTTTTTCCCCCCATCGACTTCAATCCTAGATGCGTTAAAATGCAATGATCTATGGCATATTCGCAGAAATTTTAAAAAAAGCTTTAAATAAATGTAGTGTTTGCTTATTGCGAGGAGCATTGATAAACACACGTGTTCTTAAGTACCATATTTCAGTCACTGTTGTGCATGCAAATCCCATTGGTTAGCATCGAACGAGAAAGTTTGTGGAGGAAACAAGCCTCATGGGTGAAATTCAAAGCCTGGAAATGGATTAAACCGAACATTTATCAAGAAGGTTTCATGAAGACATTCAGCTTACGTAACAATAACATGCCCGAATGTGACACCTATGGAACAAGGCTCATATTGCCGCAATTAATAATAATTACTTAACTTTCACAGCCACATGCTGTTAGCAAAAGCCATTGCAGGCCCAGTTGGGTCTTTGTCCATGTGTTTCTTGCTTTACCAAAAAAAATCAGATTGCACGAATGTTTGTACACTGATTTTAAGTGGAAACATATTTCCTCGATGCAAACCCCATACTTTGAAATATGGGTAATGACGAACGAGTATATTTAGCAAGGGACCCAATAGGAGGCAACTATACGACGCATTTGCCCTCTTGGCAGACAAGCACAACAGAGCGCTCATTGATAGATGTGGGTATTGTTAAACTACACATCCATCAGGAACTCATTAGACTTGCACCCATTAGCGCAGAGCAGAAGTTGTTACAATGAGAGCCGTGCCACTTGCGTGCGCCGAGAAAACTGCGTGGTTCGGATTTTGGATGGCTCGCTGGCTTCCGCGCGACACAGCACAGTGGGTGAAGAAAGGATTCAAACCGAACGCGGTTAATGTGCAGTGTGTCTGGCAGACACTACGTTATGCAGTCTTCTGCTAAACGGTGTGGATAAGAGTAAATGGCACACAGCTGTGTTTACCAGCCCCCTTAGCAGCCAGCTGTGGTGTTGGCCTCTGCCAACGTGTTTGCTTTCTTAGCACCGTACTGGCACAATCACAGTTTAGTTAAATAATGATACAAAAAGGATTTTTTTAAATAGGCTTAAGCATTGTAAACACGAAATGTCAGATGATTGCTTACACACACACATAACTTGGAGTGGCCAATGTTTAAGTGGTGTTATGAGTAGGAGGATTATCAAGCATTACAATTGCATTAACAGTGAGAGTCATCATTGGCCTCTTGACTCGCAGGAAAAAATCACTGAAACGCAGCTACTGCATACCGTCCTGAAAGTTTTTAATCATAATGAATCTCGTGGAATTTAATCTATGAAAACGTAATAATATTTGAGAATAGGTTTTCCCATTTTTTCTGGCAACAAAACAGGTGTTAAGATGTTAAAACACCAAACTGAAACCTTTAACAAGGAATCATGTCTGCTTAACCACAATCCGTGTAGTCAAACTGCAAACGAAAAACATACTCTGATAATATATGCATTGTCATTGAAACTGATTGGTCCACACCAGAAACAGCTTTCTTTCGAGCCTCGTCTCAATTGGTGCTAGACCAGAGGACGCCAAAAGGCGTACAGCCCAAAGACAATGCACTACCAGAGTAATGAGAGCTCGCGGTGAGCATCTACATCATGGGACCTCCTTTGCCAGTACCAAAATATGAGAAGAGGTTTTCCCCTTTTTTCTGGCAACAAAATAACATTGAATTTTTTGGATACCCCTGTTGAGTCCTCCTCGCCGTCCAACATCAAAATACATTCCTGCGCACAGCTCGTTAGGCTTGCGTCACGGCACGTAACATCTGCCGATTAGAGAAACAAAAAATAAATGTGATGAACATGGCCAAGGTCTTAACTTTCGGCGCTAATAATATCCGCTACGGCGGTTCAGATGGTGGGCAGTTTACCCACTGATTAAAATATCTCGTGGGCCTAAGAATTCTGACACGAGCCGCCCCCTAGAGCGACGCTGTTTTCTACTTTTATTTTTAACTCCTTGTATCCAGTTAACAAAGCATCCCAGGAGTATTTACCGTGCAGCATAGCCACCACTCAAGGTCACATTACAGCTTAGTCACTGCCCTGACCCTATCTCATTGCTGCTTCACACTTAACCAAAGGCCGCATTGTGAAAGGCAACAAACGTGCCCGCAAAACGAAAAGGTTTCGAGTTGAAATGCTTCGCCAGGCGTTCCCGATGAATTACAGAGCAGTGCACAAGGGAGGCTGCTGGACATGCAAATGTTAATTTAGCTGAGGCTATAAGTGAGCTTTTTGTACGGTCCGCCGTGCAGCTTTTGCAAGCAAAAGCCACTATATGCACAGGAAACCTCACAACTGACCGAGTCCACTTTGTGGTGCAGCACAAAACGGTTTTGCTAATAAAATCAAATGCTTTTGTCGACGATCTTGCTGCGACAACAGATTTGCTTTTTTGATATGCTAAAATGTGTTGCACGGTGTTGTAAAACAACATTATTTGAGGTTTAAACATTTTCTGCTTTCTATACATTTTTGTACCGTTATTTATTTCCACACTCCTCGTGAATGGCCCTGCTTATGATCTCTGCTGACAATGTCCTGTAATACGTTAACAATATTGTTCTCTTTCAAAAAAGGCAAAGTGGTTTTCCAACTCACACAGGCATGGGTAGTAGCACTCATCTTTTGTTTATAACCCTGAGTCAGTGGTGGACATTGCACATTCATACGGTGGTAGCACGTCGACATAGGACAAGCACTGTTCACTTATTATAACATTGCACTTATTTTATTGACCCTGGATGGGATGATAGGCTACATCGATCCCCCTGTCGGAATTTGTACTTCTACAATTATAATTAGACATTGTGCACCTTAACCGTCACACCAAACAGGCAGGTGTTGGCTTTGTTATTGCAAACGTCGACATTTTTTTTTTACGCGTTGGCATTTTTTTACGCAAGGTGTCCAGCATTAATAACTTTAACATTGTCCATATCTCTTTGTCTGTTCTTCTATCTGCCTGTCTGTGACACAGACATGACGACTTTCCTAAAGGTTAAACAATTTCATTGATTATTTGTGTTGCTATTAGGGACTTACCTCATTCAAAATCGGTCAGTATCGGTAAAGAGGCAAACGGATTTTACCCCGGCAGCTCCCCACCACTCTCTTCCCTACCACCAATTAAAAACACGGTACTTGGGAGGGCGAACGCACGTTCGCAAAGCGTTACAACATGCATGCAAATGAATCGGATTTTATCTCCTTCGTTTATTTTTTCCATTACCGTAGCATGACGCCGCTTGTGCGGCGTTCGCAGTGTTACACCAAGGCACTGAGACTCCTCGTCAAGCCAACAACGCGCGCACCTGAATGGAACCGGTGGTTCCGGCATGCTGTGGCGCGCGCGTGGTTCAAGAGCAAAGTTCAGCTTTGCCCCAAGGGGGACGTCAGTCACGACACAGCCCTGTGCGTGCGCGCACGGAGGTTGTCCATCTGATAATGTCGTCAGCCCTGACAAGCGAAAAAAAAGTATTTATAAAAGCCAACACGCGGTGATGGGGGCGCGTGGGCTGGGGAAACGGCAGGGGGAGGGACGGATTCGCGTTTTGGGTGGAGGGCTGAGGGCTTAGAAACTGAGGCTGGAATTTATCAAAAGGAATGCAGGTGACAGGTGAGCCTCCACGCACGCTCTGTTGTTTTTGACGTGGCTGGTAGCTGAAATCCGGCTACTTGCCAACAGTGTCTTTCCTTTGAAATTGTTAAAATTGTGTAGTTTAAATTGTTGTTGTTGTACAAGTAATATCTAGAAGCCGTTGTTGTTGTTGTTAATTCCACTGCTAGTTCAGGGCCTCCCCATGCAGTTCGGCCTGCGAGCATCCGTTTGACCATACTTCACCGCGCTAGTCAGGTGGGAGGCGTGCAGAAAAAATAAAACCCCAATGGATTTTGATGCACTGCCCCTTGCTGCCCACAACGTCGACTTCACGCGTCTTTTGCGCATGGCGGCCACACAACTCTCGCACTAACCAGGCTCAACCCCTGCTTAGTTTTCCGAGATCTGATGATTATGGGTGATTTGCTGTATGTTTCTACGTATGTTTTATTTTTTATTATGGCTTATTTGGCATATTTCGACACACTTTATATCCATATGAATATGGCGCATGAACAACCCAATTTTTTGTTACAGACATTACTTACTCATTTGGTATAGCTTCATAAGTCGAAAGGTAAAGGTGGAATAAGGTAAAGTTCAGTGGTGTTCAGGTACCAATTCTCTTTTAAGCATTAATAACAGTAATATATCATAATTTTGAAGTTTATAATCCAGTGTGTCTGTGTATACATGAGTGGAGTGCGAAGTGGCTAAAATGTAGCAAGTTGGCACAGTGGGCAGCACAAGTGGTGCATCTGTCAGTCATCCCAGTTAACTCAAAACACCTGTGTCTGTCCCGTGACCTTCTGTCAGCGAGCCTTCCACACTTCATGTGGCCTCAAAGTGCACCTAGCCTGGAACACGCTGTGATGACGTCACTGCCACTTAGGTGCGAATGGCAGCTGTTGTTGTTGGGAAGTGATAGTTTAGTGGTCAGCACCCTGCGCTACGAATCCGGTGACCTGAGTTTTATTCACCTTCATAGCCAAGATCAGTGATGAGTATCTGAACCAGTCCCGGTCCTCCCCTAGGGCAACTCAGCCTTAAATTAGTACCTGATGTAGTGTTAACATCAGCACTGGGAAGACAAAGGTGGCCCGGCGTGGTAGTGACCATCCACCCCCTCGTGTGCTGTGCCACCTTAATAGGTGCTCGTTAAAAGCACTTTCCCCTAAAGTCTGTTAAAATCGATATGGGGATCTTTGTCTATTATAGATGGCTCCACTGTACACTTGTGTCGTGTGTGTAGAAGCAAGTGTACGGTATATATATATAAATAATGTTCCATCCTTTGTAAATCCACTGCTGGAAGAACACCTTCCAACGCTGTGTCGATAGTTAACCACCCTCGCCAGTGCGGATTGGTGAAGGCTGGTGGTGTGCCCAACGCAGGTTCGTATGTCACTCGCCACTGATGCTAGCCGTGGCTGGGAATCAAACTCAGGTCGCCCGTGGCACTCACCACATTTTTGTACGTAGCCTGTTTAGCAAAGCAAGAAGTTAGTTTG
Organism: Lampetra planeri; assembly: GCF_965212315.1. NCBI lineage: Eukaryota > Metazoa > Chordata > Hyperoartia > Petromyzontiformes > Petromyzontidae > Lampetra > Lampetra planeri. The sequence goes on along the minus strand of NC_136109.1, from coordinate 22,066,859 downwards.
AGGTCATTGGAGATCAGTTGTATCTGCGGCTTTTACTTCTCCAGTGACACGGTGATCCGTTAGCTGTCAAACCAGGCGCAGGTGTGACGGGACTGTGCGTCATCTCGGTGTTTCCTTTGTGTCTGACAACCAACCATTCCAACGATGGATTCTTGGCATGAATGAACTAGATGTGAAATAAATCCCAGATTGTTCGGCTCTTTACACCTGGGGCAGATACAATTCTGCTCTCGTTTTTTTTTTAATATCCCCACACATTTACCAGTCAACAGCAACTGTCACGGTTGAATTCCAATTTATTGTACATTCTGGGCAAACACTTGATACAGCTAATCTGGCTGTGACGGTCCTACCTGATGACGGAGACTTGTGTTGCCTCCGAAACGTCGTGATTTTTGTTTTTATTTTATTTTACTTTCTACGTGACTTTACCGAAAAAACCTAAGAAGATGATTCCTTGCAGTCACGAAAGCTTCAAATCTAGAATTGAGGCAAACAGCTCGTTGAGGCAAGCGTATGGTCGAATAATGATTTTAAACTGACAGCAAGTATACAAGGTACATATTAAAAAGCTGACATCGATGTCTGTCTGCTCAAACGGGCAATGTGTGATGCTCAAGTTGAATGTTTCCGCGTGCAATACTATGAATACAGGAGAACTCTTATACGTTACCTTATTACTCGCAAATCCTATTATCTGTGAGAGCTGTATGGTCCGCAAGAACAACTGTTGTCAGCAACCCTGTGCTTCCAATGATCTGAAATTACCCCCCATGTACCCCAATAGTTGATTGTGAAATAGCTTCCAATTATCCGTGATCCCCCTCCATCCCACGGATAACCTGCAGATAATAGAATTTGTTATATTGGGCCCACCACATAACCACGGTGAGAGGAGTAAATAAGGCACTCAGCCTTTGTTAAAGATTACATGACAATTTCAAAAAGGTAACATTGCATTGGGGAACGTATCGAGTGTCATTTGCTACTGTGTGAAATCACAAGCGTGTAAATGTTGCCTCGTAATTTTTCTATACAAAGCAAGGACAACTTGCGCGGTGCATTCTGTGAGCAGAAAGCTTTTTGCTTGAGTGGTTTACTATCTTTATGCTCACACTCGCACAATGGGGAAATTCTTATGAATATCTACGTATGAAGTTACAGATGACAAAAAAAACACATATCCTAGACAGCACGAGGTGTGAGTACCATACAAGTCATAGTCTTCCTTCCTCTGCTCATTCCACTGCTGGATGAAGGCCTCCCAACGTGAGGGTGGTCTGACCATATTTGACCGCACTGGTTAGTGTGGGCTGCCGAAGGGGTTTTTCCAGGATCAGTTGAGATAACACTCGTCCCTGCTGTTAGCCGTGGGTCACGAGGTTCAGAGCGCAGCCTGATAACCACTGCACCACCACTCCACCCCAGCACTATTTAGGGTACAATAATGAAAATGCACTATGAACCCTGCAACCTAAGGTCAGTTCCCAGTCATGGCTTATATCAGTAGTGAGTGACATCCGCACCAGTTCCGAGGCCCTCCCTGGTGAAGTATGATGAAACAAGCTCCCCCAACTGCCCGTTGGGAGGCTTTCGTCTATCAGTGCAATGAAAAAAGAGGGCTGTAAAACATTACTGGCATTCAAAATGCATTTACGAATCATTACATTGCTTTTCTTGTAAATGGACACATGGTGACTGGCGCTCGGGATAAGCCAACTAAGCAAAGGCTTAGGGCCCCAAGCCAAAAAAAGGGGCCCCTGAATTAATTAAACTAAATGGTTTAAGGAACGAAACAGGAGGATGTCTCCACGAATCTGGCTGTGGCCTGATGAAGCTGGTTGTAATTACTGGTGAAACGTCGTACTCAGATTGTAAATGTTGTGGATTTGTTATCCAATATACCTGTGTGCTGTACTAGTAACGAATTGCCATGTTCTATTGACGTGGCAAACCTTACAAATTGGCCGTGTCGGGTGGTGGCGGGTTTAATGACACATTTATATATTTACGCGATCTAACCCAAAAAATGTTTTATTATGGATGATATTGGTCGCGAAAGCCTACGTGTTAAACTAAATGGCTAACAAGTAAATCATAATTAACACAACACACTAATTATTATAACCGCCAATTCATATCTCATCTCTACCTTGTCCGCTTCTCTCTTCACTCACCCAACTGCCCCTCTTTTTTGTGTCTACATTTCTCACATTATCACTACTGTACATCCATATCTCGCGTCTGCATCTCTCATTTCACTGCATTTGAGTCCCCATCTGCGTCTCCCTTCTCACATGCCACTGCACCTCTATTTGTGTCTACAGTTCGCTTATCTCAACACATCGACGTCTGTCGTCCGTCTCATTCCCTGTCGTCTCACCTCGGATTTTAGCAATTGAAAGGGTGGCAACCCCCAAAAAAAGAGAATTCCTCCTTGGGGTGCCCCAAGGGATGGGCTAGCACCACCACTGCGAAGAGCATAACCAGAGAGCTTCTGCGATTGGCACATACGATGATGCTAAACCACACGCCAGCATGACTTCCCTCAATAATAATAATAATATTCTTAGGTTTTTTCGGTAAAGTCACGTAGGTTAAAAATAAAAATTAATAGAAGTAAAATAAAAAATAAAATAAAAATCACGACGTTTCGGAGGCAACACAAGCTTCCGTCTTCAGGTGGAACAGTCACAGCACGATAGCTGTATCAAGTGAATCATAATTAACACAACACAGCTATCGTGCTGTGACTGTTCCACCTGAAGACGGAAGCTTGTGCTGCCTCCGAAACGTCGTGATTTTTATTTTATTTTAATTTTATTTTTATTAATTGTAATTTTTTACCTACGTGACTTTACCGAAAAATACTAAGAATATGAATACTTGCAGTCACGAAAGCTTCAAATCTAGAAATAATAATAATGTTTTCTGAAGTATCGATAAAACGCGGCGTCCATCTCCCAGACAGACGATCGCGAATGCTCTCCTCGTAACGAGCTTGCGATTAATGTCCCAAGTTGAACATTCCTGCCCACACAGCGCATCATTCCACACTTCCCTCCCCAATCCTTCCCCCGCTGAGCTCTGAGTGGCTTTTATGCCGGTCATTATGTCTCCCCGTGCCCAGACAGGGGTCCTTGAGCAGAGCTGCACAAAGGCGTTCCATTAGATGATTGATTTAATGATCACGTTTCTCCACGCTGCTTTGTGCGTGCGCGAAAAGCCCACCGTGAAAGTGGGGATGGGCTGAATTGTCGTGGGGATTGAACAAATTTATTTTTTTACCTCTTTGGATTTCCGTAAATGCATTGGAAGGTGATGATTTAAATATTATAGTAATTAAAGATTGGACTTGCAATGGGAGTTTATTGATACTCAAACTGTTTTTATTCACAATACAGTATAATTATTTGACCAGAATGATTGCTGTGCAAATGCTGCACACGTGTGTAAGGTAATGCTTCACCTGGCAGAAACTCGAGGAATTTTCAGGATTTGGGGTAACAAGTTCGTTCAGCAATGGGAATTATTTTTGTTTTTGTTTATTTGTAGTCTCATGCGTCTTGTTTAGATTGTTTTCTCTTTAGTCTCGTTTGCACAGTTTTTGTCAACTCCACTAGACTATGTGTAACATCATGCTTTGCATATGGCGTTAATCATGCCTAAACGTGCACAGTTAAATCCTTGCATTTTGAGTTCGAAAAATGTATTATAATCGATGAATCGTCAGATCGTCAAATGCCTTGTGTGAACAGTGCAATTGTTGTGATAATTTACCGCCACACGCCAATCTACTGCTGGTCGAAGGTCTCCCACCTGTCTCGTTGGTCGTGAGGATACGGCTTGTTCCACGTGCTGGGCAGCACAATGTCCGACGTGTGTGCTGCAAAATGCCGGGCGCTTCCGCAGCAACTGATTCGGTAACCGAAGCGCCTCCTAGGACGTGGATGAAGACGTCGAACATTGCGCCAAAGAGCTTGCGGTATTACCCGAAAACACATCGGAGAGCTTTCTATCCAGCACATCTAGCATACTTGACCATGCTGGTTGATGCTCGATGGTCAATAGGTGTGTGGGGGGGGGGGTGACATGGTTATCCAGGACATAACAGCACTGTAATGTGCATCGCAACAATTGCGTGTGAGAACGTTTGCCAGTTACGGACAAGCTCTTGAACACGGAGCGCGATGTTCATCACCAGACGTGCGTCGCTGTGCCGTTGTCTCTGCAGGTGCGTGGAGAGCAGGGCAGGAGCGCCGTGTTCCTGCCGGAGTTCTCCCTGAGCCGTAAGGAGCCCCTGGTGGACGAGAGTGTCGGGGAACCCCTCCTCACCTACAGGAACGGGGGGGAGCAGGTAAGGACACAGCAGGTACACCGCGGCGTGGATTTACAGCGCGAATAAACCGCGACCGCATCTCAAGACGCTGTCCAGAAGGAGTGGGCATGTTATGTGCATAGTGGCAGCGCTGGATTAAGTTTGATGAGGGCTTGGGGATGTTGTAGATTTGGACGGGTGGGGGGGGGAGTCCTTTTTGTACATTCGGTTCTTTCCAGCACCGCCCATACCTAATGCCAATCACTCCGTTCTTACTCATCTTAGTTTTTTAGAGTTATATTTTTAAAATGTGATTGTAAAGCTAATTCAAAGTAAAAAAAACGCAAAGAAAAATATTTTTTATTTTGGCACCATATTTATTTTGCCGTCAATATGCCATGGCTTAAATGACTAAATTCTATTTTGGCTGTATAATAGTGCTTCGTTATTGTGTTTCAATAATTACAAAACAGGATATGTACATATATATACAATTTGAGGTTCTCTAAATATCCAAGGCCCTGGGCCGTGGTCCCTAAAGCCCCTTGCGTTAATTTAGCCCTTGGAGAGAGTGGATCATAGGTAGAGGATGCAAGGAAGGCGTTCAGCTTGGGCTTGAACAGGGGGCAGACCTGTGGGACAGGAGAGAAGCATAAGTGACCTCTTCATGAGTTGCGGGGGGGGGGGGCTTCGACGGAAAGCCTTGTTTGCTGGAGGGCAGAGTGAGTGGAGGGGAGTCGAGTGATATGAGGAGAGAGAGTTAGGCAGGGAGTGAATGCAACGGGGGATCTTGAAGACGATGGGTGTGACCTTGAGGTTGATCTGGGATTTGAATGGGGGGCCTGCGGAGCGATCGGAGTGCATGTCCGCGGCCGGTCTCTGGTCCACGCACGCAGTCCAAATGAATTCCTGCCTGTGTCCATTCATGTCAGCTCTGCTATATAATCGGACGTGTAGGCTCGGGCTATTTTGTTCACAGCGCTGTGTTGTTCCACTTTGTGCAGTCGCAATGCAGGACTTGGAACCCCTTCTGCTCTCTCTTGTGCGCCGAGACACAGCCCCCTCTATTTATAGGGGCGCTGTGCATTCTCTAGGAAAACTGCCCCAAGGAAAATGTTGAATACGCTACTCTTAATCATGGTGACTTGCTCGCCTAATGTCCCAGTACACGGATTTTTTTAAGTGCCTAAATGTTAACGTTTACAAGTTTAGCTTCAAAGGTACTCACCGCCGTACTTGTAATTCCGATTTATCTGTTTACTAAAACGCTGAGAATTTATTTTTTCATACCGACGCATCATTATGTTCAACTAGAAGTTTCCTCCGCTCAACTTCGACTAAACGTGTACGGAGCCGACGTGCTTGTTTGTGCATCACACAGCCTCCAATTTTGCAGTTTCTTGGCAGCTCTTGGAAAAATCACTGGGCGGTGACAGCCTGTGTTTTTCTCTCCCTGTTGATGTTGGCTGTGCGATTCAAGGCCTCTGTGTGCTCATCTAGACATGTAAATGAAGCCTTCTCATGGTTAATTAGAAATCTGTCTCATCCAGAGGTTCCGTAGAGTTGTTACATTCTACACTTTGGCTTTGTTGTGGGCTTTTGGTAACCGCAACTCTGAAAGTGTCATATTTTTCTATCTGGATGAAGAGTACGGCTTGCAGCAAACGCAATGAAATATAACCGATTGCAAATGTGATATATCGTATTATTTATAGCTGTTTATCATCATTATCAGCTATGGTCAAACCACTGCTAGACGAAGGCCTCTCCAAGCTGCAACCACCTGCTATGATCCTGAGATGTCATTATTGAACCTGTTAAATATGATAAATAATAATAGTCATTATCATAATATCGAATTGCACTGTCTGCCTTTCAATTCAATAACATATCAATAACATATCAATGGAATGTGGCCATGTGGCTGAGGGGTCAGGGCACTGAGCTGCCGCTGCTGAGTTCGTTGGTTTGAATCCAGGCAATTACCCATGATTAAAACGAGTTCACACATCTAACAAGTTGATAGTCTCAGCCTGGCCGACCAACAATCGTCCAAAAACAACCCATCATACTTTGCTTGGTGTTTAAACTAATTTGGCAAATTCTAGCTATGAGAAAAAAATTGGTGTTATATTGACACGCAAAGAACACACTCTTCAGAACGCGTAAAATATGTGCCCCGAGCGTGGGTGGGACCGCGTGCAGGACGAGGGGAGAGTCAGTTTCAGAGACAGGGATTGGCATAGTCACCGTGAGAGCGGCGACCGAGGGGAAGACCTAAGACCAGACGTTGGAATACTGCGAGGGAAGATTTTGTAAGGGCGCACGGTGACCGCGCGGCAGCTGCGGGATTTGGCAGAGGGTGGGAGAGCGTTGGCAATGAGGGACGGTGGCATCAGCGGCCTTGCCCACGGTGACCTTTTGACGTTGAGCTCGTGCGGTTAAAAATGAAGTCTTCAGAGGTAGTTCTGCGACGTTCATTTCCCATGGCTGTCCTCCCGTAACGGAGAGGTGCCCTGCTAGCTTAAAGATTTTCAAAAGGATCTTTTTTCTGCTCGTTCTGTAATGTCAGCAGCACAATTGTAATATTTACATCTGAAAAATAACAAATCAATGTTATTCATACAACTATATTGGTTTGTTTCTGTTATCAATCTATATTTTCTTTTTACAAAAGCATAATGCTTGACAGATTTGGGTTCTTTAACAGTATACGCTTAAAATGGAGCGGAAGCCAAAGAAAACTGGCACTTAGAAATTTTTCATGAATTCTTGGCTGACTACCAAATAGTATAAAATACATTATATAACAACTTGCAGTCCTTTAGCAAGCCACTGCTGCATTTAGGGCTCTGCATGCCTTTCAGTTATGGACCACATAGTAAACCATTGTCAAGTCGTCAGGGTGGTGAGGCGTTATCTCATTCACTTCGTACGCAGGAGGTCGTGGGTTCAATCCCGATACTGACGCCTGTATATTTGAGTTTGCATGGTCTCCCCGTGGTGGTGTGGATTTTTATCCTGGGTCCTCCGGTTTTTCATTCCACATTTAGAAACATGCGCTGAGAGTATTTGGCTGCAATACATTTGCACGTGATAAGCCACTTGGTTGAACATTGCACCATACCGCTCCCTTCGCACATGACGTTTCCAATCAATGATGTGTTTCATATACGGTGCTACTTAGTTCATGACAATAATAGTGCATTCAGAACGCTGCGTGACCAGAAAACAAGCCATATTATACAAACAAATAGACTATTTTACAAATATAAAATAGCCACCTTTATTTTGTGCCAACAAAACAAGAAAAGAGCAGGGAAAATGCATAATCTGCATCATGAAACTCGTACGCAGCAGAATATGAACTGTGCAGCTTCTACGTCAAAGGTGGCAAAATGATGACAGCCCCATGAGCAGTGCTGGGCCTCTCCGAGCTGCAGGTCTCGTGGTGTCACGCAAAGCCGATTGCTGAAAGGCATTTGCACTGATGAATGATTGACACAGCTTTGATTGAATTGGAAATTCGCTGAGAAATTTTGATACGTGAATTACGATGGGCACATTTTTTTTTTACACATTTTGAAAAGGCAGCTGGCTCCCCATGCATCGTTTCGGCAGACGTTGACAGTTTTACCTTAGCAGAATGATCTGTTTACTTCGTTGTGCACAACAGTATGCATTGCTGTGTATTTGTCTATCTTGCTGACGCATGTGCCAAAGATGAAAAAAACTGGTTTTTCCCGTGTTCTTTAATGCTTTTACACTACACGTCAAACATTATGTTGACAGTTTCCAAACTGGCGGGGGTGCGGGGGGTTAACTGATCTACAAGGCAGCAATTTTGAATGTGTAAATACACACAGTGTATTAATGCGTCAGTAAGACGCGCTTCGTTTTATGAGAAAATCCGCAGTGTTCTTTGCAATGCTGACCATCTGTGGCGAAAGAGCTTCATAGCTCATCAGATTTCCCCGGGAAAAATCAAGATTCTGATTCTGAAGTCGCTCGTTCGGTTGTCCAAACCAGTTCTAAAAAGGGTCTATGCTCTCGTCCAAAGTGGGCCACTTATTTGTGATCTGTTTTTCTTGGCCGTAATGAGCCGCGTGTGTGTGTGTGCATGTGCGGCCTTGGAATGTGAAGAAAGAGAGGATACATTTTTGTCTGGGCGTGCCGCAGTTTATTTTTATTGTTGGGCTCCTAAGGTTGTATAAATGATAGGATGGTGACTTGATTAGATAAGGGCCACATGTCACGCACTACAAAAATACCAGTGGGGATGCTGAGTGACGCTGTTTTTCGCGTAAAAATAATTCTGCCTTTGGAAGCAGTTTGCACAAACTGTTTATACATTGCTCTCAGCTCGCATGCTGGTCGTAATTTGCTGTACTGTTGGATTTCGTTTTTTTTAATTCATTACTTTCAGAGTTTTGCCCAAGCTAAAAACAGTCTTCGAAGATCAGAGACGCTGAGCAGATGCTTAATCTATTGCGCAAATCCATTCCGAACATGCGAAGTTATCGTGTAACGTTGAATTATTTTTCGCTTCACATAAAAACGTGGCGTGCGCATGCAGCTTTCATTCTCAGCCGAGTGTGACGCATGTTTAAGCAGTACTTTCTGTGGTGTCCTTTACAAGCTCAAAGCTGAACAACCTACAGAGGCTTTAGAATCTGATTCAGACACGCGGGCTGGCCCCCTCCACCTTCTCGCGTCGCTGACCCCTCCAGCTTGGGTGAAACATTTCAGACCTTTCCACAAAGAGATTCAATCGTACGAATTAAACAATGGCCTTCATGCAACCTGCACTTCTGGCCGGGTCGCGTGAAAAGAAACACCTTAAGTGGAATGTTCCCTTGGCTTGTTGCTTAAAGCTGTGTCGCTTAACGGTGTTTTGTGCGACCTGTCACGGGGCATCTCTCGGCATTGCTACTTGTAACGCTCGATGCAACGTGAGAATTGGTGTGCCCTGCCAAGGGAAAGGTGCAGCTTTGCAATGTCTCGCTCACACCACTGCTGGCAGGAGGGCCTCCACTAGAGGGAGGTCTAGAGAGCCGCCTATCAGAGATCTGTTGGTCTACCCCATCACGCTGGTCAGATGTCTTGAAAGACGTTGGAGTACTCACACTTCCCCCCCCCCCCACCAAACGCGACCTGCCGATCTACTAAATGTGGTGTACTTTAACACGTAGGCCTTCATGACCAATATAATCCATAATAGAGGTTTTTGGGTTAGATCGTGTAAATATATAAATGTGTCGTTAAAATCCGCCATCACCCGACAACATTTGTAAACGTCGTGGCTTGGCTCTCCAACACACCGGTGTGCTGTACAAGTGACGAATTGGCACGTTCTGTTTACGTGACAACCCTTACTAGTTGGCTGTGTCGGGCGGTGGTGGGTTTTACGACACATTTATATATTTACGCGATCTAACCCAAAAACCTCTATTATGTGGTGTACTTGTTTATACTGCTGCGTTGAACAGAATGCGGGGGGGTGGGTGATTTTAGAAACTTGAACCATTTCTTCAGTTTCCATGCCGGGAAACCAAACTGGCGACCCTCTGGATCGCAATTCCGATGTGCTGTCCCATTACTCCATGGCATCATCCCCATTGTTACTGCACAAAATATACAAGATGCAAACAAATAATGATATACAGTAAAACCTTGGATTGCGAGTAACTTGGTCTGCGAGTGTTTTGCAAGACGAGCAAATTTTTTAATTAAATATTAATTTGATAAACGAGCGAGGTCTTGCAATACGAGTAGTACGTGCATACGCTTTGTCTGCCGAGCGTCACGTGATCCCAACTGATATACGAGTGCTTTGATATACGAGTGCTTTGGATTACAAACACGTTTCCGGAACGAATTATGCTCGCAATCTAAGGTTTTTACTGTATATACATATAATGCTTTATTGATCATAGAATTGAACTTAGAAATTATCTGGCCAGTTGGCACGTGTGGTAAATGAGTTCAAATCCTGGTGGAAGCCCATCTTGCAGGAAGTCTTGTGGAGAGGCTATTGCTTACTCACTTACTGTAAGATTTAGGAATGACCACCACTGGGCCCAAGCCCACCAACAGAAATGTACAACAAGGAGACGCGTTGCCTTTGTGCGCCTCACCATACAATGTGCTATTTTATAATTTTTCAACAGAAAATATACGTCACATATCAGACTATCAGAATCAGAATATTCATTTATACGGGAGGAATCTTATACTCTTTGGGTCTTTCGGTGGAATCTTATTAGCTATGACGCTTTTTTTTTTACCCCCAACACTGAGAAGCCCCTTCGTGTCTGGGGTGGGGGCTGGAGGGGACCAGAGCCCCCCCCCCCCGCCTTGCTGAAAGCTCAAGCCCCCCATTCTAAATTCTTATCGAGTCACGTTTTTTTCTCTTTTACATTTGCCGTAACCAAGTTAACGGTTTTACAAAGTGTAAACAAAGATATAAAAAAACACAACATTAAAAACATAACTTAGCATTCATTGCTTCAATTTTATTTCTGGCATTAACAGAAACAAACGTGGCAAGCCAGACAGAGCGATGTAGCCAATTTGTAAAGATGTGGGCGAAAGTACTCCACTCATGCATTCTTCATCATGGTCTTTAATGAATTATTTTATTTTATAGATAAGTAATTGAAGTAATTTACACTGGCACTCTATATAAACGTAATTTGTGGACAATCTTCCTATTATACAGGCCTCTGCAAACTTTACAGTATAAGAATACTATGGGTGAAGGTGAAGGTGCAGCCCTGCAATTGCCAGCTCATGCCTCTGCTGGAGGAAGGGTCTCCATTCGGGGCAGCTTCAGAGAGCCCCTCTAATAGAGGATTTCGGCCTACTCTTCCACGGGAGGGAATACACACACACTCCACCCCACCACACAACGACCTGCCGCCGATCGACTCATTGTTGGTGTCCTTGGTTATACCGATACAGTGTTATGTGCACATATACTACAGTACACGGCGAAATGTCGCATTGCACAGATTTCGCTGGAATCCTCTTAGCTAAGCACAGGATTACGACTCTGGCAAGCATACAAGGAAGGAACTGTTTTTAATTTTCTGTAATTTTAGTGCAGTAATTGCCAAGCAATTTTATAATTTGGGCCACAACACTTCACAAAACGGCCTTATTTTTTATTTTTAAATTATGCCACAGGGTCTTTAACGTCTACTCTTGCCGTACAAGGCACGCTTTCATAATGCATTGCAGCAGCACTGGCCAGAGGTGAGATGTGAACTGTTGAGACACAAAGTTATTCAACCGCCACCTACATACAGTGCACACTGTGTGTATGTCTTCATACATGCTGCTGCGGTGCACACACATGCTGGGATTTACACTCGCCGTGCATTATGCGCACTCTGAAGTGCAACGCACAGCCCTTTGTCAAATCCAATGCTGGACGAATGCCTTCCAACAGCGTGATGGTCATGGGGTTAAAAAAAATCATAATTCACTTTGTTGGTCAGTGCAGCTTGGTAAAAGAGTTGTCCCACCCATCGGTTCAAATGTTATTCACCGCTAATGTTAGCTGTGGTCGGTAATCAAACTTGGGTCGCTGGGTCGATAACGCATTGAGCTACATACTTAGGCACACTGCTCCTTGCACAAAGTGCACGATGCTATTGCATTGTCGTGTCTGCTACGGGAGAGAGATGCAATGTCTTTTAACGTTAAATTCATGATATTGCTGTTGCATTTTACCTTCCACGGCGTGTCCCCCCCCCTCCTGTATGTGTGTTATGTGAGCACTTTGAGCCTCAGGGATTTGCTCTGAATTGTATGAATTCTAGGAACAGCCAAAAAAAAAGGAAAATACATTTCTTTGTACAGATAAAGTCGACATTGGTCTTATCAAATAAGTACTACTGCAGGCATCTTGTAAATGCACTGAATTCAATGGCAACAAATGGAAGTGTTCTTTTGTGGCCTTTAATTCTGAAAAGTGGATATATATATGCTGCAGGCAAATGATTGGATAAAATATTTCAGAATGTTGTTACTTAAGTATTTTTACATGTTGTCTATTTTACATGTATAGGTGTATATATATAAAGAACTTTGCATTCCCAGGCAAAAAAAACAGGCCAATGACATTACCACGTGTGTTACTACATTTGGGTTTTCCACCTTTGAGGAACAAGAATGCGGGGACATATCAGGGGAATACGAACATCTCGCAACGCTGCGGGAGGCGAGACGCTCGTGTAGGTGCATTGTCTTGAGTGGTGTGTAATTACGTAATCGACAAAAATCGGGAATTTTAATGTGCCGGGAAGACTTACAGATTTCCCAGGACGCAGCAGCAGCAGCTTACCTCAGCAAGAGGATATCCTGGGATAAAACAGGAGAGGTTGCAAGCCTCGTACTAAAACGTGTGCAACGTGAAACCGAATCGGTTTCTTTGAGGAGTCTGTGGACTGCAAGTTTAGCGATCTGACTTTATAACTGAACACCTTAGAGTGAGACTAATGCAGTAAATTGCATTTTAATGACATTGCAGATATAGAAAATGTGTGTGGGGGGGGGGCAGCCTTAATGTCCGCACAGCACCTCACCCCCTTTGGTTTTGCCGGTTCATTATTTTTTGTCAAGTTTGTCTATTTTCCAGATCGCATACTGCCGATGTTTTTGGTATGTGGGGACGGCAGGGCTGCGCAGTTGTAACACTCAAAGCAAGAAGGGCCTGGGTTCGACTCCCAATTCGGGTGTATATTTCTGTATTTCGCACGGGTTTCCTTTGGGTTCTCCAGTTTCCTCCCATAGCTAAACATCCAAATGCTGCAAAAGTTACCGACATATTTACTCTATTGGGATTACCCATAGTCACACGGCAGCTTCCTCTAAACAATTGGCAGGACCCTCCTGAAAAAAAGTGTTGAGTCTCAGTGAGGCTTTCCTGGGTAAAACAAGTGTAATAATACTCAAAAAAAAAATGTTTGATCAAGTTAACATTTAATTCAAACCAACGTAACAATTGTAATGCCAGTTTATTTCTTACATCTTTCAAAAATAAAGGACTTTTAAAGTCCGTTATTTTTCCAGGAAAGCTTCACTGAGTCTCAATATTTTGTCAAGATGGTCCTGTTTTGAGATGTTTGGCCAGTTTATATTCTATTGCGTGCTTTCCTTATCCTTTAAGTCACCTTTAAACTATACATTTTGTAAGTGAATACTACAGTCCATTTCTTGCACAATTCTACGTTACACTATTTAGTGTGGTCACATGCATGCTTATGTAAACCATCAACATTATCCGTCATGGTCATTCCACGGCTGGATGATGGCCGTGTAAGGTTAATCCTACTACTACTATCAGCTGCCCGTCGAAATGATGATGGCGGTCTCAGATGCTTGTAGTTAATGGATGTGTTATCCTTTATTTTTTATAAATGTTTTAACTATGCTCTTTGTGATCCAGGAGCGTTCGTGGATAAACTAGGCAAATCCCTTGTTTTGATTTGGGATGGCCAAGAACTAACAAACTGTACGAGGAAATCACCCACTCGACATTCGAGTGGATGGGAATGTGCTTACGCAGCGTAAGCTATGGGGGTGGAGTGGAAGGTTGCTCAAAATTATTCCCTCGTTAAATTTCGATTTAAAGCTTTCGTGACGGCAGGGATTCATCTTCTTGGTTCTTTCGGTAAAGTCACGTAGAAGGGAAGTAATAAAATAATAAAAATAAAACATAATAAAATAATTCTCACGACGTTTCGGCCACAACGCAAGCAGCCGTCCTCAGGTGAAGACCCGACAGACCTGGTCTTCACCTGAGGACGGCTGCTTGCGTTGTGGCCGAAACGTCGTGAGAATTATTGTATTATGTTTTATTTTTATTATTTTATTACTTCCCTTCTACGTGACTTTACCGAAAGAACCAAGAAGATATTCCCACGTTATTCACGCAACTCGCTATCCGCGATTTTGTCCATCCACAAATTGCGCCTGGAACTCTACCCGACTGCATCAAGAGAGAGAGAGAGAGAGAAGAAAGAAATGAAGTGATGAGATGAAGCGATGAGATAATGTGATGAAAGATAAAGTGATGAGAGATCAAGTGATGAGATAAAGAGATGTGAGAGAATGTGATGCACGAGAGTGATGGGATAAAGTGAAGAGAGATAATGTGATGAGATACAGTGATGAGAGAGAAAGTGATGAGATTTATTATTTACGTATTTATGTAAGCCAGATCATTAAATAGATGGGGTTTTCTTAGGCCAATATCATTATTCGTGAAATATGATATTCACGAACATCTCTGGGATGTATGGCTCGTGAATAACAAGGTAATACCATACAGCTAGCTCACGAGCAAACATGAATTTCCCCCAGCTTGCTGTATCTAGAAAAATACTGTTATTAGGCCTGTACAATGTTAAGGTCACTGACTTCAGACTGACACCTAAATTGATACCACGTTTTGTTTGTCGTGAAAAACTAAGGGATGTGAGTTACTGGCTTGGTAGGTATGGAATAGGTAAAAAAAGACATGATTTTACCCTTCTTGTGGCAATTTTAACTACTGTAGAATTCTGCTTGGTTCTTTCGGTAAAGTCACGTAGAAGGGAAATAATTAAATGATAAAAATAAAACATAATAAAATAATTCTCACGACGTTTCGGCCACAACGCAAGCAGCCGTCTTCAGGTGAAGAACAGGTCTGTCGGAAAGACAACGTCGTGAGAATTTTATTCTATTGTTTAATTATTCTTTTATTATTTCCCTTCTACGTGACTTTACCGAAAGAACCAAGAAGATGAATCCCTGCAGTCACGAAAGCTTTAAATTGATACTGTATATTTTTTTAAATATAGTAATTTCTGTCGGTGCTGTACGATCATCCCCAAAACTCAAGGAAGCATGTGGTGTTAACATTTTAAACATTGTATTTTTTTCTCTCATGTAGTACATGCTTATCTTAAGAATACAATTAATGTACTCTTTTGAGAATATTTACCATTGTGGAAATGCGTGTGTTTTTCTCTCACATATGGTATCGGTGTTTGAAAAAAAGATATATAAAATGTGAATTCCACGAAGTATTTTTCCATCCAATTATGGAAAGTAGCTTCAACCTGTTCTTGATTTTCTTTTCTTCCATTTTCTTCCATCTGGCTGCCACTCGTGGAAATTGATTTCCCTTTTTGTCTTATCTTAAAAAAAACTCCAAGTCCATGTGATCTTGGTTTGATGTTACTTTAAAAAAAATGAAGTGAGTTAGAAAAGTGGAATCTTTCACACATGGCTAGCAACTCTGCCAAATATTTCTGGCACTGAATCATTGCGGTAGAGCTGCCATAAGTGTACAAAAAAACACATATTGTACCTAAAATATGGTTCTTTTATGTGATGTAATACCATTGCCAGCTATCAATGCCAGTTTTCTCTGCTCGAGAATTATGGAGCAGAGCGCCATTGGAGTCGCAGTCACGACCAAAATCGGTTGCAAATATCTAAAGCGGTTAAATTTCGATTTAAAGCTTTCGTGACTGCAGGGATTCATATTGTTGGTTCTTTCGGTAAAGTCACGTAGAAGGGAAATAATAAAATAATAAAAATAAAACAATAGAATAAAATTCTCACGACGTTTCGGCCACAACGCAAGCAGCCGTCCTCAGGTGAAGAAACAGAGCTGTCGGAAAGACAACATTAGGAAAGACAACATTAGGACGCTGTCTTTCCTAATAGGACGCTGTCTTTCCGACGGCTCTGTTTCTTCACCTGAGGACGGCTGCTTGCGTTGTGGCCGAAACTTGAGAATTTTATTTTATTATGTTTTATTTTTATTATTGTATTATTTCCCTTCTACGTGACTTTACCGAAAGAGCCAAGAATATCTAAAGAGGTGTTTTTTTTTTGGGCCTCCCCAAATGAGCACTTGGTTGTGATGGGCATTGGGGAGAAAACGGCGGCCGGGCGTGGTGCTGGGCACAATACCCCACCGTGCAACCATGCCGGTCGTCTTCATCGGCGCTGGCTCACGGTACTTGCCAAATCGCCTGCATGGGTACACGGCGGTGAGGGCGGGATATTTGTCTTTAGACGCCACATTGCCAGAGAATGTGGGGGCGAAATATTTAATGGCCTTGTTCACATACGCTCTAATTGTGAGCAAACGGAGTCTTTGCCAGGCGGTGTTGTCTCCATAGGGAACGCAGAGCATTTTGCGCATGAATGGTGTCAAGTCGGCAGTGCTCCTCTTTCCTCTCCACCATCCCCCCCCCACCGCCCCCCCCCCCGGCGCAAACCCTCTCAATGAAAGCATCGCATGCATGATCAAGTAATTCCTCTTTCAATGCAGGAAATCGGCTAACGATTACATTTTGTTGGTTTGAAAACTGGCACTTATTACATTTATTCTATCAACATGTGGTTCATGTTTTACTCCAGAACTGGTTTGAACATTCTCCACCAAACATTTTTTTTTACAAATTAGATAAAACAAGATACTGCGTTAAACATGAACTTCTAATGTGGGTTTAACGTGGAAAGGCTGCGGTGTACTCGTGTTTGAACAAGGAGTAGACTTTTTTAAAAATCTATTTTGAAACAGTATGCTCGGTGTACATTACAATAGCACTTTCTAAATGTAATGCAAATGATGAAACCGCGAGTTGTGTTTGGCTTGAGTGGACCCACATAGCGACGATACCACTGGATCTTGAGATTCCCTGACAGTTGAATAACTTGGTTTAGGTTTCGTTTGTGAAAGATGTATTTTGTTCACGCTCTCCAATGTCTGCCGCTTCGCTCCATGTGCTGCTGGGAGCATCCTCGGGATTCACAATTAAGTTCCTGAAGAAGCTTCCATCACGCGGAGAGTGAAACGTTAGACATCAATAACCCGAAAACAATGAAGTCCCATCACCTTGCTCATTAGATAATCGTAGAAAACTATTCAAACTCGTGGGAGCGTTATGGTAGTTGGAGAAAACACGTCAAGTTGTTATGTTTGTTATAAACATTGTTATAAACATAACATTGTAATCATTGTTATGTTTATTGTTACAGTCCAAAGATATGTATTTCAACTGCAGTATATGCGCATTGCTAATGTCATTATTTAAGAGCTGCCCCCATCAACTTGCATGTGGAGCCGATAAAAACAAGATTTTCAGCTGAAAGTGGGAAAAGGTTGTTTCTGAAATATCTTGTTACATCCATAACGAATGCAGTTTACTCTTGCATTCCAAGAATATGAACATTAATCTTGCCCTGAAGTGCTCACTTGAAATTAAATCTAAACACCTTCGTGTGTAATATATCTTGGATTTAGACCAGGGAAGGCATTTCTTGCTGTTTGCTCTCGTCTGGTTCTGCTGATTAGCATACAGTAACCCTAACGATTAAGCCGCTTGTGGATTCGCACAATCGCTCCTTTTTATAATGAGATCAGTTTTACAGTTACGCAACAGGTAAAAAATGTGCTTTCGCTTAAAAGCTTCCACTTGAAGGTTTATGTGCAAACATTTTTAGACGTATATATAGAAAACATAGGCTAATAAAACCAATTTGTTCAGCTTTAGATATATTCATCTCTATTCATGATTATAATTCTGAACAGAAAAGGGGTTTAGTTAATGAAATACGATTTGACTGAATCTCAAGATTGTGTGCACGCAATTTGCATTCTAACTGGGAAACTGGCTCATGAGCTTGCATTTATGTGATGCTTCAATTTGAAATGAGCATCATTGTTTGGTTACTTGACAATGAAACAATAAATGCATTGTTTTTATCAGGTTTTTTTTTATACCCCAACAACAATGGTTCTTACGAGTTTCTGTGGATTATAAGACACTTCAGAAAATCAGATGCATCGCAAACCTATTACCCACTGTAAATAAAGTTACGCAAAGCTGGCCACACAAGGCACACCTGATGGAGAGTAAGATTGCACCACAAACTGTTACTCTAAAACTATATGGGCGTGTGGAGTCTTGTAGATTCCGATAAAACTATGGGGGGTGGAGGGGAGGGAGGAAATGTCTTAAAGAATCTGCAAAATACGGTAATGGAGAAAATGGTGCACGTTACCAAAAAAAAATAATCACGGAATGAATGTCTAAAATTAAATTTCTCTCGCATTATTTAAAACATTTTTTTTGACCTGACAGTGTTGTTGCAAGGTAGGAAAAAAATGGTCTACAGGTCGAGGTTTTGACGATGTGACTTGCCTTTCCGAGAAAACGTTGGCTGCTTTCCAAATTGCGTTAGCCACGAGAAATATCGTTTATCCGTAACCGTTGTGCACATTTACGCACGTGACAAATTTTTGGCACAAGAGAATCCCCTGAAGCGGGTCAAGTCTGGTTTCCTCTCCAGGGTCCTTGTTCACAATGTATGACCCATTTGATCCTGACACCACCGGAATGTTGCAGCCACCCTTACACGTGAGGGTGATCACGCTGTTTTCAACGATAAAAAAAAATGGGTAACGGTGCCGCCCTGCAATTCCTTGCTCGTGCAGCTGCCTCGCGGAAGAACCTCCACGAGGGGGAGGCTGCCCTCCGGAGGGTGTCATTTTGACTTTACTCTTTCACATGGGCCAGGCCTCTCAGACGAGGTGGGTGTACCCACACTTTACCCCACCGTCGGTTGATGGGTGGGCAGAGGCAGAGGGGTGTAAGAAACCTGCACATTTATATCAACTGTCGTGCCAGGAGTTCAAACCGCCATATCTGGGTTACGAGTCCAGTGTGCTAAGCATTGCACCAAATGCTGAATCAGTTAGCTAATCAATTTAACTCTGCTCGCCCGACTCCCTCAGCTCAATTATCGACGATAAATTATTTTCTGAATAAATGAAGTAATATCATATCTTGGCTCGATATGCCAATACCGTGAAGGTGTCAAAAACGACGGTGCGTAACGTGTGGACGCGGTGTTGTTGATGTTCATTGGTGTGAATGTAAACGTGTACGGAGAAGAGAAACATAAATATTTCAATAACCCCATCTCTCCTTTTCCTCTTTATTTTCCTTCGTGACTTTTGGCAGATCCACCCCACGTCGTCAGAAGAGCGCAATTCTGCTTGGGATGCGTGGGGAGCGTGGAGCGAGTGCTCCCGCACCTGTGGTGGAGGAGCCTCGTATTCTCTGCGGCGCTGCCTCGATAAAGGGTGAGACTCTGGCCAGCACAGCTCTCTCGTCACAAGGGGACACGCACGCACGCACGCACACACGAGGGGACACTCACGTACGGGGGGACACGCACGCACGCACAAAGTCGACACTTGCACTGCAAGATGCGACCGTGTCCGTCCGTTGCTCGCCGAGCTACATTGGTTTCCGGTTGCTGAACGAACACAGCGTTACAAGGTCGCACTCATTACACACAAAGTGCTTGCCACAAATGAACCACAATACCTGGCTGATCTCATCAAGGAGCATAAACCATCACGCAAACTCCAGGCGTCCTCACAGTGGCTTTTGGCTAGCGATTTAACAAAGACGGTCACTGCATCGCGCGCTTTCAGTTGCGCTTGTGCGGCCATGTGGAATGCTCTTCCTTCCTATATTAGGAAGTCACTGGAGCTGTGCAATTCTAAATCTAAATTTAAAACGAATTTCCCCAGAACTGCTTGTTGTGTTTCGTTTGTTGTCCTTGCCACGCACCTCTGGTGAGCACAGTTGGCTGCATATGGTGCGAAAGAAGTTCAACATAAATACATACATACAGACACGCGTAAAAGTGGACATGCACAGACAAGCGTAAATGGACAGACAAGCGGACACACATATTTAATGCAATGCGAGCACATATGCCATGACTTTTTTTAGTTTGTCTTGCAGACAGATGTGAATATATATTCGGTCCGAACTCATATACAGCCATGTTTCCATCTTCCTTATCCCCACACATGTAAGGTTGATATCACATGGAAGTGCCTGCGCTCTCGTTGTTGCTTCAATAAATGCAATTCGTTAGCACGTGTAGTTCATCAATTAATTACAATTATTATTTAGCCATTGTTCCGTAAAAAAAATGCGAATCTACAGGTTTCGTAATCGTGGTGTGTGCGATAGAGCAATCTAGTGCTGCATGTGAATGCTACTATTAAGATTACTTTGTTCGAGATAATGCAGCGGGGTCGGTACCTTTACAGGCATTGCATTTATGGACTCTGGGGTCAATGCACACTGCCTGTAGTCACACCAAACGATGTCTTACAATATTTACGATTCAGTTGTAAACACCACAAGGCTCCAGCAGCCAAACTTAGGCAACTTCATCGAAGATTCCCAAGAGGTAGCGGGAGAAATGATGCAAGCTGGCTCGCCTCGCTACTTTGTTAAATCACGGTAGTTGTTGCCACTGCAGCTTTTTTTTTCCTTCGGGAGTCTAGCATACAGTGCATACGTTATTTTATCTCTATGATTTGCTGCGTTGGAACGATAAAAATCACACGAGGACATTTTTTCTTTTTTTAACCAGCACATACTGGTATTACATAACTTTAAACACAACACGAATGTTGAATGAACCGAACATGCTCTTAAGTCAGTTACAGAGCGCGTGTGCACATTAGCTACATTTTCTGCACATTAGTTGTTGCATTCCTGCACCGATATTTGGCATAGCGGGCTTAATAATGTGTCACGCAACGTGCGTGCAAGCAGGGTAAGGTTTGACGTCCATCGATATGAAAAGCTGTCACTTAAGTGATAAGCCCAAGAATGCAAGCTGGTCTCAGGGAACATTCTATTGCAGTTCCTCCTGATGTTTTTTTTTCCTCTCTCGAAAACTGTACATTTCAGACTTAAGAATTTCTCACCAAGCACACATACCATGGGAGAGGCTCGTTTTATTGTGAGAACTTCACGCTTCCGATGCCAGGGACTCTTTTGTACAAGTAAACACGAAGCAACGTTATGAAGCGCACGAAGGAGGGGTGTTTTGTCAGAGGCTATCACAATTAAGTGTCCTTCGATCGCGCAAAGCAGGAATGTGCACTCCAGAGCGATGCTGATGAAGATGTCAAAAGTCGCATGCCCATACCTTCATTTGGTGTCCGAGACGCAGTTGCATTTGTCATTATTCTTATTCCACGCTTTTCCACGGTTTTACAGTTTTCATTAATTTTTCTCATCTTTCACCGCATTGCAGAAATTGCGAAGGACGGAATATAAGATACAAGTCGTGCAGCAACAACGTAAGTTTTCAAAAACGTGGATGTGTTTCGGATTTGCGTAAGGTGTGGGGACATTACGTCTCGATGTTGTCCGCTCACGCCTCAAATGGTGCCCTTTCAAGTTCTGCTTTGTGGCACCGTTCGATTGCAGCAGAACTGTCGTGGCTGTACAGATGTGGGACAGGGTTTGGCATGGAGAGGCTAATCGGGTCGTGGCTGCAATTTGGCCTTTAAAGGTACAATGTTGGGCAGAATACAATGATTTATATTTTAATATTACATGGGGTGGCAGAATGCTCAAATCACAATCAAAAGGTCAGCATTTAAAATCCTGCTCAAGGGTTGACTGAGTCAATCACCTCTCCAGGATCAACAAAGGAGTATGACCCTTTGATAAGTCACCGGTCACTGTTGCACAAATGGAAAATTAAAAACCCTCCAGTGTGCGAATGCGGTCATCCAGAACAGACGACGCAATGCCCCGATCCACCAGCACGAAGGAGACATCACGGCGATACCACTCCGCTGCTCCCCACGTCCGGCTTGACCGCCCGAATGCCAAAATTGTTAGTCGTTGCTCTGCGTCCACATCGGCCGCGACAAAGAAGACACGGGAGAGGTGTTCACGTTTTGCCGTGGGGGGGGGGGGGGGGTGGTGGGCGCAAAAATCCCCTCCCAGGATTGCCCCGCGGAATCCGGAGACTTCCGTGCCCAGCAGTGCTCGGCGCACAACGACGTGCGCTACCAGGGCCGCTCCCACGAGTGGGTGGCCGCCGGCGGCGATGACCCCGGGCGGCCATGCGCCCTGACGTGTGCCACGCGGGGCTCGCCCCTGCTGGTCGTGGAGCTGGCGCCCAAGGTGCTCGACGGCACCCGGTGCCGCCCCGGCTCGCTCGACATGTGCATCAGCGGGGTGTGCCAGGTGAGGGAGTGTCTCCTGGCGCGCTCGCGCACGCTTCCTGCCTTTGCCGGGTTTGCCCGTCCCGCTTTGTTTGCCGGATCGTCGTGCGCTCCGTGTGAGTCCGCGGCATTCGTCGTGCGGTTGTCCTCTGCCGCCGCGTTGGCTTTTGGCGGTTGTTGCCATACGGCTCAGCGGTGAGTGTTTTTTTTATCTCTTCGGGCACAATGGTGTCCGACATTGCGCTCCACATGCGGGGAGCTTCTTCAGTATCTTCAGCTCACCGACACGGGGAGTGAAACAGCGGAAGGCGACGTGCGGAGGTTGGCAACATCATCAGCGTCGTCAGCCGTCATCACGCTCGTCCGCGCCTCAGAACGAGGTTTCCTGCTTTCAAGAGGCAGGATATGAAAGCAGCTGCCATTGTTAAAGGAGTCTGAGTAATCGACCACAAAACAAGTAGTCAATTATGTTGACTTAATAAATCAGCATAATTAACTCATTGTCCAAACTCTATTTCATACAATAGTGTATTAAATATTACCCTGTCTATTTATAAGTCAACAGAATAGCCCAATAACTCATGTTGAAATGTCACATTCTCATCAGCATTCTGCGTTTCAGTGCGTAATCCTCACATGGATTGTACGTGTGAATTTATTATCGCATAAACATGCGTACGCGTGCCTCACTGCTGTCATCGTAGAACACAGACACGTTTTTCCCATCTCGCTCGACATATAAAATCTTAATGTATTCTATTCTTTGCTGGTAATCCACGTTACATAGGATGGCACATTCCCAAGAACAAAATACACGGTCCACTCTTCATATTCCTCAAGAGGATTTTATCTTTCGTAAGGAATTGCGGTTGATCTATGAGAGTTTAGTTGGCTGGAATTCACATGTGCGGATTTGGGTGGCTGGCGTTAAAAGAGGGTGTACCAACCTCGAGATATTTCAAAAGAATATTGTGCAATGTGGTGGGATTATTCAGAATCAAAAGAGTTCTTTGCCAGCAAAATGAACTTGTGCTCCCCAAGTGGGCGGCTTCCACCCACACCCCGCTGTGTGCTATTGCAGGTACTGTAAATATATCCTTCGGTGAGGCAGATATGTGATTGTTGGAAGAGAATACCGTATTGCATATCCCAGACCCCAACGTGTAAATGTTTTCTTTGCCCCAGGGCATTAATGTACGCGCACATTGCACGCGCTTGTTATATCGTTATCAGAATTGTAAACAGCGTTGAGAAATAGTTTCTCACTGAAGTGTTTTCCTCTGAAGGATGTTGTTCTAAGCCTTGCGATGGCGTGCCCTCAAATTGCGCTCGCAATCGCGGTGCCGTTTTTCGAATTGTATCGCTTTGGTTGAAATGGACCTCAAAATAAATGAAATCTGTGGCAGCTCCACGCGGCATGTAATTCCACGAGACGTTGACAAATCATTCTGGCCACTTCAGAAATGTGATGTTCAATAAACGGAATTGGAGGTGACCGCCAGGGCAGTTGCAGCAGCGGGGACGCATTCCGTCCGCTCCATGCACGACTTGTACAGCAACCTCACGTGCATAAACACTTTTTGGGTCAGAGAAAGAGCCCTAATGCCTCTTGCACGGACAGACGGCGAGAGAGAGACAGCCGCCTGAGTATTAAAACTGCCCAACCCCCACGTCAGTCAGAGAGAAAGAAAACACACCACCTTAAAAGCGTGTAGTGCATTTGTCCCCAGAATGCTCCCCCGGCAGTCTATCGTCTGGCGTCTACTGTCTGATGGGGGGGGGGGGGCGGGGGGGGTGAAATGAGGTTAAAAAAACGCCATGTTCAGGTCGAAGACTCTGGAATGCTCCAGGCCACAGGCGGATGCCACAAAATGACGATCCTCATGTCTGTGGCTGTGAAATTAAGTCCCTAAAGATTATTGCGTGATATCACAAAGCTCCAGAGAGACCTTACATCAGTGGGGGGAGGGTTTCTTTCTGGAAGAGTTAGTACAGTGGTAGTTTTTTTGCTTTTTTTTTAGACAGCGGACTGAATTAAAATATAGAAATCTTACACTGTGACAAGATGGTACTGGATTATAAGAAAACAGAATGTGCCACCAGCTCCCCGTCCAAATCTGTGTCTTGTTAAGGCATGTCTTCGCACATTCTGATGGTAATCGCTGTCGACAAGATGTAGACCATTTTGAGTTTTAAGCACTCCCTGCAATATGTAGGAATGACTACTTTACTTAACTATAATCATTCGCAATAATCAATCCACTGCTGGATAAAGGTCTCCCCAAGCTATTCCCATGTGTCGTGGGTCCTGCAATGCAGAAATCCGTCTCTCACCAATTCCATCACTCCATCTCCATGGGAGCCATACTTTATCTGCCAGTCCAACTTTAGTTTAACACGTCGGTTTTCGCGACCAATATCATCCACAATTAGTTATGGATGACAGTTGGCTGTGGTGGTGGCGGGTTTTAACGACACATTTATATATTTACGCGATCTAACCCAAACAAACCTCTATTATGGACTCCAACGTTAGATTCGACCACCAGGCTATCATTCCTTCCAGTGGCTTGTCCAGCCCAAAGCCTAAATGACTATTGCACCATCATTATTTGTCTGCTTGGTTGCGCAATTTCTCTCGCCTTCGCTACGTTTCCGCCGAATCCCTCAATATCTCGGGAACGTTGTGCATTTGGCTAATTTATAGCATTGGCAGTTGTAAACAAAAAAAAACACTTATGGCACACGCGCACACGTGAGGTTATTAAAGTCTAAAAGAGATTGGCTCCACGATGCTAAATTGTGAGAAATTTGTTTGGCCATTGTGGCAGTTTGTCCGCGGAGTGGCAGTTAATCAATAGGAGCCTGGGGAGGTACAGACCACTTAACACTCTTCTTTTGTGTAGTTGTTTGAAGGACACTTCGCTCAACAGTCGTGCATTGCTCGCAATTCTATTCACAATATTCATCAGCGCTGTCAATGCTGGTCACCGGTGATGTGAAGACTCGTGTTCAAACTGGCCGCGATGCAATTGGCCTTTCATATTTTGCAGCCGCCACGCTTTTTTGGTAGGTCTGATTGTGTCATTGGGATCATCAAATTTGACGCTTGCATTTCCAAGGCCTCGCAGCCCTTGTCTTACCCCATTTTGCCATTGTCAAGTCTGGCAGTCAACTTTGATGCTGAAGTGCACTAAATCTGTGCTGAAGGGTGTTACATTTTTATTGGATCCTTCCTTTCTTTTTCTATTATATTGCAGGCACAAAAAAGAAAATGGAATTGCTTTTAACTTCAACATTTCGCAGAATGAAATGCAAAAAAATGCTAGATTTTTTTGAATTAAAATTAAAATGAATTCTGACCTCAATTTTGTTTCATCTTACATGTGTATAACATCATCACGACTTGACATATTTTCCTACCACATGGTAGAGTTAGTAAAATATCACAACAATATGGGCCAACAGTAGATGTTTTTCTGAGAATTTTGTGGTGCCATAATTCGTTATTTGGCCTCTAACTCAAGCACGCTTGTGGAAAGCTCTCCGCTGAAAACTTAACTCGTGCGAAAAAATGATCTGAGAAAAGTGTGCATATAAGCATAACTCAGTTCTGTCTCCACATACACGTATAACAAATGTTTAGTCTATCAATGGTCGATTGGCTTTCCAGAACAAACTTATCAAGCAGCACTTGTTTAACAAGACTGGCTGAACTGATGAGACCTAAGGATGTCGAAATCAGTCCCAGAGCTTGCTCGCTTAAATAAACGCTGCTGGATTATATTGGTCTGGAAAGCGAGATACGCCGATGAGCTCAACTGTAACGTATTTCTACGTGGAGACACACGAAACAGAGTGCTTGCTTGTATATGCTTTAACACACAGTGTCCTCCCCCCCCCACCCAAAAAAAACACGGCCAGTGGGAGTTACGCGTGGGGTGGCTGCGGCTTGAGTCTGCAAACCGCTGAACAGTTGCTGTGCACGGGCCCTTTGCATTGAATGAACCCCCCGTGTCTTGCCCGTCCCCTGGCAGCACGTGGGGTGTGACCACCAGCTGGGCAGCCAAGCCAAGGATGACAATTGCGGAGTCTGCGGCGGAAATGGCACCACGTGCCGCCTCGTGAGAGGACAGACGAGGCCTCAGCTGTCTTCTTCCGACAAACGTATGTTTCGCGATCACAAACTGCTCACTCGTGCAATAACCATTTACTCTTGGCTCAACCATCTTGCAAGGAAACAAAATCAAGCCCTAGGTTAGCCATTGTCTTGGATGATAAGCCGTTACTATCTGGTCTGATTGTAACGACATAAATGCTTGTCAGAGTAAAGATGAAGGCGCATGGTTGAGATGTTTACAGGAAATGATTCTACTCTTACTCTTAACTAGGGCTCCTCTGTTTTTGTGTATACCAAAAATAACTGAAAAATATAATTTCTTCCAAATGTCTATGCGTTAAACATGTATTTCTTATTGTATTCCAATGACATTGGTCACGTTAATAACAATATACCATGTTGTATTATATCTGTATCATTACATTTGTTAATATTTCACTTCCTTAATCTGTGTTTTTTTTTATCCAGCGGAGGAAACGATCATCACCATGCCATATGGAAGCCGACACGTAAAAATCATCAACAAAGGCCCCAATCACCTCTGTATGTTTCACTGCGCAGTACACGATACATATCATCGCGACACGCATACTGCAGCCTAACTGTATATGCCATCATGTAGCAGATACATATTATTGCTTGCCCATGCTTTTGTCGGTAGACCTCTGCTAGAGGGAGTTCTAGAGAACCCCTTCCAGAGGGTATTTGGCCTATTCGTCCATGCTGGCCAGATGTCTCGGAAGAGGTGGGGGTACCCGTACGTCACCCCACCACACACGCAAACCTGCCGACTGAATAACTGGTGCACTCATCAAGGAGCATGAACCATCACGCAAACTCCCGTCATCCTCGCAGCAGTGGCTTTTGGCTAACCATCGAACAAAGCCGGTCACTGCAATCGTGCAACTTTTCAGATGCGCGTCTGCGGCCATCTGGAACGCTCTCCCTTCCGCCATTATGAAGTCACTGGAGCTATGCACTTTTGAATATAAATTGAAAAGTTATTTCTCGAGAAGTGCTTGTTGTGTTTCATTTGTTGTCCTTCCCACGCATGTCCGGTTAGCTACATACGGTGCGAAAGAAGTTCAACATACAAACTTACATTTTTACTTCTGGGTGGACAGATGCGAGGGGACTTAATAAATGAGCCCCATTGTTCCAACTGCATTGCCGGGAGATCGAATCGATCTGCCAGTCCACTGTGGCAACATCCTCCACTTGACCGTACTCTATACCACGTGTAAATAAAGTTTTGAGTCACTGTATAAAATAGGGGCAAGGAGTGAATTGATGTTTGAGATATTTAAACACACGTGAAGATGGCTAATTGAACGATGAAACAAAGTTGTTGCTGTATCCTTAACATGACCTGGAGATGAAATTAACCCCATTGAGACACACGAAAAATTGCCTCTTTTGCAAGGGCGACCTGGGCTACATCAAGTTGATCCAGGCCATGTGAAAGAAATATCAGACAAATATCACAGCAAAAGCTATAATTCTGCTAAGGGACTCAGGAGTCTAATAAAACAAACACAAAACAGCAGGCACGGGCTTAGAACCATCAGAAAAAATGATTGCAATAAAGTATTGAAAATGATGTATTTGTGTGTGTGTAAAACACCGAATACACATGAGGGTTTGCTTGAGAAGCAAGACGCAGGCTGGAGCCTGTGTTTTATGAGGCTCTGCAGGTACGGGCAAACCCCATTACAAAGTGTGGCAAAACACATTTGTCTTGAAAGCCGTTTAAAAAAATCTCTGCGGAATTTGTGACCCAAAGTTGGTAGGTTTGCACTCTTTGCACTGGCGGTTACCTTGCAGCACGGATTGTGAGGTGTTGACGTTGCCCAGGCTGTATTTACAACCGTTTTAGAACAGGTGTAACAACACCGCATAAAGATAACTTTACTTTTTGTGGTGCCAATGAATGAGAAAGTAACGCCTCTCATCTGTCTGTTCTGACAAAAAACGCTCGCGTGTCAGCTTTGCCGAGGCACTGGAAGTGGGACTAAACATGGGCCTGGGAACCCGCAGTACTCGAATGGTGAATGTTGTTAGTGGGTTTACTCTCCAACACACCGGTGTGTGTGCTGATCGAGTAACGAATCGGAATGTTTTGTTTACGTGACGAACCTTACTAATTGGCTGTGTCGGGTGGTGGCGGGTTTGAACGTGTCGTTCAAACCCTCGATTATGGATTATATTGGTCGCGAAAGCCTACGTGTGAAACCGTTTGATAATGTTTGCGTCAATCTATTCATCTCCAACGTACGCAACCTTGGCTACCAATTATTTCCCCTTAGCTCTCTAAAAGAGCTTAGCCACAGTGGCCAATGATGGTGATGAGGTGTTTTTATTTCTCATACGGTCTGTTCCAATGCACTTCTGTCAACAGTTCACATTCTATTTGAACGTGGGGCAGCCGCAATGAAAGAACGTGTCTTGGCAAGCATGACTGCTGTGCCACTCAAGAGTGCTTGCCGCTGCCCACGCTGCTCACAGGCAATTGATGGCCACTAACCACGAGGAGGGATGCTGCCCTGGTGCAATGGTTAGAGCACACTCGACTTGCAAACTGGAAGTTGCCGGTTCGATTCGGTCTCCAAGGCATTGCATTCGAAGCAATGGACAAAGTTTGCTTTTTATTCCCACCCCCGCCTCCCGCCTCTGTCCACCCAGAAATATAAATGGGGCTATAACACATTTATTCGATCAGCGGGTCAGGTGGGTGGGGGTATAGTGTGAGCACTCGCCCCTCTTCCCTGACGACGTCTGACTAGCACGGAAAAGTAGCCCAATTACTTTCTCGAGGGGCTCTCTAGAGGCCCCTCTATCTCGTCGAGTGGCACGAACAGTGGCATGAGTAAGCCAATTTCATGGCTGCACCTTTAAAATTCACCCATCATCATCCAACAGAGCGGTAACGTTTGCCAACTATTTTCCGTGACGTGGGAGGGCAGTTGTAGAGAGCAAGACGCTGCAGGGGGTGCGGAACACGCACTGGCTGGATTGGTCCGGGACGGCGCTGCTCGCAAACTCCACCGCCGAGTTCTCGCTGCTGCATGACAAGCAGGTCCTCAAGATGAGCGGGCCGCTCACCGCGGACTTCACGATCAAAGTAAGCGGATGGGCTTGTGCGCTCGTACAGTCACCGTTCACTGGCCAGTTTGGTGGCCTTTAACCCTCTCTCCCGTTCCGACGACGTACACGCGTGTACGTCGTAGGAACGGAACCGGAAGGAAAAAAATAATGGCCATGTGGGAGGGCGTGGGGCACAGTTTGGCACCGGCTGCCACACAGTGCAGTTTTGTCGCTACAATCGTCTGCGGTGAGTACAGCGTCTTTTTAAAAACAACGGCACTACGGCTCCCTAAAATAATTAATGCTGAACCGCGTGCGCATTTCGAGATTCAGCGGTAAACGGGACCCAGTCTGCAACTTGTAGACGTCTCGGAACGGAAAAGGGTTAAAAGGTAGCACAGCGACTAGATGGTTGGCACAATATTGTGCTAGGGCCGCCACTAGTACCTGGTTTTCTCAGGATCGTCTTCTGCATTTTGTAAATTTATTGTCTATGCCAAATGTACCATATCGTGTTTATAGCCTTTTTTAGCAAATGTATTATTATGATTAAATCCCACAGTAGTTTATATGGATAATCCCAATTTGTTCTTCCAATATATGGTACACATTACCTTTGGAAAACTCTTTTTTTACATTCATTTTACAGCTTGTATTTACTTTATTTATGCTGTACAGTATATTTGATACTTTTTTAAATCCAGGCGGTCCACGTTTTTTATAACGCAACGCTTCCCGGAAACCCTATCGTAAATTGGATCCTATTTTCCCATAGATAGTAGAAGCAGTAGACACATCTCTTGCCGATGTGTTTTTTCCTTTTATCACCTACATTTAAAAGGGGGTTAATCGGTAAAAGACCACGAAGACACTTTATACTAACAAAAGCTCTGCATCAAGTCACATTGGAATCCAGACCGACTGTTCAAATGCGTTCAGAATCGTGTCGGAAGATGCGTTGTAAATTAAGTTTCTGCGCCGTAAGATCCATGGTGGAATTATATGAACTTCGTAAATGTGGATTGTCGTAAACCGGAGACCACCTCTATAACCTTTTAAACACACCACTGGTCTATATTACGTACAAATGTAAACTTCTTCTTGGTTCTTTTGGTAAAGTCACGTAGAAGGGAAATATTATTATATTATAATATTATATTATTATATTATTTTATTATGTTTTATTTTTATTATTTTATTATTTCCCTTCTACGTGACTTTACCGAAAGAACCAAGAGGATGAATCCCTGCAGTCACGAAAGCTTTAAATCGAAATGAAAACTTATTTCTGGAGGTCGCAAACGGAGTCCCGTATCCTGAATTGTGGATTAATAATGATGACAACGATGGTCATTGTACATTTCGCTTTGAAATAGTAAAAAAAAAAGTGATTGTTACTATTTATAACAAGAGGAGAGGCTACCCCGCCAGAATTCCTCACTTTTTCCCCATGTCCGGGCCAGCACTGAACTCTTGAGGGGTTCCGTCTGTAAGCGATGCATTCCAGTACGGAAATTGATGGCAGCCACATTGGTTTAACATTCCGTGGCACACTCACTGTTTTGTTTCCATCGTGAAATTAGACATGGGATGGCTACTACAATTTATTTTTTTGCACCCAACCTTCACTTGCTTCCACCGAGATTTTATATCTGGCTTGCAAGGGATCGTCGAGTTTTGTTTTACTTGAAAAGTGGACATTGCAAGCAGTTTAAAAGATTTTTACCTCTTAAAAAAATAATGTTAAGCGTACACCAGTTGTATATTTTCAAATGCAGCCCTCTCCGATGCTTGATTATAGTTTTTGGTTTCAGAAAATTCGTGGAAATATTTTCACGTAACGAGTACTTCAACAAAAATACTGTGCATTCCTTTGATAAATTGAACTATGATAAATTACGTCCCAAAAAAGGTAAATTCAACAAAAAAATAAACGATATCACGTGGTGGTGAAATCAGTTGGTCAAAGGAGCGCATTTCAACTATGGTGGTGATTCCTAAAACCTAGGAATCACCACCGCCTAAGGCTGGTTTGGAAAAAAAGATGTGCAGGGGATGGGCATCGATGTTTATTCAAAATTTTGCCTTGTTAGCTCAGTTGGCAAGCCAACCCAACCCGATGTTTGAATCGCTTATTATTCTTGCGAAATAAACTATAATCACCAATGAGCTCGCGTTGAAGAAAGCGGACCATACAGATGGTTAACCGATACAATACAGTGCATGCAAATACCACGTGCGCGTGTGTGCGTGTGTGTGGTGGTGCAGCGGTTAGCGCACTGCGCTATGAACCCAGCGACCCGAATTCTATTCCCCCTCATGGCCAACACCAGTCACGATTATCTGAACCAGCCCTGGGCCAACCCTAGGTCAACTCAGCCTCCAATGAGTACCTGGTGCGGTGTGTAAACATTGCCAGGAAGGAGACAAAGCCGGCGGGGCGTTGTGCTGGCGATCGACCCGCTCATGTGCCCTGCTCTGGCTTCATAGGCGCTCGCTAACAGCACTTGCCCCAAAAGTCTGTTAAGCCTGTACGGGGGATCTTTGCCTTTGTGCGTGAGCGTGCCTACACAGCCACTCAGGAAAGACTCCGTCCTTCCAAATTGATTCCCCCTAGGCTGCGGGATCCTGTTTGGCAGTGTGCGGCGTGACTGACATGCTGTTTGTTTGCTCTTTGCCCCCCCCCCCCCCCCAGAGCAGATTTGTGGGGCCTGGAGAGAGCTTGGTCCAGTTCTTCTTCTATCAGCCCCTCAGCCATCAGTGGCGTGAGACGGACTTCTTCCCATGCTCCGTAACCTGCGGCGGAGGTATGGCACCGACGTGTGCTCTGTGTCTGTCACTTTTCCCAATGGGCAGCACCGTGATGGAATATATGAATACTCAACACATTCGTCGATAACACTGTCCTAAAGAGGAAACAAATATATAGTGGAGATCGTTGTCTGAAGCATCGCCTTCTTAGGTTGATGGAGAAGGACCATTGTCCTAAACGTCGCCTATGACATATTCTTCGGGCAATGTTATGGCGGATGTGTTAGTTTTTTTTTGGTTATTTGTGCACCACTGCCAACGTGGCATCGCACACATATTATTGCAATACAATTTGCAATTTAATGGTTGCAGAAAACAGCTATCACGGTAAAGTATTGAACCTTCTTCAGGAAAGAAAGTAAAATATTGTATGATATGAGTTGTTCCCATTTAAAAAAAAACAATGTTTTGGTGGACCCGCCTGTAAATTATCTGTGGCATCCCTGCAAATAATGGTCTGCTGATAAGTGCTAAGACATACATTGTTTTATTTTATTTTATTTGTGACAGTTATTTTCATGTCGAATACAAGGGAAACATGCTTTCATTTCCATCTAAAATGATGTTCAATTTA
Organism: Lampetra planeri; assembly: GCF_965212315.1. Taxonomy (NCBI): domain Eukaryota; kingdom Metazoa; phylum Chordata; class Hyperoartia; order Petromyzontiformes; family Petromyzontidae; genus Lampetra; species Lampetra planeri. Next base: position 22,033,879 of record NC_136109.1, on the reverse strand, counting down.
CCACTGAATTCTTCAAAATATGATGCACTTTCTCCCCTGTACTTCAAAGAAAATGTGAGTGCGTATTATAATTCCCGAGTGTGTGTTTGTGTGTAATCCGATTTGTGTACAACCCGAGCGTAAGTTTGGGCTGCATCTTGCATGTATGTATGTTGAACTTCTTTCTCCACCGTACGTATCCAACCGTGCTACTCTTTTTGAGAGTCTTATCATCTAGAGAATGGAATAATTTGACGAGTTACACTTTTACATGAAGTGGAAAAGGAAAAATAAGCGGAGGTTTCAACCAACTTAACTGTCATTGGTTTAAAAAAATATTAACCATGGGGTAAAGAGCACGTGTCCTCTGCAAGAAGCAGAAATATAAATTGCTTTGTAAACGGTATGTCTGTTGAACGCGATGGTTTTCACATCGCTTGCAAACGTTGACACAGTGCTCGCTGTGTCCGTAATTTATGAAGTAAGTTTAATTCAGATGTTTTTTGAGTCACATGTGTTGTACGCTTATGGAGGGACCCGAGGGGAGAGTTCTGGATCTGTCTAAATCTCATAGCAGGTTAATGTGATATTTTAGTGTTAGAGATAAGTAGCTTTCTCATACACTGAGGCCAAGCTGTCCCTCCATTCAAGACGGCTTAATGAAATAGCTGTTCAGAGAAAGTATGCTGCATATGGGAAAGTTATTTGAGCGTGTTTAATTGATTCTGTTGGTATGGCTGCGTACACAATGAAAACATGATATATATATATTTTTCAAGCGTATGTCTCGGTAAAGAGCACAAAGTGCTAACTGGACATTTAAGCACATGTTGATTTGTCGCACGGATGGTGCCATTCAGCCAGTTGCCCGGCTATTTTGTCAGGGAGATCCGTGGTGCGTGAGCACAGCAGGAGCAAAACAAAGACAACAAACGTCAATGTTGTGGAGAACGAGTGCAGGGTCCCTAAGGAATATTGCACGACTAACTCAACGAAATATTCAACGGTCGTTAAATGAAACATGCGCGATTCAAAAAACATTGCGTGTGTAATGTGAAAAGTCGGGTACAGGTGCTCGTCATGCATGCGTGCTTTAGCCTAACAGTGACATGAACGCACGCAAATTGAAAAAGACAGCCGCAAACACATGGGAGGAAAGAGAACACCAGAAGAAGTTAGGTACAGGTGCAAGTTCGCTCTGTGTTTTGGTTTAATAGGGAAGTAAAGAGGGGGGGTGAAGGGAGGGAAGCAAGTGTGCGGATGAGCCTACGTGTTAAACTGGAGATATTTTTTTTATTTCACCACAGTTTTAACGAATGGAATTTTTAGTTGGAGTAAGGAGGCACTTCTGAGGCTGTGGGTGGGAGTTGGAGGAGCTAGAGGAGCCTCGAACACGCAAGCTCTGCGCACACACAAACGCATTTGTAAGGTTTCTCGACTGATAATAATACTTACTGGCGGGAAAAGAAAGCGTACACAGTGCTTTGTGCCGGATAGGAAACTCATCCATTCACACCATGAAAAGTAGTCTCTATATATGAGTCAATATACATTGGCTGATAATACAAATGAAGACAGTTTTGGAATATGCTGAGGAAAGTGTTTTTTGTTTACTGAAAAAAGCATTTTAATTGCCACGTTTTAATTATAATTTTAATGTCTATGAACACCCAGGCTGATTAGTGGGGGGCATCGTTGGATTGTTAAATTTGTAATTTAATTGTTTTTAATCATTCATCTGCTCTCCCATGGTGCCGATTCCTGACTTTCAGAGTACAGAACGTTTTGTTTTGAAGCATATTCAATATTTTAATCAATTGCACACCTACTGTAACGTATACATTTTTTTTTACGAATTAAACACAGTTACCATGAAATAAGAACGTTTTTAGGTCATAGCACATTTTTATACAAATTTAAGCTACTGACTTTTTTTTTTGTAAGAACAAATATGTTCTTTCTTCACATTCCTCTATGTTGTGCTGTTTCGAACGCCGGTGTTTTGGGTCCTCTCGGCCCTGCTACGGCCGCTTTTGTTTTCAACTCCGAAACGCGTGGCCCTTGAGAAAAATTCGCGGGCCGAATATTTCCAATTCCATCGCCTGAAATGAACGGTAGTTTTTCGACGTGACATGCAGATGGATGTTTTCTTTCTTATTTTTTAAAATATGAAACTTTCGCTCAAAGAAAATAATGGGCACAAGTCGAAGGAACCACCTCCTCTGCACCGTACATACCTTGCCCATTACCCGTACAAGACACACATATCGATGATATCTTTTGAAGGATTTACCGTGTTATCGTGGATTATAAGGGATTTTTTTTATACAGCGGCCATCTACATACCTGGATGCCTATGGCTTAAATCCCGAGCACTGCGTTAGCGCCGCGGGCACATTCAGTACAAGCCTGAGAGCAGGTGCAGCAACACAAAGGCTTTTACTTGCCCCGCGATTTTTGCATACTTTTTGCATTTTCCTCACCTCCTCAAGTGCTTCTATTGAAAGAGCAAACTTCTCGCGTTTATTAAGAGTGGGACAAAAAATGCTTTCTAAAAATTCGGTCTCAAGGTTCGCGTTTGTATGGTAAACACTATGCCACCGTGGTCGAAGCTTTTGGAATGCATTAGTGCCACGACGGTGCTGAATTTCACACACGCGCATGTTAGCGTAGCCTTGATGGGGGGGGGTGGGCGTGGTGGGAGGTGTTTTCCCCTGAATATGTTTCCGAGTAAATAATTGGGAAATTATGCTGGATACATTTACTGACATTTTATCCCCTTCGTGGATTCGTGGGCCCCGAGAGTTGGAAGAGCTTTTTGTTTTCAAATTATTGAAATTAATGTTTGCCATTTTGAAAAAAAACTTTTGACCCTGACATTGCGCACAGAGACTTGCTTTTTGGTCGAATATCTAACACTTAACCTCCACTTTACAAAACACGGTGTGCTTTGGTAATGCCCGACATAAATTACCAGCTGGCCTGAAATATAACGGTTTGCCATTTTGAACTGACAAACTCGAAAGTTCACAGAACAATAAGGCTGTGCAGCCAAGAGTGTAAAAAAAAGACAAGCTTGTTGCTATTAAGTGTACATTGGGAGTAGGTTTGTAATGTCAAATGCATTCCTAATATATATGGCATCGTGGGGAATTTCTGCATAAATCAAAGAAAAACACACGGACGGAATTTGCAGGGCTGCATTTGATCGGCCCGTCGCTTGGAGATGGCCAAGAATATGCCCCTTGCGTTTCTATCAGGAGGCAATAAATGGTGGTGAATGTAAGGTTGTTCCCATAATAAATCAGGATTGAACAAGGGTCACCAGGGTGAAGGGCTTGTGGTCCGACCACCACACCGTCATTTGGGAGCGATCTAGAGTGTTGCCGTTTAAGTACGAGGATTTATGTTTCTGCTTTTTCTTTTTTGCCCGAGCTGTGAAAGGCGCCCGGACATGTTAGGGCCACCCCAGCACGACCACCCAACAACCCCCTTACCCTCAGTGTTCCCTCGCCAATCAGCCCTACGCCCTGCCGCTCACCCCCCCCTCCCCCACCAAGCTCGCTCCTTCCTCCCTTGCAGTGCACAATAACAGATTTTGATGGCCGTGTCGCCGAGCGTAGGTCTACGAATGAACTTTGGCTCTTGCCGTTGCACAGGCTACCAGCTGACCTCGGCCGAGTGTGTGGACGTGCGCTTGGGCCGCGTGGTGGCTGACCAGTACTGCCACTACTACCCGGAGAACAAGAAACCTAAGCCCATTCTGCGGGAGTGCAACATGGAGCCCTGCCCAGCCAGGTTCTGGGAAATGTTGCGCATATCTCCATTCACGACTGCCGTGGAAAGGCGCGCTGTGCATTTCGGGCAATGACCATTCGGTCATGGCAGAACGATGCCAATGCAGAGAGATGGCAAGGCAGGGAGATGCCGTGAAGGAGTGCCACTGCCCGAAACATCACCTGTTGCGTGTCGTTTAATTTTAGGGAAGTTTTATGCTCGAATGTTTTTTTGTTTTGTTACGGTTGCTTTTCCACCGCTGCCAATGTTAAATGAATCAACAGTAACTGATATACATGTACAGTATATTTGTGTATGGCGGCATGTGACTCATTCGATTGCCCCACACATGCTCCGCATTCCGCAGTGCCGTACATCTCACCGCACAACACGGTTCCAAACGTTTATTGGATGTGAATGTACGTGTCGAGGACCGTCTGGCTTATTTATTTTCTCTCTTTTTTTCCCCACAGTGATGGTTACAAACAGATAATGTCCTACGACCACTTTCAACCAATCCCACGGTATGCACGTTTCAGTATGTAATTGTCCTTGTGAGATTAGTGCCAGGTTTAGGGCAAGAGACGAATTTCAGGTTTTGAATGAATTGGATGGGGAAAACAAATAGGGGATTTTTCAGCCACCATGTGACGTCTGAGCTGTCGCTTGTGAGAATGAATTTGAATTTCAATGCATATATCGTATATTACGCATTCGCATGACCCCTGCAGCCCCTAGAGGCCACTATATTCAACACACAAAGAATGAAAAGATTCTCGAATAAATTCATTGAAATGCTAGAGTGGTACATTCTTACACTCCGAGTTAATATTACTCTGAAGTGGCATATGTTCCAGCAGCATGAATGGCTCAATGAGAGAGAGAGAGCTGTAAGCCAGTGCTCTTCACTAATTTTCAGAGGGGGACCACTTTCACTGATAAGACATCAGTGTGAGCTCCGCCACACATTTTAAACCATTGGGGTTTGAAAGCATGATGATGATGGTTGGGGGGGGGGGGGGGCTGTTTTTACCCTTTGTGTATTGTTGGGGGCCGCACGTCAGTGGCCGCACTAAGGCCGCCGGGGGCAGCTATATGGTCCGCCGGGCCTTGCAATTAAGAACAGTGCTATAAGCGCATGTGTACGTACGTACACGTGTGTACATACAGTGAGGGAAAAAGTATTTGATCCCCTGCTGATTTTGTACGTTTGCCCACTGACAAAGAAATGATCAGTTCAATAATTTTAATGGTAGGTTTATTTGAACAGTGAGAGACAGAATAACAACAACACAATCCAGAAAAGCGCATGTCAAAAATGTTATAAATTGATTTGCATTTTAATGAAGGAAATAAGTATTTGACCCCCTCTCAATCAGTAAGATTTCCTCGCTGTACGTACACGTGCACGCATGTGAGTACGCGCATGCTCGCCCGCGTGTTTTCTGCTGGTGCAGCTGGGATGGAGGTCCGTGGACCACCTGCTCGAGCTCGTGCGGAGGAGGGCTTCAGAGCCGCTCGGTGGCGTGCGTGGAGGAGGACCTCCATGGCATCCTGCACCCTGCCGAGGACTGGAAGTGCATGTACACGCTGAGGCCTGTCGCGTCCCAGCCGTGCAACCTCTTCGACTGCCCGCGGTGGCTTGCCCAGGAGTGGTCTTCGGTAAGCGCGCACCTCTAATTAGCACGGTTGGCTACGCGCGGTGCGGAAAGACGTTCAGCGTGCAAGAAGCCCCCCGCCCGCGTCGCGTGGCCGCTGCCCCGGCTGCGTGCGTGTACGCATTGCACAATTGCGCTCCCGTGCTTGACCTTGCACAGCCCAGCTGTGATTCATGATGGGTTTTTTGGGGTTAGGCCGTGGAATGATCTGTCCAAATGTGTGTCGTTCAAACCCTCCACCGGCCGACACAGCCAAACAAATTAAATTGGAACGCGTGGAAGCGTTGTGTGTGTCAAGTATTATTGTTTCAGCTCGCTGGTAAGTTGAAGACCAAATCTCACAACCAAGCGTAACAATTAGATTCTAAAGTATGTTCCACTTATAGTTTGTTATTCATTCTATATGTGTAGTTGCTGAGCTGTGTTTAAAATTTTCTGATTAATCCCAAAACTGTAAAAATTTGGTAGGGATACAATAGTTTGAATCATTTCAAAAAACACCGTCTGGAATTGATCAGAATATGCGACGTCGTGGGAAGTGACGTCGTTCTCTTTGACTTAACGTGTGCTCTTATTCAAGGAAAAGTGGCGTCATGTGGCATCGGGCGATGGAAATTCCTCAAAATGATCCAACAATGTGCTCAAAAGTTACAAATCGAAACATTTCTAATATTAAACTCATCCCGAAGCAGTTACAAATACGTTTACTGTGCACAGCTCCCTAACGTGTTTTTGGGTTGTAGTACATGTTGTTTGGCATGATATCTGCTCTTTCGCTCCACGTGCTGAGAGTTGAAGTAGCTCGCAACCATGTGGAGGGAAACATTGGACATTGTGCAGAACAATATGTGGCACGACCAAAGAACACATCAGAGAGCTAAACACCACAACTGCATAACCCTGTGTAGTTGTATCCGTGCATGTGTGTAGTCTAGAAAAAGAAAAAAAACTCCTTGGCTCTGACTTCTTAAAATAGGGAATTGATGATGCTAATCAGCATTGTTATCATCAGCTGTTCTAATTCAATACTCTCTGAAGCCCTCCCAATGCCAAGGCACTGATTAATTAAAAAGATAATGGAATGTAATCGAAATATTTTTTCTATATCTCATATTAATTTTTACACATCTCAATAAATCAGTCAACTCCCTTTATTTAGCAGCAGATGAGAGCCCCCTTTCCCCGAACAAGAGAATGTGAGATTTCCACCGCTGGCTCCGGGCCCACCAATGCAGATGAGCTCATTTGAGCAGCGAGACGCCTCGACCGTTATGGCCAATTGAGATGAAACAAGAAGAGCTGAGATAAAATACATCCTCACCATCATAATCAGCTTTGATCGATCCACTGCTGGATGAAGGCCTCTCCAAGCCGTCGCCGTATATCAGGGTCCCGCGATGTTACAATCCACGGAGCAACTCTACACGAGCTGATTGCGCACTTTTGGCATCATCTGGTCCAACACCATGTGAGACTAGGCTCTAAGGGTGTGGGCCAATCAATTTCAAGGACAGTGCATACATTATCAGAGTTGTGTTTTTTGTTTGCATTCCGACTGCAGGTATTGTGGTCAATGCAAACATGACTCCTTGTAAAAAAAAGGTGTCAGTTTTGTTGCCAGATAAAAGGGTAAAAAAACAATTATCATATTATTATGGCACTCAGTTATTAGTCTCGATCATTGGCCACGGATGTGTTCTGCCCAGTGGCTTTTATTGACAGTCACTATGATATCTTTAACCTGCATGTGGCTTTCTCATTCTGCCTCAAAATGTATATTTCTGCCTCAAAATGTAATTCAAAGGTACACATCTCTCCACGCTTCCTTGTGCACTTTTCAGTTTTTGTCGTTAGTCTCGACCATCGGCCTGCGTCCCTGCGAGGGTAAAATACAGGACGACGAAAATTCACAACACTTCTGCCGCTGTGCAGCTCGCTGTCCGTTGTGTTTTTGTTCAGGGGGGAGGAGGGTAGGGAGGGCTTGTTGCCGCGTTGTTGTTCGGCATGACGTCCCGACGTTTTTTCGCCCCGCACGCCGGGAGCTCCTTCCCGTTGCTGAAAATGTCGTCACGCCGAGCAACGAGCGACACGGGTCACAGCTCAGAAGCACACCCGCCAGAGTTGAATCACGCGATCGTTTTGGCTGCGGCGGTGAGAACGGCTGCGCCCCTCCGGTGCGGCGAGTGCAGTGCACCGTGACGTGCGGCCGCGGCCTCCGCTACCGAGTGGTTCTGTGCATGGACTACCGGGGCCACCATGCCGGCGGCTGCAACCCCAAGATCAAGCCTCACATCAAGGAGGAGTGCATCGTTCCTGTCCCATGCTACAAGATAAAAGGTCAGTGTGTTGTTCACGCAAAAAAAAACTACTTTCTGTGCACTGCATTCGTGGTTGGGCAGAAGTTTAGGATGTAAGTAATTTTCCTTTACTAATAGGGTTTTCCTCCTTTTTTCTGGCAACAAAACTGACACCTTTTGCAAGGAATCATGTTTACATTAACCACAATACTTGCAGTCAAATGCAAACAAAAAACAATACTCTGATAATTTATGCATTGTCTTTGAAACTGATTGGTCCACACCAGAGACAGCTTTCTTTAGAGCCTAGTCTCATATGGTGTTCGACCAGATGACGCCAATGATTATTGCTAACAGTGTGAATGCCTGCCGCGGCGTAATGGTTATCACACTGGACTTCCGGTGGTCGCCGTTATGGCCGGTGAAACATCGGTGCAAATTCTTTGGGTCTTTCGGTAAAGTCACCTAGATAGGTTAAAAGATCTACGTGACTTCACCGAAAGACCCAAAGAATATGAATTCCTGCAGTCACGAAAGCTTTAAGTCAACATTGGTGCAAGTTTATGAAATCCCCTTGGCGTCTGTGCCCCCACAGTTAGTCGACTGGCAGAGGTCACGTGTGGTGAGGTAAAGTGTGGGTGCTCCCACCTCTTCGAAGTTGTCTGGACGAGTGGAAGAGTGGAGGCCTTTTTGCCCGAAGTGGTTAATCTCCTTTATCCATGAAAGCCTCACTCATTACTCATTGACAGTCACTGCATCGCACGCTTTCAGATGCGCTTCTGTGGCCATCTGGACCGCTCTCCCTTCCGATATTAGGAAGCTACTGGAGCTATCCACTTTACAATCTCGTTTGAAAACTAATTTCTTTAGAATTCCTTTTTGTGTTTAGTTTGTTGTCCTTTCCCCGCACCTCCAATTAGCACGGTTGGCTACGTGCAGTGCTCAATAATTCCAACATACAGACATACAATTGTCCAGACATATTCGTGATGGTTATTAAATTCCTCGTGAAGTATTTATTTTTTGCATGCGATGAAGTGAATGCACCAGAGCAAACCCACGCATGTGTGGACATAGCGCTCGAATTTCTGTACAGATTTCAGCAAATTACTTCCTGTATCGTCTGCTGACCCAGCTTGCAACCTGACAGATGGGGTTTCCCCTGCACATGACAACGTTCGCAAGATCCACGCAAACAGAAGGACTTTGGAGCTGGGGGTCAATGGTCCAACGCAAACATCGATCCCAGCTCCAAAGTGCTGGGTTACAAATATGTAATAATATCGACAATACCTTCAACAGTACTCCTTTGTTGCTGGCCGCTTTGCTCACGAAACGTGATAAAAAGAAAACGTACAGTATATGCCGCCTTATACATGAAAGAGAAATCCCCGTAATTTGCTCGTTTGTCAAATGGCCATTGCCTGAAACTTTAGTTGATTAAATGTTTTTCACTTTCAGCCATATTTTGTTGTTGTTGTAATGACGACTGGAGTAAAGCATTTTAAATACCGTGCTTCCACACATGCGTGACTTATTTTTTAAATGAGGGCTTATTTTAAATGTAAAATTATCCTTTCCCTCCTGATTAGCAGTCAATGTTACATGTATTTTACTCACGGATCTTCACAAAAACATCTCTTGTGAGCATGTTTATGTTACTGTAGTAAAACATTTTCTCTCTCCAAATCCCTGAATAACAATTAGATAACTCATTATTCACAATGCTGGCCACATGTGGTCCAATTCATTGCACTATTAGCAGCTTCCTCTGCAGGTAATATTTGCCCATGTATTACATAAAAAAAAATTGCTCACACTATGTCAGTCATTGGGGTTTTGTGACCATACTTCATCATCCTGGTCAGAATTGGCTGGTGAAGTGGTGGCTAAGACTGGTTCTTTATTGCTTTTCGTTCATGTTGATCATTGCGGGGAATCGAACACAGGTTGCTGGGTTTACAGCGCAGGGCGCTTACCACGGCGACACTCCTCCACTTACATATCAGAGACTTTTCTTATATCTATTTAGCAGTTGTTTACAACAAAGTTCAGTTACATTTCTTGGTTTGTTTTTATTGACTGATGCAAAGACATATATTTTAATTGTAAGTAATTTTTATTTATTTATAACAACCCCAAAACATTTTTGAGCTCAAATAAACAAAAAATCCTCAACACATTCGTCAACGACCCCACCTTAAATGGGAAACACATACACACATTGCTGTCATAGGCGACGTTGTGGGCAATGGGCCTTCATCATAGCACATAGATTGTCTGAAACATTGCCTTAAATATACATATTTTTCAATTCAGACCACAGTATTGTTGATGAACGTGTTGAGTTGTTATTTTTTTTTTTGCTTAGGCAACACCGAGAAGCGGAGTATCACTCGGAAATGTAACGTCAAATATGTCTTGGTTGGTGCAGAAAAACTTCCAGTGGAAGCTAAGCTGCCGTGGCTTAAGCAAGCACAGGGCCTCCAGGAGGAAGCGGAGGCGGAGGTCTCGGAAGAACCAATGTAAGTTTTAAACAAACCTTAACAACAATAATATTAACTCGAGTACTGACGCAATATTTTCGCTCAACAAATAAACACGAAACATTTTTCAGGTTTTTTTTCTCCAGAACTCTGCCAGTGGATTAGATGACTGGCAAATCTTTTTTTTTTAGACAAATAATAAATAAAGCAAATGTTATTGTAAAAGTGGTTTGTGGTGAATGCAATGAGGCGCTGTGTGGCCAAGTCGGAAAATGGCATATGTTAGTGTGTATGAAAGCTGTATTCCATAGATTGCTTTCATAAATAATGACGTAATCACATCGGTCTGTTCTTTTACGGAACTATAATAGAAATCTACAACCCTTTGTCAATCCACTGCTGAATCAAGGTTTCCTCACAATGTGTTGACCATAGGAGTTGTTTGACCATACTTCACCCCAGTATTCAGCATGACTCGACAGACCTGTTCTTCACCTGAGGACGGCTGCTTGCGTTGTGGCCAAAACGTCGTGAGAATTATTTTATTATGTTTTATTTTTATTATTTTATTATTTCCATTCTACGTGACTTTACCGAAAGAACCAAGAAGATGAATCCCTGCAGTCACGAAAGCTTTAAATCGAAAAATGACTCGATTAATTGTGGTGTACTAGGATCATTCAAATATGACTTGCCACTGATGTTAGTAATGGCTGGTAATCAAACTCAGGTCACGGGGTTCCTAGCGTGGTGATGTAACCACTGCGACATCACATCATTAGGTAGTTGCCATGTATAATAATGTTTTTGAGCAATAGTTAAGTTAATTTAAGTGATAGAAACAATGATGGCTTAGCCTACAAACAAATGCGAATTTAATTCTGAAAATTGGGAAAACGGCAATTTTTTTTACATCGCTTTAACTTACCTTTTTTACACTGTTAAGCAAAAGAAAATTGGCGAAAATGGAAGGAAAATGAAAAAGCAGTATCTGCAGTGGGTTACAACAGTGTTTTTTTAACCTGGCTCCTGAAAGCTACATACATAAACCACTCTCCGGACTGGCTGCATGCGCTTCCAAAAATAACATTGTACGTGAGCAAGAGTGCACGCTTTTACTGAGGCCGAGAAAAGGACAATAAAGCACATGATTGGTGCCAGGGACTCGCTGGTTTGTGCCAGAAGGTGTGTGTGAAACCCCGCGACGAGATATTTTATTTCACGTGAAAATGTGCCGCATTTAAAAACGTCTTCTCTTTTTTTGTTGCACGGATAAACGTTGCACTCTGCATGTGAATGTACGGCATAAAGAGCTCTTTGTCTCATTCCTGAAAGAAAGTCACCTATTGCCAACAATCTGTCTCGCCAAAAAGTAAAGCATCTGTTGCACACAATTTTGGTTTGTGAGCGTTTGTACAGAATCATAGCAAGCTTCCTTCAAACAATTGCATTTAAATTTGGGCAAAGAAGTAAATATAAATATATATTCTTCTTGGTTCTTTCGGTAAAGTCACGTAGAATGGAAATAATAAAATAATAAAAATTAAACGTACTTTTTATTATTTTTATTCTTTTATTATTTCCCTTCTACGTGACTTTACCGAAATAACCAAGAAGATGAATCCCTGCAGTCACGAAAGCTTTAAATCGAAATTTAAATATATATTTTAAGTCTCTTTGTTCAAATAAGTTTCTATAGAAATATTAAGAGGTTTAACAAAACATCGGCTAGTTTGCTCAGTGGTAGAGTGGTTCCCAGTTGGAAGGTTTCAAGTTGAAATCCTGGTTGAGGGTTGACTCGGCTCATCATCCCCTCCGTGGCCAATAAAATAGATACCACATTGTGGGGTCGTCAACACTGGTGGCTGTCCGTTTGATATACTCTGCCATGCTATAGGAATTAAGAATTTCCTTGTTTCCTTGACTGGCTCAGGGCTATAACGGGAGAGGAGCAGTCTGAATGCTCTTACGTGCAAAAAAATCACTTTGACTTTTTAAAAAATATGTATTAAAATTGTTTTTATTCGGAAATACAATATTCACGTGTCTCCGATCCATCTCATAACACAGACGTCGAGCACTGTTGTATAAAATGGACCTCCAATACAAATATGCAGCACCTGTGAGTCCCTGCTCGCCCTGATTATTTAAAAAAGCCAAATTAGTTTTTCTATGTTGTGCATTTGTCCAAATGCATGGCATGCAAGCTGTAGGCAATACAATGCCAGCTCCTGCCATCTGTTTTAAACATTTCCAAACCTATTCGCTTCAATATCTCCTGCCGATGTGATCGCCTCTAAGAAATTAGAATTGTATAACACAGGAATTGAAAGACATATGCATGGTGCTACCGAAACTTGGTTATACTTGTAGACCATATCTCTTTTAATCGCAATCGCACCTGCAGTTGTTATTAATATTGTTGATTGGTGCTTCCATCGACCAATCCTGCCTGTCACAGTGCAACGTTGTAATTGAGGCTCTTTATTAACGATCCTATAACCTTTTGGAGATGGAAGGTTAACCGTCACAGCAACAAGTTGTCCTGACAGCATTTACCAGGCGCTGATGAGATCTGCATTTACACTTGTAATCTTCAGCTGATTTCAGCTCACATGCAGCAACACGAGGAGCAGATGGATGGGTTGTTGTTGCGTCGCAGAATCGTGTGAGATTTGCGACGGCTTGGAGAGGCATTCGTGCAGCAGTTGATAGACATTGGCTAATGATGAACGATCAGCAGCCAGTAATGTTCGACATGGCCCTGCCCATTCACCACCAGCAAAAAAGTGCACGGGGAGATAATCCCAATGCATGCGCCAATGATGCGCCAGTGATACGAGGACATCAGTGCCAACCCAGCGTGTTATTGTTTTGCAGAAAAGGCGTGCTTTGTTTGGAACCTGGCCAAGTCTGTACGTAGTGCTGGCCACCCACCCCCTCGTGTGCCGTGCCAGTCTTCATAGGTGCTATTCGCTAACACAGCTTGCCTCAACAGTATGTTTAGGCTATCCGGGCGGGGTCTTTGACATAGGGAAACCCCTCTGTTGCACATCCATTGGTGGCACCGTTGGAGTGCAGAGGAGGGTTTCTGGGAAATACACTTTGGGGAGGTCCGTAGGGGCAGGATCAATGGCTGTGCAAGGCGTAGGCAGATGCTTAGACACCCCAAGCAGCCGAAGTGGGCTCAGGATTCATGACAAAAACAATAATGGTGCGTCAAACATATCACGTAAAAATGCGAATCCACGTACCAAGCCAATTATCCGAAAAAAACAAATATATCTCACCTCTGTTTTGTCTGCATCTCTCATCTCTCATCTCATCACACCTCCAGCCTTGTCTGTATTGCTCTTATATCGCTATATCTATATCTCTCGTCGACATCTCTTCTGTCATCTCACTGGGATTTCATGAAAGTGAAAGGGGTCCTCCCACCAAAAAACGATTTCGACTCAGAGCCCCTTCATGGGTGATCGAGCACCAGCACCGGGCAGGGTGAGTAGGGCAAGCAGCTTGATCGAAGGTGGCTGTGTTGGTGGTGGGGCGCACACGTGTTGCTACATTTCACCACAGTGACAAGATGTTAACTATCTCGCCTGGTATACATGAGTTTGTGGGTTCGATCCCGACCCTGACGCCTGTATATTTGGAGTTTGCATGTTATTTCTGTGGTCGCGTGGATTTTCTCGGGGTCCTCCGGTTTTTCACTCCACATTTAGAAACATTTCTTTACAGTGTTTGTTTGCTAGGAATTTCCACATTGAGCTATCAATTGTGGCCAGGTCGCTTCTGAAAGAGAGCTATATAGCCCAGTAGGCCTTACTTGGGAAAATTAAAATAGTCTATAGTGTGCCACTCTCCAATACCCTGCTGTCACTCTACGTCACAATGTCCTGCAGCTTTGAGCCGGCGGGAGTTTATTCACGCACGCATGGTTGGATGGACAGAATGCCGGCACGGCAAAGAGAACTCGCGTGCAAAATTCATGTTGCCTCCGCCGCCAGGTCGCCCCTGGCCATGCCCACCATAGCAGTTATGCCGGTAACTGCATCGACCGGTGATTGCTGGCAACATGAGAATCCCAACACTCGTTTTTGGTGTGAATTCCCAGCGTCAACAACCATTTGCTGATATTTCCCACCAAAGGTGACCATAAATGCCTCTGCAGGCGGGGATCGAGCCAATAGCGTCCGCTTGGCTCAGACTGCAACAGCTTGGTGTTGAGCTGTGCTTATCTCCATTGTAGAGTGGTAGAAAGCACTCATCAATGCCTCCTCCTGTGGCGGAGTGCCAGTCTTTCCACAGGAAACCACGGTTAACGTGCCGCGAAATGCTACTCACTTCATCGATCCCGGAGGCCTAATGGGCTCAGTCAACTCCCAACGGGGATTTGAGCTCACGACCTTTCAAGCGACAGTGTGCCGCAATGCTTTACCGTAGCCTCACCCAGGCAGATGATTTGGCAACAAATAGTAAGGAAATAACTGCATTAGGATTGCCACCTCTGCGGTACAAAACACCCGGGATTATCTCACAATACCAGCAGAGGGGGAGAACTGCGTTGTGAATGCATCGTTTTGAGTGGTGCGTTGTAACGCGGCTAACTGAAACAGGTGCTATGAATGTGCTGGGAAGACATTCAGACTCCACAGGACCCACTGCCTTCAAAAGAGGACAATATTGGGAAAACCAGGACAGGTGGAAACCACAATCTGGATGCGACTACTTAACTGCATCTTGACGTTCGACTGCTGCAATTTTTTACTGTCGTGCGCTGCCACCAGTCATATGCTTTAAAAATAATAATCATAAATTACATTTATAAAGAACCTGTCTACAAGGAGCTCAAGGCACTGTACATCACAAAAAAAACACAATTTTTTGGCCAAGTGGAGGAAAAAGGAATCGACATCGAAGCTAAATTAGGTAACCAGAATCAAGAGAAAAGAAATGCCTATTTAGGTGGCTTTTAAATGGCACCATTGTCTCCGAATTACAAACAACGCTCTCTGGGAAAGGCGCGCCACACCTAGAGGAGCGGCACAACGGAGGGCACGGTCGCCCATCTTTGACATCGCAATCGTACCTGCAGTTGTTATTAATATTGTTGATTGGTGCTTCCATCGACCAATCCTGCCTGTCACAGTGCAACGTTGTAATTGAGGCTCTTTATTAACGATTCTATAACCTTTTGGAGATGGAAGGTTAACCGTCACAGCAACAAGTTGTCCTGACAGCATTTACCAGGCGCTGAGGAGATCTGCATTTACAGTTGTAATCTTCAGCTGATTTCAGCTCACATGCAGCAACACGAGGAGCAGATGGATGGGTTGTTGTTGCGTCGCAGAATCGTGTGAGATTTGCGACGGCTTGGAGAGGCATTCGTGCAGCAGTTGATAGACATTGGCTAATGATGAACGATCAGCAGCCAGTAATGTTCGACATGGCCCTGCCCATTCACCACCAGCAAAAAAGTGCACGGGGAACAACGCTCTCTGGGGAAGGCGCGCCACACCTAGAGGAGCGGCACAACGGAGGGCACGGTCGCCCATTGTGTGGGAGAGGCGGGTCCGGGGAACGCACAGGGCACCGGCCATCGAAGAACGAAGACTTGGGGATTGTACATTGTTGTTGTTGTAACTGGCTGACCTCCCCCCTGACTGGAAAAAAAAAGCTTCACAGCTCATCGGATTCATCCAGGCTAAATAGAGATTCTGATTCCGATTCTCTCGGGCTCATCGTACTGTCCCGGTCTGTAGCCCCGGCGAGGTCGTCTTCCAAGGTGCAGGGCTCCTCCAGGAACAGGCCGATGTTCCACAGTCTGTGTCTCACGGCATTTACTTGCCGCGAATGACAAACGCGCATTGTGACAGTCGATTCGTGTGCGTGTTTGTCTGTGGGGAGCGGTGCCGCAACGGTGAGCGTGCTGCGCTACGAACCCAGCCACTCGAGTTCGATTCCCGCCCAAGGCCACCAACACCGGTGGTGGTTATCTGATTCGGTCCTGGGCCTTTCCCTAGGTCGACTCAACCTCAAATGAGCACAGTGCCTGGTGGCGGTGTGTAAAACATCGTCACTGGATAGAGACACAGAGGCGGCCCGGCGCGGCGTTGGCCACCCACGCCCTCGTGTGCCGTGCCGTCCTTCCATAGGCCGTGCTCGCCAACAGCACTTGGCCCCATCAGTCTGTTAAGGCTACACGGGGGGAATATTTCGTCTTATTTGTCTTTTCGCTTGTGGGAGGGAGCAGGTTCATCGCGGGCCCTTGGTCGCCTTGCAGCGCCACGTGCGGCGTGGGCGTGCGGACGCGCGCCGTCCCTTGCCGCGTCTTCCTCTCCTTCTCGCGGACCGTCGCCGATCTGCCCGACGAGGAGTGCGGCGAGGGGCCCCGGCCCAGCGCCACTAGGGCATGCCGCGCCGCTTCGTGCTCCGCCGACTTCACTCCCGCGGGCTGGCGAGAGGAGGGGGAGGATGGAGAGTCCGAGGAAGAAGGGGAGGGAGAGCGAGACGGAGAGGAGGAGGAGGAGGGGGAGAGCGAGAGGGGCGACGATGGGGAGAGGGATGTGACCCCGCATGCCATCGAGCCGGTTTTCGAGTGGGAATATCAGGGCTTCACGGACTGTTCAGAGTCGTGCGGTGGAGGTGAGTTTTGTTCTGAGTGTGTTCTTTGAGGCATGTTACGCACGTTCGTAAAATTGTGTTCAAATATAGGCCACGATCTATTGATACTTTTTGTACGAATAGACCAGAGAAATCAAGCAGTTGCCAGGTATTCTTAACCCAGTTCTCCCCTGAAAGAGAGATCGTTGAGACCTCCATTAAGTATCAGGCTTTGCATGAACGAATTGCGCAATGATACGAACAATATAAAATCAATGGAACAATGCAACGATGGCACATCTGCCGAGCGAAGTCCGTAAGAACAACTGTCGGAATGCCCGGTCAACCGGAGCACGAGTTACCCGATACACGCAAAACACCGTTACTTGAGCCGTGCCTGTGGAGCATTTCTCTGCTAACTTGACACGTGCACTTCTTTGTAACCAAAGGCACCCAGGAGGCCAGGGCTGTGTGCCTTAGCAAGGAGGGTGGCGAGCCAGCCGACCATGCTCTGTGCAACGCCTCTCATCGTCCCCCAAGGCTCCTGAAAAGCTGCAACGCGGACCCCTGCCCTCCCAGGTACCTTGCGCTTGCCAAGAGCACACGATGCCGCCAGGAGCCCAGAGAGCCAGATCATCTGGACTGCATCTGGATCCGTTCAATTAAAAATCAGCCGTTCTGACATGAGGTTAAAGTTGCTTTGAGACCTTTAAATTAACCGAGCTATAAATAAGCGAGTCGACTGTCTTTTTTTTCTTTTTTCCTCTCTGCGTTAATATTGGGGTGTAGGAAAAACGAATGAAAATTTAATGATGATATCATACGTAATCGCTTCCAAGATGTCTGGCCAATGTGGAAGAGTAGGCCAAATACCCTCCAGAGGGCTTCCCTCTAGTAGAGACCCTCATGCCAGGAGTGGTGTGAGCACGAAATTGCTCACACCACCGCTGCTTATTATTATTGTGTATAACCGTGAGGTAAATAAAAAAATGAGTGGTAAACATTTTTTCAATGGTGTCAGAATTTATAAACTCAGCTGGCTCGGAGCCTTTAAATGGCACAGCGATGCTTTTGGTCACTTACCAACTGCTACCTTCCGCTGTAGAGTTGTTAATTAATCACCCTGAAGGGACCAACATTTGCAATCGTAGACTTCGCCAGTTTAAGCACCAAATATGAAAGTTATTGCGCAGCACAACTCTAAACAGTTAATAATCCAAAATTGTATTTACATTTATCCGTAATACGTTATTCAAAATAAATGAATGGCTCTTAATGGGCTTCTATTGGGTTAAATAATGTAAACATTCCACACATCATTTGTACCTGACGATGGTTGCTTGTGTTGCAATCGAAACGTCGTGTTCTATTATTATTTTATTTCTTTATACGTGACTTTACCGAAAGAACCAAAGAGTAATTCCATACATGTTCTTAATAAATCTTACTAACTGTTACTGGGTACTCATCTTTTTTAATGTGCAGAGAGTAATACATCACTATTATATAGTTGCATGCTTTTTAAAATATATATCAATATTTATAGAAGCTTTGGGATCATTAAAAAGCAGATAGGTATACAAACCTAAGCCAAGATTTGTTCACCGATATCCGAAGCTTGACCTGATTCAATTAACCATTAGCCACTGGCAGGACATCTCCCATTACGTAAATGGGGGCACCCTTAAAACAAGCATTGCATTACTGTGCCGAGTTTCTGCGCGAGGTTTATGCAGCAGTGATTGAGTGTTCCGCACGATATAAATGAAACTGCAGCATGTGCCGACAGGCATCCAAACCTTCACTTAGCCTCGCGCTGGCTCCGGTATCGCGTGACGCCCAGCGTTCGCTATATTTCCATCACTGCGATGTGGGATTGATTCCTCTTGAGACGTGTATTTCCACACATTAGATGCCACCCCCTCCCCCTGGCTGACATGGCCAGCGATGTCTTTTAAACGTACTCGCAGAGGCAGGCGAGAAGGTGAAAGGTTCAGGATCCTCGCTCGCTATTTTATTTTTGTATTACTTGTCTATTACATTGTAGGGAAGCGTTTTGGATGAAAACATTTTTTTTAAGGAATTCGGATTCATAAGTTACAATTTCACATGTGTGTTCGGATCACTTTACATTGCATGGTTATTTAAAATGTATTCGTGCTTATAATAGGGAAAGCACGGAATTGATCATGTGAAAGTTCTCTTTTGGGATTGATATTTGACTGAACGCTTTTCTTTGGATCGTCTCAAATATCGTATCTCGGTTGGATTTTTCTGCTTTCAGATTAATCAAAAAATCGGGAAAACATTCCTTTAGAATGTAGCCCAGTAGGGAGGTTTTGAATGTAACCGCATGGACATGAATACCTCCACAGGCACAAGCGTGTACATGTGGGCGCAGATTAATTTGCAAACACAGTCAAATACATTGACATCCTGTCTTTCTCCCGAGGCTAATTATTTACAATGCCAGGTAAGCAAGCCATGGTTAGCCCTCTTGGGGACTCACACCATGCGGTTGCACGGCCTTCTTACCATCATGGGATCAGAGCCAAATACGAGCCTGAGGAAGGTATATCTTTAGAAGCAAGTTACGGGCAGTAGTAGTAAGGAAAATAAATGTAATGTACAGCCATTTTGACCGTACTGCATCATGCTGGTCACGGTGGGCGGTGGGGGTGGGATACCGGCAACTGGTTGAGATATCGGATGCCTCCGATATTAGCCATGGTCGGGAATCAGAATCGGGTCACCGGGTTCAGGGCGTAGTGCACAAACCACTGTGTTGCTGCTCCCTCCGAGGTATGATTAATGGGCAGAAAATGCTGTCTTGGCTTGAGCCAAAGCACTGCGTGCGACGCAATGCAACTTTGATTTATATAGTGCGAGGATGTGACCACGTCTCGAGGTGCTGTGTACACAAGGGGGCCAAGCGTTTTGAAAGGAGATAAAAGAAGGCGAAGGGTAGGAGGCTACGAGCAGAGATGGAAATGAGATGACATGTTGGTGAGATGTGAATGAAGATAATTAATAGAGAGGAGACAGCATGCCCTTAATCCGTGTCTGCTTGTCAAGTGCATGGCATCCCACAACCACAGCTTCAAAACGGTGCAAATGGACACGTCCCTGCCCACGGGAACATGCCCCCACACGAACTGAGCTGAGCCTTTACAGGAATGGCTCTCAAAAAAGTGCGGCTTTATCGAAAGCACGTCAGAGGAATGCATTGCATGCAGGCCTGGATTAAGATCCTCCTAAGTACTATTCCTGTACCTTTGAGTCTGTTGTTATCACCAAAAACGCTTCTAAACCCGGAGGGCAGACTGATTTGGCTTCTGGTTAATTGGGGCCTGATGGGCAACGCTCACGAGGGTCTTAATTAGGCCGTTGGTTCTTCACAGTGACCAGCAGAAGGGAAGCCTTCAATTTGTGCCGCTGTGGGCCCCGTGGAGAGCCAAGTGCTGCACCTCAGCATACCAGAAATAATGGATAATTTAGCCATCACAGCACGCCGTTGTATTTCACAAAGCACAGCACTTTCTTTTTCCAAACTCATAAAAAAGGTGTGCAGTTATGTTTCCATAACCCGAAAATACATTGTGTGCTCAATGTCATCCGGCCCACATATTTTCTGCAGTGATGGTGTTTTAGGAATGACAGATTTGTATTTGATAATTATGGCCTATATCAGCGCTTCCCAACCTGCGGCACCTCGAGCATGCGAGAGCAAAAAAAATAAAAAATAAATCACCTCAAGGCGTCGCAGAGACATGGTGGGGGTGGTGCGGTCAACCGGGGTTAGTTACTGAGCAGTGCTGCTTAGCATGCGTGTGCACTCGCGATTCGAAAAGCTATTTACTCATTTGTTGCATGGAATTCAGAAAACCAATGCAATTGGCCACCTCAGCCGTTCACGTGTCCTGCAAGTGCCTTCTCTCCCTCTCTCGCTCGTTAGTCGTATTTGTTTTTAACATGTGTTTTACAAATACGCAAAGGAAATTCTTCACTTCTACCAAATATTTTCTTCAAGCATCCACATTTAGTGAAGCCCAGCCTTCCGCTCTGCTTTATGCCAATGGTAAGTGGCTTCAGGCTTAAGCTGTACGGTTGTGGCTTTGTTCATTTTATTAAATTGTATATAGAGAAAATTATACCTAGTTATTATTAACACCTAGGACTGAATGTCTCTGGTGTTGTGTGTAAATGCAATTACAATGTACATTTTTCATTATGGTGATATATTTGATGATTTGCGTATGCTGGTAAGGGTATATGGGAGGTAAACTGTTAGAAACCAGTGGCTTATACAAATTAAAAGTTGGCTTAGTCAATTGACGCAGTCCACATCTTTAATTCTTAAAAAAAATGGAATCACAAATTGCAAATTAACACATGCAACTTATTATGCAAATGTATTCCATGGAAATAAATTCCATGTATGCAGCAACAACAACAACAGACATGGGAGTGTGTGATCCAGCTATTGCGATCGTACACAATGTCCCGAGAGGCGGGAAAAAGTGCAATATTTGTACTCTATGTATAATTGGAATAACATTATTGGTCAACTTTAACCAAGCCAATCACAAACGTATTGAATGGAGAAATATAAATAAATAAGGCTCATGGAAAACTGCAGCACTGCTTAATGTGAAGCACACCTGCACATAATGGCTTTCTTACGCGCCACTGCTACCATCTGCCAATCAATAACCAAATGTCACCACGTGTATGTACATGAAAAATGGTTGTCATGCCAGATACATTTAGCTGTTTCCCAAATGTATTAATTCATGCTTTCATCATAGCTCTTGTATCCAAACGCAACTTGTAGCTGTTGCACACGTGTGCGCCTGGAAAGGTGAACTATCCAGTCCGTGCCACACACACATATCCACAAAGACCCAACGTACATCCTTAACAGACTGTTGGGGTAAGTGCTGTTAGCGAGCAGCACCTATGAAGGCCGGAACGGCACACGAGGTGGTGGGTGGCCAGCAACCACGCCGGGCTGCCTTTGTCTCCCCGGTGGCGATGTTTACACACTGACACCAGGTACTAATTTTAGGCTGAGTCGACCTAGGGGAGGCCCAGGACCGGTTCAGCCAATCGTCACTGGTGTTGACCATGAGCAGGAATCGAACTCGGGTCGCCAGGTTCGTAGCGCAGTGCGCTAACCGCTACACTGCCGCTCCCCACACACACACACGCACGGGTTCGTGCAGACACGTGTCTGTGTGTGCACGTGTCTCTGTATGCAGTTAAGGCTAGCATGGCGTGCTCTTTTATGTATTTAGTTATCCATAGTACATTTTTTCCCTCCTTCGGTAAACTGTAAGATCTTTTTGTTTGAGAAGTACTTTGTGAGCAAACTAATGCTTTATAACTCGAAGTAAGTGGCTAAGTCACCCGTAACAGTGGCATACAATGGCCAGGCAGTATCTGAGATGGCGTGCCAAGGGCCATCGATTGTACACCCAATAGTTTTGGTTCGCAATACTGGACTTGCGATGCAGAGATCGCGGGTTTATCATGGTGATTTGGCAGTTGAAACAATGGGGCATGTTTCCTTAAATCCATCATGAAATCCCTCCTGTCCACCCAGCAGAATAAATGGGTACACCATGGTTAGTCGATCAGCAGGTACATTGTGGGTGCTCTCCTCTTCCGAGATGTCTGACCAGTATGGAAGAGTAGGCCAAATACCCTCGAGAGGGGCTCTCCGGAGCTCCCACTCATGGAGGCCCTTCCATTGACTGAATCGCCCGAGGGGAGACCTTGGCCAGGTTGGAATTCCAACTCTACCACTGCTGTTATTCGTAGACCATTCATGGAACCAAGATCAACGAATCGCAGTGCAATGCTCTGCACCATCTCTATACACAAGCAAATACATAAAGACACGTGAAAAGACCCCTTTTATAGCCATAAACAGACTGTTGGGGGCAGGTGCCGTTAGTGAGCACCTCTATGAAGCCTGGCACGGCACAGGACGGGGTGGTGTGGCCAGTACCTACGCCTGCCCAACTTTTGTCTCCCCATTGTCCACATTTGCACAGTGTATCAGGTACTGATTTTAGTCTGAGATGACCTAGCGGAAGAGGCCGAGGAGCGGTTGATGAATTTATCACTGATGTTGGTCATGAGCAGGAATCGAATGCAATGTCGCCAGGGTTTGTAGTGCAGTCTGCTAACCACCACACCACCGCTTCAACACACACGCGTGGACATTCATCACCCATTACACACACACACATGTACAGTACTTAACACGTAAAAAAACAGCTTGCGTTAAGCTAATAAATATAGATTACCTGGTTCTTGCAACAACCAATCTTCATTGGGCTTTTTATTTCCTGGAAATTTTAGAAAAACGCTGTAGCAAAACAAATTGGTATTTTGATTATATAGTGTTACTTGTAAAAAGCCAACATTTAAGAGAGAATAAATAATAATAAAATAAACACGCATCTCCAAGAAAGAAAATCGTGCCGTGAAGAATATTGCTACAGACAAGAAACCGGGGACTGCACAACAGGAATCAGTGCCAATCCAATTCCAGTTTGGCAGCAGTATGGCCTCATATTTAAACTGGGTATTTCTTATGTGGCTGAGGCATTTAGTGTCTCCTAAGCAATCTGGTACTTTACAATCACAGACCCATGAGATATCTCCACTGCAATTTAACTCCCCTGCCGTAGTGAAGCACAATTTTGTCTGCTCAGCCAGCAAGGTGTCAAAGGTCTTCAAAGTAACCCCTACTGACAGTTGAGATTTATTGAGATTTTTCCTAAATTAAACAAACCCCACTGGCACCCGATGGGTAATGTTATCGCATTTAAAATAACGAGTGGTGCCACTGTTGGAAAAATAAAATATATTGGTATTTTTTTGCCACATTAGTGACTGTACCTGGGTTTAATCCGATGGTGTGACGCCGTTAAACATACGAAGTTTGGTGCATTTTTTGTCAGTTCTGTTATTTTCCTGTTATCCTCGAGGTCATTGTAAGGTTCTGACCTGCCAGAAGTCTCACTCCGATTTCAGTTTTGTAGCCTGAAAAACAACACACCTGCAACCTCTAACCTTTCTGATTGCCTTCGACTAATTCAAGCCGGGCATCTGAAATCAATTAAAAACACTGACCTTGCTCTGCTTAGATGTTATTTCCTATTCAATGTATTGACTATTTTTTTTCTGGTTATTTATGTTAAGCAATATAATAACTATGAAGCACATATGCTGGCCATGACAAAATATGTATCAAAGACAGTGATTGATTACAAAACGTAGGGTATTTTTTTCCATAAAAATGTATTTTGGTTTGTTCAAATGTTTTACCTGGGTAATATCTTGAGATGGAACATCTCGTTCACAAGGTTGCCCGTGGCGTCAAGAGACACATAGCAAATGCGTACCGATGTGTATACGAACATTAAAACATCTAGAATGTATTCAGAGTACATTTCTACAACGTCATATACACATATGCCGTATCAAGGCAGCGCGAATGAGCTTCACACCGCAGTCACACATGCGCAGCTGGGTTGGTGCGCACTGCCGAATCATATAGAGCACCCTCGAGCTGTAACAGTCATGCATTTTTTGTGCGAGTGAGTTCTAATCAAAGATTTAAATACTTGTCAGACTGGTGGTGCAGTTAAATGTGTCTCCTGATTTGTTCGTGGAGTGAAGCTTCTGACCCCAGCTTGATCTCGGTAGCTCATTAGGTGTTCGCGGCTTAAATCAAACGTCTGTGAAGTTAATTTCCATATGGCCATTGATTCTAGATTTGAAGCTTTCGTGACTGCAAGGATTCATATTCTTAGGTTTTTTCGGTAAAGTCACGTAGGTAAAACATTAAAATTAATAAAAGTAAAATAAAATAAAAATCACGACGTTTCGGAGGCAAATGTAAACTCATTTTTCTTGATACAGCTGTCGTGGCTGTGACGGTTCCACCTGAAGACGGAAGCTTGTGTTGCCTCCGAAACGTCGTGATTTTTATTTTATTTTACTTTGATTAATTTTAATGTTTTACCTACGTGACTTTACCGAAAAAACCTAAGAATATGGCCATTGATGTGTACGAATTGATACGACGATTCAAGGAAGCTCTCTTAAAAACAAATACGTGAAGCACTTCACTGGGTTGAAACTGTTTAAAAGCCATTTTAGAATTTTACCGGGGAAGGCCTACTGGGCTGCCTGGCTCTTTTTCAGAAGCGACCTGGCCACAAATGAGAGCACAGCGAAGTGGCTTAGCACGTGGATATTTATTGCGGCCAAATACATTTAGAATCGACGCATGTCGGCCTGGAGGAAAAAAACACACGACCACGGCGAGAGAGACTTGCAAACTCCAACTATGCAGGCGTCAGGGTCGGGATCGAACCCACGAACCTCCTGTAAAGCGGGTGAGGTAGTTAACATCTCACCACCGTGGGTCTCATTCCTCATCAGGAGATTCCTGCATTGAGGTGTTTGAGGAAACCTACCCATTTCAGGGAATAACAGGAAAAAAAGCAATACAGATAGTCCCGCAGCAAACTCATTGTCATGCAGCTAGATATTCACGGCCAATCCCGGCTCTGTGGGTAGGTTTCTCATGTCATAATGATTAGTATACAATCCAACCAGTAAAGCCATCAGAGGGCTGGTTTGCAAGTTCACGTACGCTTCTTGCAAATGCAGCCAGTGTGGGCTTACATGTGATGAATCGCAATCATGGGAGGAGCGAGACAAGCAGGATGGGCTGGCTACACGTATGACATACATGGATCAAATAAATCAATCATTATTTAATTTATGTGCCAATATCGCCCTCAATAAAGAACACATCAGTTGCACATGAAAGCATAACGGAAACGGTACAGGGGCATATGAAACCCGTCACGACCTCAGCGGCAAAATAGATGGCATCCGCATGCAAAATATAGTTCAACCACCGTGTGCAACGAATAGCATGAAATAAATAAGTACTGTAGTAACTTTTACATTTACACGTTTGGATGCGTGTATCGTGAGCTGGAGAAATAAAATAAATTCAACTAAACTATGTTTATCTTAGTAGCTAAGGTCCACTGAGCTATGTAGCTCTTTTTCTGGAGTGACCTGGTCACAAATGATAGCTCAACGAAGTGGCTTATCACGTGAACATTTCATAGCAGCCAAATACAAAAACACATGTTTCTAAATGCGGAGGAAAAAACCGGAGGACCCGGAGGAGAAAAACCTACGCGACCACGGGCAGAGAGAGAGAGACACCGCAAATTCCAAATATACAGCGGGCATCTTCAGGGTCGGGGATCAAAACCCACGAGACCTCCAGGCCGAGGCAGCTCAACATCGCGCCACCGATCGCAAACGAGTCACGGCATCCACTTCCCGCCGCTGTTGTCGCCCCCCGCCACCGCCGCCGTTCCAGGTGGGAGGAGGGCGAGTGGAGCCCGTGCCCCGTGAGCTGTGGCCAGGGCCTGCACACCCGGGAGGTGGTCTGCGCACGCCGTGTCACCTCGTCGCCCGCCGGGAGGTCCCGCGAGCGGCCGCCGCCGCTGCTGCTGCCCGATCGCGAGTGCGCCCTGCCCAAGCCGCCCACCGCGCGCCCGTGCGCCCGGCTGGACTGCCCGCCTGCCTGGCACGCGCAACCTTGGCAGCAGGTGTGTGCACGTGTGCGTGTGTGTGTGTGTCAGTGTCTGCGTTCGCGTGTGTGTGTGTCAGTGTCTGCATACGTGTGTGTGTGTGTCAGTGTCTGCATGCGCGCTAACTTCTCAGTGTGCCGGGAAAGGTCCTGGCAAGGATTATTCAACATTCAACATCGTCTTGCCAGGCACGCTGAGGAGAGGTTTGTGGAGCCCCAATGCGGTTTCAGGAAAGGGTGGTCCTGCACAGATGCCATATTTTCTGTCCGTCTGCTACAGCAGAGGTGTAGGGAATTCCAACAAGACCTACATCTCTGCTTTATTGACCTGGTCAAGGCCTATGATACCATGCTGCTCACGCTCATTAAGGACCTTCACGATGGTGAGCGGGCCCAGGTAAAACTACATGGCCGGGAGTCGGAGCCATTCCCTGTTCACTTTGGGGTGCGACAGAGATGTCCTTTGGCTCCCACATTATTTAATATCTATTTCGACCACGTAGTTCGTCAAGCCTTCAGTAGCTGTACTGGAGGAATTTCCATCTGGTACAGATACAATGGGAGGCTGATCGATGCCTGGGTGCGATCAAGGGATGGCTCCCTATTGCTCAACCATGTTATGTATGCCAATGATCTAGTAATTGCTGCTCACTCAGAGGAGGGGTTAGAGGCGATGCTGCTGAACCTGGAGCTTGACACTAAGAGGTGGGGACCTACCATCAGGCCCACCTGCCTGAGTATTTTGTACCATCGGACACTCCACCCCCACAACTCCCAATTGGTGATAGGACAGTTGTGGAGAGAGTGGAGAGTTTCCCATACTTGGGCAGTGTGCTCATGACCGGCTCCGGTTTGACAGCAGAGGTCTCACTCCGAATCAATTGAGCAGCATTATCTTTTAATCGGTTGCGTAACGCTGTGTGCAAGCTACCTGGTCTTTCGCTCTGCATGAAGCTTCAGGTCTTCTCGGCCACAGTCATTCTATCCCTTCTCTACGCTTGCGAAACGTGGACCCCCCTAATGGAACATCTTCGCCGGTTAGAAACATTTAGGGTGGCCTGCCTATGATCCATCTTGGGTTTAACCAGGCTGGATTGTGTGAGGAGCTCACATATCCTTGAAAGATCTGGACAAAGTCCCATCGGTGAGGTCCTCCGGCAGGCAAGGCTGTGTTGGCTGGGTCATGTAGCCCACATGCCCAGCCACCGCATGCCTAAACAGCTTTTGTTCGGCCGGATCGACGGGAACTAAACGGGCACGGCACGGGCTAGAGAAGAGATGGAGTTATGTGGTACAGGAGGATGTGGAGCTGAGTGGACTTGCTGATGACTGGTACAAGCGGCCTTTGTGGAGGAGGCTCGTAAAGGATACTACTGGGCAGTTTGAGGCAGTCGCCCTCTAACAACAACAACGGAGTGGGGAGGAGCGACGCTCACAACAACGAGCGGAGCGCCGGGTGGCTAAAGCACAGCAAGTTGGCACAGTAGGGGGCATGGGTGGTGCATCAACCAGTCA
The DNA here is from genome assembly GCF_965212315.1 of Lampetra planeri. Lineage (NCBI taxonomy): Eukaryota > Metazoa > Chordata > Hyperoartia > Petromyzontiformes > Petromyzontidae > Lampetra > Lampetra planeri. Next base: position 22,005,924 of record NC_136109.1, on the reverse strand, counting down.
TCTCAGTCAGTCGACCCGTGGCACCTGGGTCTGCCCCGTGACCTCCTGCCAGCGGGCGTTCGACACTTCACTTGACCTTAACGTGCACATAGCCTGGCACAAGCGTCGTGGTGACGTCACCGCCACTTAGTGACGAATAGCGGTTGTTGTTGCGTGCGCGCGCGTGTGTGTCAGTGTCATGTGTGTGTGTGCGCGTGTGTGGGGAGCGGTACTGTAGCGGTTAGCGCGCTGCGCTATAAACCCGGCAATCCGGGTTCGATTCCCGTTCACGGCCAACACCCAGTGACGATTATCTTTTTTGTGCGATTTATTTACGTTTGCCATCAGGTTTTTGTTTTGGTGACATGTTTCATCTTTACTCACGTGTGTTTCTGTTCAAGCTCAGATCGTTTTCTCATTTATTGAAGTACATTAATATAATTTTTTTGAGCGTATGCTGTAATGTTTAGTGCACTGCGCTTGCGATGCAGAGTTGATCGGTTCAGACTACAAGCAACGGGAGTTGAAGCAATGGTACAGTTTCTCAAATATCCCTGCCTCTGTCTACACCACGTTCAGTCGATTGGTTGGTCGCATGCGGCGTGGCAAAGTGTGGATACTCGAGCCGATTCTAAGATGACTGTCCGGTGTGAAAGAGTAGGCCAAATAACCTCTCGTGGAGGCCCTTCCACCAGCAGTGGAGTAAGCAGGTAAATGCAGGGCCGTACTTTCGCCTATATTCGAAACTTGTTGACATCAATTGGCAAGGTCATTTGTTCTGTGGAAGAGAGTAACTTCCTGTACTGATTATACGGAAGAGGTAATTTCACTGTTTTGCACTGCTAACAGATCTGCCTCTTAGTACTCATTAGTTTTGTACCGAAGGCGAGCACTATTAAAAGCACAACTGAACCCATTTCGAATTTGACCAAAATATTTTTTCAATTCCAGTTCATGATTTTATATAGTTTTTTTGTAATTCTCCAATTTCATTTGTAGGAAATCGTTATTCATCAATGAACAGTTCTTCCGGTCCAAAATATAGCATCAGCGTATTCATCAGCGTATCGTTAAAACCATTTTTATTCTTGTACAACTGGTTAAAATAAATATTGCATTTCTCCATTCAAGTATATTATTTCTTGTTTAATATATTATTCTAAGTTACAACGATATAAATGTTGCTCCATATAAGGAATTGAAGTCGGTAGTGACTGGCATGCTTCACATATATTTTGTATATTTGCTGACAGGTGTGCTGTTTTTAAATGACTTGATTTCAATCCACAAGTGGTTCAAGAAGTATTGGTTTCACGAAGTTAATTTCCTTTATGACTTGGGTTTTTTTTTATTTCACCAACTCTTCATGCGGTATTCATTGCCAGGCTTACTTTTTTGGGGGCATAAAAGTTGAAGCCCTTGTAACCGCACACTTCTATTTCGGAATCCTGCTTGAGGATTTCGTTTTATGATAGAAATAAAATGGAAGTCATTGATTTACAATGAACATAAAGTGTTAAGTATGTATTGCAACTTATCGATTACAACTTTAGAAATTAATAAGGCTGTTAATGGTGCTGGTTCTTGCTGGTCTTTTCACATTTTGGTTCTTTGGGCCTGTGCACAGAAACCGTGATAAACGTATTTATTGCATTAATAAGCTCATACGTATTAGTTCTTCTCAACTGAAGATGCCATAAATATCAACACGTTTATGAATTTGGTTAACTCAGTATTACAGCAGGCATCAAGGGTCAGGATTGAACCCACAACCTCCTGCTTACCAGGCGATGACGATCACGTCATGCCAGCGTGGCGCCTCTACATGTATAAACCCACCCCGACCACGTGAACGTTTGGCAGCGTTGCTGCGTGCGAATAATTAATGCTGTCTCGTCTTAATTTTGGGCAGTGCTCCCGGACATGTGGCCGGGGCTCGCAGACGCGGGCGGTCCTGTGCCAGCAGCGGCGAGCCGACGGGACCTTCCTGGCCCTGCCAAAACCGCTCTGCCGAGAATCCCCCCCTCCTGCACACCGGCAGCCGTGCGCTCAGATCGACTGTGCCCCGCGGTGGGCCACTCGACCCTGGCAACAGGTGAGCACTAGGCGCAGGCGGGCATGTCACGTTAAAGTGATATGCGACGGGTAAAGGTGCGGCCCGGAAATTTCCTCGGTCATGCCGCTGGTGGCGGGAGGGCCCTCCACTGGCAGAAACTCGAGAGCTGTGTCGATTTAAAGCTTTCTTCTTGGTTCTTTCGGTAAAGTCACGTAGAAGGAAAATAATAAAATAATAAAAATAAAACATCCTAAAATAATTCTCACGACGTTTCGGCAAATTATTTTGTCAAGACGCTCTTCGCCCCTCCATCCCAGCATAAATAGTCACTCCAAGCCTGGGGCGTGCCATTCAGACTCTGTCTCCTCGACAGATCTGTTCTCCACCTGAAGACGGCTGCTTGCGTTGTGGCCGAAACGTCGTGAGAATTATTTTATTATGTTTTATTTTTATCATTTTATTATTTTCCTTCTACGTGACTTTACCGAAAGAACCACGAAGATCGAGAGCAGTGCTTGTGAACATTTTCTAATTCCACGGCACACTTTTCAGCTTGCTTGATCTTCGTGCGCGCACTGAGCCAAATGACCGCAAAGTACCCACGAACTACCGCTAAGCACCACAAACAAAAATAACCTCAAACACCCTTCCCCCCCCCTCCGACCGCGGCTGGCTGGTGCGTGGGCTACCAATAATAACGTGCGCTGGTCGTTGGGGGGATGCCGTGGGTGGCGGTGCCATGGGTGGTTGAAGTTCTTTCCTTTCCTATTCAGTTCTTTTACAAATACGGGCATACCTCCCATAGCACTCAGGGAGTGCGACGTGAAACAGCGCTGCTAAAGGAGGTCATTATAACGTGGTACCAATGGCGATGCATTCCCGACCGCTATTTTTGTTTGACCTATGACCGATATATATGAGGGCTTCATTGGGTTTAGGTAAACGCCTTAATAATGATATTGCGCACATAAAAAATGCGTTAACGTATTTTATGTACGTAAAAAAAACTTTGAATGATGACGACATAAAAATGCAATAAGTTACGTACTCACAAGGGCATTCGGTCAGAGCTTGCGTTAACCACCGTCTGCCGTAAATACACTTTCAGCGGGAAGCTGTACAGCACAAATGGGATTACTCGATCCATTGATCGCCAATTAAGCGACGTGGTGATTAACCCTCGATGATTCGGTGAGCAGAATCGATACAATAGACACCTCGGTTCAGGTTCCACAAGACTAAGACCATGTATGGGCAAAGACACGCCCCTACGAGCAACGGCACGCCTACTTTCCTCCATATGTTGGCAAAGACACGCCTACTTTCTTCCATATATGGGGCTGATCTCTCCCAGGAATTTTCCTCCAGGACAAAAGAGCGTTATAAAGAAACAGCGTTATAGGAGGCAGTGCGATGTCTGTAGGTTCTTTCATGATTCCGAAAATTTCACGGCACACCTTTTACTTTGCCGCAGCAGACTGGTGTTCTGTGTCACACCGGTTGAGAAGCCCTCTAGAAGGAGTTTTTCCTCTTCTTCCACGCTGGTCAATGTTGTATAAATGTTTTATGCGGTATAATTGGAAAATAAATCAACATTTGCACAATCGGTGTGTGAGTCAAAAATGTACTCTTTGTGGGAAACCAGCAGCGAGAGATTAACTCCCATTATAGAAATGTGGAATTACCATCGTTCAGCCATGGCTGAAAGTACATGATCAGTGAAAGGGTTTAACCTTTTTTTACTTTTAAATCAGTCCATCAGTGACTTAGTTGGCTGTAAGGTAATGTCATTTTAAAATAGTCATATATATTGGGAAATAAAAACCTATATTATGGATGATATTGGTCGCGAAAGCCTACGTGTTAAACTAATTCTCTGCATGTTGAAAATCACGTTTATACTGGTAAGATTTGTGATGTTCGAAGTGGCATCCCATTCAGCATGAGCGGCTTTGAAAATGAAGAGGCAGATACAATATTAACAGCCAAGCTGTAGTGGACATATCTACATGAATGATTATATATATATATGTACATATATTTAAAACATTTGTTTTAAAATATGAATGTTTCACAGAATTGAATGCCCAATGGGAACTTTGAGATAATCAGGCCTTCCGTGTAAAAGAAACTTGTCTCGATGGGTTGCTATTAAAATAGAGCATTTATCACCTGAACTGCAGACTAAATGGACAATACGGAAAGGTTGGAAAACACCTCGGGAAGCGCCTCCATCGTGGTCATAGATAGCTGCGCACACAACTCTGAGCGCTAACCAGGAATCACGCCGATTAAATTACTTCGGTCAGAAATTTGTGCACGAATAGAACGGCCCTAAAAAGGAAAATATAAATATAATTGGTGACTTGTGATATGCTATGTGAAGAAGGGCCAATGCTCGGCACATCGCCTATTTAATTTTTTTTTAGCATGTGTAGTTGACGCATGTGTTGAGTGTTTTTTATTGCCTCATGCACCACTGCCAACGCAGCATCACCTGCTTGTAACATCGCGTAAGTCTGTGCAAATGCTACTGAAGTGGTTTGAACAAAACATCTGACAAAATGATAATCGGAGAACAACTAAAACTCAGCAATCGAACACAGCGTGTCAGTGGTCACATGGTGAGCGTTCATCCTAATTATATCAACGATTTTTTTCGACTGACCTCCATCTCAATTATGAGAATACGTTTGGGACAATTAGTCCCTGTTGTGTTTTTTTTTAAAACGTTATTTATATATCGAATGTGCTAAATAAACAGCCGTTATTTATGCCGCAGGGCTACTTTTAACATGAGCCAAGCGAGGAACGTGGAAAAAGTTAGAGTAACTTTAGCCTCCCAGTGGAGAGGGGGGGGCTATATGGGCTTGGGGCTGATGTGATATCAGATATGCCTTATAGAGGAGAGAGTTACGATGGCACACGAAAAAATAGCGCTTACATTAAATGAATATGACATCCTAGGCAAGATATTCGGGAGTTTGAAGATGCATTAAAAAAATCACCCTTCAAATTTCCTTTTTCCAAGACACGCTTCCTTTGCACATTTATACATGTGTAGTGGTGATACGCGCTGGGTGTATATGTCGTGTGCCAGCGCGTATGTACGGGTGTGTGTGTGGTGACGCGCGCTGACGGGGAGGAGCAGGCGTCAGTGCGCGGGTGGGGGTAGTGCTGCTGATTGGCTGTGTGCCGGTGACGCGCCCAGAGGGAGTGATCGGGTAGCAGCGCGGTGTGATTGGTCGGAGAGTGGAAACACGCGCTGAGCGGAACCGGATCGTGGGGATAGCGCGTGGGGATTGGGTAACGGAGGAGCGGTGCCGACGTTGAGGTCCGCATCCGCTCCGTCTCCCGGGAAGAAGGGGTATATAAGGTGATGCACAGAGGAGCAAGGGGCAGAAGTGGAACCATCTAAGAATGAAGACGAAGGTGTAGAGATAGAGCCCGGAGAGGAGAGAAATGGAGAGTAGAAGAGAGTAAGGTATAGTGTGTAGCCAGCGAGATAGAAAGGTCTACACGAGCTGAGTAATGTATAGTGTGTAGCCAGCGAGATAGAAAGGTCTACACGAGCTGAGTAATGTATAGTGTGTAGCCAGCGAGATAGAACGGTCTACACGAGCTGAGTAATGTATAGTGTGTAGCCAGCGAGATAGAACGGTCTGCACGAGCCGAGTATGCATACGGTGTAGCCAGCGAGAGAGAACGGTCTGCACGAGCCGAGTATGCATACGGTGTAGCCAGCGAGAGAGAACGGTCTGCACGAGCCGAGTATGCATACGGTGTAGCCAGCGAGAGAGAACGGTCTGCACGAGCCGAGTATGCATACGGTGTAGCCAGCGAGAGAGAGGCAAAGTCTACACGAGGCGAGAGAGGAGAGTGTAGCAGAGGCGCAGAGTCTACACGAGGCGAGAGAGGAGTGTAGCCGAGGCGCGGAGTCTACACGAGGCACAGAGAGCCGGCAGCACAGAATCCTGAGTCAAGAGAAGTGCGGTGTGAAGAAGAGAGGCCACGCGTTGTATTGTTACAAGTCAAGATTTAATAAAAGAAGTGTGTTCCCGTCAAGGAGTTTCCTGCCGTCATTTTCCAATACTTCATCTGGCGTCAGAAGTGAAACGGGCTTCCAAGTATGGAGACGAGGAAGACCCGTAGGACCCACGGGATTGACCGCGAGGAAGACCTGGACGACTCGGAGCCGCTGGTGGCGGGGGGTGAGGAAGAGGACTTGCCCACGCTGCAGGGTCCGTCGACGGCGCCGGCCGAGCGACCGGGGACAGACGCCGGGCTTCGTGAGGCGCACTCCCGACTGGCGGAGCTGCTGCTCGCCGCCGCGTCCATCTTGGCGGAGATCAGCTCGTCGGGAGGAGCGGGGACGGTGGGGGACATTTTACAAGGTCGCCCCGCAGATTCCCGCCAAAACGAATGGGGGATTCCCGCCATTGCGCCTGGGCCTGCTTTTGGCGGGAACGGCGAGCGCCACGTGGTGGTGGGTTCCCAAGCGCGCGCATCGACTTCATCAGCGCGCGAGGGGGTCCGCCATCTTACGTCTGCTGCTGGAGCCGCCATCTTAGACACCGACGGACAGGCGGAGAGGAACCACGAGGCGGATGACTTCATTTTTCAGCAGCGCCTGCCCACGTTGTCAGCCTTCAAGGCGGAAGGCGGAGACTGGGGCCAATTTCAGCGAAGGTTTTTGGCGCATCAAGAGATGTCGGCGTGGTCCGATGCTACGGCGCTGCGGGCATTGCCCGCCATGCTGGACGACAATGCGCTCGCGGCCTTCAGGGCTGCACGGAAGTCGGACCGCTCCACGCTGAAGGATGCGCTGGGTTTGTTGGCCAGGGTCTACGGGCCTCCCTCTACATGCCGCCATCAGTTCTACGCAAGACGGAAAGCGGCCACGGAGACCGCGCTGGCCTATCGCACGGCGTTGCTGGCTCTTGCTGATGCTGCGTTCCCTCGGATGGACGAGGAGGGCCAAGACGCGATGGTTTTGGAGCAGCTGCTCAAGTTGGCGCAGGACCTGGGGGTCCCTATCAACACAGCTGACGACATTGATATTTCTTCTTTGAGAGTCGCCACGAGTATTCAAGCGCACGAGGCCCTACAACGGAAGCAAGGCGTTGGTTGCAACGCTGCTGTCGTCGCAGCCCCGGGGTTGGTGGTCGCCGAACCCCAAGTCGTCAGCCCACGAGAGGAGGCGTTCGCCACGGGACGACCAGGGGACTGGAGGCCGGGGGCCCGGTCGCCTCTGCGATCGGGCCGAAAGTCGGAGCAACCAAGATCTACTCCGACCCTCGTCACGTGCTATAACTGCGGCCTCCGGGGCCACGTGGCGTCCGGGTGCCGCGCTCCGCGGCAGCGCGCCATGGGAGCTCGGCTGGACGACGACCGAGAGCCCAAGTCATCTCTACAATCCCCGGCAAGTCGCGGCACCTCACACGCTCGGCCTGTTTATTCGGCACACATGGGACGCCGCGTTGCGGCGGAGGAGGGCCGGTTAAGGTTCGGGGATTCGGTTTGGCGAGGGGGGTTCGGCCGGGACCAGGGAGACATTGAATGGGCGGAATTGGGGCATAGAATTGTGGCTGCTTCGGCGGGTTCGTCCGTTGTTACGGGATCTATTGATGGGGTTGAGATTAGGGTGTTAGTGGACACGGGGGCATCGGCAACTATTATATCGGACCTCATTTATAATATTCTTCCAGTCCAATGTCGTCCGCTGCTTCCAGTGGATGTGCCATTTTACGCCGCTAATGGGGGATCGTTGGGCATTATCGGTCAGGTTAGGGCGTCCATTTGCATTGGAGATATCAAATTATCGGGACCCGTTTTCGTTTCGTCTTCCTTGGCAGTTCCGTGTCTTTTGGGCACTGACTTTTTGGCTAAAATGCCCATTAAAATTCTTATCGATCAACGATGCATTGAACTGCCATCGGGTCGCCGGATTTCATTTTTGACGGGCCCTACTGACATTCGGACGGCGTGCGCTACGATACAAGCGGTGGCGACGCAGACAGTGCAAGTGCCCCCGGGTTCACAGATGTTGATTCCCCTCCGGTTGCGAAAACCATGGGTGAGGGAGGCTTCGGGACAGAGTATGCTTTTGGGTCCTTCTAACAAGGCTGTCGGGGGTCTTGATTTATCGGTGGCTCACACTTTGGTGCGGGCTGACAGGGATCCGTTTGTGATGGTTTTGAACGCGGGGTCGCGACCAGCTGTCATCCCGCAGGGCACCGTGCTGGCTCACGCGGCGCAGGTTCCTGGGGATGATGGGTTGGTTGCGCAGGTGGGCTCGAGCCCCGCGCGGAACGTTGAGCCAAGGGAAGACCTTGAGTGGGTCCATTCGTTATGTGCCGCCTCGGACGATTTGTCGGCGGCGCAGTTGGGTGCGCTGCGCGAGTTGCTCATTGAATTCTCTGATGTATTCAGTAAACATAAGTATGACATTGGGTGCACGGATTTGTTGCACCATCACATTGAAACGGGCGATGCGGCGCCGGTCAGGCTAAATCCCTTCCGACTGAGTCCCGTGGAGAAGGAACATGTTCAGTCGGCTGTTAACGATATGCTAGAAGCCGATATTATTTCACCCTCCTCTAGCCCGTGGGGAGCGCCTATTGTGCTGGTTAAGAAGCAGGACGGGTCCCTGCGATTCTGCGTTGATTTCCGTCGCCTGAATAAGATCTCTGTGGCTGACGCGTATCCGCTCCCCAGGATGGATGAGTCCCTCGATGCATTGTCTGGTGCGCGATATTTTTCGACTCTTGATTTGTTATCGGGGTTTTGGCAGTTGCCGCTCGACGAAGAGTCGAAACCTAAGACAGCATTTCGGACTCCAGGGGGGCTGTTCCAGTTTAACCGGTTACCCATGGGACTTCACTCCTCTCCAGCGACGTTTCAGCGACTTATGGAGCTGGTTTTGTCGGGCTTGCAGTGGGATACATGCTTGATTTATATGGACGATGTCATTGTTTTCAGTAAAACGTTTGAGGAACACCTCCGGCGATTGAGAGGGGTGTTCTTGCGAATGCGATCGGCTAAGTTGAAATTTAAACCGGCCAAATGTCACCTCCTTCGTAGGTCCGTTAGATACTTGGGTCACATTGTCGATTCTTCGGGGATCTCCACCGATCCCGCGAAGACGGATTGTGTCGGTTCATGGCCGACACCTACGTCCGTTTCCGACGTGCGTAGTTTCATCGGGTTTGCTTCTTATTATCGGCGGTTCGTTGAGCACTTCGCCACTATTGCAAAACCCTTGCACGCTCTAACGGCGAAAGGAGTGAAGTTCAAATGGGGACCGGAGGAGGAGGCCGCGTTTCGCTCCCTCCGGGACGCCTTGGTGGGTGCCCCACCCTTGTGTTATCCCGATTTTGCCAGTCCCTTTTTGCTGGACACGGATGCTAGCAACACGGGCATTGGGGGGGTGCTATCCCAAGTCGTTGGGGGTGTCGAAAGAGTTGTCGCCTACGGTAGTAGGGTGTTGTCTCCGGCGGAGCAGCGCTACTGTGTCACCCGTCGCGAGCTGCTTGCCATTGTTTTTTTTGTGCAGCAGTTTAGGCCATATCTGTATGGTCGTCACTTTACAGTCCGAACGGACCACGCGGCGCTACAGTATTCATTGAGGGTCGCCCAGCCCTCGGGCCAGTTGTCGCGTTGGTTGGAAGTCCTCCAGGACTATCAGTTTACGACTACGTACCGTAAGGGGTTGCGACACACGAATGCCGATTGCTTGTCGCGGTTGTTGCCTTGTGATGAATGCGCGTGTTTGTCGGGATCGGCGCGCTGTAAACCGACGCTTGCGGGGGAGATAGGGGCACTGGCTGCGACAGCGGGCGCACCGAGTGGGGATGATTCCACTGCCTCTCAGGGTCGGGACTCGCTGCTCTCGCTGTCGCTCAGCGAATGGGGCCGCCTCCAGATGGCGGACAGCTCGCTGCTAGCATTGCGCCGCAAGGTTGGGGGTCCCGAGGGGGACCAGGAGCGTACCGGCTCCTATGTACTTGAGCGGGGCGTGTTATTGAAATGGGACAGTTTGTCCCGGCGGAACGCACTCGTGGTGCCTTCCGCTGTGAGGGGGAGGGTTGTCTTGGCGGCACACGAACGCCTCTTGCACTTGGGAGTTAACAAGACGCTTGCCCTGCTTCAGCGTGACTATTACTGGCCGGGAACGGGAAGTGATGTGGTGCATATTCTGAAGGGGTGCGTTGAGTGCGCCAGGCGTAAACCACCGGCCGTGGCAGCTAATCCACCGCTGCAATCTATTCAGGTCTCGCGTACCAACAAGCTCGTGGCACTCGATATTTTGGGGCCCTTCCCAGTCACGCCGAGAGGGAATAAATATTTGTTAGTGGGGGTCGAATACTTTACCCGATGGCCTATGGCGTGGCCTCTCGCTAACCAGTCGGCAGCGGCTGTGACGGATGCCTTCGTCCAGGGCTATGTCCTGGACAAGGGGGCTCCCGAACGCCTGCTGACCGACCAAGGTAAAAATTTTTCGAGTAAATTGTTGCAAGAGGTGTGCGATCTGTTGGGTACCAAGAAGGTGCGTACCTCCCCGTACCACCCGCAGACTGACGGGATGGTGGAGAGACTCCACAAAACCTTGACTTCCATGCTGTGCCAGCAGGTGTGCGAGGCACATGTAGATTGGGACCTGCAGGTCCCGGGAGTCCTTGCCGCGTATAGAATGGCCCCCCATGCAGCTACGGGGTTTTCCCCATTCTATTTGATGTACGGTCGGGAAGCTGACCCGCCAATAGAAACGCAACTTGGCCTGTCCGCTCCACGAACTAATTCTAATTTGGCAGAACATATTAAGTTTAATATTCATAAGCTGACAGAGGCGAGGGAGGCCGCACGGCTTAATTCGCGGGCTCGCCAAATTGCTAATGAACGGTTGCGGGCACGGAAGGTGTCCATGCACGAATGGAAACCAGGTGACAGGGCCTGGCTGCATTGCCCTCAGGCACCCTTGGCTACGTCGCCTAAATTGTTGAGACCGTGGAGGGGACCCGTGGAGGTCGTGCGCGTTGCACGGCCCCAGTGCGTTCAGATAAAGTGGGGAAAGCGCCGGTGGTACGTTCACCCCTCCCGACTGAAACCGTTCTCGCCTCCATATGGCCTCCCCTTGTGTCGTGATGGCCGGGCGTGTGACGTGACCGGCGACCCAGAGGAGGAAATGTCTCTGCCTGATCCACACGTATTGTCGCCTGATCTGCTCCCAGGTGTCTCGGAACTGACAGCTGCCGATCACCGGCGGCCGGATCTCCGCGGCGGGGCCGGCCCTTTCAGGCCCGTTCCGCGCCGTCTGGAGCGGCCGGAACCGCCGGACGGTCGTCAGTGTCCCGCCCCATACGATGGACCAGCCAGACGGACTCGCGCCAGGTCGTGCTACTTTGCATGACCTGCCTCGTGAGGAGTCGGGGCAGCTGGAGCGCCTCGTCACTGCGTGTAGTCGCAGGGACGTGGGGCGCGTTCGTTTCGTATTTGCTCGTATCGTGTTATTGTTGACTTTTCGCGTTCATTGTCAATCTGTACATAGTTATTCTTGTTGTTGTTGTTGTTGTGTTATGTTACGGGGCACACTCGGGGGGTTATGGGGTTTTTTTTGTTGGTTGTCGTTTTATCGTCGTGGTTGGTTGTTGTTAGCAGCCGGGCCGGCTGCGAGCTATGTGGGAGGGGGTGATGTAGTGGTGATACGCGCTGGGTGTATATGTCGTGTGCCAGCGCGTATGTACGGGTGTGTGTGTGGTGACGCGCGCTGACGGGGAGGAGCAGGCGTCAGTGCGCGGGTGGGGGTAGTGCTGCTGATTGGCTGTGTGCCGGTGACGCGCCCAGAGGGAGTGATCGGGTAGCAGCGCGGTGTGATTGGTCGGAGAGTGGAAACACGCGCTGAGCGGAACCGGATCGTGGGGATAGCGCGTGGGGATTGGGTAACGGAGGAGCGGTGCCGACGTTGAGGTCCGCATCCGCTCCGTCTCCCGGGAAGAAGGGGTATATAAGGTGATGCACAGAGGAGCAAGGGGCAGAAGTGGAACCATCTAAGAATGAAGACGAAGGTGTAGAGATAGAGCCCGGAGAGGAGAGAAATGGAGAGTAGAAGAGAGTAAGGTATAGTGTGTAGCCAGCGAGATAGAAAGGTCTACACGAGCTGAGTAATGTATAGTGTGTAGCCAGCGAGATAGAAAGGTCTACACGAGCTGAGTAATGTATAGTGTGTAGCCAGCGAGATAGAACGGTCTACACGAGCTGAGTAATGTATAGTGTGTAGCCAGCGAGATAGAACGGTCTGCACGAGCCGAGTATGCATACGGTGTAGCCAGCGAGAGAGAACGGTCTGCACGAGCCGAGTATGCATACGGTGTAGCCAGCGAGAGAGAACGGTCTGCACGAGCCGAGTATGCATACGGTGTAGCCAGCGAGAGAGAACGGTCTGCACGAGCCGAGTATGCATACGGTGTAGCCAGCGAGAGAGAGGCAAAGTCTACACGAGGCGAGAGAGGAGAGTGTAGCAGAGGCGCAGAGTCTACACGAGGCGAGAGAGGAGTGTAGCCGAGGCGCGGAGTCTACACGAGGCACAGAGAGCCGGCAGCACAGAATCCTGAGTCAAGAGAAGTGCGGTGTGAAGAAGAGAGGCCACGCGTTGTATTGTTACAAGTCAAGATTTAATAAAAGAAGTGTGTTCCCGTCAAGGAGTTTCCTGCCGTCATTTTCCAATACTTCACATGTGGTAAATATCCAGGAATATATATATAGATCCATAATAGAGGTTTATGGGTTAGATCGCGTAAATATATAAATGTATCGTTAAAACCACACCACCACTCGACACAGTCAACTAGTAAGGGTTGTCACGTAAACAGAACGTGGCTAATTCGTCACTCGTACAGCACACCGGTGTGTTGGAGAGCCAAGCCACGACGTTTACAATCTGAGTTCGACGTTTCGCCAGTAATTACAACGAGCTTCATCAGGCGACAGCCAGATTTGTGAGAAGAAGTCTAACTGTTTCGTTCCTTATATCGAGGCGTAGATCTGTTGACCACCCTTCTGCGCTCTTGCACAATGTGGGGGGGGGGGATTACTGAGGCAAGTACATTATGCAAGTTCATTATGCGAGCCCTTTTAACTTGGCCTTCCTGTCTATTGTGTGTATCAAAATAGCCGTACCAACATTAATCCCTATTGCAGTATGCTGCCCTTTGTAGGCATGCATTTAAATAATGTATTATTTGATGATTCGCTTCCACGCAGCACTAAGACGGTAGCTATCCGAACGGTTAAAGTTATTTTGATTTATTTCAATTTCGATAGATTATCTAATTAGTCTTGGCCAGTAGCAGTAAGTTTTGCACAAAACTTCAACATTATCAAAATCAATTGAGTGTCCTTGTTGACACGCGTGTTCTGCTACTGCTGACAGTTGCATTTGGGAGAATTTAATATTTCTCTGATGTTCTTTTAGTCTCGTGCTGACCATTCGTCCTGTTTGCCCAACATACCATTTACCACACGTGCAGTTAATCCTGTACACACCTTCTGTTGATAGCTTCGGTAATGCATCTTTTGTACCAGATATTCAATTCTGTGTTTTATGTACCGTGCCAAATCTGACTCGGATGTTTGGTTTTTCCAGACATCTGGCTCGTTTATCAGTTACTCCCGCAATGTACGGTATTTTGATCCATACTCGTTTTAATTACTTGGGCAGTTTCAATGCTCTTGTTATTTGATTTTGTTTTGGTATCCAATGCCATGTTGACCTGTGCATCATTGTAAACGTTCATTTGCAGCGCCTCTTTAACATGTTGAATTTCACTTCTCAGACTGTCACCATCTGACACTTTCTTAGCTCGATGAATGAGCGTCTTGATAAGAGCAGATTTCTGTGCGGGGTGATGGTGTGACTCTGCATTCAGATAGGCGTCAGTATGCGTTTTCTTTCGGTAAACACTGTGTGTTATTTTACAATTTCTACCCCGTCCGAGCAGAATATCCAGAAATGGTTGAGTTCTGTCAGCTTCCACTTCCATGGTGAACTGGATGGATGGGTTTTGTGAGTTGAGATGATTTAGAAATGTGTTCAGTGTTTCTTTGCCGTGTGGCCAGACCACCAATGTGTCATCCACATATCTAAACCAAGCAGATGGTTTTAGTGTGCTTGAAGCTATTGCGTTTTGTTTATTTATTCCCTATTAATTGTTTACATTTCATTTACTACCATTCAAACATTTCCAATTTAGTTTTCCACTTCAAGCAGCTTTGGGCGTCACCGTGCTTACACGTGTTTTAACCGAGCTCGATTTCCTCTCCGCTGATCTCGTGATACTTTGTGAACGTATTTAAACGTCTTCCATTTTTTCACCTTCCCGTGACCCCCCCCACCGCCCCCTCCCGCGCACAGTGCTCGAGAAGCTGCGAAGTGGGGACCCAGTGGCGTGCTGTCTCGTGTCAGACGCTGTCAGGCGCCGGGGAGACGCTGACTGTTGATCCGGCTGTCTGTCAATCGCTTCCCAAACCCCTCTCCACCAAGGTTTGCAGTCTTCGCCCTTGCACACGTGAGTGCTGCATCCCTTGAGCCTTTGCGTGCACATGGTTGTTTCCAACCATACTTCACCGCACTTGTCGGTGTGAGCTGGTAAAGCATTGGACCTGTTCAGATATAATTAATTTGCCACTTGGGTCGTTAAGTTAAAAGCGTCGTGTGCTAAGCACTGTTGCCACTGCCCTTTCTCTCTCGATATTCATATGTTGGCCTTTGCATATTATGTAGATGTTCACATCATTAGAGGAAAACTCAAGCAACACATATGAATATTTATTCGAGACTTGTGCGGGCATACGTATCTGTGACACATTGTTGATGCGTTTTCTAATCATAATGATGTCACTAGGGTACAGCTGAGCGATGTGATTCACGTGGACAGCAGAGTAAAAATTCGGGAGACTACACGCTCCCCAAAACTTTCACAAATTCTGGACATCTGCTGTAATTGCACCTTACAGCTGCACAGTAAGACATCCGTGCAACACTCAAAGCTCTCCTGGTGACAATCTGCATGAATGCTGCTGGAGAACTGCTGCTGGTGTGCATTCATTCTCACAGGGCACAAGTTGAGCCACACGTCAATGTGCATTGGGTTTGCAAGGACACTCGCTAGCTTAGAACTACGCCTGCCCGAGCAGTGTCACGGCGACACCCTGCAGTGAATCTAGAAGCCCAATCTTGAAATGTAAATCATAATTATTCTTTACGCAGAAGTTGGTGAAATGTAGTGAAACGGTCCCGCAGGACTGACATAGCATGGGGAGGCCTTTCGGTTCCAGTGGATTGACAATGGGCTGAATTTTTAAAATATTTATTTATCATTGTGATTAACACTGCAAGCCACGTACGGTGGAAAAGAAGTTCAACATACATAATGTGGCGTTTTATAGCAAGTACTTTCCCCTTTTATATCCACATTTATTGTTGTTGCTCATTCACTTTTCTCGGGGCTCTCACAGATGGAAAAGGCAAGCAGAGCAACAGGAAGTCCACCAGGAAGGAGCCGCAGATTGCGGCGATGCACAAAGTGTACATCCAGTCGCGCTGGGATCGCCGGCTGCACTTTGACGTTGGCGGCCGTGCCTACTTGCACCCCAAGACGACGGTGGTCGTCCGCTGCCCCGTGCGCCACTTTGACAAGGCCCTCATCCGCTGGGAGCACGACGGGCTGCCCCTAGCCAACTCTTCGCGGATCGTCCTCGGGCGCTCCGGCGCCTTGAAAGTGCGCCACCTGGAGCCCAGCGACATCGGCGTTTACACGTGCGTGGCGGGCTCGGCCCGAGAAAACTTCGCCGTCAAGTTGATCGGCGTCATCGGCAGCGGCGACGTTGGGTCGAGCCAGGGCTCGCGAGTGGCCAAGCAGAAGAGCGAGCCGGAGGAGTTGAAACACAACGAGGCCGCGAGCTCCGCCAGCAAGGAGATGGACGTGCAGAAGCTGCGTAAGCAAATCAAAGCGAACAAGTACGAGTTTTACAGGGACGATGGGAGTTTGTATGACCGGATTGTTCTCCGAGTCCTGGAAAGAAAGCTGGAGGCTAAAACGAAGCCGGCATCCGCTGAATCTTCCGACTCGGCAGAAAAAGATTACTCGTACGACGACATCATTAACTTGGATGCTTCCAATCCAGTGGCGTACATTACCGAGGAAGACAAACTGGAGGGCCTTATCAGAAACATCACCCTCCGCCTCCGAGGACAGCATCAAATCGGTGCCTCCGCTCAACCAGCGAAGGATCTGATTACCAAGAGCCCGACGCAGACTGTGAGCCCGAGAGCCGCCGGAGTGTTTGAGCAGGGCAAATGGGAGGGGAATCCTAACGTTGCATCCACAGCGGTGCCCACGAAAATCCCTCGCAGTCTCTCTGCAGAACCGGGGCCAACCACTGAAGAGCCTGGCGATTTTACGCACGCAGCTCAAGTGAATGATGGTTATCGAGCGTCCCCCAGGTTTACGAGTGCCCCCTACGAGGTTCCGGCTATCGAGAGAGAGGATCTACCATTAAGTCTCCTGTCTCACAAAGAGATCAGGGTGCAAGTGGGCCACCCGTTGCTCCTAAGCCATCGGCCCGAGGCCCTGACATTAAGCTGTAATGCACACGGAGTCCCTTCTCCTGTTATCACTTGGCTACAAGACGACACGCCTGTGGCTTTCGGCAACAGGTAACTTTCGCGTGGTGATAATAATAATGATATTGTGAAACTTCTCTGATTCATATGTATCTCCAGTCGTGTAAATATTGTGTCCGTTCATAATATAGGCTTTTTGGGTCAGATCGCGTTATTTATAAATGTGTTGTAACCCTCCACCACCCGACACGGCGAGGCAAAGGTGGTCGGGCGTGGTACTGGCCACACCACTCCCTCATGCTCGTGTTGGCATGAGTAGGTACTCCCTAACAGCACTTGCTTCACCATTCTTTGAGGATAGATGGGGGATCTTTGTCTTTGGGTATGGATGCATACATCAGAAATGGGGAGATATAGGCAGGTGAGCGTGGCACTGGTCACACTCCAACCAGGTGTCCTGTGAGGACATTAATAGGTGCTCTCTAACAGCACTTGGGGAGTGATTTGTTGTTGTTGAGTATATGCGTATGCTGTGGGGTTGGAACACAGTGGTGTCTTCGCAACTGGTTACTCACTGGTGGTTATACTTTACCGGACGATGATCTTAATGGTGTGATGTTGATTCCTGGCCATGCACATATCTGGTGTGGTGTCTCTGTGTTAACAAACTTAATGTCAGCACTCGGAAGGCAAAGGCATCCCAACATGGTGCTGGCCTTGTGATGTGTTGCGAGCACCATAGCTCCATGGTATATCCATGATAATAATAACTGAACTCACAACCGTTTGTCAATCCACTTTTGGATGAGGGCCTCTCCACACCGTGTTGGTCGTGTATAAACAATTCATAGAAATGCAGCAGAGATCAAATAATATAAAAATATAGAAATTTGCAGCCTTAATAAATATTTTGGAGTGGTGGTGGTGGTGTCGTGTCAGGTTTGCCAATAAAAACAGAGGAATCTTGATGAAAGTTCATGCTGAAAACAATATAGCCATAAGGGCTTGCAGGAAACTTAATTAACAAGATGTCGCTATCTCAATTGAGATCTTGGCTACGATGCCCATCACTGGCCAGGGATTGCGCTGTTTGAGTGTTGAGGGATTAGAACGGCTATTGTCAAAGCAACAACCTGAGACGACACAGCCAACCAGGTTGGTCCAGTGTGCTGTAATCCGAGACTAATGCAAGGCAAATATACATGCGTCAGTGAGCATTCTGTGGGCCGCTTGCAAGCAAGCCTATTTATTGATCCCTAGACCCAACACATGCTTTGCTCATCCTGCAAGGGACGGAACGGTTGTTCATTCAGGACAATGCGGACGTATTATGGTTGTCCCGCATTCGTTGTCGTGGGCCATGATATATTCACCGCTGGGCAAAGGTATGCCCAAGTCATTAGAGTCTTTCGTGGTTCCACGATGTAATAATTCTAATTACTTTTTGGTTCTTTCGGTAAAGTCACGTAGAAAGAAAATAAATTAAATAATAGAATACTACGTTTCGATTGCAACATGAGCAATCACATCAGGTACGAATGAATGAGAAAAAAAACCTAGCAAACTTGAAAATATAATGCAATACAACACAGAGAGTCGGCTAACGTAACAGTCAAAACCCCACCTGGTTGATTATATTTAGTCCAGCTCAGTGCTCCATCGCTGATTTTGATGTCCTCTTTGGCGACTTAATTCCTTTGGCTGCTATTCCATTCATCGTCTCGACCGTGGCTATCTTCAATTTTACTGATTAGTACTGCCAAAGCGTGCTTACTCTTTTTGTATGTATATAAGAAAAATTGGAAAGAGATACATTTATCGCAACCGTGTTAAATAAACATTGAATAGTGCACAGCAAAAGCATGAATGTAACTGCTCTTGGTTTATATATGTATGGTCTTCCCACATGGCTCAAAATGCTTAATTCTATTTAACAGGAGCACATATGCTGCTTTAAAAATGATTTAAGTCATACCACACGTCTTATGCAGACTCATTGTTTTGGGCTTGACAATAACCATTTTGGAAAAGGGCTTTGCGCACAGGTGCATAATCATTTTCTAGATAAACACTCTGTCACCGGTAATAAATAGTTGTCCGCGTTTGCCTGCAGGGTTTCGGAGCAGACGGACGGCTGCCTGCGCATTGAACTGCCCGTCGAGTCTGACAGTGGACTCTACACCTGCCTGGCTACCAACGGGGCCGGCACGGACACCCTGTCCTCCCTCGTTACCATCACTGGTAAGCTCGCGTTTCTCTTTCTCTCTTTCTCTCTCTCTCGCTCACTTGGCAACGTTGCACTTGCTGTGGGAAGTACATCAAAGCTCGAACACGTGAAAATTATGTAATTCAAGAAGAGATGTATGCACTGGCCATTTTAACGCGACTGTCAATGTCGGTGATTTCCTTTTGGCTGTGCAACATTGCTTCGCAGTGTGGGCATTCCATTAACCTCCCGGGTATTTGTAAAGCAAAAAAATATTAATTTCACGTGAGTACCACTTCGTGGCAAAGTTAACAGTGATTCTATGGATAGCTTGGACACCACCACAGCAATGCGGAATTTTCACCACTCACTGGTTTAAGCCCATGAGCAATAGATGAGTACTGCCTCATTTTCTGGTCATTCGAGCAGAAAATTACTTTGACTCTTGGCGAAATTCAATTATGCACTCATTATGAATACATGCATACTTTGTATATAATATTAATATGGATGTTATTTCTGGACAAGACTCAAGACATTTATTTTTCTTAATTACATTTTGCTTCGCTGATGAAATGAATAATAAAAGAAAAAATGTCGACGTGTAATTGTTCGGTTGTTGTTTCGACGGATGTTGTTTTAATCAACAGCAGACTCTCTGATTGAAACTACGAGGGAGGTCATCACCGATCTGAGTTCGAGGTTCGTTGAGGTCAACGTTGGAGGCATGGTCCGGGTCCGGGCTGGCACAAACGTCACTCTGGGCTGCCATATGGACAGTAAGAGCTCTCGGCCATAAATTGCTTGCTTACTTTACGAGCACACGAAAGAGTACTGAATGTTTGTTTGGCTGTGACGGATTTAGATTTGACTGTGACCGTGACTCTTTTTGTCAAGCCTAATAAAACGAAAGACTTGATTGAGTATGTGATTTTTATGAGCGTACATATATATATTTTAGATGCTTTCGAGAAA
This sequence comes from Lampetra planeri, assembly GCF_965212315.1. Classification (NCBI taxonomy): domain Eukaryota; kingdom Metazoa; phylum Chordata; class Hyperoartia; order Petromyzontiformes; family Petromyzontidae; genus Lampetra; species Lampetra planeri. The sequence continues at coordinate 21,986,088 of NC_136109.1, read as the reverse complement.
ATGTCATGTCGCGTTCATTCACTCGTTCGTGTTTCATATGCGAAAGGAGTACAATTCGGGTTCTGTTTTCAGTTGTGTAAGTTAATGCAAAAAAAAGGTCCCCGAGGAAGGTTTACGGTCAAGAGACATTCCCAACACTGCAATGAAATGGACACCTTTGACCATACTGGCATGCACAAGGGTCAGGGGTTGCCTCATAGGTGGTGCATTGTCCCAAAGCACATTTTAAAGACAAATTCGTTCCGACTTCTAAAGGTCAGTGCAGTAATCACAAACTATACACCACGTTTCTGTTTGTGTGTGTTGGTGGCCGTTTAAATGGAATCAACTGTAGCTTTTGTCCATTTTACTCTGTCGGGACGAAAAAAAGTACCCAATGCGTGTGGATTTTGCTCTCCCAGGTCATACGCGCGCAGTTACTGCGGGTGGCGTGGATGTCTGGACACCCCCCCACGAAAATTCTTAGATATGGATGGCTCGGAGACGTTCCCACAAACAGTCAAACAGAAATCGTCGTATTTTCAAGTCCACACTTTTTTTCTCCCTTCAGCGAGGTGACATACATGCAGATTATCCTGGCGATGGGACCGTTAAATATGCCGTAACTCACAAACAGAATCAGAATCTGAATATTTATTTATTCTGAAGGAATCCGATGAGCTATAAAGCTCTTTTTCACAGATGTCCAGTCGGGGCGGATAAGAACGTTACAACAACAAACAATACAAAAACACGATCGGAGTGCAAAGTACAAGAAAGGTAAACAAACACAAATAAAACTCAACCATCACCATCCTACCAGAAAAACAGTGGGCGCAGCGCTGAGTCAGTATCCAGCAATTATATATATGTAATATAAATACAGCTCAATAGTTCAGTTGGATGAAATATGTGAAGTAAAATATTTTATGCTATTTAAATTTTACCAGGTAAGGCCCACTGAGCTATACCACTTTTTCTCAGAAGCGACCTTGCCACAAATGATAGCTCATCAAAGTGGCTTATCACGTGGACATTTTACAGCAGTCAAATACTCGAAATGCATGTTGATTTTAATTGTGGAGAGAGAAAAACCCAGAGGACCCGGAGAAAAACCCACACGACCATGGGGAGAACACGCAAACTCCAAATATACAGCCATCAGGGTCGGGATCGAACCCACGACCTCCTGTATACCAGGCGGGGTAGTTAACATCTCGCCATCGCGCAGAGATCATCTGTAACGTGCAGCCGTGTTTGTCCTCTTCCACAGGGCCATCCACAGTCGATACTGCATGGACGAGAGGTGGGGGAGACTTGGAGAGATCATTGCCTTCGCTCGCCAATGGTTCGCTGATTCTTGTGAACGTCACCGCAGCAGATGAAGGCGTGTACACGTGCACGACCAGCAGTCCCTTTGGCTCCGTCTTGGAAAGCACGACCCTCATCGTTCTCGGTGTGTACCTCCGCGCCGGTCTTTTTTGTTGAAACACGGTGACCTCATTATAATATACAGTCTGTACTCCTACAACGCGTGTTTTCATAACGGGAATTTTATATAGCTCGATGAATGTATTAGGGAACACTTTTTTTACAACGCGCATGCGAATTGGATATAACGCGATTGAATGAACATAACTATGTCTCGCGAGTAGGAATAAGCGGTTGTACGGCTGGCCCGGCGTGGCATCACACAAGGAGGGATGCTGCTGGATGCTTCTAGATGCTACCCACGCGCCTCGGTCTTTGTTCAGCCAGCGTACGCATCTCACGTGTTATCGCGGACTGTGCTTTACCCTATATTGTATATCATTTATCATAACGCGATTTTTCCATAACGTGCTGTTCTTCAGGAATGCAACTACTGCATTAAAGGAAAACAAACTACATGTTTAATTTGTGTAATCAACTCCACACAGTGGGTGAGCCCATAATTAGATGTGTAAAGATGCATCGGTTTTGCCGATTGAAATCTATTCTTACGTTCAAAATAAAAGCATGAACCGATGCATCGAAGACTGGTCATTGAACCGAATGGATTGAACAAGTCGAGGCTGAACATATAAAAAACAGTCAGAACTAGACGGGTGTTGTTGTATCCGTTACAAGTGCCGATATAGTGCATAGAGTTTCATCTGAAATACACATTAATTCGGGGTGTAATGGTACGTCGATTTGTTAATTAATATTGATTCTTCAGCTCATGATACAGGCATTCAACGTATTCTTTTATTCGACTGTGTTTTGTATACTGGGTTCGAAATGACGCCTCAAACTACTTATGCCACTACCTTTCAAATGTATATTGTTTAACCAAGCGAGAACTCAAAAGACCAGGGTTGTCTCATTCGCAACGTCACATATAAAATAATCGATTCCTGAATCAAATCGCAACCCCCGCACTGTTGCGATGTTGCAGAGCCTCCAAGATTTCACCGCCACTCCGTGGAGGTGGCCGCCCTGCTTTCTGGGACAGCGGAACATGAGCACGCCGGGATGGTGTCACTCAGAGGAGACACCAGCCTCAATGTGCCCACTGGACACGACCTCATTGTTGGTGAGTGGACACTCTTTATTCAGTGGCAACTGGCGGTGGCTTTTCTTTCGGCGTCACGAAGGCTAGGCTGGGAGCTGGGTGGTGGAGAGAAAGAAGAATCCTTTTTCAGGGGCGGAATTATTTGCCCCCCTTTCGTTTAATTTTGGCATTTACTGGGAGTGGTTTAAATTGTCCAATGTGATGCCAGAATATCCATCTCGTTGGGGTCGTGAGACCGATAGCCCCATATTTCAAATCTGTTTTCATCGATTCAATTTGAATAAATTATATCTTAATCTATTTTATCTAAATTGATTTGAAATGAAAAAAACGTAAGAATATTCCTGAAACTGGCTACTTGTTTTAAGCTTTTAAATTAGTTTTTTTTACTGTTTAAAATTATGTTGTCATCCGGCCTGTAGGGCACCCAGGTAATGATTGTGCCATTTTCCACTTACACACAAATGTAGGCTGCTATTCAAGTAGTTAGACGCACATTGCAGAAGCTAGCCTTGTTTATGTAGAAGATAGACTTATTTTTTATCAGTAATAAGGTGGGTCGGCAAAACACATTGGCACCAAACTTTTTCTAAACAATTGCGTGAACTGACAAAAGGATTGTTGCAAATGGTAACCTTGTTGCATTCCAGCAAAATTGTAGGCAGTCAAACAGTTTCTAATCTCCTTGTCACTCAGCATCATCATGGAGCTTGTACCCCTCAAGGTGCAATGTAAGACTGCAAATAACCCCGACTCAGCCCCATATGCTCAGCTGTCCACATTCAAGCAGAAAAATAGTCGCTCCAAATGGAACCGAGGCAAAAGAGAAAAGATGAAATGCATTGCGTGACGAGAGGATCGCGTTTCAGAATCGATGCCCCACAGAGTACATCAGATTGTATCTCAACCCGGTACATTTTTGTTTTCCTAAGACTTCACATCCCACTTGTGCAATCTATCAAGCCGCCGGTCTGGCATGACCATGAGTAATGACCGGCATTTGAGCTCTGGATGGATCCCCAGTGGTACAGCTACCTCCGCGGTTGTTTGAATTTCTGCCGCGAGCAGCCCGGATTGAAGAACAGCCTCGTTTGTTTATTTGGTTTTGAACAAAGATGTCTAACGTAGGACAGGGAGGGAATATCCATTCCTTTTACCTCCACTTCTGGATGCTGATAAAATCAGAAATCAGAATAATTATTCATACTGGAGGAATCCGATGAGCTATGAAGCTCTTTTTCACAGATGACCAGTAGGGGCTGGTGAAAACGCTACAACAACAAACAATACAGAAACACGATAGGAGTCCACAGTAGAAGAAAGGTACAAAGTACGAGAGAATGCATTGTTTAAGCCCCTGAAATCATTGTAAAGATCGCACACAACACGTGTACCGTTATTTCTGAGTTCACTTCTCAATGGATAGTTATTTAATTCGTTTTGTGTGTGCACTTGTCAACTTTAAAATATGCTCGTACGTGTAGTCTACAAAATTTAAATGACGTGGGAAAAAAAGGAAAGCTAAAATAAAAAAAATGCACCCTTTTACTTGTTCAGCAGAATACTTAAGTTGATCATATTTAAGAATATATCATGCATAATAAAGTTGATGTCGAATTCTGGTATCCTTTTGCAAAAAAGAAAGCAGACTTTGTCTCAGTTGGCTCTCTCGCGTTGTTCTAAATAAAGGTCACGAGCAGCTGATTAGCATGTCCAGTTAACGGTGTACTATTTTGCAGAGGACGTGGATTTCCAGCTGGAACGACTGCTTTGTTGAATTTAATATGAAACAGAAAAATGAGGGCATGCAATTGGGACCCTTTGAAAGTTACTTATGTATATAAAAAAATAAAGTCCTTTCAGATTCAATTTCCATTGAAAGTAACCAGTTCCAGTTTTTCAGTGCACACTTATGAATCTATACAGTTTTATTATTATTTGGTCATGAGCCAGTGAGATTTTTATTATTGTAGAATTAATTATTATTACAATGCTTTATTTATGATACATTTCCTAAATGTTCCTGGTGAAATATTCATTATTTCCGATAGAAATATGGCATACCAGAACGTATAATTGAAATGCCCATGACATTGTGTTGCACCTACTTTCTACTCAGTTATACAACTTATTTCATTACTGCGCACTTTGCTGAACATTTAAAGAAAACATATTTACGCAATCATTTTCTATTTTATAAGATGTTGATCTTAACCTTCCATTTTAAAGACTTTGCAGTGTCTCACTCTTTCCACAAAATCCTAAATATATTTAGATGTTTTTTTTTTGTTTCTTTGAGAAGCAAAGCACATGCATTTAATATCGCCAAATAATCACATTCATATTTATATATTTTTTAAACTATATAAAATGTACATTTCCATAAATGTTGTATCCATTGCATTATACAATTGGCTTCCCATCTCTTAAAAGTGTTTCATTGGCTGAGCCAACTGCAGAAATAGGTCACAATGCAAACATTTTATATGAGTGGCCAAGAGATTCCATAAAAATACTTCGTTTTTTCTTGGTAGTGTGTAATTTCCCCGGAGGGAGTCTTAAAGCACGAACATTTTTAATCTCACAGAGATGTAAAATGTTAGCTTGTTAAGACTCAGCTATACAGGGATACTTGAACATTTATTTTACTGCATAGAATTTTTATCACCTACCCAAGCCTAATGAATGATGAATGTTCGCTGGTGAGTGTTTTCCTTGCTAATAAATAAGAATGCGTCACTCGTTTGGAATAAAAATATGCCAGGATGTGTTTTATTTTTTGGAGTGGATTCATGTCAAACAGTATTAAACAATGTTACGTTAAATGTGAATTTTGAATCAACTTATACATAAAGTGCTCATTATTTATCCAGACAGGCCTCACGTAGTTTTCAAGACTTTTGTTTGTAGGGAGGATCATACTTGGAATGTTGGACTAATTCCGAAGAATGTAATGCAAGGATGATTTGGCTAAGGTTTACATATGCAATGCTATGCTGTGAAGAATGGCCGTTACCTGAAAAGTCACAGGTTATATATATTTTTTCTTCGAAGGCAGCGTATGTTGACAATTGTTTTGAAAAAAATTTTGCTTTCAGAATTATTTTGCTGAGACTGGTTTGAGTGGACAACATTGTCCTGGAATCGTTTTGCTATGCACTTCTATCACTAACACAACCAGGAAGTTAAACTAAGTGTCTCATTTCCATGTTGACCCTGTGACATCAATACTGGTGCCAGGGTCAGCCGAGCTAAGAAAAAATACCGCGATCCAGTTCAAAAGGTAGCATACGGCTGTGGCACTGTGGATAATAATAATAACATTTGTTTTATGAAGCACCTTTTACATTGAAATAGCGCTGTATGTAAAACAAATAAAACCTACACTCACAAGCATAGATGACATCGAAGTAAAATAGAAAACTAATAAAAAACAATATCAAGGACAACCACACCTGGAAGCCAATAAAATTAAGAACAAACTATAATTTAAGCAAATAATAATGACACAGTAATACAATCAGACAAGAGGAAAAGCCAAGACATCAAATTGGTTTTAAAAACTTAAGTTACAGGGAAAGCCTGTACAAATAGGTGAATTTTAAGACGTGATTTAAAAAGTGAAATAGACTCAGAATCCCGAATGGACCATGGAAGGGATTTCCACAGTCATGGATCGTGGCTGAGGAAGGCTCCATCTCCCATAGAACAATACAGTCTTGTCTTTGTAATGATATTGTGTGACTGGGATCATAACACAGAGGGTTTCGCAGTAAATATTCATGAAACACAATTGGCGTTTTGGGTGAGGCCATGTAATGATGACGTAATTACGTGCCCTAACCCAGCGGTCAATAATGCATTGTGATTGGGATCAGTCTGGCCAGATTTAGGATCACAGGCTCTTCAGCCGAGTCTTGTTCCAGTACAATACCCACACAGTTTCCCCACTGGTCATGGAAACGAGGCATCGGATTATTGTGTTTTTTCAGAGACAGAATTGAGTTCCACAGCCACGCTGTGCATGGAAAGACAGGATGAGAAATATTCCATCCTGCAGTCAGGCAGTTGGGTGCAGTACAGAAGCTGCCGTGGTTTAACGGTTAACTCACTGGACTTGCAATACAGAGGCCACTGGTTCAGTTCGTTCTCATGGCGTGGCAGTTGAAACAACAGGGCAAGTTTTATTTTCTTTCCCAGCAGTCTAAATTGGTCCACTGCAGACAGTTCATCAGCAATTGTTGCTTGAAGCGTGTAAAATGTAACGACTGCAACCCCTGGCCAGCGTTGAAGCGTTATATTTGGGAAGCATTACCGCCAGCAGTGGCATGAGCAAGTAAATTTCAGGGCCGCATGTTTAGCTTTTTTTTTACCTTTTACAAATGAGACGAGTATGTTGAACTTCTATTGCACCGCCCCTTGCCAACCGTGCCTAACCGTAGATGCGATTGCTGCATTTCGCCTTTCTCACCTTCACTTGTGGTCTGTCTGTTGTTGTTTTTCTTTTTTTTCTTCCTCAGGCTGTCCGGTTGCAGGCAACACCAAGCCCAATATGACGTGGTACCTGGGCAGCCAGCCTGTGCAGAGCTTGCCTGGGTTGTCGTACCAGCTCCTGGCCGGGGAGCAGGTGCTGCGCTTACGGGGTGTTGTTGGGCCCTGGGATGGCCCCGTGCGCTGTGTGGCCCAGAACGAGGCTGGCACCTTGACCGCCACACTGCACATCGCTGTTGGTGGTGAGCATCAATGTGGGGAGGCTCTTACATTTCACAGCTGGAACAAAGCACGTACATCATCATCATCGTTAACTAGGGGAATTATAACATGTGTATAGTATATGCAACTGTGAAATTCCTTTTGCTGTTTATTATACTGTACAAATATATGTGTGTGTTGGTATTTAATCGAATATATCAGTATTATACACCAAGAACAATATTTTTGCAAAGCAATTGTTTATCTTCACCATCTCATTAAAGTCCCACAGTGCCTGACTCATTATCTTTGGCTGCTGTAATCCTTTCAAGGATACTGCCGTTGGGTCTTATTACAGAGAGACATTTTCTCTGTATTTTAACAGTGTTCTTTGGCATTGTTAAAATTAAGGCCAAAAGTGCATTAGTTATCATTTACAGTATTTACTTATCCTATGGTTCATATAAACAACATTATTGCTGGCTTATACATGTTGGGCTCAGATCCCAAACTTCTTTGCCGCACTGAAGGGAACAGTTAACAAGCTCCTTTGACACTAAGGGGTTAGATTAAGAATAATTACTTTCAATATCAGCGGCATATCTGGGTTCACTCCCAGAATTGAGCTGGACGCCGGGGGAGCCGTCCCCTTGTTCGGCAAGCTGTGGAAACACTGGCGTGCAGTCCTGGCGTCTGCGCTGCGTCCGAGACGACCTGGAGGAAGTGGACCCCTCTCTCTGCCAAGGCCTCCCAAAGCCGTCATTAGCTGCACCGCAGCAGTGCAACCGGAGAGACTGCCCACCAAGGTGAGCCAATCACATCGACAGGAATGCTCTGGGGGCCGGGACATGGACGGTCGATGTTCGGTCGCCGCGTCGATGCCGTTCGTCGCGACTTCTCGCCTGGCAGAGTGGGCCATTTCGATTTAAAGCTTTCGTGACTGCAGGGATTCATCTTCTTGGTTCTTTCGTTAAAGTCACGTAGAAGGGAAATGATATAATAACCTGAGGACGGCTGCTTGTGTTGTGGCCGAAACGTCGTGAGAATTATTTTATTATGTTTTATTATTTTATTATTTCCCTTCTACGTGACTTTACCGAAAGAACCAAGAAGATGAGAGTGGGCCGTGCGAAGGCTGCCATCTTCCACTCCAAGTGGCTGGGTGGCTCACTAGTCAGGGACGCTAAACTAGAAGAGCTCAGGACCTGGGTTCGAGTCCAAGTTACGGCCGCCTGTTGATTGAACGGGGTTCACAGTTGTGGTGAGTAGATGGTATAAGCCCGGTCATAAACAAATAGATCACAGACAAATGATTGTGTTCAATCAATTTGTGTTTTCACTTGATTTGGCATAAATTGTTAGCTTTGGCAATGAAAAGAAATAAAATGCATTTTTACTGTATTATTTTATAATGTCTGTCTTTGTAGCAGGGTGCGTTGGAAAGTGCCGCCCCTCCCCTAGTGTGGCTAACAAGTCACGTGAGGGTGTCTCAGGGGTAGTTCTGCGATGTCACCTTCCGCAAGCCGTCTTTAACATTGGGTGGTGCACTGCTCCACAAGAGCTGAGTGGACGTGGCATTATCGCATGACCAGTTGCTGATGGTCAAATTGGAATAAAGTTTGGGGATAGAAACAATATTGATGTCGTTTTGCAAAACCACCCTGTTATGTGATACTATCGTCACCATTTGTGTTTGTATTTGCACCTCATGTAGCCCTGCATGGCAAGTGACACGTGTACAATGTGAAATTCTGAATCACAATGCAAAACAGCGATGCCAGTGTTGTGGAATCAGCTATTCTGCTTGCAATGAAGAAATGCCACCCTGCAAACTATACGCTGATTGTATTGTGTTTATCGGTTCGCTAATGTTTCCTGTTGATGGTAGTTGTGAGTGTTTTCAGGCTGCATCTTGCTTCACTGTATAATACAGGGTGTTTGAAAAAGATGGACACAATTTCAAAGCAGTATATTTCACGATGACAACATGTTACAATGACACAAAAAGTCACAAACGGTTTAATGAGTTATCAAGTTTTACAAACTATTTTATAAATGCTCTATGTGTCCCCCACCTGCTGTATGAACAACATCGAGACGATAGTTGAATTAGTCCCAAACGCCTCTCAAAGTTTCTTCTTCCACTGAAGTCACCGCTGCCATGATTCTGTTTTTGAGGTCATCCAGATTAGTCGCTAATGGCGGCACAAAAACACCACGGGTCTTTGACGTATTCCCACAAGAAAAAGTCGCAGGGTGTGATGTCTGGGGATCTTGGGGGCCAAGAGTGTAGTGCCAAGTCTTGGGCTCCCGTGCTACCTATCCAACGTTGAGACAGTGAGTCTTGCGAATGACTGAGGCTAGGGGCTGTTTGTGCACTGGGAGAGGCATCGAGCGGTAATCATTTGAAACTCGATGCCCCGCCCTCTCTATGCCCCGCCCTCTCTATGCCCCGCCCTCTCTATGCCCCGCCCTCTCTATGCCCCGCCCTCTCTATGCCCCGCCCTCTCTATGCCCCGCCCTCTCAAGTGGTAAGTGTTTCATTCATGGGCGGTTCGTGGTTGCAGAGATATAGCGATTTCAAATCGGGTCCATCTCTTAAAAACATCCTGTATATATTCTACCATTATACATTCTCGTTCCAGAGTTGACTTATGACTAAAATAATTCTACTCATGTCAGCACAAGGGTATTTAATCCACAGAGAACCTGCAAACTGCTCTCTTTATTAAATGCTTTATTATGGAATTCTACAAAAAGTTAAACTTAGTTCCCTCTGTGGCATGCATCAGTCTACTCTAATGCGTGATTCTGTGAAGTAACCCTCTTCATCCTTTACGTTTCCCTTATTTGTACAGCATTTTGCGTTGGCATTTAGATGCTTCACAATCCAATTGTATTCTGTCGCAATAAGGTAAATTTGATCGACATGTGTTCACATGTGTGTGGATGCTGCCATGGCGTAATGGTTAGCACACTGCACTTGCACATGCAGAGGTTTACCAGTTGGATTTGATCTCCCGGTGCGGCAGTTGAAAAGAATGTGGAAAGGTTCCTAAAGTCCGCCATCCTCTCGACCACCCCCTCATTTCCCACCCCTGTCCACCAGGAAGTTTAAATGGGCGTACCACAGCGAGTTGTACGGCAGGTCACGCGTGGTGGGGTAAGGTGTCGGTACTCCCATCTGCTCAAAGATATCTGAGGAGCGTGGAAGAGGAGGCCAAAATAACCCTCCAGAGAAGCTTTCGAGAGCTTCCTCTCATGTAGGCCCAGCAATGGTACGAAGAAGCGATGACAGGGTCTATATAACTCTCCAGATAGGTGTTTGAACGAATGGCTTTCGGGGTGGCGATATGTTATCTCTCTCGCATGGTACGAGGAAGGTTATGGGTTGGATCCAGAACCCAGCGCCTAACGCCTGTGAATTTGGAGTTTGCGTTTATTTCCGCTCGTGGTGGTTGCGTGGATTTTTCTCCAGGTTCCTCCAGTATTGGCCCTCCTCCGCATATATGAACCATGCCTTTCGATTTATTCGGCTACGAGAAAATTCCCACGTATTATGACACAAGCCGCTTCGATGAGCTATCATATCAGAGTCAGAATCTTTATTTAGACTGTAGGAATCCGACGAGCTATGAAGCTCTTTTTCACACATCTCCAAGAGGCCGGGATGGGGGGGGGGGGGAGTCAGCAAAGCTACAACAACAAATTAACGTGTGGCCAGGCACACCTCTGAGAAAAGAACACGCAGCTCAATGGGCATTCCCATGTTATAAAAACTAAATGCGAATGAATTTGTGTTCCTTTCCAGCTGGAGCGTTGAGGAATGGGGCGCTTGCTCACGCTCGTGCGGAGGAGGGATGCGCCTGCGTCGCGCCACCTGCCAGATGTTGTCCTCGGACGGAGAGGTGACCCCACTGCCCGTGGAGCTGTGCGAACACGACGCCGGCCCGCGACCCACCGAGGAGGAGGCGTGCGCCACGCACGACTGCCCTCACTGGGTGGCACTCGACTGGGGGCAGGTACTGGCTGCACCACGATGCACCGCGGACAAATCCGGGAATGGTGAGAAGCAACCGGTCGCGTAAACAGGGCGATAACACATTCCCGCAGCGGGAGCTGGTAGGAACGTTGGGTTGCTCGGTCAATGGCCAGGGTCAATGGCGGCGTGGTGTATTCCGCAAATATGGCCGATTGTGAGGGCGGGCACAAGCCGGCGTGAGTAGGTTAAACGTTGAGTTTTATAAGGGCACCACGGGGTGACCAGCCCCTCCCCACCCAGCCCCACCCCTCCCTCCCCACCCAGCCCCTCCCCACCCTCCCCACCCAGCCCCTCCCCACCCAGCCCCTCCCCACCCACCCTCCCCACCCAGCCCCTTCCCACTCTCCCCTCCCCACCCAGCCCCACCCTCCCCACCCAGCCCCTCCCCACCCTCCCCACCCAGCCCCTCCCTCCCCACCCAGCCACTCCCTGCACGATGGACGGATGGACACAATAATCCCCTGTGGGCTGGTGTAACCAGAGATTCCTACCAGTAAAACGGTGTACAATTGTCCATCTCTGTGTCGCCGTTGCCTGTCGGTCGGGGACGTTTGCTCAAATGTTTTATCGTGGTGATTCAAGACAAGACGACCACAATGCATTTCTGCAGGAAATGATGATGCTTTTTTTGCATAATGCACAAAGGCTGAGTGCTTTTTACACTTGTTTTTGTTTTTTGATTTAAAGCTTTATTTGTTTGAAATACACCGTGGCATAGGTGTGAATAATAGAGCTGTTGACAATGATCACAGAGAAATGTCTCTTATCTTACCTATAATGGTAAAGGTGCATCCCTGCAATTGCCTATTCATGCCTCTGCTGGCAGAAAAGCCTCCATCAGAGAGCGCTCTAGACAGCCCCTTTAGAGGGTATTTGGCGTACTCTTTCATCGTGGATGAGTAGGCGAAATAAATTCATTTCAAATTAAAATAACTATAATCACACAATGAGCGAAAATAAAATTCACAGCCCTTTGTCAAGTCACTGCTGGATGTAGCCTCCCCACGCCATGTCGGGTCATGGATATTCGTTTGACCATACTTCACCACACTCGTCAGCGCAGATTAGTTGAAGAGGGGCCCAGGATAAGCTCAGATATCACTCACCACGAATGTTAACCATTGTCGGGAATCTAACTCAGGTTACCGGATTCGTCGTATAGTGTGGTAACAACTGTTATACACCGATCCACTATCTGTGAATATACGCGATATATATAGGAGTGTGATACGCGAGTTTAACCGTTCATGTAGCAAGTGCCTTTTAGTGGCATCGCGTTGTACAATTCTGTCCAGAAATATTCCAACTTCCCTTTTCACCCTGCCACGGGGAAGGACCGGTGTCCAAAAACAATTAGACCCCCATGTATATTTGCCGTTCTGAGGCAATGCCGATGACAGACGGTGGCATTGAGCTGTGTGTTTGGTCTCTGCTCAAGTCTCAAAAGCTTCCGAAGAGTGACTCTGGTGGCCCGACTGCGTTGGTTTCTCGACAGTGCACCGGGCGCTGCGTGGGATGGATGACGGGGACCAAGCATCGCCGGGTCTCTTGCCGCACTACGAACGGGACCCTCGTGCCTGACAGTGCCTGTGACAAATCCTCCAGGTAAAGCCTCCCTTGCCACTAATGCTCAGGCCAACTCACTTGCTACTTTTCATAAGCAGGGCGGCTAAAGCGAGGGGGGAATATTGGGGGATCTAGCTGTGTGTGTGTATACGTATGTTGAACTTCTCTCGCACCGTACGTAGACAAGCGTGCTAATCAGAGGTGCGGGGGGGGGAAGGACAACAAACTAAACACAATAAGTAATATTAAAAACAAACTTTTTAAAAAACACGCTTTTATGAAATGTACTAGTAATGCCAGAACTCCACGACTCCAGGAAGTGGCCCCGAAGCTTGCCATAAGGTAAGGGGCCGTGGTGATTTACAGCCAACGTCAGTTGAGCGTGGCCAATTAGACCCAAGCCGAAATATAACATATAAAAAAGAATGTTTAAAAATATTTATTTTTTATGATAGAATATAGTATTGTCATCAGTATGACATAAGTATACCAAGTTTGCAATCGAAACCACATTGGGAATTGGGTTAAAATTGAGTTACAAGATTTGAGGATACAACAACGAAAACAACAACCACAAGAGACAGAGTGAGTTAATTAAAAGCGTGTAAAAAGTGCCCCTTCATGGAACGCGTTAGATTGAATGCAGAGGGAATGGATTTGCACAACGTGTTATTACACTGGTACACGGAAGGTCGCCGATCAAGTTTTGTTCACTGAGAAGGCTGCACCACATTTCCACACGATGCCATCTCAGCACCCCACCCCCCCCATGCCTCTTGCCGATGATTTCCCCTGTTTTGAATATCTGCTTTATGACATAATCATCATTGTCATCATGGCAGTGTTGTCGTTGGGTATGACACTCAAATACTTTCTCGCACAATTGTCTCATTCAGCATCCGAGAAATGTATCCTGAGCTCACAATGCTGAGCTGCATTGATTGAACTTAACTGCATCGTTTTTTTGTGCTCTATAGCTCTCTGATGTGTTTTCGGTTTGCCAAACAGCACACGGCGCAACCCAAACGCACACAGGAGAGCTGTGGTAATATGAATCCACTGGCACGTTTATTCATTTATTTTAAAACATCGCCCACTATTATGAGTTTCCACTAGGTACACGTTGCAGGAAAATTGCCATTTTTAGATAGAGACATTTATGCACGTGTGCCGCTTACCCTGGCTGGCTGCACAAGGGGCGGAGAGGTGGAGGTGGAGGGGGGGGATGCGTAACTGCCGTTAAATCGAGATCCCTTCTGGTTGTTGCAACGTTTTGAGAAACTCGAGGAGTTTCACGTTGGCGCTCGGGCATGTGGCGCGTGTGTGCGTGCGTGTGCACGCGCGTGTGTGTGTGCGCGTGTGTGTGCGTGTGTGTGTGCGTGTGTGTGCGCGTGTGTGTGCGCGCGTGTGTGTGCGTGTGCATGCGTGTGCGCGTGTGTGTGCATGCGTGTGCGCGTGTGTGTGTATGCGCGTGCGCGCGTGTGTGTGTGCGCGTGTGGGGAGCGATAGTGTAGCGGTTAGCGCGCTGCGCTATGAACCCGGCGACACGGGTTCGATTCCCGCTCACTGCCAACATCAGTGACAATTATCTGAACCGGTCCCGGGCCTCCCCTAGGTCGACTCAGCCTCAAATGAGTACCTGGTGCGTTGTGTAAACATTGCCACTAGGGAGACAAAGGCGGCTGGGCGTGGTGCTGGCCACCCACCCCCTCGTGTACCGTCCCGGCCTTCACAGGTGCTCGCTAACAGCACTTGCCCCCACAGTCTGTTAAGGCTATACGGGGGATCTTTGTCTTTGTGTGCGCGCGCGTGCGTGCGCGTGTCCAGGCCGGCACTGAGCCAGAATTGCAGCGCGGAGGCGTGCGCGGGCGAGTGGCTCCCGGGCCGTTGGAGCGAGTGCACGTCCACGTGCGGCAGCCACGGCTTCCAGTCGCGCCGCCTGGAGTGCGCCGGAGCCACGGCCGATGCCGGCGGCGGTGGCGGCGGCGAGCATTCGTGCGCTTGGCAGCCCAAGCCCATCACTTGGCAGCGCTGCAACATCATCCCTTGCGAGAAAGGTGCAAGGGCGGCAGAGCCGGCAGCTCGGCTTTATAGCCGCGCTGCTGTGTTGTTGTTATCACACCAGTAAAAAGCTTGGATTGTTTGTTTTTGCATTGCACGTATTGATTGTGTGTATGTGTACTGCGGCGACCCTTTTGTGGGTCGTAAACTATTAAACGCAAAACTGTTCCCGGCACCCACATCTAAAATCACGCTCTCATATGTCACTACGTAGTGATTCTGGCGTGTGCCCATCTTTTTGTGTTTGTGTGTGTGTTGAGCGGTACTTCACGTGGCCTCAATGTGCACATAGCCTGGCACAAGCGTCGTGTTGACGTCACCGCCACTTAGTGGCGAATGGCGGTTGTTGTTGAGCGGTGGTGCCACGGACAACATCAGTGGCAAATATTGAAACTGGTTCTGAGCTGAGTAAACCCATAGGCTGAGTAAACCCCTCGGTAAACCCCTAGGTTTACTCAGCCTGGTGTGGCGTGCAAATATCAGCATTGCGGAGGCAAAGGCAGCCGAGCGGTGGTGCTGGTGGCCACACCACCCTCATCGTGCACCACGCCAGCCTTCATAGGCGCTCGCTAACAGCTCTTGCCCCAAAAGTTTGTATAGGCCACAGGAAGAATCCAAGTGTGGGGTGCATGGAAGCTGACACCTGTGCCTTTGTTGTGTATTTCTCCTCCATTTTTCAGGTGAATGTAAAGACACAACCAGGTACTGTCACCTGGTGAAACGGCTGAAACTTTGCCAGCTGATGATGTACAAGCTGCGCTGCTGTGAGTCCTGCAAAGATTTGTAAAGAGAAAAGACAAAAAAACACGGAGAAGGGAAAAAAAGTCTCTGCCTGTAAATGGGTTGAAACGCAGGGGAGGAAAAAGGAATTGCGGTCATAAGACGATAAAACATGAAAGGACACATGTGGATTCTTTTCGAAGAGGAATGGCACCTTTGGCAATTCTTATTATTCCAAACAGACGTCTGTGTGGAGAGAATCGAATTGTTTTTAAAAGGAACAAAATAAAAAGCAAACGTGGATGGTAACGCCTACCGTAGGTTTTCTCAATGTTGTGAACCAGATCGTGATTTTCGGAGACACAACTTTTTCGGGGATGCAAGTTGTTTTTCCCCCTTCTGTACGTTATTCACTGCGGCAACAGGACGAAGTAACTTTTTTTCCTGGAAACAATCAAGACGGTTGCTGATATCAGAATCATTGCTGTAAATAGCTGAAGCTTATATTTCAAGAACATTTAATTTTAATCCAGGAAATGTGATAGGAGAAAAAAAAATCGTTCACGGACCCTCATGCCATGAAATAAAACTGAAAGAGAAGATTAGCAAAATCAATTTTTATATTTTTGTCAACACGCCGTTTTAAACTAACATGACATTTCTTCTCAAAGTGTTTTTTTCCACGTGTATTTTAAAGATGGATATTTCTCGTGAAATGAACTAAATTATGTGTTTTTTTGTATCACCTGATATTCCTACAAAAATTGACAAGTTAGGAGCAATTACTAACAACACACAATACAGTATTTACTGAAACTGAACTTAAAAAAGAAATACGTTGTATTATGTTACACGGTGGTAATGTTCACATTTATTTTAAAGTGAAAGCAGTATTATAAAAAATAAATATATAAAATAATATTAAATAACAACAATTCAAACGCTAAGACGAAATACGGAAAGACTGCAAAAATGTTGCATTCATCTCCTGCCTTTTTTTTACATCGGCTAATTATGCTTTGTCCGTGATGTTTAATCTATTTGTAATTTTAATACAAGGTAGTTTAAAGTAAACATTTGTAAATAATTTATGAACTACATTTGTTTTTTTTTATTAAAGTGCAATAAATATGGTTGTATAATATGTTACGGTAAATAAATGTGTGGTTTTTATTTGTCATTGGGTTTTACAGCGCTTGCTACCAAAGCTAATCTGCTTAGAGAGAACACTTAGGGCTTACTGTGCTACACAAACACTTTTTTGTTAAATCGTACATTTTAAACTTGCATATATTTTTTATTGTATTGTAACGTGTTGCATGCATGGTCTGTCAAAAGATGTACCCTGTCAAATTTGATTTTGAGAAATAATAAGTTACGAGAACATGTGAAATGAACTGTTTCTTAACGATACGAACTATTTTAATGATAGCCTGAATTAATTGAAAGTTTTATGCAACTAACAGTCAATTGAAATTTATCACGTTGTTGGGTAGTTTTATTAGAATGAATAATTTAACAACTTTCCATATTTATATATACACTATTTCCCGTTCTCTTCAATATGATCCGTCCTGTGCGCAATTGCGTTTGTGTGTTTTCATTATCGCAGTTAATCACATACTTAATGTCTGGAAGTGTATCAAAATATGTGAAAAGTACATTAATAAATCTAGAGCATTATAGATTACCTCTTGTATTGATCAATGTTCTAACAATTGCTTTTGTTTTTCATGGTAAAAGGCAAATTGGCTATGGTATACGTGCGATATATTTGCCAGTGCAATTAATGCATGAAAAAAAGTGATTTCCCGCTCAATTGACCATTGAGGCAGTGCTCATGTCCTGTTTATAGCCCTGAGCTAGTGGTGTAAATTCCACATTCCTATGATGGGGGTAGTCTATGAGCAGGACAACCACTCTTGACTTCCCCACAAAGTTATACTTGTTTTAATGACCCCTGAGAGATGATGGGCTGAGTTCACCCCCAACCAGGATTTGAATTCATAACATTGTGATTGTGTGCTTCCCGCTCCAGCACTGAGCTCAACTGTATGGTGTTTTAGGAGGAATGTGCTCACGGGAATAAAAAAAACTCAACACATTTTTCAATAACACAGCCTTAAAGGGAAATACTATATATTGTATATAAAATAGGTGACGTTTTAGGCAATGGTGCTTCATCTTATTTATGCCCGATGAAGATTGGATGTTGCCCAAAAACATTGTTATATTTTTCCTTTTAAAGCACTGTTATTGAGAAATGTATTGAGTTGTTTGTGCTTATGCACCACAGCCAACGCTATCACCAATGAATGGTGTTTCACAGGAATGGATTGGTGTTAAAGATGCTGAAATGCTGCAGTGGTTAGCACCCTGGTCGTGCAATCCAGACGTGGATCTTCCGGCGTGGCAATTGCTCCCTCCTTTGTCCACCCAGCAGTATAAATTAGTACACCACGAGTAGCTGATCGGCAGGTCCACGTATAGTGGGGTAATATACGTACATTTAATTTTTTTCGCACCGTATGTATCCGACCGTGCTAATCAGAGGGGTGGGAGGACAGCAAACAAAATAGAGTTCAAAAGATTTGAGTTTTCAATCTAGATTTAGAAGTGCACAGCTCCAGTGGCTTCCTAATATTGGAAGGAAGAGCGTTCCAGACGGCCGCAGAAGCGCACTTGAAAGCGTGTGATGCGGTGGCAGTCTTTGTTCGATGGCTAGCCAAAAGCCGCTGCGAGGATGACCGGAGTTTTCATGATGGTTTATGCACCTTGACGAGATCAGCAAAGTATTGTGTGTCATATGAGTGCGTTAAAAAATGTGTGGGTACTACCAGCTCTTCCAAGATGTCTGGTCAGCATGGAAGAGTAGGCCAAATACCCTCTAGTGAAGGCTCTTTAGCTTCCAGTAGGGTCAGAAAGAAATTGCACATTTGGTGACCATGCAAAGTTGTTTGAAATTCTTAGGTTTTTTAGGTAAAGTAACGTAGGTAAAAAATTAAAATTAATAAAAGTAAAATAAAATAAAAATCACGACGTTTCGGAGGCAACACAAGCTTCCGTCTTCAGGTGGAACCGTCACAGCCACGACAGCTGTATCACGTAAATGAGAGATTACAAGAGCTACCACTCCGTATATATAATGGTTGATGAGGGGAAGGGCCAAGTACGGCACACAACCATTATATATACGGAGTGGTAGCTCTTGTAATCTCTCATTTACGTGATACAGCTGTCGTGGCTGTGACGGTTCCACCTGAAGACGGAAGCTTGTGTTGCCTCCGAAACGTCGTGATTTTTATTTTATTTTACTTTTATTAATTTGAATTTTTTTACCTACGTGACTTTACCGAAAAAACCTAATAATATGAATCATTGCAGTCACGAAAGCTTCAAATCTAGAATTGTTTGAACTTAGTGTGGAAAGGATGGCCATAACTGTAGGAATGTGGAATATTCGTCTGCGGCTCAGGGACGAACAATTGAGATGAAAACTCCCCACCGCAGTCTGGAACATGGGGACAGTGACTGACTCTGTGTAAAAGATAATGAATGCGGTATCATTGTTTGCCCTCTGGAATGAGACACAACACTGTAGTGTGACGTGTATTATGGTCGGCCTTTCTCTGGAACAATGTGATTAAGCTGATTTAGAAGTGCACAGTTCCAAATATAAATGTTGTGGCTTGGCTCTCCAACACACCGGTGTGCTGTACTAGTGACGAATTGGCCACGTTCTGTTTACGTGACAACCCTTACCAGTTGGCTGTGTCGGGTGGTGGCGGGTTTTAACGACGCATTTATATATTTGCGCGATCTAACCCAAAGACCTCTATTATGGATGATATTGGTCGCCTCCGTGTTAAACCGCTACGAGGTCGTTTGCAAAGTCGTTACCAGAAACATTTACAATCCCACTGAAGCGACCGCATCGTTTAAATTCTCATCATTTGCGACAGTATTTAACCTTGTGGTCCTTTCTGGAAGCTTTTGACAGCACTGCTGTAACGGACTTTTGTTGACGTTTTCAACAAGAGGGGTGAATAGATGGCTTCGCGTGGGGAGAGCTGCCGTGTTTTCACAGCTGGCGAGCCAGCAATCTGACATGGCTGCCCCCTTTTTTGCGTTATGACAGCGAGCCACTTTCTCTGCCCCTAAAAATGCGACACGCAAGTTTAGCTCCTTGCAAAAAAAAAAGACAGCTCAACCCTGGCTAATTTACGTAGTGCTGTGCTGAATTATTTATCTCGTGTTTCAGTCGCCAATTATGTTTAAACAGTTGCTTGCTTTTTACGCGATTCTGCCAAAAGGCCAAGATGTTTAATGCAAAACGCAAACATATAATCTTTCGTTAACTACAAGCCAAGCACAACTGCTTCGAATTCTAAAAAATGAGGGTAAATAATTGGATTTAAGTACCAGAAAAATTGCCTAATTACTGTATTGCTTATTCGCTCGGGGCTAACGGTGGCTGCAGCACAGTGGCTGCATCATGTCCAAAAAAAATCTTCTTCAAATATTTTTTCTTACGTGTAGTCAATGAAATCATAATATATCACACAAAACTCAAGCATTGTACTTTTTTTTTATCTCGGGAACAGAAAACCCCCACCGATATTTCACTTTGACAACATTCACTATTATTCACCGACCGAAGGGCTCATTCCACGGATGAATCTCCCAACGAACTTTCATGGAGGAGTCAACCCTTTCAAATCATCGGCCCAAAGTACAACAATCCACTTTCCCCCCTCCAAGATTTCTGAGAACAGACATTTCCTGGCCACGTGTCAACAACTTCATCTCTTGGCCAGAACAGAAAGATCAGAAGGTAAGTGAGTTTGACTCTATTTAACCACGCTCTGTCAAATCAAATTGGCTGTATTAGGTAAGTATCAATTTCTAATTGCAATGTCCACATGATTCCCCCCCTGTTACCATTTTGTCAAACTCATAACCTCCTTGAAAGTACAGGGTACACACGATTTGATATTTTCTTTTCAACTCCCATGGCAAAGCATTGCAAGTTATAATTATCTGTGCTATATCCCGTTATTCATTAAAAGCATTGTTGCTATGATCCCAGTAGCTTGCACGTGATGATCAGGTACACTTTACTCACAAGTTCATTCCACTGCTGGATGGAGGCCTCCCCATGCCACCACCACCTCTCATGATCCTGGATATTTGGTCTCGTTCGTACGCTTGATGTTGATGGAGAGCAACACCTATGATTTTACATCGAGGTGGTTGAACCAGATAATTGCGTCAAGAGTGGATCACTGCGATGCCTTTTTCGTGTTTTGTGACTCGGGCATTGAAGTCGTTATTTGTCCCACGAACTGTTCTGGGTGACCACAGTCAGCGCACTCCCGGAGAATGTTTTTATTTTCCATTTGTGGAACAATCGCTTGGAGGAAAATAATGTACACGCATTTATGTGAACTATGTTCAAGGCTTTGCACTGCACCAAGCATCGCGTTGAGAGTGAAGTGCCGATGACAGGGCAGGATCACGCACTGTTGCAGGTGTGGCAAAAGTCACGTAAGCACGTACACAGGACAGCAAATAACGTGCGCTAAGTATGCTTTCACCCCAACACATGATAAACTTCCCTCTTATAGCTAAACATAGTATTTTATTACTGTAAAGCATGCTGCTGGTGCATTTTGTGATATCTGCATCCATGGCTTTTGCTCTTATAGATTGTAGTTATTTCTTTAATTGGTTTGGTAGGATGCTGTGGTGGTGGTGGTGATGTTAGCGGTCAGCACACGACTTGCCATCCAGAGGTTCGTCGGTTCATTGTCCCGACGTGCAAGTTTCTCAAGTCCCCTCTGCCTCTGTCCACCCAGCAGTATAAATGGGTGCACCACGGTTAGTCGATCGGCATGAAGCGTGTGGTGGGTTCAAGTGTGGGTAATCCCACCTCTTCCAAGAGGTCTGGCCAGCGTGGCAGATTATTCCAAATGCCCTCCAGGGGGACTCTCCTCGAGCTCCCACGAGTAGAAGCCCTTCTGCCAGCAGTGGCACGAGCAGAAACTGCAGCACTGCACCTTTACCATATTCAACTTTTAAGTAAGTTGCTGACAGGTCCAGCCACATAGTCGGTTGGTGCAGCACTTGCCGCTGGGGCATGATCGCAGTGCTGGCTGCACTCTCGGCGGTGTTTAAATGTGAGCACTGATCTCAACGTCAGGCTTAGGCTTTTCACGGGAGAGGAGTTGGACAGGTTAGCTGACTTGCTCAATTTCACTCGACATGGGTGTGCGCTGAGCAAAGCCACTAAGAGGCACCCACAGTATGAACAGCTCAATGGGCGGGAGGTCCCATCCACCCCTCCACCCCTCCAAACATTTTTATGTGCCAACACACTACTACTGTGTGTTTTGGTGTTTCCTTTCGCCTGGACACAATGGCAATGAGACAGATGCACTGAGCATTTGTTTTGCTTTATAGATCCCTTTATGGTGTATTAAAGCCTTGCATCATCAGCTTTTTCTGCCCTTGGTAGATTCCATCTGGGCAGAGAAACGAATTCTAGTCTCCAGAACGTCTCTCTGGGATTACCCTTGCCACGCTAAATTTCCCTTTTGTAAGTGGTGATTTAATCTTGACAAACGAATGACTTGCTTTACCCTGTGGTGCACAGTAATAATGTGTCTACATGTATAGTAATGTTTAAATATAATAAGGGCCTCTGACTAAATCACCGAGAATGCGTCCGTCTTGTCATGTCTAGGAATATTAAGCTTAGTTGACCCTATGTAGTGTTTGGATGGGTAGCTTGATACCATGCACAGCAGGTGTTATAGGCTGCAGGGCTATGTTGGTGGGAAGAACTTCATCCAGCAGTGGATTGACAAAGAGTTGCTCTGTTTTAGGATTGGTAACACGAGTTTGTCTTCAAAATTCGGATAGTATTATCATCGTCATCAGCCATGGTTTATCCACTGCTGGCGTAAGGCTTCCACAAGACATCACCTGCTAATTCAGCGGATTAGCATCACCACAATTTATTCGAAAAAGTATTTTACAGGGTATATTAGTTTAAAATATTTTTACCTATTTCAGGACTTTATTTCCAGGATGCTGCACGGGTTGGCTTGGAGTATGTATTCGTGGCATTCGGCACTGCCACGAGAGTATGTCGCATACCTATCCATAATAATCCTATATTATTGTGCCCCAATACCACGAAAATCATATGAGAGTAAAATACGTATCTAGAGGACGAAACGAATCGAGACGGATGTCAAAATAATTCCCGGAAGAAGCTTTTCGGACTTCCAGCTGATATAAACACGTTCCTTCGGAGTGGGCAGGTAGGAACTTGGTTGGGCAGCGTATTCGTGCACGACAGACAAATATGCACGACAGACAGACAAATAATCCCTGGTGGGCAGTGTGGAACCTGTTGTTCCTACCTGTATCACTGACCCATTCTCGCATCACAATAAGCGACAGCCAGTTCGAGAACTGCCAAAGCAGCGTGCACGAGGTTTGCCCTGCAATTCGAGAGGACATTGGCTTGCTTTGCAGCGGCCTACTTGAGAGCATGCAGAATGCAATTAAACAGCGAACTTGGCTCTGAGCAGGATTGGAAACAAATCTTTCTTTCACTTGCTTGCGCTTTTCTCAGAGCCAGACAATTTTTTTTTCCAGGATGTGTATTTGCCACATGGTGTTGTGGAATATTTTCCCTGTCAATTTTGAATATTTCCTATGTCATCACTGCGTTATTTCCAAAGCATGAATGGAAATCAAGAACAGCATACGTGATGTAAACTGAAGTTATGATCTACAGTATCTGCAATATATTCTCCATTGCCAGAGGTAACTCACCCTTGATGAGGGAAGGGCAGCTGATAAATGCAAAAAAATTTAAACAAAATTTGCAAAATTGGTGAATCTGCAACCTGGATAATGTGCCCATACATCACCAATAGTTAACTGTACATGACATATCAATGCCCATGAAATCGGTGAGAGGTTAAACAGCTCAATAAAGCAAGTTGGATCATAGGGAAGTAAGTATTCGTGGAAGAGGCTTTTTAAACTAACATAAATCGGCAGATTATTTCAAGAGTGAGATTGCCAGTACAAAACGGTGCCAAAATAGATGTATTTTGTTCCTGGTCAGAGATTATGATATTGCAAGTAACTTACATTGCTATTTCCATAATATAGGGGTTTTTTTCCCCCCAACACACCAGTGTGCTGTACGAGTAACGAATTGGCATGTTCCGTTTACGTGACAAACTTACTAATTGGCTGTGTCGGGTGGTGGCGGGTTTAAAGACACATTTATATTTACGAGATCTAACTAAAAAAAAAACATATATTATGGATGATATTGGTCGCGAAAGCCTCCGTGTTAAACTACATTGCTATTTGTCAGAGATCTGATCTAAAACATTGGTTGATCGACCTACAGCGACAAGCATGCATCATGCTTTAAAAAGTACACGTTTACGAATATTTAATTGAAAGTGTTCGTTAAAAAAAAATCCATGAATTTGCTTTTTAAACAAGCCTGTAATAAAACTTCAGCCATAGATAAAAACATATATCAGCTCGTATTCCCACTTCAAACGTGCATTGTACAATGGACAAAATCCACCTGTGCCGATTTGTTTAAACGGGACACGGCTACATCAGCTGCAAATGGTGGTTGCGAAACATTGCAGCACGTGGTCTCTCGCCGTTTCGCGGCCCAAGGAACATCTTGTGTCTGACAGAGCTAGCAGGTGTCAAGGTTGCATTCCGAACACAGGGTTAGAGATCTTGACGCCCGTACTGCTGCTGCCTATCCCGATTGCCCACGTGTCTCGTCTTACACAGCTCACCGAGGCGGCCGTGTGATAGGAGACAAGCTTTAGGTGTGTCCTCCTTTTCAGAAGTGTCACTTTTCTGAAGAAGTGCGATAAAGTTGCAAAGGGATTGTAGCAATTGTGGTCGTAAGGGGAAACATCTTTTATCACTTTTCTGTCAGTGCGAAATGTACACAAGAAAAACAACGGGTGTGTTACCTTATTGAACGCCCACACAGTCGTGTGGTAACACAAACGTGATGTTAAGATCAAGTCATATGCAGCCGTTGTTGTAAATTGTGCAACTGGGCTGGAACGGTGGCACAGTGGTTTCTGCACTGCGCTGTTATGATTTCCATTATATGAGTTTGACTCCTTACCATGGCTAATATCGGAAGACAAGTGAAATTAGCAGCAGTGTCTGGACCAAAGCCTTCACCAACCCGCATTGACCAGCGTGGTGAAGTATGGCCAAACAATCCACGTGATCGACACAGTTTGGGGAGGACTTTATCCAGATGTTGATTGACGAAGGGTAGCACGTAATTTTGTTATTGTTTACTAGTTTATACAACTGTAATTACCGTTAATTTGAAGCCTCCCAGATTTGAAGGGCACGGGTTCGTAACCCAGGCAACGTCAACTCAACACGAATGATCCCTTCCAGGTCCCGAAATGGATACCACCTGATGAGCACCACTTAGTGGAACGTCAACAGTGAGTGCCATAGGAATGTGGAACGTCCACTAATAGCTCAAACTACTCATGGATATGAGTACTGCACAGTACATAACAATGCATCGATGTATCAATACAAAGCTGTTCTTTGCACGCGATACGCACACTGAATTGGGCATGTGGGATTCAATTATTTTCCATGGCTGGATATAGTTTGTCTATGGAAATCAGTGGCCCTGTCGCACAGTGGTTAGCACACTACCCTATGAACTCGGCCATCTGTGTTCAATTCCCGTAATATCTGAACCTGTTTCGGTACCCCAATCACCAACCCGCACTGATCAGCTTGGTGAACTATAATCAAACAACCCAATTGACTGGTAGGGAGTGAGGAGGCTGCATCCATCTGTGAATTGATTAAAGGGTTGCAGATAATTTTCATATTTCATCGTAAGTAATTGGGGGCACATGTAATTCACGTCCACTGGAGGCGCTGCATTGACTACAACGTGAATATAAAAATTTGTATTCTTAAATCGAGTTACGATCCCAAAAAGTATGACAATTCATCGAATACTCTTTGGTTCTTTCGGTAAAGTCACGTAGGTATAAAATAAAATAAATTACGACGTTTCAGGCGCAACACAAGCGTCCGTCATCAGGTGGGAAAGCATGGTCTGCTGCTGAGGCAGATTATTTTAAAAGGTTTGAAATGGGTGTAGCCCAAGGGTCATAAAGAAGTGGCCGGGGTTAGTGATGTTAACGTGAGAAATTCGCGTGTAACTGTAAGATAGGAGCAGAGCGGCCTCCTGGACGAGGGCACGGAAGTGGCTATGTTAATGTGAGAGATTAGCGTGATGTTAATTTGAGAAATTAGCATGATGTTAATTTGAGAAATTAGCATGTAACTGTAGAAATGGAGGAGAGCGGCCTCCTCGACGAGGGCACGGAAGTGGCTATGTTAATGTGAGAGATTAGCATGAAATAACAGCTGACATAAGCAGATAGGATGGAAACATCACAGTCAGTTAATACTTTACCTGGTTAATAACGTCCTTCCAATGATTGCTCAGTTTGTACCCATCCTCTCGGTTGAAGTTTTGTCTGTGTTTATATATCTGGATGGCTTCATGAACAAATCTCTGAAGGTTTGCAGAGTACCTCCATCTTGGAAAATTGTATTTCATGTGAGCCCACAGCGTTAAAACAATGATCAGCAACGGCAGAGGTATTGGTCCTACCGTGTTTCAGATCTGCCTTGTGTTCACGAACGCAGTCCGTGACATGTCGTTTCGTTTCCCCAATGTAACTGCTGCCACAACCATAACTCAGATCACATCTTTTACAGATGGGATTAAATCAGGGATTTTGTGTACTGTGTTGAAACGAACCTGGATCCTGTGTTTGTTTAAGATTTTGGAAATATTTTTGGTAACGCCTGCTATGTATGGCAAAGTGATGGTTTTGGTTGGATCCTCAGAAGTTTGTCTGCCCATGGCTGGGGAGGCAGCTTTGCGGATTGTACGGTCCGAGTATCCGTTCATCCTGAGGGTTTGGTGTACGTGCTCCAACTCACTAGCTCGGTGGTGCTGGTCGGAGATGCAACGAGCTCTATGGTGTAGTGTTTTGATTAGGGAATTCTTCTGGGCTGG
Source organism: Lampetra planeri (assembly GCF_965212315.1). Classification (NCBI taxonomy): domain Eukaryota; kingdom Metazoa; phylum Chordata; class Hyperoartia; order Petromyzontiformes; family Petromyzontidae; genus Lampetra; species Lampetra planeri. The sequence continues at coordinate 21,959,346 of NC_136109.1, read as the reverse complement.
ATGGTGGTGGGAGTCAGGCTTTAGATAGGCATCCGTGTGGGTGGCTTTCCTGTAGACAGAATGTCCCAACTAGCCATCAGGTCTCTTCTCGATCAAAACATCCAGGAATGGCAGCTTGCCATCGTTTCCACTTCCATGGTGCATTTGATAGACGGGTGTATGGAATTGATGTGGTTCAGAAATTGGTTCAGTGCGGGCAGGCCATGTGGCCAGATGACGAACGTGTCATCCACGTATCTCTTCCACAAGGAAGGACGTAGGGTGGATGTCTGGATGGCATCTGTCTCAAATTTCTCCATGAAAACATCGAATCATGATGGGAGCCGAATTGTTGCATTCCAAAGCATGACGTACCAATCTCTTAAGCAGATGAACACGTTGCCATTATTTTTAATTGGTGTGTAATCATGCAAAATGGTACCAATCATTAATTATGCCTTTTCGAATAAACACTAAAGACAGAGGCGAGGCGATGTACCATTTTTATGTACTTTCTCCTCCCATTTAATATCAATTATGCTGTTAGCATCTTGTCATGAGGTTTTTTTTTTTGTAAAGTTGGCAGAGCAGCGTGCCCTTTGTGTCAGAGGACAGCTGTAGAAGGGAAGCTTCACGGGACGTCTCCCGAAAAAATGATCTTTTTTATTTTATTTTAGACATTGGTTTCATTCTGTTGTCCTTCCCCCTCACCTCCGATCAGCACGGTTGCCTATGCACGGTGCGAAAGAGGTTCAACATACATACATACATACATTTTCCCATGGACGCAGCTATGAAGCTGTTCGTTGCATGACGGTCAAACTGAACATTGAAATTCTCACAGCTGGAATTTATCCAATCAACTTCAAATATAAATGTAATGTGATGGGCTGAAGCCATCAACTCGCAACACTTGAGAACCCTGTTAATGACAGGCTACAAACCCTGGGTTTAAGTGGAGCCGGTTCAGCGCCCCGACCTTTGAGCCACAAGGCCACCTCTGAAATCACTTTCATTATTTAGCATTTCAGACTTTTGGACGGCAGGTACACAGAGCGAAGAAACACTTGCACTGCCATTCTGGAATTGCATGTTTTGTTGCATGCACCGTATTTCCTTGTTTTCCGTGGATATATGTGGAAGATAAAATACAATTGATTCACCCACGGTTCGTTAATGGAACACCAAATTAAAGGCATTATTTTCAGATAGCACCCGAATATCTCAATTGATGTGGACAAAAGAGAGAGCAGTCGCAAACGCAGTTTAGCATTATAGTGTGGTTTATTCTCATTTGTTGTGCATATTGTCTGCACTGTATTTTTTCATAATCACTTTTGTCCTCAGTCACTTAATTACTGAGTAATTAACCCAAATATAATTTCGTTCTGGCGCCTCTATATGTACTTCATGGGGTATGAGATATATATATATAATAAATAATGAAGATAATGCTAAAATATATAAACATGTTGCATTGAGAGGTGTCTGTTTAAGGTACGTTCATTTCGACGTTATTTTATGAACCTAAAAAAAACTAATCTCCTGGAGGTTATGTCAAAGTTGTGGGTGATTAAATTGGCTAGCAGTCACGACTCGTGCCACTGCGCCAGTTTATTCTAATGAGCAGTTACGATCTCACAGCTGCCTGATAATCTCTGCAAGTAATTACCAGAGTGAGTCATTGTCCATGAAGTTTACGGTATAGACCCTGCCATGATTATTTGGCAAATTATCCACGGGAGTCAGTTGGTGGTGGCGTATGCCTGCAATGCGGCATTGTGGAAGCCGAGCACTGGTGGATCATGCAAATTCCTGTGAAACTCCTTTCTCCTGGGCGTCGCGGGGCCGCCATTCCATCGCTCGCCAGGAGAAGACGGCACAGCGAGTGTGGACACCATCTGTTCCATCTGGATGCGAGAGAGAAAGTGTTTTACCCTCTCACGTGCGTGGGCCTTTTGGTGTTCTCTGGTCTGACACTGGTGAGACTAGGCCATCAAGAAGGCTGTCTCTGGCGTAGGCCAATCAATTTCAAAGACAATGCATCATATATTATATTATCAAACCAAGTTTGTTTGCATGTTCACCACAAGTACGTGTGGTTAATGCAGACTTGATTCCTTGCAAAAGGTTTCTATTTGGTGTTCGAACATCTTAACACCAGTTTTAGTGCCAGAAAATGTAAACATTATTATTTTTCCATACTTCCTCTGGGTGCTCTGTTTTTTCCCACATGTAAACATCACTCACTAATTGGCCGATAACACCTGAAAACGAAACTATTTTTTTATTTTGCCAGGTAAAGCCCACTGAGCTATATAGATCTTTTTCAGAAGCGACCTGGCCACAAATGATCGCTCAACGAAGTGGCTTATCGCGTGGAAATGTTTATGAGCCACATACTCTGAACGCACGCCGATTCTAAATGTGGAGGGAAAACCGGAGAACTCAGAGAAAAATCCACACGACCACGGGCAGAACATGCAAACTCCAAATATACAGGCATCAGGGTTGGGATTGAACCCACAACCTCCTGTATACCAGGCGAGGTAGTTAACATCGGAATTTTACCAAATGGCTGCCTTTCCCGTTTGTATGTGGTCTCTCGCGCCTCTGAGTCCTTCTCTGTCTTCGAGAGTGAATGAAAACCGTGTACGTTACAAATTGCATTGATTATCATAACATGTACTGTATCAACATTTTTAAATGGCCCGCGAAAAAACTTTAAAAAAATGCAACAACTGTCGCCATATATAGTATATGGTATTCCCCAGACATACTTGTAGATCCGAGTGAATTCCCTTGAGCTCTCACCATATTAATGGCAAGACACGATGTAGTCTTTTATAAGCAACCTGACATGATGCACTTGTGATTTCAACGTCATCAGCTAAGTCATGCGAATCTCAGAGACATTGATACTCGCTTCGTAGCAGGAAAATTGGTCTCTCGCTGTTGTTATAACCAGTTTAAAGTCACTCATCTCTGCAAATATGTCTTCGTGTACCCTTTGATTTACAACTATATCAAGTGAGAAAATAAAAACGTGAAGATCAATCTGAAACAATATATACCCACATTCTGGCTTGGATGCCACAGTGACAAAGTGTGATCTACAATCTCTGTAAAACTATGTAATAAGCGCTCGCAACAAAAAGAGCAAGATCTATGTTGCAGTAAAACTCAACAGATTCGGCAATAACACCGTGGCCTTAAAATAACAAAAATGAAATATATAATAGGCGACGTTTTGGACAATGACCCATCTTCATGGCACATGACGCAGTACAGTTTTACCCAATAACTAAATAATGCGCTTATATTCCACTATATACAAACTCCAAATGTGACCATGCACTCGTTCTCTTGTGAAAAACAAAACCCCAAAAACTACTTGTACGTATTTCGAAGGCATTTTTATTTTACTAATAAAACAATGTTGTGCTTTTTGACAACCCAGTTGCAGCGCAAGCAAATCCCAAATGTGTGGTGCGATCCGTTCCCTGTGCCACTCCAGCAAACTGCAGGAAATGTCAAAATTTAATATCCTCACACCTGTGTTGCTGCTCAAGTCTGTGCATGGCCAGGCATGCACGCCGCTGTGTGCTGGCACGCGAGAAAATGATGCAGTGATGCTGCATGGTGCGTATCAGAGATTAACCTCAACTCTGCGTGGTGAGTGTCAGGAATTAACCTCAAATCTGCGTGGTGAGTGTCAGGGATTGACCTCAACTCTGCCTGGTGTCAGGGATGGACCTCAACTCTGCCTGGTGAGTGTCAGGGATTGACCTCAACTCTGCCGGGTGAGTGTCAGGGATTAACCTCAACTCTACGTGGTGAGTGTCAGAGATTAACCTCAACTCTCCATGATGAGTGTCAGGGATTAACCTCAACTCTGCCTTGTGAGTGTCAGAGATTAACCTCAACTCTCCATGGTGAGTGTCAGAGATTAACCTCAACTCTGCCTGGTGAGTGTCAGGGATTAACCTCATTGGTGAGTGTCAGGGATTAACCTCAACTCTGCCTGGTGAGTGTCAGGGATTGACCTCATTGGTGAGTGTCAGGGATTAACCTCAACTCTGCCTGGTGAGTGTCAGAGATTAACATCAACTCTGCCTGGTGAGTGTCAGGGATTAACATCAACTCTGCCTGGTGAGTGTCAGGGATTAACATCAACTCTGCCTGGTGAGTGTCAGGGATTAACCTCAACTCTGAATGGTGAGTGTCAGGGATTGACCTCAACTCTGCCTGGTGAGTGTCAGGGATTAACCTCAACTCTGCATGGTGAGTGTCAGGGATTAACCTCAACTCTGAATTGTGAGTGTCAGGGATTAACCTCAACTCTGCATGGTGAGTGTCAGAGATTAACCTCAACTCTGCATGGTGAGTGTCAGGGATTAACCTCAACTCTGAATGGTGAGTGTCAGGGATTAACCTCAACTCTGAATGGTGAGTGTCAGGGATTAACCTCAACTCTGCATGGTGAGTGTCAGAGATTAACCTCAACTCTGCATGGTGAGTGTCAGGGATTAACCTCAACTCTGCCTGGTGTCAGGGATTGACCTCAACTCTGCCTGGTGAGTGTCAGGGATTGACCTCAACTCTGCCTGGTGAGTGTCAGGGGTTGACCTCAACTCTGCCTGGTGAGTGTCAGGGATTAACCTCAACTCTGCCTGGTGAGTGTCAGGGATTGACCTCAACTCTGCGTGGTGAGTGTCAGAGATTAACCTCAACTCTGCCTGGTGAGTGTCAGGGGTTGACCTCAACTCTGCCTGGTGAGTGTCAGGGATTAACCTCAACTCTGCCTGGTGAGTGTCAGGGGTTGACCTCAACTCTGCCTGGTGAGTGTCAGGGGTTGACCTCAACTCTGCCTGGTGAGTGTCAGGGATTGACCTCAACTCTGCCTGGTGAGTGTCAGGGATTGACCTCAACTCTGCATGGTGTCAGGGATTGACCTCAACTCTGCCTGGTGAGTGTCAGGGATTGACCTCAACTCTGCCTGGTGTCAGGGATTGACCTCAACTCTGCCTGGTGAGTGTCAGGGATTGACCTCAACTCTGCCTGGTGAGTGTCAGGGATTGACCTCAACTCTGCCTGGTGAGTGTCAGGGATTAACCTCAACTATGAATGGTGAGTATTAGGGATTAACCTCAACTCTGCATGGTGAGTATTGGGGATTAACCTCAACTCTGCATGGTGAGTATTAGGGATTAACCTCAACTATGAATGGTGAGTATTAGGGATTAACCTCAACTCTGCATGGTGAATGTCAGGGATTGACCTCAACTCTGCCTGGTGAGTGTCAGGGATTAACCTCAACTATGAATGGTGAGTATTAGGGATTAACCTCAACTCTGCATGGTGAGTATTGGGGATTAACCTCAGCTCTGCATGGTGAGTATTAGGGATTAACCTCAACTATGAATGGTGAGTATTAGGGATTAACCTCAACTCTGCATGGTGAATGTCAGGGATTGACCTCAACTCAAGCACTGTTTTTCACCACGCGTAGTGGCTCGATCTGAGTCGGTGTATCCAATGTAAGCTTTGTGGTGAGATATCAATCATTCGCTTCGCCGCGATGACCCCATTTAATGTGGGCTGTCTTGTAGACTTCAGGCTGTCACGTGACCCTTTATTGATGGAGTTTGGGATATTTTTATTTGGACTCCAGAACTGAAACAATCATTTTCGTAGTTTACCATTGTATTCATTGTAAAAGTCTCCAATGCGTGCGCGACGTGCATTGAATGTGCAACATCGGTTTCAATGCATTCACTCGCAGTGCCCCGTTTCTTTTGCCGAACCGCGTATAATGTTCAAGCTATAACTTTAGCCATAAAGGAGACAGCCCTTTAGCAATTCAAACGACCCTCGCCGGCCAGTTGCCAGCAGATCAAGTTGCACCTAGAAATGGACCACGCTCTTAGTCTCGTTGCCAGCTGTTCTCTCTTTCTTGTCCACAATTTTCTGTCATCGGCCCATGAAGATCTTTGCGAGAAGTACTGACCCTGCTTTTAGCCTTGTCCCATTTCTCTGAAGGAGCTTGGCGGGCTCCTGTGATCCGTGACCCCAGATGGCCACTGCTCTGGGACGAAAGCCATCACAGCCGACTGGGATTTGCTCGTCAGATGTCCTGCGGCTTGCGCCTGTTTTACTTTTCACTTTTTGAAACTGTCATCGGGAACGGGCGAGTTTGTGAGATGTGTAACACGAGTATGTTGACGACACCTGCCTCCAGTGGATTAAAGGTAAAGAAAGTAAAGTACCGTACTTATGATAATTGGACGTCTGTTCACGAAGACAAACAGCACACAATAACAGTAATAGCCGCAGTCGTACCTTTATTGTTACAGTGGACTCGCAATAAAAAAAAACGGTTCGGTTAACTCCACACGGCTGGCGCCAGATTTCCACGGGCCCCTAAGCAAGACATATTAAGGGCTCCCTTAAGCATGTGGAGGGAAGTGGGTGTTTAAGAACACATGGGGAGTGCTGTGGTGTAGGCAGATGGTATTTCTGCAGCATGCTACACCTTGCTAAAGTGACTCAATGAAGTCAAAACAATTCCAAGATTGCCATGTTGACATACATCCCATTGGAACACATTGTTCTGGAAGATTCAAATATCAAATTTCACAAATACCTTTCAAAAAAAGTTTTTTTTCAGAAAGACCTACAAAACATTTAAAACAGTCCTCTAACATATACAGATGAATCCCCTCAAACACACTATATACATACAAACTGTAATCGTACGATCATAATGACTTAGTCTTTTGTCAATTGACTATTGAATGAAGGCTTTTCGATGCCTTTCTGTTATGTGGTTTGTCTGACAATAGTTCCCCATCCTGGTCAGTATAGGTTAGTGAAAGAGAGAGCCCAAGACCAGTGCAGATATCATTCACCAATGACATCAGCCATAGATGGGGATTAAACTCAGGTGGCCATGTTCACACAGCTGGTTTCTATCCACTGCACATCTATATTCGTGTATAAATAATGCAAGCAATATACACATATTCATGTTGTAGACGTATATAATGACACTTGTTGATGTGTTCTTGCCGTGGGTCGTAATATCAGTCAGGAGGCAACAAGGGCTCGGTGAAGGGGACATTGCCAAATCTAAGATGTTTTAGCCTTTTTTTCTTGGAAGTGTCTTTTGTCTTGGAACTTAACAGTTTAATGTGAATGTCTTCTCAGGATTTATCTCATTCAATGTATTGGTCCTGTTGGCTTAAGGCATGTTTGTTAGTTACATTTTGGGCCATGATTGTTTTGTTGCAATTTGGGTGTGCATTTATGAATCGGAGTTTTGAACTAAATCGGCATGTTTCACTCAGATTCAATAATTTAATTGGGTACGTGAAACAGGGTAAAGTTTTGTTTTTAGAGGATAAAACAAAATCCCAACACATGCAGTATTGATTTGGATTATTCAGTTCAGGGTGATAGCGGGGAACATTATAGACTGTCAATTTTAAATGAATGAATGTGCTTGTGACTATATGTATTTCACCACAACATTTTCAATATTTATTGTTAGGGCAAATCTTGGAGTCCACATGTCGACTCTGCAGCAGCTGGCAGAACATGGCAGAGGGCAGAAACTGTTGACAAGGTGTTCCCGCATAAATGTCTTTGACCATAATGACACCTTGAAGTTAATCTTGAACCATTATTTAAACAACATAGCTTGATGGTAAATCCCCAACTCCAAGGTACCTGTAAAAATTGGGGGGAAAACTTTGATAACACTGGCTGACTCTGCAGTAGGTGCAACTTCTGAAGGAAGGGTTTGGTACATTTACTGACAAGAGGGAGACATTTAAATTACCATTGTCTGTGGTTAGACTGGACTTGGGATAAGCATGTGTCTCCACAGGAGGAGAGTTTTATACGTTTCCATAAAATATCTCATGAACCAGAAAATAAAGAATATTGGAGATCAGGAAGGAGAAATTCAAATACTTGCAATAAACATAATTTGTTTTGCTAACATTCAAATGTAAAACTTATAATCATCAGCCATGATCAATCCACTAATAGATTAAGGCATCCCCAAGCCAACATCTGTCAAGATAGCAGCCATTTCTCAAGATCCTGCGATGTCGTCATCCACTTCAGGGAAAAAAACATTCATGCGGAGGGAGCTGGTAGGAACGTTGGGTTGCTCGGTCAATGGCCAGGGTCAACGGCGGCGTGGTGTATTCCGCAAATATGCCCGACTGTGAGGGCGGGCACAAGCCGGCGTGAGTAGGTTAAACGTTGAGTTTTATAAGGGCACCACGGGGTGACCAGCCCCTCCCCACCCAGCCCCACCCCTCCCACCCCCCACCCAGCCCCACCCTCCCCACCCAGCCCCTCCCCACCCAGCCCCTCCCCTCCCTCCCCACCCAACCCCTCCCCACCCAGCCCCTCCCCTCCCTCTCCACCCAGCCCCTCCCTCCACGACGGACGAACACAATAATCCCCTGTGGGCTGGTGTAACCAGGAGGTTCCTACCAGTACAACCTTACCATTCTAGGTCCTACTTGCAATAACTTTTGCACCTCAGATTGTTCTTTCAAGCGTACGTGCAATTGATTGAGTTCTGCTTTGCAGACTTTAAGTAATATTTTTGTATGTGACGTGTGTTAGTAGCCTGTATTTTCTGTGCCGGTTGCACCATGTTGATGTGTGACCTTGCCATTAAGTACTTGACCATGTACAGTTGTTTTTGGATTGTTTCGTGAATCATTTTTGTATTGTTTGCTGTAACCATGTTTCTGTAGTATAACCAGGTCCCCATTGAAAATTAACATTTGTTGCCCAATGTTTTTTTTATCTGTGCCAAAATAAAACCGAAAACTTAGCACCCGCGCACGAGCTGATTCCATCACTCCATCTCTTTGGTAGATGTCCTCTCGGATGTGTTCCATTTCTTGGCTGCAACCGTCATTATTCTTGGCCATCAGCCACCATCCATTCGAGTGAAGTGTCCTGCCCAGTCTGAATTATCATTAATCCGCATATGTTTTCTATTCCACGCGGTCATCTTTCTGTTTCCATACTTCTTTGAGGACTAAAACCTATAATTTTATAAAATTGTATGTAATGCTACATCTTTTTAAAGTAAATTCTATATCTGTGTGTGTTTTAGCCCACCTCCGTTGCTTTATTATCTTTGCAATTTTCTTTTCCCGAGTCACTAATAATTATGTTCAAAGTAGTGATTCATAACTATTTGGAATACAGTGCATTTATTTCAGTCCAAAGAAAACACGAGGCAATGCAAACATGTGCTAAGATGAGAGCTGTGGAGAACCATTGACATTTTGAATAAAATTTGCATTCCCATATGATATTAATTAAAATTTACTTAACTATGTTAAATGATTTTTGTTTTATTTTATTTGTGCAATGAATTGACATTCAATTGACAGTTCAGTTAATTATATCGATTTCAGTCGGATTGTGTTGGTTCCAAAAATTAATGTTATTTTCTATGAATAATTTGAGAACACATAAATGTTAAGGTTCTAACAGTGGATTTGCATAATGAAGTTTGAGGCAGAGAAAAATCTAGATTTTGAACGTGCATGTGCAAAAACCAGCCAGCCAGACAGGAAGCATTGAATAGAGAGCGCATAATTCAGGTGACAGGCCATGTCTACGTAAATGGTTTATATTTGTGCATTCTAAGTATGCATTCCCGGCCACGTAGCAGCTACAAGCAGCCACATACCCAGCTGCGTGCTTCTCGTTGCCATCACCATGTTCTTCGCAGAGAAACGACCCCTATAATTCAGCATGTGGACTCTTTCATCTTTCCAGGTAGAACATTTTGCATGTGGGTCACGAAAAACTTCCAAGGTGTTGGTTTGTTTTGTTGTTTACGGCACTTGATCAAATTTGTTTTCAAATTGCAATGTTTAAATGGTGATAAAAGACAAATAGTGTATACTTGTCTTTTATGTGAGAGAGAGAGAGAGAGAAAAACGCGCGTCTTATTACCTAATTTAGACTCAGAGGCCCTTTCATTTCGTGATATCTTTTACTCTGTACTTAAGACAGAAAAACACCGCACAAATGCGGGTTTGAATGCGCATGTCTTTCGACGTCTTGGCACGATTCAATTGACGAACAAAAACTCGCCGCCGTGATGCTGGCCATCAACAACTTTCAAGATGAATAAGATATACATGAATGTTGTGTCGTTTGTCTGCAGGAGATGTGGATACACCGTATCCCTGCAAAACCGTGCGACGAGCATGCATTGCAGGGAGGCACGACTGCGTGCGTCTCTCAACCTGGCTCTCGGACAGGTGGTGGGTGTGGTGAGAACTTCTGTCTGCGCGTGCTTTGGGCATGATTAATGGGCTGGGCCGTCCAAATGCAAAAAAAATGCGGTCAAAGCAGTTACTCTACACACCTTGAGGGCACCCAAAAGTACCCTGCGTAATTTAAATACGACGCACCCGATATTATACTTGGAACCAATTTCAATTAGAGAGCCCTTTTAATGTTGTGCTATAATAAAAGAAAACTGTTAGGTGTAGAAAAGCAACGAGCTGGGCTCTGTGCTGTTCACACCGGGGACTGGTATTACACGGGGATAATTCCCCCTGCTAGGAGGTTGAGATTTCTCGCTCACTGCTCATGGTCTTGTTTAAACGTGCAGCCCCAATTTGAAATACCGTGCGTTGATGTCATGCAAGTCTCAGTCCCCTGCAGGCAGCTAATGTATTTATATTCTATTGCGTTTTGCTATTAAACCTGCTTTACAGCGCGGCCTGCTACATATTATAGGCTGTTTGGGTAAAGTGTAGTCTAGGGGTGTTTATGTAATTTTTGAACAATGCAATGTTGGAAGCATATTAAATGTTGCCTGACGCTGAACGACATTTTGACAGTCAACTCTCAATTACGCGAGGTCATGCGGTGGAGGAATGGCACAGATAAAACAAAACAAAGATGATGAAAATCACGTTCACATGGGCTATACAAGAATAAGTATTGTTTACATGTTTAACACGTAGGCTTTCGCGACCAATATCATCCGTAATATAGTTTTTTTTTTGTGGTTAGATCGCGTAAATATTAATTTGTCGTTAAACCCGCCACCACCCGACACGGCCAATTAGTAAGGTTCATCACGTAAAACAGAACATGTCATTATCTTACTAGTACAGCACACCGATGTGTTGGTTGCTAGTACAGCACACCAATGCACTGTATTAGTAATTAATTGACATGTTTTGTTTACGTGACAGACCTTTCTTAATGGCTATGTCGGGTGGTGGTGGTTTTAACTACACATTTATACCATTGGAACCTCATTTGCCAGTAGAAAAAATATGATAATAGTTTTTTTACCATTTTATCTGGCTACAAAACTAACACCTTTTTTTACAAGGAGTCATGTTTGCATAGACCACAATACCTGTAAAAAAGGTGTCAATTTTGTTGCCAGATAAAAGGGTAAAAAAACAATTATACACATTTATATTTATGCGATCTAACCCAAAAAAACATTGTTTACCTACATGGAATGCAGGTGAAGACTTTGTAAGTGACATGTTTTATTGTTTCTTAAAGAAATCGGTCACTGAGTCACGAGTGAAAAGCAGATAATAACAGAATAAGCGTGCTTGTAAAATACATGAATGAGTGTGGAATACCACATTTCCCTCTATTTTATTTTATCGCAAGCGCGGTTAATCCACAGCTTGGATAATGTGGTGCAATGGCTCTCAGACGTTGCAATCAATTCACTCACCTGTGTTCAATTCCCAGCCACAGCTAAGATCAATGCAGTGATTATCTTCACAGGTTATAGCGTTTCCCTTCCCCCAACATCAGAATCAGAATCTTTATTGATCCCGGGGAAATCCGATGAGCTGTGAAGCTCTGTTTAACATATGTCCAACAGTTTCACAGATGTCCTGAAAGTATGGTCAAGTAACCCCCTTGACTGACACGGTATGAGGAGGCCATTATGCAGCAGTGGATGGACAAGGAGCTGTGAATGATCACTTTTTAAAATAATCTCTACGGTAAATCTCTCCAAAGTGAGAGATGGTGGTGGCTTGGGGAGGCCGTCATCCAGCAGTGGATTGACCCTGGCTTATCATTGTGATGATGATGAACATGCATTAGAGAGGATGAGCTCCTTTCGAGTCAACTACACCTCGCCTTGAATGGCACCGTGAAACTAAAATCACCACCAAGGCAACTTCACGCATTCCTGCAGCTCTAAAGTAACCGCTTCGCACGTGAATGAAAAAAAACACGCCAGAAAAGACATTGCATGCCACATAAGAGCGCAATGTTTTAAGGTCCACGGAGGATGCTCGGTTTTATGTGTATAAGCCTCGTCGGTTACAGAAGTCCTACAATTGTACAGAGATGAGAGAATGTAGTGATCTTCAAAGTGCTGGCCAAGACAAATCACTGGTCACTCATTGAAACAGGTAAGAGTTTGTTTTGCAGTTGGAAACTCTCAACAATTAAATTACAACTGATGGTGGAGCATTCCTGTATAATTATGCATATATTTGTTTTACGGTACAGTATGATGACGAGTAGACCATAATACCCTCCAGAGGCGTTCTCTGAAGCTCCCTCGCTCTTCTCCTCCCGTCCCAACAATCTCCTTCCCTCCTCTCTTTTTAATTTATTTACATTGTTTTCTTTGTTTTCTCTCGCACTCCTGTATCCTCTGCCCTCAACCTTGGCGTCACCTTAGACTTCTTCCCTTACTCTTTGGTTATTTCGGTAAAGTCACGTAGGTGAAAATAATAATAAAATAAAATACAAAATAAAAAAGTGAAAAACAACTAAATTAAATCACGACGTTTCGGGGGCAACACAAGCGTCCTTTATCAGGTGGGGACCACCACAGCGAAAACAGTTGCTGAGGTATGCCCTTATTTGTTACACCCACGTCTCCACTACTACTCGCATATGCCACTTGAATCTATTCAACATCAGGAAAATCAGCAATTCCTGCCGTTATTTAACCACCTGGACAACCTGAACTCTCTTCTTCTTATTGGTCTCGCTGCCTCTGTGCTCACTTTCCTCCAATACATTCAAAATTATTCTGCACTAGTTATTTTCAATCTCCCTTTGAATGCTCACACTTCGCCTCCTCTTCAACTCCACTGGCTTCCCCGTTATCCGTATTTCTCCCTCTTTGCACCCCTCCACTGGAATAAACTTCCCTCGAAGCAGTCCCCCTCTTTAACCTCCTTTTATTCCTCTCTTGAAGCCTCACCTCTTCTCTATTGCCCGTCTTCTTCCCGTTCCCTCCCCTCGCCACTCCACTCCTTCCCATCGCTGTCACTCATTCCTTAATCCATGAATGCCCCTGTCAACTACATCATTCCATTCTGTAATCGTTCTCTAAGCTACATCCAGCGCCCTGAGTGAAGGCTCCCTATAAATATAAATTAGATATGATTCTGCCATCAGTGACGTGAGAAAGACATTTCGGGGCTGAACTTTTGCCTTTTCCCCTATAGCAAAATTTTTTTTTAAATATTCAATCTTCTGCCTGATGCAATGTCAGTCACGGGGGTTGAGTTAACGTACTAGCAGATTGGTCACACGGGGGACCCAACACCAGTTCATGAACAATGTACCACTGATGTTAGCCATGGATGGGAATCAAACTCAATTCATAGGATAGTGTGCTCACCACTGCACCACCCGATTGTAAGCAAATATATTATTCAATGTTCAATTCTTCATAGCTGTGCATCTCATACAATTCAAGCAGGAATACCGAGTTGTGGTGATATCCCATTGAGACGTAGTCTCTATGTACGTCTGTACAAATATGGCTAACATATTTAGAAACATACGTTTAGAGTATTTGGCTGCAATAGATTGCAACATAATGAGTCACTTTGTTGAGCAAGGTCGCTTCTGAAAAAGAGCTATATAGCTCAGTGGGCCTTACCTGGTAACATAAAAAAAATGCTTTTTTAAATACAATATATTTTTTCAACTTTAGTTTAAGGTTTAATGCTTTCCTCTGGCTTCTTGGCAAAGAAATTGCCAAGGAAATGAGCCAACCTGCAAATTCCATTCTTCACATTTGTAATTTTATTAGGCTCCAAAGGTTTTTGGTGCACAAAGGTTAAACATGTGAAATTGATTACATTGTTTTAAAAAATGTCACAGAAGGTGACAAATGTCCAATAAATATAATTGGCTCGCGAGTACTTGAAACTGCTGATTTAGTATTGAATTACTTAAGTGTGACCATGTTATTTATTTTAAAATGTGTATTTCCGCAATATTTCAATATCGTGAATATTCCTGATTTGCTGTGCAATAAAAGTAGAGCAAAATTAAGATTCATTACACTATTGGTTTGTTTCATAATATTCTAGCTACATAAAATATTATTGCACACATAGCACTCCTGTTTTAAGTAAAATGTGTTTCTTTTATATATATATAAGGGGGTCAATTGTCTCCATCATCACTGACATAATAGGAAGCCTTGTTTATGCAAATATCAAATTGCAAATTGCAGCCACTAATGTGCTATCATTTGGGATTCATCTGTTTATTCTCAGCGTTGTCAAGCCCAAGAAAGCTCTCCCTTTGTGTGACACAGAGGGCTGCTGTGCGGCTGCGCTCTGTCACGTCTGGATGTGCAGATTGTGGGAGAGAAGACGCGATGGACTCGTTAGTGCTATGTCAAAAGCAGTAGCACATCTCTCAGCCGGTGATTTTCAAAACACGGTCTGGGTCAGACGAAGTTTGATGGGGGCCCAGGGCTGTGAAAGTTTTGGGGGCCCAACTTGATGTCGTATATTCAGTTCCTTCCCTTGACTGTTTTATTATCACCCATGGACGATGCCAAAGACTCCATTATTATTTACCTTGGTTGCTCAGTTTTAGGTATTAAATTGGATACATTGTAACGCTAAATCAAAGTTTAAATGAACAAAACTATTTCATTTACGGCACGTAGCTGGTTCTTATGCACACAGCGATGCTATGGGGTTTTATTACCAAATTACACCAGGATTTATCATCGTGATCCAGAATTGCGTTTTTACCATTATAAAACAGTTATATATTTTCAGAGGCCCCTCAAAATCTGCGGGGCCATGGCTGAAACTCCAAAAGCCCCCTGCGTTAATCCGACCATGAACACAATGACTGTACACAATTTTATTTACGGATTTTACACATTCGGTTAAAGCTGCATGTGAAACCTTAAAAGCAACACGGATGTGTACTATCGATTCAATGAATGCACGGCATTGAAAAATGATCTTTTTTTTTACATAGCAGAGTGTATATTGCCGAAGTAGATTGTCTTCTGAATGAAAATGTAGCCTTCAGAAGGAAGCAGATCATGAATAGCAATCAATTAGAATGTCATTTATATGGAGCGGTGCATTAAGCACACTACTTATGTAACATTTAATACCTCTAACCACAGTAATGTACTGCAACACAATACTTACTCATTGATTCACTGAAGTTAGACATTTGAGGTGAATTCGAGAAGGTGGTGTTGAAAAAGTAAAATTCTACCTCACAAACATGCATTGCTCGTTACCTAACTGAGTAGAGTAAATTTCACTACGTTGAATGGAAGGGCAAAAAAATCACGTGTCAAGTAAAATGCAGACTATCACTTACTACATTCTTCCAGAAAATATGCATCAACAATATAGGTGCCAGACTGTCAAGAGTTTCCGGATAGACACTCTAAATCATTTAGGAAAATGCTCTTTCTTTATTTTCAGATTTTAGTGATGATAATGCATAAAAGAGGGGGGGAGTAGAGTGATGGTGCAGTGGTTGGCAAACTGTGCTAAGAACCTAGCAACCTATGGCGAACACTCATGGTAAGTGATATTTTAACGAATTCTGGGCCTCCCATTTGTGGTGAATCGTCATGGAAGTGGAATCTACGAGGTCGTAATGGGAACTTACCATGCATTGACAAGAGCCTATACATGTTTTAAATTATAAAATATAATAATATAAAATCATTATTTTGAGTTATGTATCATGTAACTGATGTGAAGTCAAACCTTTATCAATTCAGTAATTTGTAATAAAAGTGAAAAAGTTGTCCGTATAACTAAAGGATTAGAGCTATTTCAAGTCAGAAGCATACATTAATATATATTTTCTAAAATTGTGCCGTTATAAGTTTAAGGGAGATAAAAAGCCAAACAACGCGTTTTTTCCCCATGTGATTTTCTTTGGTTACTTAGCAGAGAAAAAAGTTAGTTTTGTGCCTTAGTAGCAACCTCTGTCGTGAAAAATTGAGCCTTTAAAGTCTGACATTCAACTGTAACTATTTTCTGGAACCATGCAGGAGTGAGGTATTTGCATCTTGCTTTCACCAACACGTGTGAAAAGCACAATTTAAAAGTAACGATATCTTCTTTTTTAAATTCAAATAATAAAATAACTATTATAATGACTTGTGTCTTTGGTTCTGTCGGTAAAGTCACGTAGGTAGAAAAATAAAATAAAAAATAATATATCACGACGTTTCGATCGCAACACAAGCGATCATCCTCAGGCGGAAAAAGTAATGCAGCAGTGGAAAAATAACCCACTGCTGGGGACGACTGCTTGTGTTGCGATCGAAACGTCGTGATATATTATTTTTTATTTAATTTTTCTACCTACCTGACTTTACCGAAAGAACCAAAGAGTATGGATTCCTGCAGTCACTTCAAATCAAGAATGACTTATGTCATCAGAAAATCTAAGATGATTAACATACGTATATTCATGTTTTCATTTCTCAACTGCCATATTTGGAATGCGTGTTGTTGAATAAAATAAATGCGCCTAACAACGATCTCTCCTTTAAATGTTAGGCATGTTTACGCTGTAACAAATCACCCTCAATGCAAGGCTTTACTTTGTGAAAAGTGGCATTATAAATATTCCTAAAACAACTGCATAATGGGAAATATTTCCTTATCCAATTCTTCGCCTGTACTTAGATGGCTAGATGGGTGTGTAACTGACTCACCATAATCGGAAACATCTGGTAATTAGCGCTCATTATACAAAGAACACTGCTATAATTGCATTCTAATTGTAAACAATGCGATCGACATAATTGTGAGCTGCGGTTTAATTTTAGGCCCGCATTGCTTGTGGATGCCACTGACACATACCACGAAATGCCTCTATAATATTGGTATTACAGATCACACACTGCAACCAAGATTACATGCTTTAAATGACAAAGGAATCCTCTGCTGTGTAAAAGGCAAAGATGCAGCCCTGACAAAAGTCTTACTCACGTGACTGCTAAGTGGTAAGGGCCTTCACTGAAGAGAGCTCTAGAGTCCGTCTGGAGGGTATTTTGGCCTACTCTTTCACTCTAGCCAGACAGAGGTGCGAGTACCCACACGATACGCCACGACATGTTACCTGACAATACTTTTAATCGTGGTGTTCTCTTCCTACTGCTGGTGGACAAAGGCTGGAGTATTTAAGAAACGTGCACCATTATTTCTACGGCCACGCCAGGAGATGGAACCGGTTGATCTTGGAACTGTGAGGCTGCTGTGCTAATGACAGCACCCCCTGTACTGTGCCGGAAATTGATCCATAAAGCCCATAAATCAATTAACTTATACATTCATTAATTAAATTGGAAATCATTTCAGGAATTAGCACACTCTCACCATGCCTGTTATTTTTCTTAAATGCATTAAAACCCACTTACCTGTTATTTACCCGAACACACGCTTGATTATTTAGACGTTTCAATAATTGGAAAGCTGCACAAGTAGTTCTAAAATTCAAGATAAGAGCAAAACAAATAGACCAATAATTATCTCGTTAAAAAATAGATGGTCATTGTTTTTATTCTTTTAAAATTGCAGGGTAATGGCGTAATGCTAAACAAAGCACACATAATATCCTATAACGGAGGTGGTGTCCTTGAGGAACCATTACATTCCATTTAAGTGTATTTATCCGAGCACTTATAATTGCCAGTAATGTGCAGTGTGAAGTGGCTGGCCATTGTAAACATGACAAAGTTCCTGTGCTTCCTGGCATTTATCTACAAAGTTGTGTTTTATCTATACGTTTTTAGTAAATGCCAAACCAAGTAAACACCACTTAGTATATGTTGTATTTGATCGACAGGTCACCTGTGGTGGTGGTGGCGGTATAAAGTGTGGATACACTCCCACGTCTTCCAAGTGTCATATGTCCAGCATGGAACAGCCTACCAATCTACCCTCTAGACTAGAGGAACTATCTTCAGCTCCTTCCAGTGGCAGCCATTCCTCCAGCAACAGTGTGAGCAAGACATTTCAGGGCTGCCCCTTTACCTGTGCTGTACATAATATTTGATTTAGTATACGAGGAGGTGTGCATGAAGGGTGCGAGATAAAGCCAAATGTGTTTTATTGTTAAAGAATTGTGCAGTCCTAGCTTCTGAAAATTACGCTTACAATCCAGGATTTGGATGAGATGACATTTCCTTCCACATCCCATGTAATAATATTGAGTATTGAGTAGCAATGGAAAGTATGTTATGACACATGGAAACGCACTTAATCAAAACAATTGTACTTAAATGCTGAAAGCTCTCTTGCTCTTTGCAACATGTGCATTATGATAGTTTTGCTGCAATAATATTTAATTGTCCAAAACAAATGTGCAACATTTACGTAAAATGTTACATTTCATATTATACTGTACTTTATATGCCTTAAAAAACTATTAATAATCAACGATGTTGAAGTTATTGCACTTGCTTGCAAACCGCAAGTTGCAAAAAGAAACTCTTTCAAAGTATTTATATTCTAGTCAAAAGGAATGTGTGCTTACTCTGCTCTATATTAACGCTTCGAGGAATCGGTTTACACTAATGTGCAATACACAGGCATTCAATTATATGAAACATTGAATTGGTGCCACGTGCAGAACAAATATAATTAAACGTAGCTGAAATAAGGAGGCATACATTTCCTTGTAAAAGCCTGTTCCTTCCATGAAGAGTATAATTATTGTAACTTGACAATTTTAAACTTTTGAACACCACCCCTTCTTCGAAAACTACAGAGAGAAATATTACCAATTTAATGAAGAAAAACGATTACTCAGATTCTTATTTTCTTATTTTATATATACAATATATGTATGTATACAATAAATATAAATTAAACCACACGGCATACTTGTTAATCAGAGGTAAGGAAACATAATTTGAGCGCTATATTTAAAACGTTATAACCAGATGTGTAACGTTAAAAATGAAAACCAAAATTTGTGCAGACGATGCAGAATATGCCCATTACCGTATCTACATTTTGGAATTGCAAAATAAAATGTGTGGCACCACAAGTAAGTAAATGTAAAGTGAGAGTAAAGCGCTCCATTTTTCAAATTTAGTAATCACCGAGCATAAATCTCTGGCACCAGTGATTTAATGCGTATATTAAATATATATATGAGGTTAACAATGCTATGTAATATGACTAGAAAACACTTGTTTACATATTGTATTCATTTTAAACCTTTAAGTTTTACATTTCATAAAGATACTGTTTCCCCATGTGCCCGAATTCTTTACAATTCCATATCTACTATTTTCTTTAAATTGTAATTGTGTTAAATTACGTGTTGCTATATTTCCCCCTAAATTTTGTTTCAATCCTTTAGGTCAAATGAATGGGGATAGCATCCAGGTTAGATCTGTGCATAGCGTATTAAGAATTCATTATTTAATAACTTCATAGCGAGGGATCCCTCCAGGCCAAGAACAATCTTTGCCATGGCATTTCGAGCTGATGAAGGCTTTGATGGTTTTTGAACGTGTTGACGTTTATCAGACTCACATCTGGCATTCGAAATGGAACGAGTGTTTGTCTGAATTGAATGCTGGTTTATGGAAGCTCCTGTTGATTAAGCTAATTTAACCCATGGGATCGCTTATTTATGTAACATTTTTGCAACTGTTGGCCAATTGACTAGACAACTCAGGTTTGCTTGGCCATTGGAAATGCTTGTGGTAGTTTACCATCATAATGTTTAAAATAAATACCAACAGTACATATTTATGAAGAAATGACACATGCTCTGTGATCTATGGTCCATTTTATAAACGTGCCTTTTCATCTTTAATTTTGCACATCCATATCAGAAATATAAAAATAAGGTAGTCTATTATAGCATGGCAGTTTAACACAAAAATGGCCAAATTTCTTTAAAAAATTCTTCCTGCCATTGTCCAACCAGTAGCGTACATGGATGTGGTGGGAAAAGTGGACCAAATAGCCAGTTAAAACTTCCTCTGCTAGAGTCCTTCTGCCAGCAGTGGCATGATCATTTTGCGAGAGCCGTACGGCTGTCGACCTTATTAAGGTGCAAGCAAAGTTTGGCATACTGAATTCGTAACCTGATTTCGAAACCGAGGTGGTTTAAATCTTAGACAATTTCTTCGCCAAGATAAATGGGCAAGCGGGTCAATTGACAGGTTGTTTAAGGTGGAATAATTCAAAGTTACTTTTTTTTATCGCTGCTTTCAGCTCGTCTGGACAGCGTGAACCAGACACGGATCAAAGGCCCTTAAACAGAAGCAGGAGCCATGGGCGCTGTGTGTCGTGCACAATGTTACCGTCGCCAATTAGGCAACTGTTACTCAATGTTTCTTAAGAGTATTCATTATTAAAAAAAATATAATACTGTGGCAATGTGTAAAAGCAAACTCAGACTGACTTTTTATTCTTTATCAAAGAAGCTTGATTTCTTTCGTCGTGGATTATTTTTTTTATATATCTGCAGCTGTTAAATAACACACAAGACAACCACATTTCCCTAAATCATTTCCGACACCATCCTTGGTCTTAGAGGACTCGTATTTATTTTCTCAGCTGTAACTGCAGCAATCGCCAGCATTTAAAAAAATATATGACAGCGGCTTGAAAGATGAGTGGATTTCTTTCGGGCGCTAAATGTTTGTGTTTCAGCGGCTTGAAAGATGAGTGGATTTCTTTCGGGCGCTAAATGTTTGTGTTTGCGAATGAGCTCTAGGATGAAGTGCGTGCGTGTGTGTGTTTCTAATTACTCCGGCACACGCAACACAGAGAGAGAGAGAGACGGTGTATTAAAGCAACAGCGACATGTGCGCTTAGAAGCACAACACATTCTGCTCCTACATGACAAGCTCGCGAGCACTGTGCTGTTTCATGGACTCAGGCGGGCGGGGGAGATTGTGGTCATGCATGGGGGCTTAATGGATCGCAGGTTGCTTTGCTTAATCACCGTCTGGAAGCTTGAAATATGCTTTCAAAGATACGGGCCACTGTCTTTAATCCTCCTGCCTCTGTGTTACCCAGCAGCATAAATGGTGGCGCGCCACCGTTAGTCGGCAGGTCACGTGTGTGGGGTAAAGCGTGGGTGGACTTCCATCTTTTTCTAACACATCTGGCCAGTGCGAAAGGGTAGGGCAAAATGCCCTCTCAAAGGACTCTGTCGAACTACTTATTTCGGAGTCAGCAGCGGCATGAGAAAGACATTGTATGGCTGCACATTCACTCTTTTGTTTAACCACTTTGCTTAAGAAGGGGCCATCTTCATCCAGAATCTTTGATACCTTTCTCGCCGTGGCCACCGCTACTTTGTTTCCAGTAATCTTTGTTTCAACATCGGTCTCCAGTGACATCTCAGCGGGAGCCTGAGAATGAAGACAACACTCTTGTTCTCCTGTTTATCAATTAAAAGGACATCAATTTAGGCTGGTGAGGATTAGGAAATGCTCACCAGCCTTTGGACTATTAATTATGTTGATTGTTTTAGAAAGTTGGCTTTTAATGCTGATTCCCATTGTCGATGAATGCAAACCTTGGGGGAAAAAACAATTACGTTTTTAAGTCTTCAATGGCTCATTTGCACATGCTTACGGTAGCTGTATAATGGGGATTGTTTCCACAAACTAAGCTTAACATTGCACAACATTGGTCATATGTTAATGATAGTGGAAATCAAACTTCATAACCGCCTTGCTTAATATACTCCGCACTCATTGAACATTCAAGGGGTAATAAAAAAAAGAATATATTTCACGATATTTTTTTTGTAAAACTGACAACATTGAGTCCATACATCTGTCGTTCCGTTTTGCTGGATGTGTTCGTGCACGGTCTCATTGCTGACAAAATGCCACCCAATCATCAGCCATTGTCTATCCACTGCTGGATGAAGGCCTCCCCAATTCATCACACCATCTCTCAGTCTCAAGATGCAACAATCCGTCCGGTTCCTGCGCACGAGCTGATGTCATTACTCCATCTCTGCGGCCGATATCCTCTCGCACTTGTCTTCTCCTTTGACTGCTGCTCCTTCATTGGTCTCGACCATCGGTCGTCGTCTCTTCTCGCGACGCGTCTAGCCCAGGGCCACCTACTGTTATTGACAGTAAATATGACGTATCTTACTTGTGTATCTTCTCAAATCCACGTGTTCCTCTTCCTGTCTCTCTTTGCATATTGCAAGATGTTGTTCCATTTTGTCCATGTCTAACCTTTTGAGCCGTATCCCATACACGCTGATTGAAAACTGTGTTCCCTAAGTCAGAGTACACTATTTATTCACACATTGCGGGGCTTCACAAAAAAAAAACATCCGAAGAATGACGCACACGCAACTCCTCCGTTGGTTCGGATGGTATTGCGACGTTTCTCACAAGACCGCATGTACATAAATGATGTTTCATCCTGAATTGAATTAATTATTTGTTCTACTATAGTAGCTTAGCGCCAGTGCTCCATAAGTGCAACAAATGCAAATGTCAAAGGTGTGCCAAAATGTGGTCTCAGTCTGAAGTCAACATCCATGATGTCTTGTCCATTATCAACAGTGCAGACAGTGGGGGAGTGAGGGGGAAGTAAAACACTTCTTTTCTGGTCACTTTGTCAGGATTCAATTGCCTAACAATGTCGTATTGATCCCACACAGTTATGCATATAAATTCATATGTCCGCTAATTGCATATGCTTTGATGATTTCTCGATGCCAAAATAGGTCATGCATACGGCTATAAATGATCGATCGAAGATTGTTTTTTCTCACCACGCTTTCGAATAACGGCGACAATTTAATAGTTTGACAAGACAGGGGCAGAAGACAAATGATGTCTGCGTGTTGAAGTGTTCCCATGACTAATGGCTATGAAACGTAATACACTAACAACAGTAACATAGTCCCCACACAACATGCTACTGACTAAACCAAGGAATGTGATAGGCCTTTGAAGGTGGCACAGATATTTCCCCTGTATTGGGGTTTTAATATAACAAAAGCTTCTCTTCAAACCGTTATGAAAAAAATTAAGTTTCCATCACCATCCCAGTAGTATGTTTGGAAAAACGACACACGTTAACTCAAAGGAGATCATGTGGATTTCATTAAATGTTACATTATTAGCAAAGGCAATGAACGATGACAGAAAACTACTTGTGCAGCAGGGAGGTTTAATTGATATTTTTTTAGTTTTTGTGAATTTAAAACCTCATCGGATATAATTGGAAAATTCTGAATGTAATTATACTATTATCACTAATAACCCTTTTTTATTTAGGGAAATATTAAACTGAGTCTTTAGACTATTTTGTTTTCAGGAGGATCTTAATTCAGATGTGTGACCAAACTCCTGAATGACTACCTGAATGAAACCTACGCATTCGGAGATGACGTTCAAAAATCACATATATATGCAACTTACCTTCCTCGCTGCATTACAGAAGCCACTTTGTGGCCATGCAAGTGTGTGGTTTTGCCCATATAAAACGTATGTGTGATTCACACATTCTACTTAGAAAGTGCAGGATTAAATATTCCCCCGGTCATTATTATTTTAATATCTGTTTTATTTTCTGTCAAAATCTTGCTCATGCACACAATGCAGAATAAAAAAAAGCTTTGCATATTGGCCTTGGATCTTCATAAGGTGTTTAAAGAATGTTAAATCAACGTTACTGCCTAGATCCTGACATTTCACATGGATCAAATTACTTACACACTTCCAATTGTATTATAACTACAAAGAGGTGTTGTGTGGGCCCGGAATTTTAAAATGGATATTCCAACATCAATATGTAATATTAATAATGCTCAACCGCTGCTAGTTCGAGTCAAATCAAGTTCATGTTAAACCTATAAATTGAAGCTTACAGATTGGTTTTTTTAGACAAATAAAGATATGTTAAACAGAGACAAACCCAAACCAAACTTGTACGTTTTTGGCTATAAAATTAGGTCAGCGTCAAGGCTGATAGTGATTAGACATTTAAGGCATTTTGCAAAGAATGGTTGGTGAATACATTTTTTACATTGGCAAATGTTTACAGCTTTGCAAACTATGCAATCTACAACGACTAGGCGAGATTAAATCAAATAGTTATTTGTCCTCTATTGGACAGGGACAGCTAAGGAAAGGAAGGAATGGGAGGAAATGTGGGAGGCATTTGCCCAGCATTGGAATGAATGCAGGCTGAAAACAACAACATATGTAATTGCTGACTTGTTTATGCAGGAAAGCAAATACCGAGTCATACGACTCTCTTTCAGGAAGGCCCTGCATTTTATTTTGTATATGTTTTCATACAATGCATGAGAGTTAAACGTGTGGGAGGAAACTGTTGCACCTACAGAAAAGCCATGCACGCACGGGGGCAACGCTCTATCCCCATACAGATTGAAACTGATGGCGATTAGTCCACTTGCTGTACTGCATTCTCCTGAGGAGCCTTGTCTCCACAGTGCTGGATTGCAGGCACGTTCTTCCAAAAGGACAGTAAAGGATATTTCACTCTGGCTCAGAAGCCCTTTGCATTTACATTCTCCTAAGAAACGAAAATTTCTCACAGGGAACCACGTCGTTTTTATTTGGAACTCCCACAAGGAATCAGTTCTTTTTATATTTTATCACAATCAATCTTGGTCAATCCACTGCTGACTGAAATAATCCTCTACCCAGTGTTCTTCATTACAAGGCCAGCAGGCCACTAGCGGTCCCTGGTGGCCTTTAGTGCGGCCCCGGACGTGTTTCATCGTGTGTTTTCACCCATTGTGTGTATTGAATGATGTATTTTCACCGATTGTTCAAACCAATGGTTTCAAATATGTGGCGGCTCTCACACTGATGATGTCTTATCGGCGAAAGTGGCCCCACCTCTGAAAATGAGCGAAGAACACCGCTCTCACCGCTGTCTCTCATGATTCTGCAATGCAACGATCCAACAGCAACTTGCACACGCAGTGATTTTATTGCTCCATCTCCCCTCGGACGTTTTCCGTTAGAGATATAGTGACTGAGCAGTGGACTAATGTACATTCAATACCAGCGCAAGCACGCAATTTAATAAATGCATTCACACATAATATAGGCTTTTTGTTGGGTTAGATCGCGTAAATTGAAATGCATCGTTAAACCCGCCTCCACCCGACAAAGCCAATTAGTAAGGTTTGTCACGTAAACTGAACATGCCAATTCGTTACTATTCAGCACACTGGCGTGTTGGAGAGAAAATCAGCAAAATTGACAATCTGACCCTAAAAAAACCTATATAATGGATATTGGTCGCGAAAGCCTACGTGTTAAGCATACACACATCCACAACAAATATATCCAATGAAAAAAAACTGACGCTTACATTCGCCACATCCACATATGGGTCTGTTATGCCATTATACATTATATAGTACCAGTGTCCGCTCCTGCAAAATCTCTCAGGGGGGGGCAAATGTCTGGATGATTGATAAGGATAAGGTCCACCCATGCAATGGATAAATTAACAGCTTAAGCATGTAAAGGCAACTTCACTTCTTTAATATTAATGAAAAATAAAGTGACTCTTACAATACATCTTGTTTGTTTCTATACTCACTATTAATACAATCCACTCAAGTTTCTTTTATTAAAGATTCCACTAGGTGGCGACAAATTATATTGTTGGATGAAACGTGCTTACGTATGATGACGTAAGCACGTTAGTGCGAGCCCTCCTGGAAGCCATAGAGAATGCATTGCAGCGCCCCCCGTTCGAAAAAAAACATCTTTGAATGTAAGTCTATGGGGCCACTCGGGGCGATTCTCAGCCGGAGTGAAATCGCCCAAAAAGAGGCGGTACTCCACAGAATGTGACATGACGCTGATTGGACTATATCCAGAGGCACAGTGATGGCTAGCGTGACTCTGTGGTTGAATGACATTGGTGGTGCGTCGCCCAATCGCCCTAATGAAGAAACCGCCCCTGTATAGTATGTTATTTTACTGCATGCACACACATTTCAATGTGAATAATAAAAAGGCACAAAATACAAGCAGAATAAGATTCACTTCAACAAGCCCTCATAAGAGTACACAGAAGATAACCACGTATTACTTTTCTTATGAATGTGAACGTATGTGTATGTACACCGGTACTGACCAATTCATCCACATCTAATGTAGCTCTCAGAGACACAGCCTTGTTCAGTTATATTTATTTTGAATAAAGTATGCCGACTCACTGCGAGTGACTATATACACTTGGGTAACTTAGATAGCTCTATTCTGAGACAACAGAACTCTAGCCATCCAAGACTACACGGTGCCCACTCCAGGATGATGAAGATGACCCGCTCCAAGGTGATGACGGCGACTGCAGTTCCCCCACAACAGCAGCCCAGAGCCCCGGTTCGCGACGGCTTTTATCCCCCTCACGACCCGGCCACGCCCCTATTCCCGAACCCTCTCTCACTGCACCTGGCCCTGTCTGTCTCTGCCCTGATTACAATTTACGACCGTAAATTGCAACCCTGTCAAAGCTTGTAGCATCAATCATGATTAGCAACCACTTAGGGCCACATTACCCTAACGTGACCTTGTCTGTTCCCGTTACGTTAATTAGTAGCCATGGTCACGGGGAGCTGTACTGTCCCTTCATCACCCTGTACTGTCCTTACACACATATTTAATATAGCCATTACAGCAAATATACATATGTGCAATCTCACCACACTGTACTTATTTTTTATAACAGTTTTAGGAAAATCGACATTTGAATGTAAATTTGTTTTCGAAAATTAAATAAATAAAAATTCCCCATGAATACAATATTAAAATACGAAATTTGCTTTCTACCGTGCTTGTTCCGTGCTTGTTATAAGTCCATTCTCTCCTCCGGCCGCTATGGGCAGGAATTCCACACAACTCCCCATTTGCACCCCCCCCTCTTTCTCTCTATTGAAGGCCTCAACACAGAGATGTTGTCTTTCTGTGTGTCTATGTGTGTGTCTCTCTCTGTTTGTCTCTGTGTGAGTCTCTCTCTGCTTGTGCGTCTCTCAAATTTAGCAATCTTTGGAAGAACGTGATCAACCAGGTCGGGACTGTTGTGTTGGCCGACTCTCTGTGTTGTATTGCATTATGTTTCCAAGTTTACTATCGTTATTTTTTCATTCATTTGTACCTGATGATGGTTGCTTGTGTTGCAATTGAAACGTCGTATTCTATTATTTAATTGAATTGAATTTATTTTTACGTGACTTTACCGAAAGAACCAAAGAGTAATTCCTGCGGTCACGAAAGCTTCCAAACTAGTTTGAATATTAAAATAATCAATATTTCAGTAATAAAGAAACATTGTTCAGTTTACCTACTGATTAAATGACGGAACACTTTATTTCACTTAACATTATTTTTTAGGATGCATTATGGAAGGCAAGTTTATCGTGGAAGTAGGCCAATTCCGTACATTAATCAACAACAGTCATATACCCACGTCATTGCTATTCCTCTCCATCCTGCAAATAATAAGCGATACATTTGCTTATTTGCATGAGACGTGGTTGGTAATCATCTGAGGTGCATTCTCCCCTTTGGTTGCGTTTCTATCACCAGTCACATCCATCAGCTATCATACCTTCCAATGATGTGTCCTTCACAGGGTACTGTGGTGGGGAAATGTCATATGCCTCGCCTGGTGATTCAGGAGGTTGTGGGTTCGATCCCAACCCTGATGATGCCTGTTCTCCCCGTGGTCGCATGGATTTTTCTCCGGGTTCTCCTGTTTTTCCCTCCACATTTAGAAACATTCGTTTGCAGTATTTGGCTGCTATAGCTTTCCACATGATAAGCCACTTCGTTGAGCTATTCTTTGTGGCCAGGTCACTTATGAAAAAGAGCTATATAGCTCAGTAGGCCTTATCTGGTAAAATAAAAAAATAGATTAAATAGTTTTCATATGATGTCTCTATTTTGAGTTTGTTCCTTAATTTGTGTGTTTCTCTTTTTGTCCATCGGTGTAATTCCAAGGATACATATTTCAATGTTTATTTTCGTACTTTTAGGTACTGTTCCCATTTTTTACTCCAACTTTCTGATCTCTGTCAGGTGATGTGCACTGAATAAAATTACACATTGATGGGTAAAGAAGAATACTGTCGATACAATTAGACGATATACGTTTTCACTGATATGGTCTTTGAAGAGTCACAAATAAAATTGTAAATGAATTCAAAAAATTCTGCACAGTATTTAAAAATGGTGAGTGTATTGTTTCTACTCGCTGTGTAAATCACTAGTTTCCGAAAGAAAACTCAGAAACAACAACACAACCATTTTTTTTGCCAACGCTTGCAGGAAGACTCTGGTGAATTCTGCTAAAATAAAACTCCCTGAAAAAGAAGTGAGGGGGGGGGGTATGCAAAATGTTTGAGACTCTGCGACTGTTGAAAGTTTAAACTAAGTGCGGTGCAATTTGACATTTATGAGAAATGAGAGGGTTATGCCAACAAATGTTAGAGTATAGAATTCACACATGTGCTGGCATATCTCATACCTTCAGCAATCCCCACTAAAGTGATTAAAGTCAGACGTATATATGATGAGAGACAACCTGTACCTTGGTACAGAATTACCGTGTCTCCATGATATTACTTTTACACATAATTATAGCCAGAATATATTTTAAAATAAGAACAAAAGATCACAAACAACATATTTTCCAAAACACGTGTCACATGCTATGGAAATGGATCGAATTTGCAGACACGTTTATTATTATGGTTAGAGTTTACCAGTTCTTCCTTGCAGAGCAAAAAATATATACGCCAAAGGAATGCGCATGGACCAAAGCCATTTGTATTTATAAAACATATGCTTACACAGTTTCACCTTTGATTTTGCATACTTGAATATTGACTGCCAAGTTAAAGAGTAGATAATCAACGTCAACAGCTCTACAAAGAACTTGCTTATATTCGTGCTTTTCCATGAACTGTCATTGAGCTGACTGTAGCACAGTGTCAGAGAAAAGAAATTAAAATTCGGAGTTATATTTTGCAGTTATCCCATCTGGATTCTAAAAACAACCTGCATGGTCATGTGCAAAAGCGACGGGCCTAACGATCAGAGCAAAATGGAAACTATGCTGAAAATAGCTTGAGGCTTTTCAAAAGTGTAAATCCTAGTGAGAAATGCTTCCATGTCAGCGCTAATTGTACGCACATAAATTAAGCCAGCGCATTTCTCTTCACAAGGACTGTGATAAAACTGAGCACCTCATAGGATCCAATCCTTTATGCATTCACAGTTTTAAAACTGATATATTTACATGCCTCACGAAATGCAATTTTATATTCATTGGGAAGAGACTTGTATCAAGCTGTGCTCAAGGTGTTATCAATATGTAGTTTCAACTTAATAATTATTTTAATTTACAACCCTTTGTCCAATCCAGTGGTGGATGAAGACATCCTCATGCTGTGCCAGCCATGGGGGATGTTTGATCTATGACCTCACTACGTTGGTCCGTGTGGGTTTATCAAGTGGAAGGGCACCCAGGATTACCGAGCAGGGAATTGAACTCAGGTGGTCACTGGAAACTATGCTGAAAATAGCTTGAGGCTTTTCTAAAGTGTAGATCCTCGTGAGCAATGCTCTGATGCGCCATCGCTCTGTGCACGCCAATCTAGTGAGCCTTTCATCTTTCTATAAAATAATAATTTGTTGGCTTGTATATTAACATTATAATCAGAATATTGTTTAGCATTCATAATACTGTATTGTCAATAAGATCAATCATAATATTTTCACCAATTTTTTTTGTGAATGCAATTGAAGGTCTATTTTTATAAGCACAGACATTTTATTTAAATTAGATATTTTGCAAGAGCTCAATTCGAACTATGGGACTATTTCACAACGACAAGGCTCAAGTAATTTAATGCAGAAACAAAAACGATCATATTTTCATTTAAGAGTAGTTCGTGGCATTGTTTTGCAATCACATAACGAATGCATGCAATCATGCAAATGTTTTTTTACAGCCTTGCAGTTTTCTCCATAAAGGTTTGGATAGTAGATGGTTTATAAGAGTATCTGCACGTCTAATT
Source organism: Lampetra planeri (assembly GCF_965212315.1). Taxonomy (NCBI): domain Eukaryota; kingdom Metazoa; phylum Chordata; class Hyperoartia; order Petromyzontiformes; family Petromyzontidae; genus Lampetra; species Lampetra planeri. Next base: position 21,928,977 of record NC_136109.1, on the reverse strand, counting down.
TGCTAATGATATTTTTGACTCGAGCTTTAAGAAGGCATTTGGCCAGCTTCCACATTGTGATGCATGATACTGTCATTGTTGAGATCCTGACAGGGTGCAACTGAAATATTATTTTGTCGAGTTAAAGGTTTATAACTGTTTGAAGCAATCTCATGGAATGTAGTAGCAATACTCAGCTAATGATATATGTGTATCCAGGAAATATTTGCTAAATGTCAAGACTCTTTTTAATGATGGCCCTGCATTGGAATGTTTGGATCATTCCTTTACACAGAGTGTTTGCTTCTTATTCGTATTCTTAGGTTTTTTGCTTCTTGCACCATGCATACAATGAGGTAACACGGAAACGTCTACACAGATGCGTTCATGAATCCACTTTCTGTATCACTATCTTGTATGTATGTTGAACTTCTTTCACACCATACGTAGCCAACTGTGATTATAATCGGAGGTGGTCACCTCACAGGTCAGTAGATTTGGGAGTTGTAACATATCTGTATTTGCCACCAATCTTTGCTTCAGTAGGAAATGGAATAAGGAAGTAGGTTGTCAAGAGAACGGATGGCTGAGGGTAGAGAGTTCCAAAACCATGAGAGCAGCAAAGAAGAATAAACGACCTCCCACAGAGAACATTTATTGGGGGCTTCAAGAGGCCTTGGTTGCTGGAGCATAGATGATGTGAGGGGGAGTAGAGTGGATCAGATGAGAGAGGAGAGGTAGAGGCAGGGGCAAGTCCATGGAGGATAGCTTCCCCGTGTGTTGTCAGGTTGTACTATGTGCTGTTCGGGAATGATGTCTGATGCTTTGCTCCACTTGCTTCTTCAGTTCTTAAAGAAGCTCCCAGATGGCACTGGTTTGGCAGCCAGTGAAGGGCTTAGAGTCTTTACGTGGTTCTATTTACACGTGGAGTCTGATAGTGGAGTTTTGGTACATCTACCATTCATACTGCATTTCTTGTTGCCCTGAAGAAATATATATATAATCGTGTTATAGTGTTAGAGTATCATTCCATCGATGCATGTTCAGAAAACCACATTTGTGGGTGAAAATAGCAAAGTTATTGTAACCTCTATTTATGGACTAGAATATAATTACTGTGTTGTAAATATGTTTAATTGTTTAAAATAGTTTGAGTTTAGATTTCAGGAATTGCTTAATGTATGGCCCAATCAACTTTTTAGTTTGGTAACTATTCTTGTAAATTTAAAACGTGTTCATCAGGCTGCATGGTGTAAAGTTCAGTCTTCAACTCGTATCCACTCTATCTTTTTGGTCTCTCTATTTCTGTGCTATAAAGGGCCATTGCCCGAAACGTCGCCTGTAGTGTTTACCATCACAGTATCACAGTATTTACTTTGTTTTCTTTGGTAAGTATTCAGAATGCTATACTACGTCGCCCTCTGCTGGGAATGATGAGGAAATGCAACATTTCTTTAAGTAACACTTCCTGAATTTTATAGCAATACCAAAATAGGACATTATGGAGAGAAGCTAATACAAAAAATCGGATTAACTATGTGCTTTGTATATTCCACTGTATGCATATATATATATTATCGTAATAAAATGCACATACAAATGAACAGAACGCATTGATGCATTATTTTTCCATCAACCGAGACCATTATTAATTGCAAGCCACGGTGTGCACGCATAACACCAACAAACATAGAGTTAATGACAGGAGTTAGACAAAAGCATGGTCATGCATGGTTTTCATTTAGCTTCAGAGGACCAAGGGGATCTGGAATTGAAACCGAACTGCCCTAGGATGTTTCTTAAGAAAAAATAATGACTTCAGAAAAGTTCTGACAAAATAATGAGATCTCATGGGGCCACCCACGGTTTTTTTGCTTCCTTGGAAAAAACAAGGCTCCCCAATCCATATAAAGCCTGGACAATAGCTACTGGCTCAACCATGAAAACAAGTTTTGCCAACTTCAGTCCATTCTGTTTTAACAACGAAGAGATTGAGGCTCTGCATGTAACGTCTGCTGCATTTCTATCACGACACACTAAAAAAACGTTCATAAGAAGAAGATAAAGGTGACAGATGAAGAGTGCATGCTAGCGTTGTTGGAACTTTAGTGGACATGAAGTTCAATGTAAGACATACTAACTGCCGTGTTTGTCTCTATGGGTAAAAACACTACTTGTGATGTTTAAATGAACATTTCCATTTACGTAAGCTGGGCACTTACAAGAAAATACCGATTTGCTTTTATATTCAACGATAAATGCAACACAAAAGCAATTCAATAGAGTTGTGTGGATTCTTGCAGTTGCAGTGTTCGTATTTCAGTTGGAAATGTTTTATGACGTTATTGTAAATGTATCATGACCAATGTATATATATATGTTCTTCACAACGATGCTAATGATGTAAATGCATCACATACAGTCATTATACTTGTTTGTTTTTTCTAATCATTCTCTGGAGAGATGTTTTATCTCAATCCACAGAGTATTTTCCACATCTTTAAAACGTTTGTTATTGTTTAACAAACAAAATAAATACGCAATATCTCCTTCGAATATTTGTTCTTCCATGTAAGAAACAAAAGTATGTTTTCCACATCCCATCAGCCCCACATCCTTTTAGGAGTGCATATTTCAGCAGCATTGGCGTAAAATGTCGTTTATTATTTTGTTTGATATGTTTTAAACTTTGCATTTAAACTTTGCATTTGAAAGTAAACTTTTCGTAGATATCGAGTAACAGGCAAACACTTCAATAACCCGTAAATATATAACTAAATTACCTAATTTGTATTAAAAGTAAAGTTATACAATGTTGCTGACACATTGCAGTGAGGTTAACATCATAATTTTTGACCGAGCCCACTGAGTGATGCAATCGGTCTTTGCAAGATGATTAAAAGGGCCTTTCAGACATGTTTAGTTCCTGAACCTTGCATATAGGACTCAGGAATTTACCGGAGACAATTTAAAGTGCAGTTTTCGTCTGATCCATATTAGGTGTCTTTTGTGTGCGTTTAATTTGATTTTATTGCATTGTTACTTTTTTTGCGCGGTGACGTCATGTCAGTTCCCCGCAAGCGACGTCTTTGCCCCGCCCCCTGTGTGTGGTGACGTCATGTCAGTTCCCCCTTGACCACGCCTATCGTTACGTCACGACCGCGGGAGAACACACGTGCGTGTCATACCCGGTACAGTGCGACATGAACTCGCAAGTACAGTGGCGCTTTTAGTCCTGTTGTGTATCGTCGACGTGCCGGCTGATGAGAGGCGGTAACGTCAGACTGTTATAAACTCAGGTAAGGGCTGTACGCACGTTGACCGTGGATTGGGGATGGGGGGTGGGTCTCGTTAATAGGTTCGGCAAATAGGTTCGTCAACACGTGTGCTCGCATGGTCGGCTGCATGTGTTTTAGTGAGGCCAGGCCTCTGGTTTTAAAGGGTTTAAATACTGCTCCGCATGTTTTCAGGGAGACACGCAGTTAATTAGTTTTGGTTTAAAGCCTCTTCCCGACTGTGGGAGACCTCATTGTCTGTTTATTTTATACTTATCTTGTAAACAGCTTGGATCGGTGTCTCCAATCTACTGCAACGCACGTTTTAAGCTTCGTAAATTGATTAAAAGACTCTTAACGTTGGCGGTCAGGCGCGTCATTATTTCACGGTGATTACCTCAGCAATGTTCGTTATGGCGTAGGGACGTCACCAGAGTTGTGCCATTGAAATCCGGACCGTCAATTTACTAAAGTAATTATTGACCTAATTTTAACACAGCTGCGAGGAACACACGCGCAGAGTATATATAGAGCTTTTAATACAAAGGTTTCTTTCGTTGAAAGGGCAAAGTGTCTTCGCGTGCGATCATTGGGCAGTGTGGCAACCCTGAATGCTTGGGTGTAAATTCAACATGCCTGTAGTACAGTACAGTACTGTATATCCAATCAACCACAGGACAACCAACAACTTTTGGCATGTGCTCATTTAAATGTACTGTACTGGACGTAATCGATCATGGAAGTATGATTGGCTGAGCCGACCATAATTCAGGATGTAAGCTCACCAAATCACCGCTGGCCACCAATGTGTATCTGAAGCCAATGTGTATCTGACTTGCATCCCACTGGGATTTTTGCACGCAGCGTTGGTGTACGGTGTTTTTTCTGCAATATTTTGCTGTCTTTTCTTGGATTTTCTGTTTGCACTTAGTCACATATTCACTTTAAGATGTTTTTTGTTTGTTGCGGTTGCACCCGATTCAAGAGCCGAATGGCTCACAGGGCTATATACCTAATAAATGAACTTGAAACTTGAACCGTGTTTAAGTCGAGGTTTAAATGGTTGCCTGGTGCCGGTGCGGTTATGATGAGACTGAGGTGGCGCCTACGTGAGTGTTGCTGGCTCTCCGAACGCCGCGTGACTCGTTAAGTCCTCATTTTTTTTCGCCAACAAAACAATGTCCTGAGTGTCGAGCGAAATGCTTGTAGGTTGTTGACAAAACATGACAAAATATCCGGTCAGAGATTTAGAGACGGCGGGGCGGGGGGGTTTAGTAGGTGAGCACGTTGTTTATTTGTGGACTAGATTTTTTGCCTGTCCAAGGATGGGTGTATATTGCAGTAAATATGAAATATTCAATAGAAAATTAGTTCAGCTCATGATTATTAATGAGGTGGGTTGCCCCACTGCAAAGAAACGTCATATTTGAAGCGACTTTGCGTAATACATTTTTTTATTTAGCTCGACCTTCCTCTGCGTTAGTGTAAAAATCCACCCATCCATGAATATGTAATGAGGGGGGGGGGCTCATTTGGAGTGACGTTACGCACGGGACGGACAGACATTTCTGGGTGATTATAGTCGGTAATGATGGAGAGAGACTCGTTTTTTTTACTGGGTCAGCACGTTACAAAGTGCGTCAATTTGAGTGAAACCGACTCATCAGTGAGCACAGTGCTAGGCTGCTTGCCCCCCTGTTACATACCTCTTGGTAAGACTTTGTTATATCAGATCTTGAATGAGGTTTTATTCAATCGTAGGACTAATGTCTGGTTTTTCTTAACTTTAAGTTCATCGTTAATGTAAAAATACGTCACCTTTCCATTTATCTACGCTACCTGCATATTTTAGATTTACAGTGTGTATCAACACATTTGTCATGAACACACCTTTAACAAAAAATATATAATCAGGGCACATTTTAGTTGAATGCTCTTCTTCGGAGCAGAATATAGACCATTGTTATAATTAAGGACAACTGGTCAAAACATTATGCTGTTATATTATGTTATAAGACAATATTAATGATGAATGCGGCACTTATTTTTGATGTGTGCTTGTGCAACATTACCAAGTACAGTAACCTCAATTTATTTTGCACATAAAACAATAACTGTTTTTTCTTCTGTCCATTGTATCGTTCAGTTATTTACAGATTATTAAAGTGACCATGAAGGACGTGGAGGTTGCGAAGATCAGTGCCCTGCAGAAGATCACCAGCAACATCCGCAACATCTGCATTTTGGCACACGTTGACCATGGTGTGGCAGTGTTTGCTGCTTTCTTTGAAAAACACACGGCTTCCATATATAACACGGCCCTTTGCAGTATCATTCCTTCTTGATTTTTGAAGTATTATTCCTGTTGCGAAGATTTGTGTGGTGATCTCTAGATGCCTAATAGTTCAGTGGTAACATATAAAAAAAAAAATCCACTCTTGATTAATTGTGCATTTTGTATTGTTATTTCTTTCAGGAAAAACCACCTTAGCTGACTGCCTGATAGCCAGCAATGGGATAATTTCGAATAGGCTGGCTGGAAAGGTACATTTTAAAATGACTACTTGTTTTTATGCTCGCTATGCATGCTAATAATCTACTATAATTGTGATTAATATATGAAAATGATTTATGAAACCAAAAATGTAAAAAAAAAATTAGGGACAACATACTTTCTTTTCATTATACTGCTTCGTAGATGTATGCGGGTATGCTTTATAGCTCTCCGATGTGTTTTTTTAGGTTGCTTTGCCTATTGTTTGGAATTGTATCCGATGATTAATTCCATATCACATGCTGGTAGCTTCTTCAAAAATATGTACATTTAGGTGAATTTATATATTTTTGTTATATTAAAGTCAAATTCAATGTAGCTTGTAAATAAGCAAAACAGATTAGTTGACTGTTGCCCGTAAAGCTTATTCAGTTAAATAAGCTAAGGTACAGGCATTATCACAGAGGTCAGTAACATATGCTCTTGGTTCCACAGGTGCGGTACATGGATAGTCGGGAAGATGAACAGATCCGTGGAATTACAATGAAGTCAAGTGCCATTTCGCTCTTCTATAACAAAGGTTTGAATTTTTTACCAGAATTATATTAGTTTCCCAAACTATGCTTTCTTGCCAAAGATTACACTGACACTTTTGTATACGAAAACATCTCTCCACATTCTCATTCACACTGCTTTATCGCTGAAATATATATACATATATAAATTGTCTTAACATTTATAGCCTTTGAGAGTCAAGAGAAAGTAGATGGATTGGCTGACTTATAGTTGGAGTTCATACTTTACACTGGTGCCTTAAAAATCTTAAATAAAATTGATATGAATAGTTTGTTATTGATGGATAACACTTTTTTTTTCCAAACGACTTCAAATTAATAATTCTATTTCATTATCAAGTGTCAAGCGCATATTTCATAACTGTTATGAATTATGATGTTTGGTCAAATCCATATGTATGTTTTTGCATTTGGAAGAAAACCAGACTACCTGGAGAAACCCCTTCGTTGAGGGGATGGATAACGTGAAATATCGGCACAGACCGTTCATTACGAACCCACATTTTGTTTTGCAATCTCCTGGCCACCCTGTAGCCCGGCAGGTTTGCGAGTATCAGAAATCTGTATGATCAAACAGCCATTGCCTCTATAAAGTGCAGAAGCACCACAAAACAATTATTTATGTTTGCCAGGCTACCCATGTTGAGTTGTAGCATTGTTATTACTTGCTCAAATTGTAGTGTGCAAGTGTCTGAACTGTGACACTTTTTATGGTAGGACACAAGAGCTTTGTTGATATTCTTCAGTTGTATACGTGTATTGCTCTGGTGACAACACTGCCCTATTTTTACAATTTTGCGGCATTTTTCATTCACACTATCTTAATATATTTTTTTACTTTTTAAAATTATGGATTGTAGTTGAAGCAGTGCAGTGTGAAAATGTCACATCAGATTTTGACATCATTGTTTTGTTGCCTTTATCACGTGATAATGTTAACGGTTTTACATGTGCTTTCCTGTTGTTTGTGGTTGCAAATTACTCTGCAGATGACGAAGAGTACCTGATCAATCTGATCGACTCGCCAGGGCACGTAGACTTTTCTTCGGAGGTCTCTACAGCTGTTCGCCTTTGTGACGGGGCCATTGTTGTGGTTGATGCCGTCGAAGGTGTATGTCCGCAGGTAACGTTTCCAGTACCATTCTCTTTCAGGAGGTGCTGTTGCTCTTTTGCTTGCTTATTTTTGAATGAGTTTGCGTTTATGTCATTTGCTTCATCCCTGGACACGGCTCCTCACATTGGGTGACCTGTGCCTTCTGTTCTGCTGCTCCCCGCTGTGTGTAAATCCCTTGCTCAGCGCTTTTCGAAATTTAGACACAACGGCAGTGCTTACACCCAACCTCAAGATGCATTTACTTGTTCTTGCTTTTGGTTCTAGAAATTAGCTTCTATACTATGTAGTTTTTCCTCCCTTTGGCCAACGTTTTTAAAAATGTCTTTTTTGGTGTACGATGCCTCGAGTACCTTGTAGAAAGACGCTTAATAAAAGAGATTTATGTATTTATTACCACTTAATGAGGGAAGCAATAGTGCAGCTGTGGGATGTCAATACTTGAAAAGGGTGCTTGTGAAATACCAGGGTTGATCCACTGATAGTTACCCCAATTCAAAAAGAAAAACAGAGAAAACTCAATTTTATTTCAAAGCCTCTACATGTCTCCTCACCATTTTTTATGTAATATTGTCTTACTCTCCTCAAACACTTTGTCCAACATAGCTGATGTGATTGGCTTATAGCATTCAATGAAGCGTGAGCTGAAGTGGTTGATATTTTGCGATTTTTGTGGCCTTTGATGTTACCCTAAAAGAAAAAAAGAATTATTGTGGGGAGATATCTGGCGAATGCAGGGCCATGCAACTGTTCCGCCTTGGCCAATCCAACCCAGGGCCACTCAGGGCCACCTCGGGCCACCTCGAGATTCCCTGATGCCCTGAGGGAGAATGCCACATGGGGCCTCATTCATTAGTGACGTTAAAATAGGATAGCTGTCGGGGGGTTGGGAGGGGCCTCTTTTGTTTGAGTACAGGCCCATAAGACAAGGTCTTTAGAAACCAGTGGGGTATTCATAAATGCGTCACCTTGTATTATGTATAAATAAATGCGCCCTCTAGAAGACCAAGATACAAACTGCAGACAAATTGTGCCATTTTCACTCCAGTGTAACATCCTACATTTCTGTTATCCAGATCTGTAGATACGTTTTAACTGGACATTGTGGTTAACCTATCCAATACAACATTGTGAATTTGTCCTGCTGGTGAATTTGTATTGGCAAATAAACATAAAGATTATATTATGTATATGTGCATGGTAATGTAGCATTCACTATGCCATCTTCCCAACCAAGAGTTTGAAACTCACTTGTATCCGTGGGTGTTTGAAATGGCTTGCCAGCTGTTATGCATTAGCCATTATTTGCACAGTAGTTTATTTTTTTACTAGAACAACGGTTGCATTTGAGAACACAGTTGATTAATAAATGTAATGTTATTGTACAAACAATGTTACTTTTTACGACTTAAAATAAATAACTTTTTTTTCTTACTAAACTATTTGTTTATTTGTCTAGAGTAGCATTACCCATACAGTGTATATTTGTGTCAGGTCCTGTGAGCATGAATGTTCATCCCACTACGTTTTGGGATCAGTCCCTGTTGAGGCTGCTTTATTATTTGTTAAAATATACCTAATTAGAGTAACTTTATATATTTTTTAAACTGTCGCATGGCTTCCCCAAACTGGTTTTATGCAGCTTACGGTTTGCTCTAATGTGTTGTAGACTTGTCCGTCGTAAAATGGAATCATTTCAAAATGTGTATACTATGATATCTTACATTGATACTTTTAACACACCACGCACAAAACAAACAACGCATTTGAAGCAGCTGTATGTCTGGCAACTTCACTGTTTTAATGATGCCCATATGTTTAATGTTGGTGCTGGCAAAGGCATGCCATTTAGCACCTTTGTAAAGTTTAAGGGGAAACTTTTTTTTGTTGAAACATACAGATAGTCCCTTTGACCAACCTCACAAAAGCACTTTGTTTTAAATCTTAACAAAGCTCCATTGGCTGTGAAAGAAAGCACCGCAGGGAATCTAATAGCTCTAGTTTTCTTTTTAGTGGAGACAAGCCAGTGTGTAGTGGGGCAGTTGAGACATTTTAAAAGGGCACTAAAAATTGAGAAAAGACATTCATTTAATATCACAAATCTATTTGGTTTTAGTGAATGGGTCATTGTAGTATTCGTATCTGTGTGTTATTTTAATATCTGTGAAATGTGAAACCCACATTGCCGTGGCAGCATTATTAGTCCTGTACGCAAATTAGTACACTAACTTTCCCTCGAGAAAGGAAACCTAGCATGCTTATCAGCTGTTTAAAGCTGGCCTGTGCGTTATTTTAAATGATTTATATTCATGGTATCTATGAAAGTTGCACAGCAAAGATGGATAAGTCTATTCTGACATTGGTTTTCACCTTGATAATACAATAACTTTTTTTACCAGCGATATACTGTGGGACAAAATTAACGGTTTATTTATTCTTTGCTCTTTAAAACAAAAACATTTGAATTATGTAGCATCTAAATTTAACCCCATCTCAAGACGCTATGCAATCTTGTCTCACGACATTGTGTCCAGTCTCAAATGCAGAATCATCACATGGGTATTGATAGACATGTTTATTGACCAAATAGTCTGTAGTGCACTCTGAATGGATTTATTTTTCTGTGTTAATCACCAAACGAGAAAAAAATAAGTTACAAATTGCATTGAGGAAATGCATTGTGAAAGACAACTAAATTGTCCCTTCATCCTGTGGCTTCTAAAATAAATATATAAAGCCTTACAGGCTTTCCTTTTGGCTGATTTACTTCCCGTGATTAGTATGTGTAAAATGTAAACGGTGCATATTAAACCGGTTGCACTCCAGTAAAGCGGGAACATTGGTGTTTTGTTACCTCAGACCCAGATGGTGCTGAGACAAGCATGGCTGGAAAACATTCACCCTTGCCTCGTGATCAACAAAATCGACCGCCTCATCACAGAGCTGAAGCTCACTCCAACCGAGGCACATATCCAACTGCAGAAGATTCTGGAACAGGTAAATTCCATCCCCACCCCCCCCCCCCCCAGGATGATCTTGTGTATACGGTACGCAAGATCATTACGCGCCACCGTAGGAAACTCCATTCTCTTGTCATAACGTGAATACAAATGTAGCTATCTTACCATCAGCCTATTGGCGTTACAGACCATAAAAAGTCTGCTGGACATAAAAAAGACTGCTAGTCTGGAAATCCCATAGGCTTATGTTCAAACATACATTGTATTTATATGTGGAGACACAATGGGGTTCTGCTTATTAATGATTTTGTTTACGCGGTAAACTTTTAAATACATTTGTATGGGGTGCATATGTACCTGCTACAATTATAAAAAAACAAGCTTAGTGTGCAAATAAATATTTTTTTACCCAACCATGATGTGTGTCACAGGTATTTTAACCTATCATTTTTTGTTGTTGAAAAATGTCTCACAATGACGTCAGTCTTGTGATTATTTCTGTCTCTCGTTAGGTCAATGCTGTCACTGGCAGCCTCTTCACCTCCAAGGTGCTCGAAGAGAGTGCAGAAAAGGTTTCCTCAGGACCAGTGGAGGGCACCCTGGCGAACGAAGGGAAAGCTGACCCCTTGTTCGACTGGAGTGCAGGCTTTGAGGAGGCAGACGACTCGAGCCTCTACTTCTCTCCAGATCAGGGGAACGTGGTGTTTGCTTGTGCACTCGATGGCTGGGGATTCAGGTTTGTCACGTGAACTAAACATGCCAATCGGTTACTAGTTCAGCACACCGGTGTGTTGGAAAGTAAAGCCACATCATTTACAATTCGAGTACGAGATTTATCTGGTAATTACAACCGGCATCATCAGGCGACAGCCAATGCTGTGGAGAAGTCCTCCTGTTTCGGTCTTAAATAGGTGTGAAAACTAGAGGGGGGTTAATCTATATATATAAAAGGGAAATTTGTGAATATGTGTGTCTGTTCGAAATGTTTAGCATACTTCCCAACATGCAACAAACTTGAAATTTGGCATGTGAGCAGCTTCCAGACTGTACACAATGCAAAAAGTATAAAAATAGACTTTTGTATTTTGGGGGGCGGGGGGGGGGCGCAATAATGGATATATTTTGCACGGCAAGTGAGCGGTGACGTCACATCTGTGATGTCACCCGCATGCGGTAGCGTCACGCAGTGTGCCTGCTGACGTCACGCATCCCCCCCAACCCTCCGCGTAGGCCGTGTATTAATTCAAGACAAGATTCCAAGTTTTGGGCGAAGCCGGGTAGTGAAGCTAGTGTATACATATAAATTATAATGGATTTCCATTACTGCTTTATTGCAATATGTTTTGGTCTATCATGCGAGTACAATGCGAGTCCGTGGTGGGCAGCAGAGGGCAGTGTAGCAAAACAAATACTTAGTGACTTCAATGTCTCCACATATAAGCTTTCTGCCTTCATCGGCATGATGCAGTACGGTGAACCCAAACGACCTTCACGGTGTGAGGAGGCCCTCAATCAGCAGTGGATTGATAAAAAAAAAAGTTCTTGCATTTTGGCGCTGAAGAAAACACACTTAACCATTAAATCATTAAAAGTACTATCATTGCCCTACGCAGTACCATTTAAGGGGTTAGACTTAAATCAGCATTCCTGTTCAAAACAAGTAATGGAGCAGCACTCCTCTCCACTGGTGGCCATGAGCCAGCGGTGGAGAATCGACATTTCCTTGGCAGGGGCCAGTCATTCCATAACAAGGCCGCTGTTGACTCGCCACAAAGTGGTGCTACACATTTCATCGACCTTTGTCGGCTCATAGCCTCAGTTGTGCCTCAACTGGGAATTTGGGCTCGCAACCTTCTGATTGCGAGTCACTCACCCTAACTGCATTGCCACCAAGCCGGATACAATATATATGGCTATCAATATGTGTCCTGACATCTTGTTATTGTCTATAGGGCCGGAATGGGCTTTCTCATGTGTTGCGTAACCCCTGGGGAAACCACACACATTTCGGTCACTTAGCAGTTGGTGGAGGGTTTTGGCTCGTATTAAATCTTTACCCTGCCACTTATGTGGCAGAAAATCAAAGACAGCGTTGTTCACAATGATTGCTCGCTCGCTCTCCTCCTGTCCATTTTGCAGTATAGAGCATTTCGCACGACTCTACTCGAAGAAGATAGGAGTGAGAAAGGAAGTGCTGCTCAAGACCCTGTGGGGTGATTTTTACCTCAATACCAAAGCCAAGAAAATCATGAAAGGGGCCCAAGTATGTGTCAAAATGCAGTTGTTTATTACACTTACTTTAACATCATGAAAGGTGTAATGTATATATATGTGTGTTTTATAGATAAGAATATTTTTTCGAGTGCATTTCTGTACAAAATGTAATTAAAAGTGAGTGTTTGATTTTATGTTTCAGGCCAAAGGGAAAAAGCCCTTGTTTGTGCAGTTGGTTCTGGATAATATTTGGGCCCTCTATGAAGCTGTTGTCATTAGAAGGTGAGTTGTTGCCACGTATTTTTCTCAGAAAAATAAATATTCATTTTGGCTTCAAATCTTTCAGGTTTTTTTTTCTTCTTACTCTACATTGTTTTGTTTTTATTGCAACAGAGACAAGGAGAAGTCTGAAAAAATTGTGAACTCATTGGGGCTGAAGATCCTTGCAAGAGACATGAGACACACTGATCCGAAGGTCTACCTGAGCGCCATCTGCAGCCAGTGGCTGCCACTCTCTGAGGCTGTCCTTTGTATCCAAAAACGGCTGAAATTGCGTTTACATTGTAAGCTTCCTATGTACAAGGATGCTCGCGTGATGCATTTGTTAGCACACAGGACTTGCAATCCCAAGGTCGCCGCTTTGATGTAATCTCCCGGCACAGCCGTTGAAACGACGCGCAAGTTTCTTAAATTCTCCCGCATTTATCTACCCGGCAGTACAAATGGGAGCACCGTAGTCGATTGGCAGGTCACGCATGGTGGGGTAAAGTGTGGGTACCCTCGTCTCATCCTAGACATCTGGCTCGTGTAGAAGAGTAGACCAAAAATTCCCTCTTAGACTCTCTAGAGCTCCTTCTCGTGGAGACCATTCCGCCGGCAGTGGCGTGAGCAAAAAAATTCAGGGCTGACACTTTACTTCTCTACCTTTGTATTAATCAAAGGAGAAAGCAATACAATTCATTACATTTGGCTTCTCTCTAGCGCCCCAAATGTAGAGCATCCCAGGGCGCTTACAATAAAAAAAACTTGACAATACAAAAAAACGTTCACCAATCAGTCCAGCTCAAGGATAAGCTAATGCAAACAAATACGTTTTCAAATGTGACTGAAAAGATTCAACTGTGCTTGCATTCCTGATATGACTTGGGATCGAGCTGCAATGGCAAAGCTGAATGAAAGTATCTTTGAGGGCCTCCGCTGGATGGCAACATGGATATACATGTTGCTTGACAAAGTGATGCAACATAAATGCAGCTTTTTTTTTCCCTTGGTGTAATAAAAGACCACGTTACAAAGGAAGTGATGGAAATAGAAAACGTGACCTTCGGTCCTGTCAAATACGACAATATATCTTCCAGTGCATAATCGCGTGCGCCTTGAGAGTTTGGTTTCCTTGACTGGCGCTGTGCAGCAATGGTAAGCTGCCGTCTTCCCAGCCCCTTGGAAATGTCTGCACAGCGCGTGGAAAAGCTGCTGTGTGCTCGCGCTCAACGCTTCGAATCTCTTCCAGAGCAAACACAAACTCTGAGGGACGGTGAGAAAGAACAGAGATGCAGACTTCTGCAGTTTACCTTTACAACCACTGCTTGTTACATGCACAGGCCTATTGTCAAAATCCACTTGCTTGATGAGGGCCTATCCAAGGCAACGCGGGATGTGGAACTTATTTGACCATATTTCACCACGCGCGTCAGACCGAGTTGATAAAGGCGGGGGAGCATAAGTGCTTGAGAATGGTACGATGCAGCAATGAATTTGTCTGCACTACCCCCTGCAGAAAACATAAAACCCACAGCTGCTTATCACAGATATCTGTGTTAGGCATGGTGGTCGTCCATCCAAGCACGCACCAGACTCCTGCTGCTTTCTGATATATTATTGTTATTTCCAGTCTTATCTCGATTGGCTTAATCCCCCAATTAAATTTTTTTTGGAAATGTTTATAATGTTTCTGAAAATTAGGAAGATTTTTTTTGCATGATAAGTTTGAGGTTTTATTATGAAATGCATGTTTAGAAAAATATTTTTCGTACAGTAACATCTTGATTTGAATCTTTCGTCATGGAGATATAAAAAAATACAAATATATATATCTACGTGACTTTACCGAAAGAATCAAAGAGTACAATAACATCTGTAAAGCCTTAAACCAAATTATTACCATTCCTGACAGTTCAGTCATAAAGTGTCCGGTGTTTAATAGTGTCAGTCATTGTTGGAACAAACATAGATTTTAAAACTGTCCTTTTCTTCCCCTTGCAGATTTCATTTCATGTAAAAGTTCTGACGACGCCCCTGTGATTGTGTTTGTCTCAAAAATGATTTCTGTTGATGCAAAGGCCCTTCCTCAAAAGAAGCAAAGGTATGAATGTACTCCATATGGCCGTGATACTGTGGCAAGATGTTAAATACCTCTTCTGGTGGTATGCAGGAGATCATGGGTTCGATACCGACCCTGACGCTTGTATTTTTCAGTGACGTGAGGTCAATGGCTGGGGAGGCACTGGCTAGTGTCAGAGCCAGATTCACACACGTGGCCTCACGGAGGGGGGCGTGTCCTCACGGAGGGGGGCGTGTCCTCACTGAGGGGGGCGTGTTAGACACGTCCCCCTCACTGAAGCAGATGTGATAGCTGCCTCCCCTGGTGCTTTTTCATTTCAGTTTCATGACGAGACCAGCGAGCCTAAATATCTTTATACACATACGTGAAATAAGTAACCTGGAGTATGGAAGGCGAGGACATGAAATGAAGGGGTCTACCAACATTACATTGGTGACATACTGAGATAGTAACAGGCACGCGCTGATTGCCCGCGCTCCATCCAGTTACTGAGGGGGTTGCGCAATCAGAGGGGAGGCTGAGCTCGTCGCTGCCTCACCTCTCGTCTCTCCCTGTATTTGCAGCGGAGCTCCGCAAATTTTAGCGATTTTGACTATAAAAATGATTGGAATCGTACAGAAATTACATTTATAATAGATCAGTGGAAAAATCTTAATATTTATTTAATTTAATTATTCTCTTTTGTACTTTTCGTAACAGCTATTTTCATTGGAGTATGACAGGTGAGGCTCTGCCTCCCCTGCCTCCCCTGACCGCACATTTAGAAACATGCGTTTTAGAGTATTTGGCTGCAGTATATTTCCACATGATAAGCCACTTCGTTGAGCTATTATTTGTGGCCAGGTCGCTTCTGATATAGCTATATAGCTCAGTGGTAAAATAAAATCGTTTATTTATAGTTTACAGAAACCACACTCGTTATGCCAATCTTATTGCATTGCTATTGCAGTAAAATACCACGTGGCCTCTCCGACTCGCTGGGGACCGGGGTTTGGGCTGATTTGTGAAAAGGTTGGATATGTGAATATCTAGAAATTTACAGTTAAATTGTACACAAATGTGTTACTGGACAAAAGGATAAAACTGTTTTAAAGATGTAAAAATGCTTATTACGTGTACATTTGTTGGATTTTTTTAACAGATATAGAAAATAACTGCGACACTGCACAAATACTGCACTAGGTGTGTGTGGTTAATTGGTCAGGGCGGATATGTGATGTTCGGTTATGTGACGTTCTGTAATTCTGTTTATTTTACTTGTCGACTGGTTTTGCTCATTGGCCATGTGCCGTGTGTCTTTAGACCTCTTACGCTGGAGGAGATGGTCCAGCGAAGGGAGCAGGCCAGGCAGAGGCACTTAAACAAACTCACCGGGCAGCAAACACAGACAGAATCACCTGGCTCCAAGACAATCATGGGGTGCTCGGAAACAAGAGACAACCAAGAAGCCAGAAGTGACCAAGGTGATGATGACCGTCTAATCATAACCAGGGAAACCCATCTGAGGTGAAGGACCTCATCTCGTGATCTTGATTTGTGGGGTCCGGCCAACTCCTTTTAAGTAAAATACACAGACAAGATTTGGCTCTGTTGTAATTTACGAAATAATATTTTAGTCCATCATTCTATGAACCTTTCTGGCCCAATGTTTTTTTCACAGCAATTAAGCAGGCACGCACTAGATCATCAGTTACAACCTTGTGGTGGAACAAACTCTTCTCTGTATGATTGTTATCACCCACAATCCACGATGGTAGCATGCGCCACATTTTGATCTCTTGTGAATTGTTTTGCACGTGGAAGTAAGCGAAAGTGCCCGGAGATAACTTGATGCATGCAAGGAGACAATCCTGAAATTCTGCACAGACTAGTCAAAACCCGTTCCTGTTGTACTGCTGCCCCCATACGGACGCAGCAACAACAAAATAGCAATTATCCTGCGGCCCCTCTATTCCAGGTGTCGACGAGAAACAGGAGACTGAGACGGTTCCATCAAGAGACCTGACTGAGCGGCCAGAGGAGGACACGGAGGCTTCAGATAGAGAGCACTTTGTCGCCTTTGCGCGAGTGTACAGCGGCACGGTGCGGAAGGGCCAGCGGCTCTACGTCCTGGGGCCCAAGTATGACCCGGCAACAGCGCTGGAAAAGGTATGCACATTGCAGTGTCGCATTTCGTTGAAGGAAAAAGGGCAGCCCTGGAATTGCTTACGCGTGCCACCCACTGGCAGAAGGGCCTCCACTTTAGGGAGCACCATCGACATGGTATATTGCCAGTTTTTCATGCTCGTCACATAGGACAGTGTTAGAATGATAATTTTAAAAATACTTAATTACAAGGGTTCCAAAAACGATACATGTTGAATAATTTTGCCAAAAGCATATTTTTTGTTTCTACCTAAAGCAGGGGTGGGGAAGTGCGGCCTGCGGGCCCTATAAGGCTCGCAAAATCATTTGGCAGTTCCAGCCATCACATTAGGGGTGAGTTAATTAAATGTTTAACCAAATATAACAGGCTAATTTTTAAGTTGATACTTTTGCATGGCCCGCGAATGATGTTATTAATGTCCAAATGGCCCTTGGCAGAAAAAAGGTTGCCCACCCCGGACCTAAAGGATACTCAAGACGGAAGAGTTTTCTTGTCCAAATCCACTGATTTTTATTTAGACATACTCAGAATTTCAATACTTGAGCCTTCAAGGAATTTTACCCAACTGTTAAAAATAATATATGTGCCGTCTTTATTTCTAAAGAAAGGCCATTGCCAGAAATTTTCGCTTGATATATTTTGGTTGCAAGATATTGCTAATGACAGTCCTGGTTGAGGGTCTTGATTTTTGCATTGCTTATATCCGCAGACTATCGACTGTTATTGATATAGTAGCATAAATGTTACATTGCAACACTGTTTTATACTGTTATATTTTTTATTGACCAATATCAACGACCACATCAGAGAACACGTACAAACACGGTTAACATCGGCATGTCAGGGGAGGGGAGGGGGGGGTGCCTTCTGGGTAGGCTTTCCTCTTCAAACAGGAACCGGTTAAGGGTTGTACCAGGTTCATTTTCTTACCCAGGCATTAGATGGGGACCGGGGGGCAGGGGAGGGAGAGAAGGGGGACATTTTTTTATATTCATAATGTAATTATGTCTCTTTGAAGAGGTGCCTTATTTTTTTACTGAATCTAATTTGCTTAATTCATTGACAATTTAAGCTTAATTTGGGTGATCTGATGTTCCACATTAGTGAAATCGGTTCACAGTAATGCACGCCTTGTGTAGCGTGCAACGCCTAGCTTGGCATGTGGGAGATTTTACATTTGAATTTTACACGCCGGAAAATGGTCATTGGCAGCAGGTGGAGCTCTTGTATTATGTCTTGTGGAAAGCAAATTCATGGCGTGACAATTTCTTTGTTTGCGACATTGTACATTTTTGTAGCTGTAAAGTGCACAATTTGTTTTTTTTTTATATTTCTACAAAACGAATGTAATCATAAATATAATTTTAAAAACAACCGCTGCTGTATTATACAACTCTTGAGTGACTTGTGGAGATAATGGTACACGTTTGAACACCGGGCCCCGACTGGGTTTGAATCATTCAGTCACTGGAGGAAAAAGAACAGCATCTCTTTTGTAGCAAGTTGAATTTCTCAGCACAGCCACTGCATAATGACTGCCTAAAATATTGCATTACCATTTGCTTTTTTCCCTTCATTCTGAATGACACAATTTCAAGGGCTAAATGTTTCTAGATCTAGTTACATATATACAGGCAAAGTATTAACCATTCATTTTACATAACTGATTAGTGACCAAAATAGCGCCTATATAAGATAGACCATTGAAGGATGCTGGTGATGGAAATACCCTTGAAGGGTATTCTGTCTTGTTTATGAACGCTGTGTGCGAAGGTTATTTTTGTGTGCATTATTAATATGGGAGCACATCCGTGTTTACAGATTTGCTTGTGGTTCGTGTGTATGCGTGTCCCCTGCGCTGTTGTGTGCCAGTTGCCAGAAGGCCCAATCAGCGAAGCGCTGCTGGTAGGGGTGCCCCACCTGGCCTGTGTGACAGTGGACAGCTTGTACCTGCTCATGGGCAGAGAGCTTGAGTCTCTTGATGAAGTCCCAGCTGGCAATGTGCTTGGTAAGATTCTTTATTTAGAAGAGGTGTGAATTATTCATCATTCTTTAATTTTCTATACTTGGCAAGCATATATACTTACTAACCCCCTCCAGATCAGAACCGCACAATTGACTTCTTTCATCCATTGTTGGAGCGGTGGACATTTCAGAATTCCGTTCAAATTGTATGCACTGGTTAAAAAGAAAATGAGACAGCCTTTATGGGATAAATGTAGCCTCTGTTCAATAATGTTGGTGTATATTACCGTCTTTTGTAAGCCTCTGGGCATTTACCTTGTGTTATCCTGCTGGAGGATAACGGAAAGTACAATAATACCCCACCATATTTTGCACTTGCATAACCTCTCTTGGCCCAGACAACTTCCACATATGTCACACATCCAGTGCAGCTGCAAAATGTTTTTTTTGTGTTACTTTTACCGTTAATAGTGGTTATTTCTATAAAAGGCAATGTGCATCATTGAATCGGCTGGGCGCCTATGGGACATCTAATGCACTGTTTGAAGATACAAAGCCAACATATCTGTGATCTGGAGTTTGAGCTGTAGGGTGGACAAGTAAAAAAAGGTTAGAAGCATTGCCTCCCCGGGTTACGAATATTTTTTGTTCTGAGTGATTCAATGCCCCAACGGAGTCACTTGTGTTTTCTTAAGATTTTTAATTTAATTTATATTGATAATGCTCAAGTCTTGGCTTAGAATTTGGTTGATGTGGAAATGAATTAATCATTCCAAGCTACATTGGTGGCCAGGCTATGTCAGAACTTAATATACCATCTGAGTTCACTTTTAAGTGGTGCTTGGGGCTGAGCTTTACTGTGTGAAAAATACAAAGGTTCTCTATCACAAATGGTAATAGAATCATGGTTGAGCTTATAAAAAGAGTGTGCACCTTACTCAAATAAAAAAAAATACTGCCATTATTTTCCATCGGAGCATAAGGTGCCATTAAGTCCACTGATCAGTGTTGTGTCACAGTCACCATTCTGAACATATTTACTGGTGATGTTCGGCACGCTGGAAATCTAACTTAGTTGGCCAGTTATATCGAGCATAGCGTGCAAAGCACTGTACCGCCATGGTATTTTGATTATGTGCATTATTATGAAAACATGGTGCATTTGCACCATCCATTTCATTGCACATTGTTGGTCAATAAAAATACCTTGTGCAAAGAAGCTTCAGTACGATTACACTTAACATTGGATGATTGCCTTTTTAACGTGTTTGGTTTAAAACGAAATACATCAAAGGGTGTTTGTATATTGCATCGAAAATAAATTACCCAGCTGCAGACCTAATTCATAAGAAATTCCACACATTTACACGAACGCTATAGTTTCACTCTCGCGAAGAATGCAAAGCATGATGTGGACTGCCAAAATGTGAGATGCTTTCCATAATTGATACGTGTGTATGAATAACTTCAAGCTTGTCACTGTTGGTAAGCTTCCTTAAATGTTGATGCAGCAGAAAAACACTGACTCTCACATTAGCTCAGTCGCGGGTACGCTTAATGTAATCAAGAAAATCTTAAGGCTTGCGACTGCAAGTTACAAGCACGTGTATTGTGCAGGGCTGCAGCCCTGGTGGGGGACGGGGGTTACGTTCGTGACCCGGACTTGACCGCCTCTGGAGAATACGCAGTGCGGCGATACAGTGAAAGCCACGGCACAGCGGAGCACCATATGCCGTGTGTTCTTGCCGAGTCTGGAATATAACCTGGCAGGCGCCGGTCCCATGGGCACCTATTTGCGCCTGTAAGGGTCAGAATGGCACACGGGGGAGGTTAGCCGAGGATAAGCGTGACCATCGAGTGATACATTTGTGTATGTATTGTTTCATTAGCTGCCTGTTAGTGCTTGGAGCAGGCCACTGTTGGGCATATTGCTTAAACTACTCGGCTTATTTTGGTGAGCACCTACATTTTACATTCCAGATTTAATTACGTTGAGCAGTCTAACAATACGACTCGACTCCGTATTGACCGTAGCAATATAGTTTCTGCAAATGTCCAACATATTGCCGTTTTGAAAAAACTACGACAAACTTTCAGTCTGCACTCCACATTATTGTAAACGCTACATCCATATGTAATTTCCAGCGTGCGTTGCTGTAATAATCTTCGTATTTAAGCTTCCGTCGTGAATGCCAGTTAATTGATTATAAAGGGCACTTGATGCGCAGACCACCAGTGGCTGTTATGCAGGAGTGGCAGGGTCTGCAGGAAAGCTCATGCACTTTCTTTTAATTCCAAGAGTCACTGGGTTAAGCTGCAATCTTGGGAATAGGTGGGGGGGGGGGCGTCTGTGCTTGGAGTCTCGAGCTCTTACGAAGCGTATAGCTTCCTTAAGGGGCAGCTCCGTGCGGTTCTATCAAGGCCACGTGTAAACTTCTCGGGGTCCCTTCACGCGACGTTGCTTTGGTCACCCCACTCCCCATGAATTGAATGCCCAAGTTAAACCCGGTCGCAATGTCAACCTGCCCAACGGTCGTCGCCGATTTCTCACTTTTAATGTGTTCGTCTCGTCGACGCGTTGCACGTGCGTTTGCGTTCGTTGAAAGGTGTACGCAAAACAATGTGTGGTTGAGTTCCATCGGTGATGTGAGAAAAGCATTCGAGTAGGAGTAGAAATTTAAATAAGTAGTTGAAAAGACTTGGGTGAGATTTAAAAATATGGTAGTTCTCCGCATGAAAGCATTTGGCACGGGCACTTAAACCAATGTTGTCATAAGCTTACTGAGAACAAGCTTACTGAGAACAGTTTACAATTGGAAGCTATGAGTGGGGGTTGATGGAAAAAGTGTCAACGAAGCTGTTAATTATTTTGAGTGAGTGAGAAGACAAGCAAGCAACCATAATACGATGCCAAGTGATTAGACAAATGAAGTGTTTAAAATCACAACAAGAATGCAAGCATTCAGGTCTGAAAACATGTTTTGTTTTGCCTTACATATGATAGAGGACTTTATTAATAATTTTCTGAGTGAACACTTGCACGCTGGTGGCATTGCAGGTTATCAAGAAAAATTTAAGATTTTAAAAGTTACGTTTTTGTGGCATCGTGTGGTTCTGATGACCTTTTTGAGTCATTCAAAAATAACTGATGGAAACAAAAAAATATACTTTTACATGACTTAGAACTGTGCCTTCGTTCTCCCAAGGAATCGGTGGACTGGAAAACCATGTTCTCAAGTCAGCCACCATCTCCAGCTGCCTGGCATGCCCTCCTTTCATCCCGCTCTACTTTGAGGCCGTCCCAATCATTCGCGTGGCTGTCGAACCCAAACACCCGAGTGAGTCGCCCACGATTGTATGTGTGTGTTTTATTTAATTATTGCGTGTACTTGGTTGTGTTCTCTAAATGTCACAGTGCCTTAAAAGAGACTCCATTGGCATTGGTTTCAACAGAGACCGTAAACACTGTATCAATTCCTTGAAACGTCCTAAGTTCGTAAAAGATGGTGGCGGCTTGGAAAGGCCTTAATCCAACATTAGATGACAATGGCTGATGGTGATGAAAACAGAAATTATATATTTGGATTATCTGGGCAGTGAAAATCATTTACAGCAAGAAGCGGGGGACAACATTTTCATTGATAGCTAGTCAGAGACCGCATTTTAGAGATCTATTCTTTTCAAGCACGTTGCCAAATTATTTTTCCAGCTGTGCCAAAACATTACAACCGCCCGATTTCTCCACTTTGGAGAAGGGTCATTACCTGAAACATGAGACGGCTCTGATTTTTTTCTGTTATAAGGCAGTAGTTGGGGGTGGAGTGGTGACGCAGGGTTCATAGTGCTATCCTGTGAACCCAGTGACCCGAGTTCATTGCCTAGCCACGGCTGACATCAGTGGTGAATGATATCTGAATCCGTTCTGGATGACCCCTTCACCAACCCCCACCGATCAGAGTTGTGATGTATTGTCACACCACACCCGTGACCAACACCGCCTCCACACAGCAGCGTATTAACAAATGGATGAACATTGTGCATATTTTTACGAGCACACTGTTAATGATGACCTTGGTGCAGTGTTTTTGCGCCTATGCATTTGTTACCGAATGTAACAACCTCTTATGCTTTACCTTAATGAGGCGCAGCGTATTCCTTAGAAGAGGTGCGTGAGTGTGTAGCACATCCTGGCGGGTGCACACTGCAATTTCAAAGATGACACAATGTCCCCGAAGAAGGTTTTATCTCCATAGGTGTCTTCAATGTCACGCTAGGCGGCTGCAAGTTTTGTTTTAAAATCGCGGATCTATACACATTCAACACCTGCACCGCTGATGGTGAAGTCTTGGATTTCTTTTTTTATTTACCATCGGCAGTAATGAATTGCATCGGCACCTCCGTGCCCCTTCTGTTCTTTTCTTGGCAAAGGTGAGATGCCGCTGCTGGTGAACGGCATGAAGCTGCTAAACCAGGCAGACCCCTGCGTGAAGGTGCTGATTCAGGAGACGGGGGAGCACGTTCTCGTTACAGCAGGGGAGGTTCACCTGCAGCGCTGCCTCGATGACTTGCGCCAGAGGTGTGAGATGAGCGAAAGAAGTAACATCGCCCCTCTCTGGCGTTTACCAATTCTTGTTCAGCATGATGTCCGATGTTTCGCTGCACTTGCTGGGAGCATCTTTCGGAACTTACTCCATTATTCAGCTGCCAGCAAGCGGAGCGAAACTTTGGACATCATGCCGAACATCACGCGGGACAACCCGATAACATGTCGCGCGGAGAGCCAACACAGCGCTTCTATGAAAACGTGCAGAGTAATAAAATCACCGCTGCTTATGAATACACATTTCAAAGATTCCATTTCCATTAAAAATGAATGCGTTAAATCTCCAATGCAAATCAGCTACGCACATAACTCAACGATATTTCATTCTACACTTGTGCATGGTGCCATTTATACCCATTGCTGCAACCCGCATTGGCCGTTTATACTAACGAAACAGAACGCAAATTAACTTTCATGCATCGCTGTCAATCACTGTAACTGGCTGACATCAGTGCTCGTGGTGCACCGACGGGCGAGTGTATAAATGGTCATTTAATGACGTTTGCCTTTACGCCTCGCAGGTTCGCCAGAATCCAGATCAATGTGTCCGACCCCATAATCCCGTTTCGCGAGACGATCATTCGTCGTCCGAAGGTGGACATGGTGAACGAGGAGATCGGGCAGCAGCGCGTGTCGGTCATCCACCAAAAGCAGAGACAAGACCAGGGTGCCAGGTGCCCGCTGTGTCCCCTGTGTGGCGTGGCACGTCGCTCATTTATTTCACGTCCGTCAGAATCTACTGTGTTTTTTTTGTTTAAGCTAGTGTCTTGTTTACGTGAAATGCGTTTGTTGTTTTTTTTTATCACGTTGTTAGTTGATATGGCCTCCTTGAAGGCCCTATGTGCACAATTCGATGAGCCGAGCTGCAGGTGACGAAAGTTATTCTGGGGGGAAGAGAAAACAAAACGGCCAATGTTTTGTTTTCTTCTTATTTCATACCTTTTAATGAAGACCTTGAAGGTGAAATAGTTAGCTCTGTACTTGCTAATATTGTTGCCTTGGATAAATATTAGGTTCTCCAGAACATAGATCAATGTATAATGCCTTTCATGAATATTAGTTGAAAGGGAAAGGTGGGGCCTTGCTGTTTGTTGCTCATTCCACTTCTGCTGGATTGGCCTCCACTAGATGGATTGTCTAAAGAGCCTCTCTAAACGTAAATTTTTGCTGACTTTTCCACAGTGGCTAGACATCTTTGAGGAGGTGCTAGCACCTGCACTTTACTCCACCATATGCAACGTGGTGATCAACTTACTTTGATCTTCCATCCATATTGCTGGGTTAAAATCTAAAGTAGGATTAACATTTTTTTTTACATTCTAGTCAAACATACATTGGTCACAGAACTCTTAGGCAAACGAGTAATTCAGGAGTGTGTTGCGGTGTATTTCTGCAGTTGTCCAGCTCTGTTTTCTGACCATGTTCAACGTAGCTCATTTAGAACAAAGACGGTCACTGCATCGCGCGCTTTCAGGTGCGCTTCTGCGGCCTTGTGGAACGCTCTTTTTATGTTCGGAAGCCATTGGAGGCTTTGTACTTTTAAATCTCGATTGAAAACTCATTTCAGTAGAATCGATTTTTGCGTTTAGTTTGTGGTCCTTCCCCCACATCTCTGATTAGCGCGGATGGCTAGGTACGGTGCGAAAGAAGTTCAACAGACATACGGACATTTGTGTTGTTGAACGCGTTGTTGAATGTTTGCCCTGTGACGGCAGGATCCCGGAAGATGTGCACGTGAGCGCGGACGGGCTGGTGCTGATGCACACTCCCAGACGGCAGTGCGCCATTGCCATTCGAGCCACCCCTCTGCCAGAGGGCATCACGCAACTGCTGGAAAAGCACGGAGACCTAATTCGCACCATGGAGAATTTCAACATGGCTCTTAAGGAGGGCCAAGATATGACGGCTTGGCAGATCAAGGAGGTGGGCTGGAGCTGACCGTTGTGTTTGTTAGCCTACTTGGGGAGTTGTGTTGGAATGAAGCCTTGACTCATGGATCAATAACAGTTATTAAAATCGCGGTACATGCAGCGTATAACGTACGTGAGAATAAATGTTGTTACCACTGTGGGGAATTTTTGCGCTTGCGCTGTGTAGCTCTCGAACCTTTCGTTGGCCATGACTCTCCGACCTTTCACTCCACTTGCTGGGAGTTTCTTCAGACACTCGATTGTGAATGCTATTTTAATAGTATGCGTTGCATTTAGTGGTGACACATCCCTCCCTGCATCCACTAGATGAGCTAAAATTCACTGCGATATTAAACGAAAAGATTATCTGGGGAGTTGCAACCCTGAATCGCCATGAAATGTGTTGAATCACCAAGGCGTGGATTGTTCTCTCTTGAGGACAATGTTAATACTGAAATCAATCGTTGATGAAAGAGAGTGATTCATATTCATGTAAATGAGTTAATCTTGTCATTCTTTTTGCAGAGTATTTTGCTGGCAATTCGAGATTTTAAGAAGCAACTTGAAGATAATTTTCGTGGACTGAAATGGAAAAATGCAGTTAATCAAATCTGGTCATTTGGACCAAGAAGGTATGTTTTGTTTTAACTTTGAATTACAGGTAATTTGTTCTTGAACTGAATCATTACAAATACAAACCCGTAAGAATTAAAACGTGTCAATTCTGATAAGTATAATATGGAAAGTAGTCCAATATCATGTTAAGACGTTCATTGTTGTTGTGTTGCTCTGTAGGTATGGACCAAACCTTTTGTTAAACCGTATCAGCGGGTACCATCGACCATCTGTCTGGCAATGTATTGAAGGGAAACCAGAAGATTTTCATTCCTACGGAGAGTACGACAGTAGCCTGGTAAGGCTCTTATTTTTTTGTGTTTTCCAACGAAGGTTAAATAGCATTGTGTCTATCGTGGAGGTGATAAGTGGTAACCACCGTAAATATTATCTCGTGTAGATTCAATTTTAATATAAAGATTTGCTGCTTTGGGGGACTTAAACCTGCAGAACAGTGGCGAAATTGATCAATTTAAAAAACTGTTGGCCAAAATATGGCGATTGAAACCAGCACTTAGGATAAGCCTTGTTGGCCAAGGCAATGACGTCACGCATCATGTGCTCGCCTCCCCTCTCAATGACCCCATTACGTGCCACATTATCTCGCAACGTCGCACATCATGCACCGTGTGACGACGTCATCTCGTGCGGGCTCGGAAGGTAACATAATTATCGCTAAATCAACACCTTGGAAAACAAATGCTGGAAAGCATTACAGAATCCATACACACACTTGATATTTCTTATTTGTTTTTTTCTTAATCGTTTGCTGGTAATTTATTTGGGTGTATTTTTAGGGGCCTGTGTTATGCCCTCCTTTTATAATGCGTGGCGCAAGTATCCGTCTCTCTGAACGATACGAAAGTCTCCACTGTCACGTGCTGCAGGCGAGCGGCTTCCAGCTGGCCTCTCTCGCCGGACCCATGTGCGAAGAGCCGATGATGGGCGTCTGCTTTGAGGTCGAGAGATGCGAACCGGGCTCCGTGGCAGGTTCAGACCGGGAGCGGCACGGCGGCACCGCAGAGGCTCACGCGAAGGCGCTGCAAAGCGAGAAGAAGAGCGAACGGGCAGGATCGCCGGGCAGCAGCCATAGGGAGCCACCAACTAATGCATCGCACGAAGCTGGCGACAAAAAAACAGCCGAGCTGGGCAAAAAAGAGGAAACGAAAGATGATTGCAATTCGTGCACGGACAGGCCTTCAAGCGGCAGAGTGAACGCTAGTGACAGTTATGGCTCTTTCACTGGACAGCTTATTTCCACCATGAAGGAAGCGTGTCGGTACGCATTCCAGGCCAAGCCGCAGCGCCTTATGGCTGCCATGTACACCTGTGAAATACACGCGACCGCTGAGGTGCTAGGTAAGCAATGTGGGGAAAGAAGTATCGCATACGTTCTGATCTCGTACTACTGTGTAGGCTTTTTTGTGATTGTGCTGTACTGCTCTCCGATGTGTTTTCTGGGTTGCACCGCATATTGTTGGGGGGGGTGATATTCAACGTTTCAATCCACGTACTGGGAATCTCTTCAGTTGCTGAAAAATGCGGTCCAACCCGAAATAACATCGGAGAGCTTTTTGTGATCTCTTGCCCTGCTGGGAGGTACTGCTGTCATCACACCTTGCTGACAATGATAGGTCACTCGACCTATCATTTCATGTTCAATAAAACGAGTGCCACTTTTGGGAAGTAAACAATGATCATTCTGTTTTGTTTTGTTGTTATATTTTCACTCCTTTCAATGAATAAATGAAGGTCCAAAAAGGGTTAGTTCTGTAATATAGGTTAACCAGAATCGTCATCAATGTGCAATGCCTTTGATACATCATAGTAAGCACTTTGTTTTAATGGAAATCTGCTCTGTGCCCACACACACTCGCGCGTGCCAGGCCGGGTTTATGGCGTGCTGTCGAAGCGCGAGGGCCGCGTTCTGCAGGAGGAGATGAAGGAAGGCACGGACATCTTCATCATCAAGGCCGTGCTTCCCGTCGCCGAGAGCTTTGGCTTCGCCGAGGAGATCCGCAAGAGAACCAGTGGCCTCGCCAGCCCGCAGCTCATATTCAGCCACTGGGAGGTAAATTGCACCGTTAATGTAATAGCAGGAATGGTGCCGGAGTGTAATGGTTAGCAGACTGCAATTGCAAATCCAGAGAGGTCTACGGGTCTGTTCCCTCTCCAAGCACGTCAGTTAAAACAGCGGGCCGCGTCTCTTAAATTCCCCCGCCTGCTATAGTCAACGGTATAAATAGGTATGCCGCAGCTGGTCGATCGGCAGGTTGCAATGTGGTGGGGATGCATTGTGGGTACTCTCCACCTCTGGCCAGTGTGGAAGAGTAGACCAAATAGCCTCTAGAGGGGGGCTCTTGAGAGCTGCTTCTCGTGGGAGCCCAAGCAATTACTCGGGCTGCACCTTTATTATAACAGCCAAGGAGCTTTTGCCCATTTGACAATGCCGGCTATAATGAAAGCCAAAATAGTTCAATGAAGAATAAATGTTCAAGCAGCGAGTGAATTAAAATTGTGACCTTAAAGGGCACAGAAGGTAATATAAATAGTGTTTGAAGTTGTTTAACTACATGCATTTTCATGAAAAAATATATCCTTGGAAGGTCCTAAGGTCAAACGATCAATTGTCTAATATCGGGAGGGTTATTTTAATTCCAACGAGACCACACGTGTCAATAATCATTTAGGTTAACGTAGTAAAAGCTTGCTCGCCGACGTTTCTGCTAAGACTTGTGTGTGTGTACTTATTGTTATCAAAGGTAGTTTTATATCATTGTCATACAATTAATTATAATTCACAAGACCGCTGTCAGGCTACGACTTAATGAATGACTACCCACACATTTCCAGACATGACTGGCCATACTTCACCAAGCTGGTCACAGTACAGGTTGAAGAAAGGGGTGTGGCAGGACCATTATTTTAATATCACTAGCCGGGAATAAAACTCCGGTGGTTGGCGTTCATGAAGCAGTGTGATATAACCTTTTTGCCACCGCTTCACCCCAGATTTGTACAGCTTCGTGTAAGTTTGGTCGCATGCATATTTTTACGTTTTTCAAAACTTTCCATCACTCGGTCTCATTATACACCATAGGTCTGGACCCTGTTGTTATTTTATGAATGTATGGGATTCCTAAGATCTTTAATTCCAGTTTGAACAGCTTGAACCGTGTGCTTCCAGCAAGTTAATGCAATGTATAAAAGTAGTGAAGCCTGCCTGCGTCGATGAGAAATCTTGAAAGTGTTTACAGTATTTTCACCGATGACAGGGAGTTTACAAGCATGTAAGCATTCTTTAAATAGCAGGTTGTCTGGACGCCTGAGTAATGGTGATTGCAAGGTGCTATGTGTCTGCCACTCAGGAAAGGGCCCGTTGCATTGATACTTAATGATTGTAAACTGCTGCCATATGTCATATAATTAGAGTGGGGTCAAGAGTCAGGAGGATGTATGACCTGGGAAAAGGTCACAGAGAGTAGAGCGCTGGTCAATAGCGTATCAAAGGATGAATGTCTCGTCAAAAGCATGTGCCTTAATGCGCAACACTGCTTTTTTGGCGCTTAAAGAAAACCCATTGTAAGTGGTTTATTTAAACAATGATTTATGGCACAATTCAATTATGAAATATATGCAGTCCTAAATTGCATCACTGTCTGATTACAGAGTCAATGGAATTACATTAAAAAAATTAGGGAAAAAGGCTATGCTGGTGCATCTGCTTCAGACAATTGAGTCATTCATGTTCTCGTAACTTTTGACTTTTCAACTTTGGCAAATGTAAAGGTATTTTGTGTATGAATATGAAAATATTGTGGGCAAATTTAGACATATTCTTCTCAGTTTGTACATTATTGTAAGCATTAAAATAAAGAATCAGAATCTTTGGATATGGCCACATTAACATGCAACATTATAGTGCCTTTCAATGTATGTAAACATTTAATTAAATATATCACGTCTTCTTTTGGCTACACAGCTTCGGCTTTTATTTAAAATAAAATATAGTTTTCTAGGCTTGCAGGATCCCCTCCTAATCCTTGAGCACCGCAGCTTTTTGTTTGCACCTCCGAACATGGGCACGTTCATGTGTGCGCGCTTGTTGTTACGCTTGCACTGGGAGCTGTGGCGTAGCGGTGAGCGCATTGCTTCTACGAACACAGCGACCGAGGTTTTAATTTTTCGCTCACGGCTAACCAGTTACATTTCTGCTCACGGCCAATCTCGGTGACAAATATTCAGACCGATCCTGGGGCTCCCCTAGGTCGACTTAGCCTTAAATGAGTTTACCTGGTACGACGTGAAAACATCTGCGTTGGGGAGATGAAGACGGCCGGGAGTGTTGATTGGCCACACTGACCTCCACTTTCGCCGTGACGGCCTTCATATGCGTTCGCCAATCGCGCTTGCCCCAGCGGTCCTTTGTTAAGGGCCATCTTGGGTTCTTTGCCCCCTTTGTCCCTGTGAAGGTGATTTCCAGCGACCCGCTATGGGTGCCCACCACGGAGGAGGAGTACGCTCACTTTGGCGAGAGGGCCGACTCTGAGAGCAAGGCGCGACAGTACATGCGGGCCGTGCGCAAGCGAAAGGGGCTGCACGTGGAGGAGCAGGTTGTGGAACACGGAGAGAAACAGCGTACACTCGGCAAGAACAAATGAGAGGTTTTTCTGTTGTTGTGGTTGTTGTTGGGATTGCTGACAGGTCGGCCGACTTCATTTGGAACTCAAATTCCAGGTTTTGCAGAGGATCGAGGTAGCTTCTTGGTGTATTTATCAGTTTACAGTCAAAACGCAAGGGCTTTATTTTCATAATATTAAAGGTATCGGTGGTAAAACAAAACTCGTAAAGGTTGGGCATTTTTTTGTGGTTGAGGTTTTTTACACATACGTATTTGTGATAAAATGCCTTATTTGTTTTGGTTTGTATTTTAATGTACATTTCATTATTATATTATCTTTTGCTGCCTTCAGTAATCGGTGTATAAATATTTGATGACAAAGATATTTCCCTGCTATTTTATTCTGAAAGAATAAACATTGCTCAAGTAAACGTTTAGTTGAGATGAAAAAAAAACACTGATTTTGCATTATGAATATTTATTTAATGTTTATGCCATCTTTTGAAAATTAGCATTTATAATGCTAACTTTAAAAAAAGTTACGGATCGCTTCGAGCCTTTGAAAAGTTTCTTGGAGAATGTAATTTTGCTAATTGGAAAAATTAATAAAATTTACGGCAAAGAGCCTTGCGAACGATGTCTTGAGAGTTTTTATTGCACTTTTGTTAATATGCTAAACCTTCAATTAACTGCACCTCAATTAATCACAGACATGATCGTCTGCGCTCGTGCACCATTAAATGCATTTTTATTTATGGACCTGGGGTGGGAGGGTGATACTCATGTTTTTGTAATTTAATCACTGCCCTGACCCCCTCAAGTCTTCCTCCTCACTCGTACCCGAACCCCACATCCTCTCCCGCTTGCCTCCGTGCACCCCTCCCTCATTCCTCCCCTCACTAAATCGGTTAGTCTTATTAATAATAATGTTGGGTTAGCCACAAAATTGATAATTTGCTCAGGAAACGACCCCCTCAGGCGATGTGATCAATTGAGAATTTGTTGTTGAACCTGGTTCAACGGCGTTTAAGACTCGTCGCACAGTTAAGCGACGTAACAGTTCTGTCATTACCTGTTGCTATTTTGCCCTCGTTACAAAAATGCATAGATACCCCTAATGACTCAAATGATTATTTAGAACACCGAGGCCAAAAGGCTAGAGATTTTTTTTTTACACATCTGTTAATAATTACAACGCACATTTACGGTGCCCTGTTTCATATCAGAGAGCGGCAATTATTTTTGGCAGTTTGTAATTCTCTCATAATGGTTGACCTGTGTTTTTAACTAGGCCTTTGCCAGGGCAATATAAATAACTTGAGGTTATATACTAAAAGTTCACTTACAGCCCATTTTCCTTGGGTCACGGAGCTGCTGCTGTAGCTGGCTTGCTGCTGCTGCAGCTGGCTTCATGCTGCTGCTTTCAGTCTCACGAGAGCCCGCATTAAGTTGGAGAGGAAAAGCATTTCGTTGAACTGCTTTCCCTTGACACCGCTGAACACGTCCACATGGATATTTGCTGACCCTTTGACATTAAATTTTTCGTGACATTTTTTTTCATTTATATATTTTTTGGCTTTGTAACCTGACACTGGAGGCTTCACCGTGTGGGCTCATAGGATGCTGCTTTTCTAACAAACAGGAAAAAGACACTCAGTGCTTCCTCAATCAGATAAAAGTACTCCCGTCTGCCGAAAATTTTAAGGGTGCAGGTCAAAGGCCATTGTAGATTAGTGACCCAGTAAAGGGTCATCAAAGGTTGACTTGTTGTAAGATGCTGCGAAAGAAGATTCAGCCCAGCAATTAAAATGCAAGAGGGTCCATTGTTCAATTATCTGTGCACGGAATGCTAGGTGGCTCAATTAAGTGGATGGCATTGATGCTAGCCAAAGGTCACCCTTACTACGCAGTATATTATTGGGAAGTGAGATTGTTCGGTGTGACTAGAGCAATTTGGTTAATAATTAAAATGTAGTTTATAACTCCGTAAGCGTGTGACGTGCATGACTAAATGCTCATGATCCAAAGTGTCACAAGGTGCGGCTTTGTAGATTATGCTACTCATTGCGAAAGTGATGTTTCATTGACTTTGGCTGATACATAATCTGGTGGGTTTTTTTGGATGGTGCATTAGGTTGGAGAGTCATTGTTAATGGCAGATTCTTGTAAAAAAATTAGTGCTGCTATTTTTTCAAGTGTATTTTTCAGAAATATAGAGCTCATATCGATGCTTCAACAAAATTATGTGCTTTTAGCAATCTCGTAACGCAGCCTTGTATTCTTCCACTGTTTTCATTTCGCCACTAAATTACAATATCAGAAGTACTGCTCTTCAGATATTGTGTTCTGCCAAACACAATAGTTCTATTCACAATATGACATTACAAGACGTGGATTTTTTTTTTTTCACGGAAAAATAAACCTCCAAAGAAATTACGTGGAACTCTTTTATAGGCATGAAATTGCAAAAATTTGTTGCAGGCACGCTGCCTCCTAATTGAAGTAGAATTTGGCAACCGATGTTTTAATCACCCGCTGGCTGGGTTTTTTTTTGACCACACAGGTTAATGTTTAATTTTTTGAGGCACCTTGAAATTGGCGCATTAAATGCTGTGCCTTGTGTGTGTGACCTGATGTGGCTGCGCGAACCTCCCCCCCTCCTCCTCCTCCTGAGCTGAATGGGCTCGGTTGTGGGTCCCGTGCATGGCTTCTCGCGAAACGTGTGCAGCCGTCACCCAAATGGGGGGTGGGAGGGGGGGGGTTCAGCTGTTCCACGGCCTCTCCTGGGAGCAACGATAGCCTTCAAGCTTTCGTTCTCCACAAGGGAGGGGGGAATGAGAGGGGCTGTTTTGCTAACAATTAGCCGTAGCCCGCCGTGATTTTAGCCTGCGCGCGCATTGAAAGGTGACAGACCAGCGGCGAGGAATGCATTCACGTGAACGTTCGGGCGGTCGTCTGGCGGCGGGTCTGTATTAAACACGATGGGATTTTTTTCCCCTTCATATATATGTGTGTAACGTTCACCCCGAAGATGTTGATCGAGCAATTGAATAAAAAATGACTGATTGGGAACATCTTGACATTGTCCCGGGCACGGTTATTTTTTTTTATAGGCTGTAGCAACTTGTTAGCTTGAAGAACGCCTCGTTAGAGATTTAGTATTACTATTCCCTGCAAGCTCTTAACAGTTAACATGCTTGTTCTTCAGTTGCGCATAAAGACGTAAAACCTCCCCCCCCCCCCCCCATAACCACCACCCTCTTTGGTTTAAGAGCAACGTTGAATGGATGTCCAGTGTGTTACAGTGGCTCCGGGCATAAATGCGGTGTGTAAGTATTATGATGTCTGACACATTGCATCCTGCGAGCAATCAGTCGCGTACATTTTTTTGGAGGCCCCCTCAAATTTTTTTTTCGACGCAGCGGCTGTGTCTTTGTTTAGGTGTAACCTTATATAACTTCAACATGTGACTCTCATTAAGTGAACTGTGGTGTACTAAAATACCAAAGGTGGCTATTAAAAAAAAATCCTCTGCTGTATGTTTTAATTGCAATGCCACAGGTATTGAATTACGCTAAAACAAGGAGATACAATTTCATGGCAACTGAGGGAGTAGTATGTAATGTTTTTTGTTCTTTTCATGTTACATTTTTTTAAATACTTAATACAGTAATACAATTCATCATATAAGCCTACTGCTTATGTAGTGGCGTATTTTGGTTGAATAAAATAAACACGATACATTTCATTAGGTAATTTGATGTAAATTTATGAAATATGAACGAAAATGCATTTCACTGATATTCGCCATTCTTTAGGCTCTGAAAACCACGCTTTGCAAACAGCGTAGTTGAACGTATAAATTCTGCGTAAGAATCCGCTTTGTCCTCTGAAATGTTGAATGCATTTACAAACCCCCTTTTTCTTATGAGAAATGTCCAGTACGTTGGTGAGGACTGGAGCATGTAATATTTGAAAGTTACACAAGAGGTCAATGTTGAGCCAACTCTTCAACGTGTGAGAGATCTTTTTTTTTTGCGTGGGTTTGATGTTCTTGCACTGGCTAGACTTGCAACGAATAACCCCCTGGTTCTCATTTTAAACCTGGTTAGGCATCGGTTGCAGGAATCCTCGATGCACACCCATTTTATCAGAGGTACGAAAAAGAGGCGGTGTAACACCTCGCACAAATAATTGTACATGCGTGCATATGCATGGTCAGCTTTGCTTATTTTGGAACTTGTGTCTAAAACCTTTTGGCCAGTCTACACTGTCACATGCACTATACAATTATCTTTTTTTCGAGCATTTGCAATGGCTGGACGAAGCAGACCGAGACATCTTTTAATCTGAAACATCCTACTCAAAACAGCTTGCTGTCTGTAATGCTGCCAAGAACAACCATTCAAAGGCAGGACTCGTACTGCGACCCGTACAGCTTAAATTACTTTTGCAGAACTTGACACACTTGCTTGCCCTTTTTACAGTTTAGATTATTTGATGGGAAACTGGCTGCTTTTAATAGTGAACTTTTCACGTGCCAAAAAAGTGTATATTTATTTTTGCTCCTTTTCACAGACATGATAATTGCTATAAAAAATTTATGCTATTGCTACATTTCCACCGATGTGATTGAGTTGAACTTTCTCGGTAACGTGGTCTCTCGTGAAGTTGACTCCATTTTGCGTGATTAGTACAACGTCTCTGTTAGTTGTGGCCGATTAGGCCATTAACTGAGACATTGACGTGAAATAAACAACCGTTACGTATTTTTGGGGGGCCTTCGCGAATTATTTTCACGATCTTTGATTAAACTGCCGTGCGTAAATATTGAGTGCATGCCCTAATTACGTTGGATTATGCATTACGGCTGCGTTGACTTTCTGTCACCCCCCCTCCTGTAAGAAGATGACTGGAATCATCCACGATAACTAGCTGTCGCCACGCAGGGCCCCACAAACGACCCTTGTCTTTCCGACCTCCAGTGTAACCCCCTCTCGATTTGAAGCTTTCGTGACTGCTCTTGTAATCTCTCATTTACTTGATACAGCTGTCGTGGCTGTGACGATTCCACCTGAAGACGAAAGCTTGTGTTGCCTCCGAAACGTCGTGATTTTTTATTTTATGTTACTTTTATTAATTTTAAATGTTTTACCTACGTGCCTTTACCGATAAAACCTAAGAATATAACCCCCTCTCGACAGAGAGAGAGAGAGCCGTCAGCCCCGCTTTCGCGGCACGCACGTTCGGTTTGGATTGTTGATGACCGAGCACGGACCTGAATGTTACAGCTGGCGCACCGCCCAATGTGCAGTCATTTATATTTTTGATTTGGGCCACAACGCGAATATGATGAATTTGGGAAATACGGAGTTGGGGAGGATGTGACACTGCGAAGGCTTAAATTACGTGGTTTCGGGTAGGAAATTGACGGTCGGCTACAAGGTTTTGTCATTCACACTCTTGAATGTCGCACCTCGGATGGAACAATCCAAACGTCCATTTTCGTTCATTGCCATCATCGCATTTATGGGGAACGTTTTTTTTTATTATTTTTGGATCCGAACTTAATCCTGTGGGTTGTTAATGTTTGCAGTGGTAATGTGGAATTTGTTGTGTCGTCTGCAGTAGTGAGTTCCACTTCTTGATGTCAGCGGCGAGCCTGATGAACAAGCAAAAAATCCTGTAATCGCACATGAAAATTTCACCAAGTCTACGGTACATGTTTCAACCATCTTGTTCATAAAAGGCATAATAGCTGTGTGAGGTTGTCCACGGATCTGGCATTCCCTTTGTGGAAGCATTTTGGCCGTGCAGGAAGTACAGATTAGGTTTAATTTTCTATAACTATAGCCGTGCATTTCCAACCGTATTCAAAGTTAATACGTTCAAATACACCGGGACCACATGGGTTCATGAAACAAGTCTTCCAGCTCGAAATAAGTTCATTTATTGCATTCCGGCTGAACGGCAATAGAGGCATCAGCATGAATGTTAATATCACCTTTTTAATCTTAAGAAATGTTGAAGCACTCTGGGCAAGCGACTGGGACTGTGATCAAATAGGCTGACAGCCAAAGCCTCAGTGTAACAAAGTGTGTCTCTTGTAATAGGCACCGTATGGGATACCTGCCAGGGTAATTAAACACTGTTCCAACTCAGGTCTTTGTTACAACCCTTGGATCTAATTGAAGCCATTTATTCCCTTTTATGGTAATAATAGTGCACATATAATAAGCATATACTTATGCATAACTTGCAACACTCTTCTCCCCGTCGTGTATAATTTGTTTGAAGAGATAGGGGCAGAGCGGTGGTCGCAGCGATTAGTACAACTGTGCAATGAACCCAACGACCTCTTGATTGAAATTCACAGCCACGGCTAACATCACTGGTGAATCATATCGTAACCTGTCCTGTCGTCACCCCTCTTCACCAAACCTGCACTCACCATGGTGGTGAAGTATGGTCAAACAGACTCGATGACCGACACAAGGAGTGCATTGACAAAGGCCTATAACTTGTAATACAATGCATATGCTCGTGAATTTTTTAAATGGAAAATTATTCAAGCGGATGGAGATAATGGGCAGGTAAGGGTTTGCCAGGCAGGGTGGTCATGTTGATATTACGATGATTTGTTCACGAATCTGTGGACTGATAAACATGTATTATCGCTTCGTTGCAGTTTTGTTTCCAAAGCGTCAATTGTTATCCAGTAATTATGTACATGCGTGGCATTCAGAAAGTAATTCAATTTACATACTAAGTAAATAATAATGATACAATGTTAAACTTGTAATAAAACAAATATGCCTTGTAATGATGTCCTCTTGAATATACCAAAATATACAATTACAGTATTAATTGTGTACTTACGATCGTTGATGATTAGTACTAGGTGTGAAACGAATAATGCATCGATTCGTGAATTATAATAGATTATTGTACTTATGATATGTGTATCGCTTCGTGTGTGTGAGAATCGATTATTTTAGAATCCGTATGTGCTCGTTATTATGAAAACGCGTACAGCCACTCGGATCTAGAGTGCATCACGGTGTGAATACTACAATAATTATTCAATCAAATCTTAACCCTCATAACAATTTGTCAACTCTTGATGGAGACGAACTGTTATGAGCCTAACTCATACTCTACACACACAAAAAATCATCATAGGACGGACAAAAAAGCACACTTTTAGTTTTTTGTTATTTTCTTTGAACCTATCTCCGTTACCGAAAGACCCAAAGAATATGAATTCCTGCAAGTCACGAAAGCTTTAAGTCAACTTTTTATATTTTCATTATCCAACACTTTTTTTTTGGCTACCCACGAGGTGTTCATTCGGAGTTTTTGTCTTGCAATATTACTCACGGTGTGTGTGTCACTGCAACAACGAGGTCAATCGGCAGGCGTGTTGGTTTCTTGCAGTGTCATTGGTTTGTTACAGATAGGTCCCGCACTTAAGTAAGCCTGGGACTCTGTGTTCACTGTTTTCTAATTCTTGGTTGTTGCCTCCATGGGGGAATGCTCAACCTCTGACCCCCCCCCCCCCCATTGTCAGCCCAGGAATGCGAAAGGAAGAAATTACCTGCCCCACCTTCCACACGGTGGCATTATTGTTTCCTCAGTAAGGCATTCAGGACAAGGGAGATATGCGGTGTGCATCTGTACATGTATAGACATATGTCTATCGACTGTTGGATAGAGCAAATGCCCTCTAGAACAAGTTCCGCCCACAACGTGACCCCCCTGGCCTATAACACCTGTTATGCATCGTGATCACTCAACCAAACAAGCACTATCCAGGCTCAAAGGTGCTTGGCTTGCGAGATCTGACGTCGAGGCCGGGCGCGTTCCAAGCTTAA
Organism: Lampetra planeri; assembly: GCF_965212315.1. Taxonomy (NCBI): domain Eukaryota; kingdom Metazoa; phylum Chordata; class Hyperoartia; order Petromyzontiformes; family Petromyzontidae; genus Lampetra; species Lampetra planeri. Next base: position 21,890,294 of record NC_136109.1, on the reverse strand, counting down.
TGTGGTCATCGGCAAATGTGCTCATCCTGTTAGAAATGAAAGTGTCGTTAATGAAGATTGAGTGAGAGTGTAGTCAAGCAGATATTCTTGGAAGAGGCAAACAGTCGGCGAGCGAACACGTTATGGTTTGATACTTCGGTGACAGATTCCAATCACTTGCTGCTCTAAACGTAAGCACGTGTGGCTTAGTGAAACTCCTTTAAAAAAAGTTGAGCCTATTTTAGTCTGTCAATTATTACACATGTATATGAGAGCCGCTGCTGTAAATGTCTCCCCCCCCCCAACCCCTTCCTTTGGCTACTACCTCATCAGTGAAAAGAGGGGCATTTGTACATTTGTTTTAGAAAAAAAACAACTGTTTACACATGATTCACGCGCTGTCAAAATCTGGGCATTTGTCCTTGTTGAGTTGACCTGCAGACAGGACAGACACTCGGCAATTTCCTCCTGTCCGGAGGAAATAGTGCACGCAAGAGAAAAATAATCCCAACTTGCTGCACAGACTTCCTGTACTAAAGTACAGCCCTTCTGAGAGTTTAAATAAATAAAATAAGTAAATTAATGATACGTACGATAAAAACAATTACTTTGCAGGATTTGTGTGTGTGTGTTTCTTTGGGAGTAGGGGGAGGAGGGATTCACAATGTTATTTTCAAAGGTGCTGGGTTGCAATTAATTTGGTTCTTGCGGAAGGGGGGTGGGTGTCATGGGGACACGCGGGTGAATATTTCGGCTCGCTGACCTTGCACCGCCCACTGTGATTTTTGTGCAGCGGCCCAGTCTGGCTTTCTTCCTGCACGTGCACCCAACCAGTCCACCCCCGCCCCACACCATCTCCCAACCTCACCAATCCTTCCATCCTCCAATCACTCACGCAACCATACTCCTGTAGGCGTGTTCTAATAACTATCGCTGTCATGGGCCCAAACAGTATCTCATTGCTTCTCAACTTCCACCACCCCCAGACTGACTTTTCTCAGTTGAGCAATGACAACTACAGAACTTGTAATGTCAGCTGTTTAGCTACTTTTGTGGTGTGTGCACACAAAAATATACCCGAGTAACTCCTGTGAGCATTGTTAACGGCTCGGTCTCATGGAAATGAAATGAAGATGTTTGATGGAAAAACGAAATGTAGTTAACAGCATTTGCCAAACCACGGTAGTTGTACATGCTGGAGTTTTTATGTTTTAAAAATAAATATTAATTATCATGTATTTACCAAACTGGCAACTTTATATTTTTTTACTAGCCTGAAGATGTGTTCACTTAGCAATCAAAAAACGTATAAAACTGTGCTGCAGAGCGTCACGTGAATGATGAAACAATGACGTAACTTGACTGGACTCTGTTCTGACTTCAAAGAATCATACCGCTTGGTAATCTTCATGGCAAATACAGAACAGAATCAACGGCATACTCGCGTCATCGCGCACAGCGTTGGAGACCGTGTCCTGTGAAGTGGTTAAAAGGGCAGGAATGTACTGCAAGTTATTCGCAGCTGGCATATGAATGTTATGCCTATATGCACCAGTGTTGTTGCATGTGTATGAGAAGGATGGGAGAGCGGGGGATGGCTTCGAATGTAGTGTACTAGTAAGAATATGCTGCCCTTTGCCAATCCATTGCTGGGTGAAAACCTCCCCAAGCCAATGTCGTTCGTGGGGGTTGTTTGACCTTATTTTCTCACGTCGGTCAGTGTGGATTCATTAAGGCGGGGAGCATAGTACCGTACAAAAAGTGGTGGGGCGGTGGGGGGCAGGGCTGGTTCTGATATCACTCGTCACTGGTGTAAGCCATGGCTAGGAATTGAACTGAGGTCACCGCGTTGTTGGCAGAGTCCGTGAACCACTACCCATCATCCAAGGCTTCTATTAACGATATCACACTGTACATTTGCAGGCCAAGATGTCTTGTGAAACTCTATTTCCTCTCTGCCTTTTGAAATGATCAAATATTAAGCGTTCCCAAAAAACATATCACTTTTTTGTCTTGTCAAAAAAGTGATTTGTACTGATCTTCATGATCTAGAGTATCACATGGTGCTCAACGCCAATCGAGGCACTCAATTCGACAGATAATATCTGAGCAAACATTTTGACAACCACTAAGCCATGGGGTATTGCTATATATAGATAGAGACTACATATACTAAAATCAAGATTTAATAACCTAAATGTTATTCCAAAAACATATTAAGGCTTCATTTATACGAAATTATAAATGTAAAAAAATCCTTACACATGTTCTTACACTCATTTTAATCCCAAATTATCAGTTGGCAACAATAATTATTGGGGGGGGGGGGAAGGAATGCCCCGTGTATTGTGCACTATGAGCTACTTATCAAATATATAGGAAAGCATTCTCACCTCTTAAACATTATACTTTTGTGTAATAATGCAGTGTTAATGATTAATGCCCTGTCCGCTTTTTTGTGCCTGCACAACATTGGCAATGGAGCTCATTTATTTTTTGTCGAACCTCAACCCTACTTTCTGTGCTCTGCAGTGTGTTAAAACAATATACCGCGTATTGACCAGATGGCGACACTTCATCATCAGCAACGATCTATCCACTGTTGGACGAAGGCCTTATTTCTACGTCGTCACCATCTGAAAAGCGCAACTTTAAAAGTAGGCAACACTTATCTCCACACTCGACAGTATTCTCTCCAAGACTGAACATTGTCTTGACTGCGTGAAGATCATAAAACACCCTCGATTTATTTTTTATTTTAAAGGCCACTGTGCGAAAGTGTCACGGGCAAATGTCACATTATCCATTACTTGAAAGGGTGCTCTTAAAATTATTGCCGTGCCGAGTATTTCCTTTGCAAGTGTTCACGTTAGAAGTGAACAAATAGACTGCAAGCACACGAGGAAACTCACCTGGCTCGCCGACTAAGAATTATATTCTTTTTTTCTTTGCCGCAATGTGGGGAGCAAACGTGGTGCCCAACAGCCATGTGACTGTGAGGTCTGGCTGCAACTAATATCGTGTGTGTTACACATATTGCCTGTTCCTGTTGAGAAACATCAAATAACTGGGGGTGGGGGGAGGGCGCCCCAGAAATGTAATGAAATGCAAGACGTGTATTATTTGTAATCCACCGTGCATTAGATTACTCATGCTTCAGAAGGCTCAAGGTTCAAGGCTCGCACGAATGTGGCACATTTTTCGAAGAAAAATTGGCAACTTTTTGTTGTTGTTGCGTGAAGACGTATTTTTTTGTTATTTGTTCTACACACGAGAAATGTATCACCAAATTAACAGCTACTATGCAGTAAAATAGCAATACATATAAATAACGTATTTGACTGCACACATTGGACCGTTGCTCCCAGATTAAAATAAAAATAAAAACGTGTTCTGCCCACACGACATTGACCGCAGAAGAAGGAAAACACACAAATACACGTTCGGATTCAACACGAGACATGCTCGTTGCATTAACAAAGAAAAACAAAATGTATTGTGTCGTCATGTTGTGGAAAGAGATCTGGAAGTTTTGTGGGATCCCCTGGGTTGATGTCAAATCCAGGGCTGGGGGCTTGCACGGCCTAATGGCAGCAGGTGGCCAAATCCTCTGGAGGGCTCCATTTTGCCCCCCCCCCTCCCGAGAAGGGAAATGATAATGATGATGTATTTACTTAATTGCCATTAGAAAACAATGTGTGTGGATTAATTTCATTTGGAAAGTCACATGAAGGTTAATTTATAATGGTTTTGTTATTTCAGTTTTTTTTTCTTCCTCCTTTAAAACCGAAATTACAACATGCACTCGATTGTTAGCACAGCGTGAGAACTGCAGTGGTGTTTTTTTGGTGGGGTGGAGGGGGGTCCGTGGGTTGACGGTATTAATAGCTTCAACCACATTCTAGCCTGTGCTTATGGAAGCTGGTAGGTATGCATCCTAAATATTTTAAAAGTTAAGGTTCAAATGCAAAGTGCAATCGTTTTTTTAGACCCTTGAAGAAATCAAAGCTTTTTCCTGGAATGTTTTTGTGAAAATTTAACAGCGCCATCTGTACTCAAAAACTGCATTTGAAGAGGCTTAATATTTTATAAACGTATGTTATCTTCCCATTATTGTCACAGACTTGACAAGACACAAAACAAATGTTGGTAACATTTTAAATCTATGGACAACTCGCGATTATCCGGGTCAATGGGAGGGTTGAGTGAAGGGGATGGTTTGGATGAAAACGTAAACAAAGATAAAACGAACTCGATGCAAATTAGGCCGTTAAAACACGATTTATTGTTTACGCACGTAGAATGGGGGTGAACACGTAGCAGACCGTGTCCTTTGTTTTTTTTACTGTTTCTTCAAGTAATCGGTCACTGAGTCACGAGTGAGGAGCACCAACAAATCGACCAGCTCAACCCAAGAGGCACCGACGGAGCTTGGAATGACACATTTTCTATTTTTCCTATTTTTTCCCCCCACAACCACGTTGATATCCACAAACCAGATAAACCACAAGGATACCGGGAGAGTTAACCATAGTTTTATACCACTTTCTTCATTGTCACTATCGTACGCAATTATGACTTTTATACAAGAGACTCTGTGACCACAAGTCAACAGACAAGAATGTTTATTTGTAACTGTTACAGCTTTGAACAGGGTGGCTTACGAGGGATTGATAATGTAAGAATGAGATGTTCCAAAGAACGCACTTAGAGGTGCGTGAAGTAAGTGCATGAGTGTGCTTATAATGATCCATTCTCTGAACGTTTTGTGCCTTCATAAATTCCCTGCTGCAGAGGAAGCGTGTTCTACTTTATAAAATCATGCGTTTCACAGACTAGTATGAGATATGTCTGGATTGATGTTACGTTATAAATGAGGTTTTTAGAGTGCGCTTACAACTCACGATTTACATCTTTGTTTCAATCCCCGCTATGTTCAAAGGAACGTCAATTCCAGCTCACAGCTTCTACGCATACACGTAAAAAAAAACTGCAATGTGGAAAGTGCATCTTAGTTCATAGTGTCATCTTCTGACTCATAATTAGTTTATTTTGGGTTAGATCGTTTAGGTATAACTATAACCTTGCACAACCCAATAGGGCGAAACTAATTTTTAATCATATAATTGGTTGTGAAAGCCCATGTATGAATTTCCTGTCAACTTATGTCTTTCTGTGGATATAAAAAAAAATATCTTTATATATGCAAATGCCTGACCTTTTCGAAATCTCTTCATCATAGCAATATTAATAAAAGCCAGTATATACTATTTATAGTGTCCCAGGAAAACACAACATTAGCATTCCTCCTAGTTTAGTGAGTTACGTGGTTGTCACCCAGTGGAGTAACATGCCAATGCCAGGCTTGCATGCTTTTCAAGAGTGCGTATCCAGCGCGCTACAAGGCCACCGTCCTTGAGTTTGTTTCCCATCGCGTGGTACATAGTCTATCATGGCGATGAGAGCCCACGGAAGATCCTCGTGGGATTTGTGGCAGGCAATGTGTCTGAAGAAGAAATGCAGCCATCTCCTTGTATCCTTATTGCTCTCTGGTGGCGAGGCAGTTTGTTTTCGCCTGACCAAGGCTTCGTGTGCTCGTTGTGATTCCTCGTTCCACGAGTCAGAGGTGTCGAGAGTCTTCTTCTTCTTCTGGGTTCTTTCGGTAAAGTCACGTAGAAGGGAAATAATAAAATAAAATAAAACATAATAAAATAATATAATATATTTTATTATATTATTTTATTATGTTTAATTTTTTATTATATTATTTTATAATGTTTTATTTTTATTATTTTATTATTTCCCTTCTACGTGACTTTCACATAAAACATAATAAAATAATATAAAATAATATAATAATATATATTATATTATTTTATAATGTTTTATTTTTATTATTTTATTATTTCCCTTCTACGTGACTTTACCGAAAGAACCAAGAAGATGAATCCCTGCAGTCACGAAAGCTTTAAATCGAAACTTCTTCTTCTTTCTGTCTGTCGTGCGGCTGATGTAGATGCAGAGCAACAACCACAATCTCACGTTCAGGTGGACAAGGCAGATAACCACGGCAGGCGCTGCGGAGTGTCATCGCCGTGATGTCTCCTTCGTAGTTTTGGGTCGGAGCATTGCGTCGCGTTATAAATTGTATCGTCTATATTCTTAGGTTTTTTCGGTAAAGTCACGTAGGTAAATAAATAAAATTAATAAAAGTAAAATAAAAAATAAAATAATTATTTTATTTCTATTTTACTTGTATTAATTTTAATTTAAGAAATAAAATAATTATTTTATTTTTATTTTACTTTTATTAATTTTAATTTTTTACCTACGTGACTTTACCGAAAAAAACCTAAGAATATGAATACTTGCAGTCTCAAAAGCTTCAAATTTAGAGTTGTATCGTCTGTTCTGGATGACCACAGTTACACACTGGAGAGTTTTACATTTTCTATTTGTGCATCAGGAATTTGCATCTGCCATGATTTTGTACGGATTCGGGTTCGAGTGGACCATGAGCTTCGTGGAATATCAAACCCAGGGATCTTCTGCGTCGGGTCTTTCACAAGGCGTTTGTGAGTTTCTTTTGAACTCCATTCAGCTTTCCAAGCTTCATCGGGGGGTGTCCAGATGTTCTTTGCAGAATTTATCTGTGCCAGCCACAGAAGTGGTACAAAACACAATATGTGACAGGTGGAGGACTTTGAATAGCACCTTATGGTACAGCGGCGCTAGCACTGGTGTGTAAGTAAAAGGGTGACCATGATTTGCTCGTGCTGTCAGTAAAAGTCAATGTGCAACTTAAAAATAAGCGAATGTTTTTGGCAGAGGCTCTTCGCCTACTCTGAAGATGGGCCATTACCCAAACCATTGGTTTAGTTTACGTGTTTTTAGTTATGTGGCGATGTAAAAAATTGGAAACATATTTGTTATCCTAGGAATTAGGCAGCCCAAGTTCTGTTTCTCATAGTACTGCTATTGCAAATACCTTTGTCAAATCTCTTTCACTTTACTGGAATATTCAAAGTGTTACTCAATGTCTATTTTGCGACCACAATTATTCGCAGATCAGCTGGCTTGGTATGCAACATCGTTGGCAAATTTGATAAACGCGCCGTGTGAGTGTGTGTGTGTGCGTGTTTCTGTGAGCATTCCTAAATGTTTGGATGTTCACCATCAATCCAGTTGATTTTAAGGTCAAGTAGGCCCGGTCGACTTATCTGTGGTGATCAAGGCATGCCGTGCGATGCTTAGTAACTGTCAGCACTCGGGTTTCTCCAACGTAAGGAAGCTATCCATGGTATTCTGTTATCAAGTATAGCACATTTCTTGCGAAGAGGGAGTCGTGTCTGTTTTTTATTTGGAATATCAAAGGTAAAGGTGCCCCCGTGCACTTTGCTTGCCAATGTCACTGTTGGCAGAAAAACAAACCTCCACAAGAGCAAAGTCTTGAGGGCATTTGGTCTACTCTTCCACGTTGATGTGGAGTCAGAGTCTACGGGGGGGGGGGGGGTGAGAAACGTCCCCATTGTTTCCACTGGCGCTCCAGAAGATGGAATTGAACCAGCAACAATTGGATTGCAAGCCCAGTGTGCTCACCATCACATCACGGCAGCTCCCGTTATTTTAGTGTATGGGCTCAAATGATGAGTCAATAGAAATGCAGGGTTTTTTTCCCCCCCACAATGAAACCAATGTTTCTCTGTGCGTTATATTAGCCTCATAATTCCACAGGTATTTGCCCTTCCCTTGCAGTCAAATTGGCAGCTTAGTCATCGCTCGGATTCCAAACACAGCTTAGAGTTTGCAACACAGAGTCCATGTCTATCGAGTCAAGAGGCTTTTAGAGCACCTCGGGTGATTTTGGCAGGTCGCAGCTGATCTTCGTAGGTGAAGGAGAGGATGTTAACAGGTCATATTTTGTCGGTGGTTGACCTTTTTTGGGTAGATCCACCCTGTTCGCGCTTATTGTCAGTCAGGGGGTGGCCCCCTCCTTCTCATAATTATGGAATCTACGTTTAAAAAAAACTCTAAATAGCATAACAATGCAAAAATGTGCTCATATGAAGAAAACAAATCAATACAAAATTGCGTTGTCTTCATGCATTATTACTAAGCTTATTTTTTGTTCATTATATACTCGAGGTGTGATGATGCAGCATTCTGATTCATGTCACCGATTAAGCTCACTAAGCAAGTGTAAAAACTGATTGTGTCCATTGTATCCGTATACTGTGCGTTGTATACTGTGGAATGGTGGGTGCAGTGGTTAGTGCATCACACGATGAAACCAAAGTTCACTTCTGAGCCACGGCTAACATCAGTGGTCAGTCATACGAGCACCGGTCCTGCCCCCTCCTCACCAACCCGGACTGACCTGCGTGATGAAGTGTGGTCAAACAACTCCTATGACCCATAGAGCGTGGAGGTGCCTTCTCGTCCAACAGTGTATCGACTTACAGCTGTAAATTATCGTGACAATTATACTTGTGTGCGTTGTACGTGATGGGGTTCCCGTCAGCTCCGCTGCCACGAGAGGCATTGACCATTCAACACAACACACTTAATGTCGTTCCATTGCCTAAATAACCTTGGATGTAGTCAGTCCACCGCAGCTTTCTCGCGCTGCTCTAAGCAAATAACCAACAGAAAACAGCAGCGGACTGTTGCCGTAAAGTATTGTTTTTAAGTCCAGTGACAAGTGAAAACATTATTTAAGAGCTACAGTGTGATGAAGTAAAAAAAGGCAATCGGGAATCTGTGCAGCCGAGACTTTTATAGGTATTTTATATTGTATGGCCCTTGGCCCAAAGGAATCCGGAAGATCTGCCTCCCCCTTTACGATTGTTAATAAATTATTGCATGTTGTGTACATGGTATTTATCTCGGTTTTGATTGATGTTCATGGTCCTTTAAAATAATGCACTCAGGATTAATAAAATGTCTTGGAAAATGGGCCTGAAAACCAATTGTAAAAAATATATATATAACATTCCTAGGAAATACGGCATATGTGGTGGAAAATTATGCAGTGGTTATTCAATATTTTATTGCTTTGATATAAATTTTGTTTATTTGAGGCTACTGCGCCATTGCAAATCTTATTAATAAAATGCTTAAATATAAAATTACATTCTTATCTCTCATTATGTTCTTGCTTTGAATGTAGGCATATGAACCTTGGGTAAGAATCAGTTGGAGAGGGCTAACGTTTCAGGCTTAAACAATTGAAACTTTAAACATTCCTTCGCATGGAAACCGTGTCATAGTATACACAAACAGATAACCCCCCCCCTCCCCGTGTTTTCAATTTACCCTGGTATGAAGACCTCCGGGCAAAGCCTCAACTTTGCGCGCTCCGACCAATAAAGCTGACGTGTGCCTTCGCGAGGAGGGTGAATCACTGCGATCGTGGCTTTAGGCGTCTCTTTGTGGAGGCATATGAGCCCCCCCCCTTGCCCAACGCGAAAGTTGGTCCAGCTGTCTAAATTTCTGGCGGTTGCCCTTGTGTGTTACCGGGATGATCTCTTAGTAATCCCCAGGTTATTGAATCGCCTGGCTAAAGTGGCCAGCTCAACCCAAAATAAACACGCTCTGCATAGTTTTGGGGGAGGCAAAGGAACATTGCGTGTAATACTTTTTTTTATCATCTTTTCTAACATTTTTGTTCGCCCGATTGAAGCAATTGTAATGATTTGTCAATGGAAAGGATGATGCATTTTTGTACGTGTGGGCTGGAGGGGCATTTGTGCGTTTATGCAAATTTGTACTCTCTAAACCAGTGGTTCTTAACCTTTACTGTAGCCTTGCACGCCTTTGGTTCTCAATCGTTAAAAATATATCACGTTAATAAATACGTGGGTGTGATGAAACAAAGTAGTTGTGCTTACGTGCCTGTACTAGTGTTTTCGATGATTTACCTTCTAAAATAAAACACCTGGCCATGTCTCGCACTCCCAGAAAGGCCATCTCGCACCCCCAGGTGGTGCGTGCACCCGAGGTTAAGAACCACTGCTCTAAGCAAAGGAACAATTTTAAAGCGCATGATGGAAAACGCATGGCGGTTCTTTGAGTGACTATTAGACGATACGCATTCGGAAGACAATCACTTAATGGGGACTGTGAATACTCTTTGATTTCATAACATGTGCATTTGATAATTGTCCATTTGAAATGTCAAACAAGTGTATAGAATTTAAAGAAGAGAATAACAAAATGCATGATTACAAGGCGTGAAAAAAAAGCAGCGTGTCAGGATGGTATTGACCTCTAGACACAAAGACAATGGCTGTGGTTTTAGGTATCAGTAAATACCTCCGTGTTTGTATTTGTATTTGCAGAGAGCGATTTTAGACGGTCTTCGGTATCAGGGCAGGTGTGTTTACTTGACGAGCTTGCTGAGAGTAACCAAGAAAAATGAGCCAGAGCTTTGTGTCAACCTTCCTGTAGGTATTTGCAAAACAAACAGCTGACTCAGGGGTTTAGGGTAGAGGCTTTCTTGTGGTCTGGGACGTGCCACAAGGGTTGCTTGTGAGGTTGTGTTTATCACAATACTTCTCTACGAGACAAAGTAACCCTGAACCATTTCATTTCTCAGCCACACCGCACCCCAATCGTCTAGGCTCTTAAAAACTCACTTTAATACCGAACAATGTCACACCGATAATTTTGGTCTGGCCAGTAATGATGGGATTTTGCGGCCCTGTCTGAGAATTTTGGGGAATGTTAAACACATGGTTACCTTGAAGGCGCATTTTGTAGAAAGCCACAAATATTGCTTTTGGAAATTGGGGAAATTAAATCCGCGCCATTGTTTTTACAGATAATTACAGCTCTAACAGTATCGGTGAAGCAGTTGGTTGTAATCATTATTAGGGTTCTGTTATGACAGGATGGTTGTGGGTTACATTGGCAATATCCATAATACAGCATCATATGTCCATAATGCGTGTGTCTGGGTACTGGGCCAGCACTTGTGTGATCCTGAGTTAAAGCCCTTGGGCGGACATGTGAAAAAAATGAGAATGTTTCCTTGGTCTGGAAAAAAATCACATGTGCAGCTTGTTTGATGGCCAACAGCACAGCCAATGGTGATTACACACAAAAGAGCTGTCAGAATTAGTGTTTTCACTTAATTTGGAGAAATAGCAAACCTGAAAGTATAAACAGCTGTAAAATAGAGAAAATTGCAAGATGGTCAAGTGGAGGCCATGCTTAAAATTTGTTTAAGAATCACTAACCGACGGAACATTTTAAAAACAAATAACACCTCGGATAAATAATCTTCCTCTCTGGACCGTGTACACTGTGATTATTATTTGGAACATTTAAAATAAGATGCATCTCTTTCCTGCCTTCGCGAGAGTGGCTGCAAACCCCCTTGAAACATTATTACCCAAAAAAGTACGTTTGAGAAGACTCACGCATACTTTTATTTTACGTGCATACATTCAGTGGATGTAGAAGTAGTAATAATAGCAGCTAACTTTTAAACCAACTTTCATATTCGAGAAAAAATATCGATGCATTTTAGAGCCTACGACTGATCTATTTCACGCTACAAATAAATTGTGTAGCGAGTGATATCTGTTGGGGTCCCGTGCCCCCTACCTGCCCCAATGAACTGAATGAGCGTGATGATGACACACGGCCAAGCAATTGCCACGACTGACACGACACGGGAAGGTCTTCATTCAAATGTTGGATTGGCGAGGCGTTTTAACTCATCCGTTGATTGTTATTACGTTTTCGCAAAACATAGGGCGTAGTTGAATGATGTTGTCAGATGGATGAAACGTACATAATATATAATGACCAAAATGAAATCGATACGTTAAAGGGACAAATAAATCGCCGTTGAGGTTACTGAGCTCTGATTTTTTCACAACTCAAAACGCATGCTTATTCCAGAAAATGTTTACAAATGTGATGGCCTTGGCTTTTAGAATGACTCGCGTCTATTGATGACTGGGTCATCTATGTTTGCGTGGCAGTTTAAGACAAAAGTGCAGGGAGTCATTGAACGTTTTCCTGAAACAGTCTACCAGCCGTGGCAGGTCGATTAAACAGTCATGCCGTTCACAATCAGCTATATTGCCGGCAGCTATGGTTTTGGGATCATTTATGCCACACTCAATTGTGCTCAGTTGCACTGGAAGTGAAACCATGAAACACCGCAACGCGTTATGCAGCCAAGTTGTTGCCAGCAATGGTATCATAATAATAATGTGGCACTAGGTGTTGCTAAATTGTTACGCTACAGTTTTCACTTTTCCATATCACCAATTTTGCCAGATGTGTGTCTCTATATTTGCCGCATTAACGCAACTTATCTAATAAATGCTCTTTCGTGCAGTTTGCAGGCTGTCATTTTCTAATTTCACTGCAGCACTTTTGCATTGTTCACATCTACCTCACGTGTTCGTCGTGGCATGCACGGTTCAGGATAACGAATTAAAACGGCGTCTGCGATGTGTGGCTTAACACAAAGTTCCAGGTCCACTCTCGATAACGAAATGAAGACCTGCGATACTCGGGTCCACACCTTGATACAAAACCTCCCGTTGCAACGTCAACCTCGTTAAACATTCGACCTGTCCATCCGTTTGTGCGAATTTTCCCACCACCTCGCAATATTGACATTGCTTATAATTTCCTCGTAATGACAAGGGGTGGGATGGGGGGGAAATGTTCAGAGAGCTGAGCCAAGTGCTGGGAGCACCCAGTAAAGAGCTGTGAGAAGAGCTGTCACGGTCACAGGCATCCGAGGAAACCCAGACCCACAGTTTTCCTGGCTGCATCCCAAGCAGGCCACTAGGGCAGAACGCATGTGTTCCGTCGGCTTCGCATACTGCGGCAAGAACCACTTTTAAATGTCTCCGTGATGCGAATAACATCTCACAGTCGTGTGTACGTGCGTGCGTGCGTATGTTGAGTCTTCTTTCGCACCGTACTTAGCCAATCGGAGGTGCGCCGGAACGACAGCAAACCAAACACACAGAGCTATGGGTCGTTGTTTGCCAATCAGATGTTTGAATATCGCAACAACTATTCTTTGGGTCTTTCGGTAAAGTCACGTAGATGGTTCAAAGAAAATTACAAAAAACTACGACGTTTTGATCGCTTGTGTAGTGATCGAAACGTAGTCGTTTTTGTTATTTTCTTTGAACCATCTACGTGACTTTACCGAAAGACCCAAAGAATATGAATTCCTGGGGTCACGAAAGCTTTAAGTCAAGATCTTATCACCTGTTTAATTGCCAGAACGGGTAAAAACCTCTGCTTATTTGTCATCAAACCAAACACAACAACAACAAAAGTTCCCCAGACACTTGAAGCAGCTCCCAGCACGTTGAGTGTTAAACGTCGGACGTAGCGGCCAAACCACCACCCCCCCCCCCTGCCCCCCCGAGATCTCATACAGCAACAGTGGCATCACGACATACACAGCAGCGTCTCTCAACAAAACGTTCACCGGAAAACATTCAATGGCAACATCACGGCCGTTGTAACAAATTGGGGTGGGGGGGGGTGCAATGGAGAAGCAACGAAATCCACGTTTTTTAATTCGCAACGCGTCGTTACCGTGCGCACTTTCTTTCAGTGATGCAGTAGCAGCAGCAGCAGCGACGGCGGCTGCGGCATTGTCCATTATAAAATATTCAAGGACGCGTTATTTCATTATTTTATATTGTGTTTAAATATGATGCAGTCGTGATTTAAGTAGATTACGCGAATGGATAATACGCATCAATTGTTTCCAGCATTTTGCAATTTGCATTATATATATATTATATTGGCCGTAGCTTACGGTGGAATCATCGCTTATGTATTCCCTACAGCCATTACTCAAAGTCATGACTCTTAATTGTAAAGCAAGTGGTATTCTGTGCACATATTGTTTGTGAATAAAAAAGAAACGCTGCATCATAAAGAGTTGCCCCATTAAAGTGGTCTCCCTTCGACGCTGTTTGCTGAAAGCCAGCTGCTGACAAAATGGAGCTTTAATCCCAAACAGTAGCTGGGTGCAATGGCACTGCAGTTTCGTAAACGTGGATTTTATGCAGATTGTTTGCCATGTCTCGGTTTTCCTGTAGACAAATGGCTTTAATACATTTTCGGTGTTTTGATAACAGGCTCGCACCTCCTTAATATAACAATATATATATTTGTCTTATTCCTCTTCAACGTTTTAATTGGAACATGTTTATGGGGTTTTTTTTATTCCTAGAACACGTTTAATTCTAAGAAATATGAACCAAAAAAGAAGAAATAAATTATTTGAACGGTTTTTATATTTACATTACACGGGGTATTATTTCCAGACAGTAATAATTTACTGAGACTTTATGAAATTGATGGCCTATCTTTATTAACCGTTGAATTATTAACAACCGAATTATATTTCCCTCTTTACAATATTTTTCATCACGCCACCGAGTTCCCTTGCTGTTGTAATATCAGAGACATTGCTTCTTGCAACGTGCAAAAAAAAACGGAGTAATTTATGTTTTGCTGTTCGGCATTCAATGCATATCATCGTGCAAGAACACGTGGCACCTGGTGAGTGGCATAGCTATAGGTGATGTCTACCAGAGGAAGAAAAATAACGATTCAAATCGGAGAACGGGAGGCGGGAGACGGAAGAAAATGAGGATAAGGCTGTGCCCTGCGGCATCCTGCCATAGTCACTAAGGCTGCCAGTCACACTTGGCCAGCCCCCTTTTAAGGTGCGCGTACGCGTACGCTCACGACCCGATCGTTTCATGTGCTTTTCACTAAGGACATAATTAGATTCTGAATATAAATGTAGAATTCAGATGATGTTGGCATCAAAACAGTTCAAAGGTGATTTATTTTGTGCATTCAAAGAGACACTGCACATCGGCGGGCTGTGTTGGTAAAAAAAAAACCCGTGTGGATCACTTGCATCGGAAAATGATGGATGTTATTCTGAAAGAAAGGAGAATGTCTGCGTTCACATCAAATGGGTTCGTTTTTCGGAAATAACGAAGCAGTGTTTTGTATCAGCTAATGAGCAGACAATGCAATATTTTACGTGAGAAAAAAACCACAACGGTTAATAGATAATGCGTACGTAACTGATTTTCGTATGCGCAGGCTTACATGGAGATATAACAGCAATATTTAACAGTACATTGTCTCTTAATGGAAAAAGTGGTCTACGGCACATACAACTGTTGGCAGCCGACTGTATGTTATTTTACACCGTGGTTATGTTTGGCTTTCATAAACACACGTGTGCATTTCACGAATATTCTTTTTTGGGACACAAATGCGAATGGTGACATAGGCAAGGAGAGAAATCGTAGAATGCTTTTATTATACAATAGAATGGACAAAGTGTTTCCGGAGCCAGCACCGAGCATATATGTGAAAAATAGATATTTATCTCCGTATTTGCTTTCCATTTGTTCACATTTATTGGAGACTGCAGTGGTTTTTGAGAATCAGCTGAGAGATGAGGTCCATTTACCCCACGACACACCAGTGGTGGGGTAAAATGTGGGTAGCCTTGTCCAAGACACTCAACCGACCCTCTCCGGAGGGGGCTCTCTAGAACTCCCTCTCGTAGAGGTTCTTCCACCAGCAGTGACATGAGCAAGCAATTGCAGGGCTGTACCTTTACATCTCGCCTCTTACCTCAACAAAATTGACCTCCCAATGGAAGCTTGGCATATCACGGGGGAGACAATTTCGAGGAGATTTAAAAAAAAACAATCTCCCTGATTGTTGTGGTTCATTTCATCGGTGGCCTGAATGAATGATGTGTGTTTCCAAGATAAATTATGCCGCGGCTACTTGCTCCTGCTGAGAAATATCAACATAAAGGCAACTCGTGGAAGAAACACACTCGTTGAAGCGTCCCTTTGCATTGGTTGGAAAAACATACAAACTTGGTGGGAAAGCTCATCTGTTTCCCAAAGTGACTTGTTGAATGGCTACTTGGTGGAAGGTCCAATTTTTTTGCCAAGGATCAGAAAGCTGGCTTCTTGGGTCAGTGGAGAGTGCACTGAAGCACTGACCCTGTGCTGCCCTTAACGGGAAGAATGCGGTCAAAAGAAACCCTTCTCGCAAAAAAAGAAACCCCAGGCCGTGCTGGGCAACATGCCTTGGGTGGCTTTTAACTCCGTTCATCCCCAAAAATAAGAGGGAAGCAACCTTTCAGTGTGTGAGGCCACAGATAAGACAACCCATAGTCTCCAGCGTGTCAAGTTGCAGGTGCAGGTGTAAGGGTTTGTGTCAAGTTCTCTATCGGTGAAAGCATTGGCCGTTAACACATTAACAAGTGCAGCCATTTCTTAGCGTGCACCGAGTTTACGACAGGGAGGGCTTTTATGTGCAAATGCTGGCATGTGTTGCGATTTTTTTTCTTAACAGCCCACCAGATGATAGCCTAAATTTAATTAGAACGTGATATATTTGCCGTTTCAATTAAATATCAAAACAAACGCTTCAAAACGGTGGCAGACGCAAATGTGGAACAACATTTTCGTCTCCTGTCACACTGAGCCGAGATCACAGTCGTGCCACGTGTAAAACTGTTCCTTGTAAAATAAAACGTACGTGGTAGCATGGGATTTAAGAATAAAGCAGATGAACAACTTTACGATCTATGTTAGAGCCGCTCATCCCAAGTATCTCTTTAAATAAGAACTTTCCTGTGACCGTGTCTCTTGTGTAATACACTGTCAAAAAAAAGGTTACCCACCAATCCAAAACAAATCATTGCAAAACTGTTTTTCAGATGTTATCACCACCTATAAAACTTCCATGCGTCAATGCAGGAAACACCTTGCAGAGGCCTTGTGTGGGAAAGCGGTACATTGCAAAGTAAAATAACAAGATTTCCCACAACCTTATGAGTAAATATGCAGTAATGTATGTACTGTCATGTATGTGCATACTGTCATGTATGTGCATTACTTCCGCACCACCGATTAGCACGGTTGGCTACGTATAGTGTGAAAGAAGTTCACACTATACGTACGTCATGGAAAACATTGCATCATTAGCTTAGACTCAAAGCCATATGTCTTTATGTCCAATAAAGGGCAAACGTTGTGCCATATGTAGGGCAATAAAACTTGTCTTTGCATGAAACACTTTGATTTCATTGAAATGCGCTTCCGCATGTTGACATTGTAAGCTACTCTGGGAATTTGTTTTTTTATATCCAGTTTGTTTTCACTCTGCGTTTTGTTGAAGATGTTTTTGAAATATGTGTCAGAAAAGTGTTGCTCCCAGCCAAAGTTGTTATACAAGTTAGTTAAATTATGTGAGTGCTACCCTGAGGGTAGTTTAAACATTTAAGCATGCTAATATGCGCTCTTTAATGTATTTTCCTTGTTTGCAAAAAAAAAGTGTTCTGTTATTATCAATGGTGAAACACATTCATATAACGTTTGTTGCCAAATTCATAAAACAGCGCGTATTGCAACGCAAGATGAAGTGCATGCTTATTGTAAAAAAAAACTGCAAAGCAATAGCTGACCATGGCAAAATAAATGTTACAGGTCTTGGCAGTGTTAATTTTTTTTTGTTCGTGTCTAAAGCGTCTGGAATATGCCAAAACTTGTCAGAGAAAGCTAAAAATACACCCATGTTTTTTCAGCAATTATTTCAGCTGCACAGAGAAGGCAGCAGTGAGTTTTCCCACCATGCTTTGCTTCTCTCTGGGGGATTCTTGCGGCGGGGTGGATCTGACGGGGTTGTGGGCAGGCGGGCAGCGGGAAACCTGCCAAATTACTCAAAGCCATCCAGTCAGCCACTCTACCCAGAGTCTGCCTAGCAACAGCAGCAGCAGCAGGAGTGCCGTTCACCGTGGTGGGGTAGGGGTGGGGGGTTCGGAGGGAGGGTTTGGGATGAGGAGAGAAAGGGGGCTGTGGTGGTGGGGGTGGTGAAGGGAAGGGAGAGGTGGGGGCTTTGCTGACTGCTAGCAGTGGGGACGGGTTACGCATGTCTGGATTCGGCCCACTCTTGTGTAGAGGGGGGGAGAGTGTTTGTGTCTGGAGCAGCCAAATGACCGGTGGGAGGGTGTTTATGTCTGGCATCAGCCAAAAGGAGCGGCAACGTTGCTTCCCTCTTGCAATGAGCGTCCTAGCAGTAGATGGGGGAGTGCACTTTAGTTGCAGAAAAGCCTCGGCACATTATTTGGAATTGATTTCTTTTTGCCTGAGAATGCGCCGTTTAGCCCCTTACACCCAACAAAATGTGCACGTTTCTACCAATTTCACGCCAAATAAAAAAAAATGCTCCATATTTAAAAAAAAATAGAGGTCCTGTGGTTTCAAATTACTCATAGACCAAACCACAATGTCGTTGTTTCCTTATTTTCACTTATATTAAATGAACAAAAATGTATATATAAAAATTATGTCTTCTTAAAGTGATGTTGTGCATTGAGGGTGGTGCTCATCTCCTGTTTATAGCCCAGATATAATGGTGGCATTTCCATATTCCTATGATGGGGGCAAGTATATCCATAGGATAGCCACTGGTTGACTTCGCCACAAAGTAGTACTCGTTTGATCACCCCCAGAGGGATAATGAATTAAAGGGGATTATTTTGCTCAAATCAGACATTTTTAAACAAGCCTGACTTTGCTGATGAAATCTGGTAGATAGAAACCATCCAGAGTTTGCTTGCTTAAATAAAGGTTGCTGGATAATATGGTCTGGAAAGCCATTTGTGGATCTAACTGATCAGAGTCAATGAAGGCACAGGCCAATTTATTTATGAAAAAAAAAATCGGATTTCTTGCTCAAACGAGCATTGAGGCATTGCTCATCTCGTGTTTACAGCCCATCGCAAGTGGTGGGAATTACACATTCCTATGGCAGGACCGAGTATATCCAAAAGACAACTGCTGGTAACCTAAGTTATTTATCCCAGAGAGATGATGGGCAGAGTCCACGCATAACCAGGATTTGAACTCCCAACCTTCCAATTGCGAGCACCTCACTCAATCGCCGAGCCATTTGCCTGGTAAAACATAAAACTGCGATATTTATAATTTTTAAAAATCCCAAATGGCTTCGTACAAGCTTTTGCATTGACTTTTATCTTTAACAGTGTAATTATTTCGGCCATTAAAGTGACCTTTTAACCTCCATTGGCACATATATTCAGTAACAGAGACTTTTGATCAATTTGGGATTTTCTCTCTCTCTCAAAACCACTTATTCATTCAATCTCGATTTAAAGTTTCCGTGACTGCAGGGATCCATACTCTTTGGTTCTTTCGGTAATGTCACGTAGGTATAAAATAAAATAAATTAAATCACGACGTTTCGGGCGCAACACAAGCGTCCGTCATCAGGTGGGACATCCACAGCAAGACACAATTGTTGAAGTGGGCAGCAATTGTTTCTTGCTGTGGTTGTCCCACCTGATGATGGACGCTTGTGTTGCTCCCGAAACGTCGTGATTTAATTGATTTTATTTTATACCTACGTCACTTATTCATTACTCATACTAACAGTACACGTTGTGCAGGTGTGGGTCTGACATTTGACTAAGAGCTGCCAGCCAGATTTGAATTCTAAAATTAACTATGTTATTTTAGAAAGTACACTCAGTGTACACCGACAACCTTCTGTTTTTGTGTCATATTTACAGTAATAAATTGGCCCTTACTGTGTGTGATAATGTTTTTTTGGGGTGCTTTTATTATTCAACGTCATTATTTTTCATACAGGGGAAAGCAAAAAGTACACTGACCGTGTTAAAATAATCACCCAAACTCGGTTTTTATTTCGTAGCAAACATTGTTTAAACATTCTGAAAGATTGTGTTTCTTGGAAAACTGTCCGCTCATGAGTAATGGTAACATGCGTATTAGTCCAAAACTGCAGTCATATATGGAACGCTGCCTATGGGAATTTTTCATATCACAAATATTTCCCAGCAGTACGTCAGGGTTTTTGTTTAACGTTTTTTTTGTGAGCAGCAGACGATGATGTGGGTTTGCCAAAATAATGATGCTCTATGCCATCAGAGCCATGATTGGTAGATTCTTATAGTACCCCTGGTGGTTTTCCCAGTATTAAAAGCAGATCCTTCCCTGGGTTGTGTTTATTTGTAAAGTTGCACAGCAGCTAAGCTATGCTTTGGTACGGCAAAGCTGTAGGCAGCGTAGCCTACATCCCGATAGGATATACATCTCGAGTCTTAAAGGAACCTTTTACCTAGGTTAAGTCACCTTTTTGTCCTGTACAGCACGATTCGGTAAAGCTATCTAAGACAAAAGCAGCATTGGAAATTCAAAACGTGAATAAATGGATAAATTCAAGTGACCACTCATATACTTGACTGCCAGAGTGGCACTTTGCCCAAATGCTTAAGGTGGCTTGCTTCGCAATTCTCGGTCAGTGGCTCTATCTAATTAGAAGAATAAAATCACTTTGTATTTTAATTGCCTTGCTGGAATACTATGACAGCGTATACGTAGAAAAAAAAAATATCCCACTCACCATTTGCAGCACTGGTAACATACGAGGCCCGCAGCTGTTTGTCGTGCACATTGAAACATTTTCAAGGCCAGACCACTTAGCTGTGCAATTCAATACACTGGAACCCCATCCCCAAAAAAATAAAATAATGAATCGCAGTCGCAAGGTAGGCTACTGAATTCTAGGAATCGCCTCGAAATTAATGCGAACAATGTCTCCTTCTGAGAAACGGACCAGACGCAGGGCCCTTCCTATCAGAACGGTTTGAGACTAAACAGTGGGGACTTGCCCTCGGGGCATGGACTGACAAGCACAGAGCTCATCCCTGCCATCATTATTTCGTAATTACCCACACTTACGGATTATTACTCGTGCCGCCATGAATCACGCAATTATGCAAGGGCTTCTAAATTATTCATTGTGCTTTTTTTCTTGCTGAGTGATGCTTTGTGTGGATGGCTATGCTGCCACACCCTATGGTCCATGCATTACTCGCCTTCCTGCACATATCACTCGTCACTTCGCCTCTGAATATAAATATTTCTTCCCCCCCCACCCCCCTTTACATTTATGTTTTTTTCACGTCAAATTACTCAAGATGTGGCACGCACAATCATATTGCATGTTATCACTGCGTTGAACTGCAGTCTAATTTATGAACATAAAATAGACAATTGGAAAATGACTAATTAAATTAATTTCGGCAACATTTTAATATCATCAGCCCATTTGAGCAATCGGCAGCACAGTCTCTCGGTTAAACACACGCTGTTGCAAACAAAAAAATGTGTGCAGACTGATGTAATGGAAAACAAATTGTTGATTTATTTCCTACCCCGCCATTTCATTATTGGAGTGGGCGTCACTTGCCTTAGCTCAGACTCTGTGCACGTGCAGCAAATGGCCTCTCTTGCTGACAAAGCTTTGTTGGACAAAAACTGCTACGGACACATGCGGATCAATTGATGGATGAGTTGTAAGATCTTTGTTTCCGTCCTTGCCATGCATTTTGCCCCCAGACTGAGCAAATAGCATAAGGCGGCCTGAATTGTGGCATTCGCTCATTAATCAGCTGGGCAGGTAAACTCTCCTCTGTTAGTTTGCACGGGGTCACGCTACGCGTGCGTGCGTGCGCACACAGCACGTGGTAAGGTGTAATATGCCTGCACGTCATTTTTACGGGAAAAATAATTAAACCGTGAACGCGACAATTACCTTACACAGAAATGCACCCAAGTATAAAGAATATCCAGAAATTATATGCATAACAGGTTTACGCCGTAGGAATTTCTTTTTTCATTGACACCAATATTTAATGGAAATTTGACGTGATGTTTTTGATCGTTTTTTTTCCCTCCCAAATTTTATTACAACTGCACTATCTAAGTCATTACACAAGCTGAAGGATCTGTTTGGAAATCTCCGCGAGCAGTGCGCTGCGTGACAGAGAAAACCCCGCAAACGTGATTTTTCACTGGACTTCTCTTGAGAAATCCTTCAAGTGGTATTCTTAGCCTTCGTACAGAAAAGTGCACGCTTTCTCACAAGCTCTGTTATGAAATTGTTTATTGCATGACAAGTGAAACTCGTATTATTATTTTCGAGCTGGAATTTACCTAAATAAGTGCAAAACCAATTTATTTTTTATTTAATACCATGGAATTGTTTTTTTACAATCAATGGCTACGCTTTGAAAAAGTGGTTTTAATAAAAGGGCGCCTACTACCTGGATTCAAACCAAAAATCTTGGTGGTGCCTGCTCAGCCGTCTGACCTCCGAGCCACACCCAGTCACCTCATTCAATGCAATTCTTCAAAGACTGTTGCTAAAGATGCAAGTGCATTAACCGTAGCCAATGGTTTATCTTAGCCGAATGTCATGCAGTGAAAAGCATTTACTGGATCACATTCACACCATGAACTGTATGTGCCAACCTTCAGAGGCCTTTTTCATAGGCAGTGCTGTCGAATATTGTACGTTTTACCCTGTTTAGTAATGGAATGGCAGATATTGTACGTTTAAAGGTATTTTAAATAACTCTTTGTTCCTTAAAGAGCAATATAATATTGTAATTTAAAATAACATCTCAATATTGCGTTCCTTTCGTACTCAATTTTTCCCCTTAAATATTTTTGGCAACTGAATTAAAATGTTTCTCCTTTGGAATAACTATATTTTGTAGTGAATTATGTTAGCAAAATGCAAAGTGCAGAAGTAAATCATCTTTGGCAAAAAAAAACCTCTCCTAATTCAAGTATTTAAGGTACACAAATACCCTCAGGGAGCAACATTTTATAATTATGATGCAGGTTTTTCAACCGCTGCAGTGGCACATTTTTTCCTGTTATAACCAGAAGCCTAAAATTATTTTGTGAACTTGTATAAATTACGCAGGCGGTGCATAGAAAGCTGCAGTAAATGTTTTGGAAAATGTCCCAGCATTTCTTGCTGTAAGTAAAACATATCAGCAGGAAGCAAACTGAATTTCTTAGAAAAGTCCTCAGTGATGACAAAAAAAATCAGATCTCTGTAGCTTAAGGCAAAATTACTATTTTGAGAAGTTAAAGTGTTACAGTGAACAAATGCAGATTGTGGAGTAATTCAGAACAGGCAGGCCTGGCTAAAGATAAACACAGCCAAAACATAATTTGGGATGCCTTTGATGCATTCGATGGCTATAGAAATAACACATAGTCCAGTGGCCACACCAGCAAATTCAATTTAAATTCAGATATGCCTGGTTTAAGGAAGGAGAGAAAAAAACAGCTAAGACAGCGGTATTGTCGGCCAAGTCCTTAATAGAGATTCTCACACGTTGCTGTTTTGTCTTGCACCAGTGGAGAGAGGGCAGGGTAGGCAATGGCGCGATGCATGAAAGGGTAACGTTACAGCAACATCAGATCGACCCCTCTGTGGTGGCGAGTGAAGTCATGGCCAGCCGATGGCCCTCAGGGCGAGTGAAGCAGACGTTGGCCGTCTAACAGGGGGCTTTGTGCGTCTCGTGAAGTCTTCCAGATGTGGAGGTCCGTTTCTGGAAAGATTTTCTGTCGCCGGTTTCACAACATTGATAAAAAAGCTCCGAATTTAATGGGATTATTAGTTAAGGTTATTTGGTCCTCTTAAAAGAAGGCATTGGAGGGGACTTCGGCTTTGCCAAGGACTGCGCAGTTTTCAAATAACAGTCATTCCTTGTGCAGTCTGCATTTGTGCAATCGTGTTATTTTTGGTGTTCGTACTACAGCAACTTTGTGTTATTTCGGCCAAGAAATATGGTGTGCAGTAGATAACGTGTAATATGCCGCTTTGTAATCAAAGGCTTAAGAGCTTTACACATTTTTTTTTTAAAGTCTGCGTGGCTCATGTCACATTACCTTTTATCTTCAGTTAAACTTGCTGAAGCTCAGCCTGCCAAATGGCTCGCGTGAACGTGTTCTTGTTTTGAAATGACATGGTGTTATTAGCGTACACTTGCATATGGGCTGGTACGTATCTGGTAACATTTCCCTGCACGAACTTGAAAGGAACCATAAATGTAACTGCCACTTATATTTTAGTTTTGTGGACGGTGAGATATCGGTAGTAGTAACCATAATAAAAAAAAACTATCAATTTACATTAATTTTATTGGTTCTTTCGGTAAAGTCACTTTACCGAAAGAACCAATAATATGAATCCCTGCATTCACGAAAGCTTTAAATCGAAATTTGACATTAATTTGTCAATCCACTGCTGGATGAAGGCTTCCGCATGCGGCGACGGTCATGGTGGATTGTTGTTTGGCTATATTTCACCGTCTTCTTGGTTCTTTCGGTAAAGTCATCACGTAGAAGGGAAATAATGAAATAATAAAAATAAAACATAATAAAATACAATTCTCACGACGTTTCGGCCACAACGCAAGCAGCCGTCCTCAGGTGGAGAACAGGTCTGTCGGAAAGACAGCGTCTGAATGTTCATTCAATGTTCATTGCTCATTCAGACGCTGTCTTTCCGACAGACCTGTTCTTCACCTGAGGACGGCTGCTTGCGTTGTGGCCGAAACGTCGTGAGAATTGTATTTGATTATGTTGAATTTTGATTATTTTATTATTTCCCTTCTACGTGACTTTACCGAAAGAACCAAGAAGATGAATTCCTAGCAGTCACGAAAGCTTTAAATCGAAATTTATATTTCACCGTGTTAGTTCGTGTGGGTTGGTGAAGAAGTGGTTACCCATGGCTGGATTAGTTGCCACTCGGCGCCAATGTTTAGCCATGGCCATGAATCGAACTCTGGTGGCCAGGTTCGTGGAATTGTGCGCGCCAACCATTGCACCGCCACTTGATCCCGCTGTACAGGAATAAGCCATATATATACGCTTAATAATCCACAAAAGCGCTGCAATCCTGCACTGAAGTGTGCATTATGCCGTGACCTACTTTTCTCACCGTATTAAACGGCTGGTTTCAATCAGTTACAGCTCAAGTTACTGGAAATGCACAGCTTCACATAGCAACCACAATACAGTACAACAGAACATGGTTTCCAGTTTTCAACAAATCTCTTTTGGTGCCTCGCTTTAATTTTTTTGACTTTACTGTTCTTTTTGTTCGTTGATGATAAAATGATATACGTGTCATGCTGCGTGTGGTAAATTACACGATTACGTGTGTTTGTTTTCTTCGAGAAAACACAATTTGGATGTTGTGGTTTTTCATCATGTGTCCTAATTGTCTTTTTTGTGCATGCTAAGTGGAATTTGTAATACTGAAAGCTCAAGTGATAATTACGTTCTTTTATGATTTGACATTTTGATGCGGGGTGAAGATTAAAATTGAAATATGTAATAAACCGCTGTTGCACTTTTCCAGAGAGAAAGAGAGAGAGAGCCCTTTAAGAGGATGTCTGACCTTCTCTCGCACACTCGTAAGTCGGTCTTGAAGAGGTGCGAGTCCCACGTTACCCCCACCACACACGAATCAGCCGATCGAATAACTGTGGTGTACCTCCTTTTTTGATTGCTTGGGAGACAGAGGCAGTGAGTGGTGGGATGGGGATTTAAGAAACGTGCCCCCATCATTCCAACCACCACACTGGAAGATCAAATTGCAAGTCCGCTGTTGAAGATATTATTCCGAAATTGGCTCAATTAGAGTGAACGTTACAAAGGATTAGCAATTTACTGCATTGTTGGTTACTTTGCCCACGAAGAAAATGCACCGTTGCAATTAAATTTTAATTGTTGGAGCTTTGTTTTAAATATAGTCTGGTCATGTCTGGAAGCTTTTGACACCGTGGTGCAGCAACTCAATATTCAGATTGACCTTGAGGTTACAATTAACGTACACGCAGATTTATTAACGTCGCTACGAAACGGCTCGGAGCCGGCTGGTACAGTCGTGCGGAGCTCAATCTTTTTTAATCATTTCATCCTGCTCCGGTGTAGATTGGGTCACTGACTTATGAGACCCGCATTCCGAGACGCCTAATGATTAGTCAAGACTTCCTTGCATGAATCTCGGCTCGACAGTCAGGAGTAAGTTCAGAGCGAGGAAGGCCATTGACTCCCCGTTTTTCGACATTTTCACACGTGCGCCGTTTCTCAGTGGATCTGTGTGAGTATAGCATTTCCTGAACCTCCACGCCCCACGCTAGTTAATCAGTTCTTCATCAGGTATTTGGGTAAAACGGTTACCGCACCACCAGCTCCCCCCCTTATATGCTTCAGGTGTTTTATGACCGCTTATTATTAAGCCAGTGGGAAACCCCTGGGCACATGGACAACATTTTTTGGGCGGGGAATAAAGGTGCCACTTGTTTTCTGGCTTTGCTTTTTCACGTGGCGGTTATTTTTTTGGACTCTGGATACAAAAACATATTACGCTTTTGTGTGACGTGGCTGTACAATGCAAGTAGGGGGCGCGTGCGCGTGTGTATCTAGTTTGATTTACTGGATGAACAAAAACAAATACAACGCGCTTTCAATTAAAAACACTAAAATCACAAAATTCCCCCCCCCCCGCCTCACCACCTCCTCGTTAATAAGAATTTAATAACCGTAGTTTTGTGAAGTAATGCTGTGCGTCGTCGTATAAGTCCTGAAAAAAAAGTGTTGTCGTTGATCAAAGCTAACCGCTATAGTTAAAGGATATATATTTCCATCAGACGCACACACATGTGATATATTTCATTGCAACACCTATTAATCTCCATACGTAAAAAACAAATCTCATTTCTTATTAAAATGTGTAATAGAGCACATTAATTACAGTTTGCAATATTCATGTACATGTTAAGCCTTTGTTCTACGTTATGAAACATATTTTACCTATTGTTATTTTACCATTGAATTAATATGCATAATGTAGTATATAAACATCGTGTATAATACATTTCCTGTACACTGTTGCATGATAAATTTACTGAAATGCATTTATTACACGAGTTTTCTTTCATGATGTATAGACTATGGTAAACCCCGTGCGATTATTTAGAGGTGTGTGCATATTACTGACTGTATCTGCGTATTTGTACATCGATATCTACATATATTTATACCACATGTCTGGCATTTTAGCAAGATTGTACTGTTTCTTTAGAATACATTATACCGGTTCGGCATTGTGTACTCAGATATCTGAGTAAATATTATTTTCTTGGAATGGTAGCTTCCTGGAAAAATCAGACCGCAAACCTTCTCTTTCTTATGCTAACTAAAGTCATCTGTTCAACATTCAAATACTTGCCTCTCGCTCCACCATTTCCAAGGTCTCTTCCACTTTATTCCAAGTGAGTGACGCTTCAAGGAAGTAAGGAGGGGCTTGTTACTCCTAAATAAGCTACGGCCTGCTGTGATGATTATCTGTCAGCTTACAGCTAAAGCCTGTCAGCTGGAAGAGTTTATTTTAAGTTAACAGACACTGCTTGTTATGAGACCAGACCTAAATACCACAAATTCCATTTCCAAGATAAGACTTTAAATAAACCAATATGGCTATACAAAAACACAAACAAAGCAGACCTGTATATATGTTTTTAAACAAAGATGGGTGATTTATTTTTTTCCTACAATAACGTGTGCCACTGAAGTGGGTTTGTCACACATTACTATGTTTGTTGTTGTTGTTGTTTCGGCCGCATTGTTTTGCGAATGGAAGGAGTTCACTTGCGATCCGACGATGCCCCCACGGTTGGTTGACACCCACGTTGCAAGGGCACCTCGCGCTGTCTGAAACGCGCTCGCTCGCTCGTTCGCATCTCTCTCTCCTCTGGCGCTGCTGTCCCCTTTGTTCCCTCGGCTGAGGGATGACGTCAACCGCTCTACAGAGCCGCCACTGCCGCCACCACCCTCGATCCTTCTCGCCGCTCGCTTCGCTTTTGTCCGAGCGTTTGGCTGCAGACTCCGATGCGATTCAGAGCGCCAACCCCCCCACCTCGCCCCTATCCGCGGTGTTATTGAGCAGCAATGGGCAGTAACGCGGGCATTTGTAACGTTATGACTCTGCTCAAGCAGTTCTTTAGTGAAGGCACGGATATTTTTATTGTTTTTTTTGGCCAAGTGTTCAACTAAATACGTTCAATTGCACGATCATTTCCACGAGGTTTCTCAAGGGTGTAAGCGTTTGGGATTTTGAATGCGTTTTATTTTAACATATTCACGGAATATATTTTCTTTGTTTGTTAAAGGTCACGGCTATTTATACCTGCAAATAAAAATGACACACAGAGACGGCTGTAGAAAATTGCATAAACTGCATTTCTATTCTGAACCAGCATCCGTTTGATGATAGATGTGTCGGCAGCGAGAGTGCCCGCTACAGATGTACCACATGTAAAAATATATATATTGCTTGTTCAGTCGTAAAAAAAATAACTGAAAGGGTTGCTTTTGCAGTAAATAAAAATGTTCACGTACTTAAAAGTGCGGTATTTATCTTTTTTTTTACATTAATGCAATGGATACATATTGCGAACAAAAATATGTAACGCAAACAGAAGAGCTCGCGCGGACGGATTCTTACAGCATTGCGTTGTTTGAGAGACGTCTTTTTGTGTGTGTGTGTGACCTGCAAACCTAATAATTTTCGCATCAGTTTACTACTCCACGGCGCGTTGGATATGAAACAACCGTCAACAGTGGCGAGGCTGTTCTGTGTCACTGCAACCGTTCAACGCAGCATCGTGTATCCAAACACGAAGAGACAACGCATCGTCATTATTTCAGCCTCGCAGACAATGCTTCACAGGCGCAAAGCAACAGGGCAGGGCAATGAAGCATGCCTGCGGGCGCAAGCCATGCAGACGTGCTCCAAAAAGACGCAACGCTTGTCCATGGAACGTAAAGTATATGTGCCCGCTTTGTTCGGGGCAGTGCGCATGTGCGCATGCAATGGACATTTATGTTACTGCTATTTTGGTTTTAGTATGGGTTTAAGTCAGCGGCTTGTAATTGTACACAGCTATACACGCGTGACATGCATGAATCATTAAATGTTAGTGCTTTGGCAATGTCGTCATACTTTTTTTGGTTACATTAAATAACAAAACACAGCCCTGTCGAAAGATGAATGATGCACTTCAAATATTATAACAATACGGTATACAACGTTGCAAAATTAAAATCATATGCATTGTAATAATAATCAGCATCATCACTCATGTTCAATCCACTGCTGGCTAAAGGCCTCCACCAAGCTATCGACATCTCTCACGAATCCGAGATGTAGCAAATCCACCCCCAGTGCCTACGCATGTCAAATTATTCCATCACTCCATCTCCCTCGGTGGTACATACTCGCTCATTGTAATGTGACTTTGCGCATTTGTATTAAGTCACATTAAAACTCAATTCTAATGCGGCGGCGCGCATTAGATATAAAAAAAAAAATCAGCCGAACATTTTTTTTTTAACTGCTATCGTGACCTGCTAACTTAACTCTAATTCCCCAAAAAGGCTTGACCTCTTCACCAACAACCCTGAAATGACTGCAGACGGAATTGTGCCCGCGAGGCAAAACAATATGGATAGCAATTAGCCGAGCTGGATGTGATTTTTTCCAAACTGCTCGGATAGCGATGCATTCAATGAACATGGCGTGGCGTGAGGTCTTACAAACAGAGAGCGAGGCTCACAGGTAAAAACAATGGCACAGCTCCCGAGACAAGTCGACAAACTCTCCCTTTGACTCGCATCCCTCCACTCGTGCCCTTTGCTTCTCGTGCTGACATAATCGCTCCCTTGAAGAAAATGGCACATTGGCTCAGTGTTCAGGCTTTAGAATACACCTGTTTCTACGTTGAAGATATGCCATTCATACTCTTTTTCCAGTATTCTTTTCTTACCTAAGGTTTCATTAACGTGCAACTGCGGTAATTCTTTTTTACGAAGATGGATTCATCACAGTGTCATACCATTGATTCATTGCGCGTCCTAAATGCATTGTCGCGTGTCCTTTCCCAGTCAGAAGACACATTTGGGCACTCTACGTTACGCTAAATTCATGTTATAAACTGCAGGTGTGAGAAAAAAGGTCGTATAAAGTATGTTATAAACTACAATGTGATTTTCTCCTTTCGGGGAAATCAAATATATTACTTTCGGTCTCCATTGACCGACGAGGCTTGGAGATGGCTTCATCTCGCAGCCAATTGACAACGGGATTCAAAGCAACAACAAGCCATAGAGGTAAAATCATAAGGACATTTATGTTGGCATTTCATGAAAGCTGCAAAAATGTTTTGAGAAATGTGGTGACCTAATGCTAGGATTATTTAAAAACCACTGCCTTAGTCCCTACTCATAGAATGAATACATTCACATTTGAGGTCTCCACAGCATTTGCAAATACAAAGCACGAGGTGCAAGTCTATGCTTTTAATATCCTGTTTAAAATTTTCAAATCGTTCCCTACAAACATTGTCAAAGTAAAAAAATACACTTAAGTATTTAAAATAGTTGAATAGAACATACAATAAAGGTTCTGTATCATAGGTATCTCGGCATGCTGCCATGGTGAAATGGTTAGCACACTGGAATTGCTATACAGAAATCGACGGTCCCATGTCCGGGTGCTGAATTTCCAAGAAGAACGATGCTCACGTATCTTAAATACCTACTACTGCCTTTGTCCATCCAGCGGTCAAATTTGTTCCGCCACGGTTATTTCGTTGGCGCGTCGTGTGTGTGTGTGGCAAAGTGTGGGCACTCGTGACCTCGTTAAAGAAGTCTGGCCTTCGTTGAGACGAGTTGGCCAATCATAACCGCTGAGAAGGGCATATTAGAGCTCCCTCTAGCGGAGCCCCTTTAATTGCTTCACCATGCCTCGTCGTAGAAATCTTTAAGACGAAATCTTTTTCGTAGATTCGTGGGAACCAAATGAAGGTCGAGCGATAGCTTTGGGGGATGCTCACAAAAAGTTCAGGAGAAGGGTGCTGCTTATGAAATATTGCATTTCAGTTAGGAAGTTGGGTGGCGAAAGGGTCTGTGCAGTGTCTATACACGTCTAAAGCGTTCTAAATGAAAGCTTTCACGCAACGTATGTTGAATTGCAAATAACCCAATAAATATGTGGATTCAGAGCAACGTATGAAAAAATCACTCTTGGTATGGATGACCAATCATACGCTGTGCAAAATGAATGCAATAACATAAAGAAAGCCACTGGCTCAATTATGAGATCCAGGTATATATACATACACACATACATAAAAAAAACGCTTTCATGGAAAGTGAACAGTTGGTTATGACTGGAAGGAAGCTCGTGACCAGTCAGTATGAAGCACGTAAAAAAACATTCATGCAGCCGCTTCATTTCTGTTCATTTTTGCCGAGAAACACACGCAGCACGAGTGTGCACAAAGATAAAGAGCCCCCTGTAGCCTTGAATGACAAATTGGGAAAGTGCTGTTAGTGAGCACCTACATAAACACAGTTATAGACATTCACGTGTCTCCACAGACACAGGTATACAGAAAGACACAAAGACAAAGGCTCTCCATAGAGCCTTTATTAGACTATAGTAGTAGGTTTTAACCCTTTTAACTGGTACTAAACTGACACCTTTATTCAAGGCATTATGTTTGTAATAACCACAACACAAGTAGTCAAAAAAGCAAACAAAAAGAAGCAACTCTGATAATGATAATAATATGCACTGTCTTTGAAGTTGATTGGTCCACACCCGAGACGGCTTTTTTTAGAGCCTAGTCCCCATTGGTGTTGGACCAGATGACACCAGAAGGCGTACAACTCTACTACTATATTTTGCCACTGGTAAAAAGATCTCATAGTGTAAATGCTTACCCCGAGCTCTCAATACTCTGATATTGCACTGTGTTTGAGTTGTACGCCTTCTGGTGTCATCTGGTCCAACACCAATGGGGACTAGGCTCTAAAGAAAGCCGTCTCGGGTGTGGACCAATCAACTTCAAGGACAGTGCATATTATTATCATTATCAGAGTTGCTTCTTTTTGTTTGCTTTTTTGACTACTTGTGTTGTGGTTATTGCAAACATAATGCCTTGAATAAAGGTGTCAGTTTTGTACCAGTTTAAAAGGGTAAAAACCTACTACTATATTTTGCCACTGGTAAAAGAGATCTCATAGTATAAATCCTTTATTAGACTGTTGGTGCAAGTTCTGTTGGTGAGCACTTATGAAGGCTCGACGGGTCCACGTGTGAGTGGGTGGCTAGCACCTTGACCAGCCACCTTTGTCTCCCCATTGCTGATGTATTCTCTTCACCAGATACTCATTTAAATCTGAGTTGACCTCGGGGGAGGCCCAGCACTCGTTCAGATATTCATCACTTAGGTTCGCCGTGAATGGGGTGAATCGAACTCGGGTCACTGTGTTTGTAGCAGAGTGCACTGACCACTAACAATACCACTCTACCATAAAAGATAAATATATATATAAAATAAAAAGTGACCGCTCACACATGCGCGCACTCCTCGGGGTTGCAAGGTGATGCTCTCGGTATGTAATGCTTCACTGAGCAATGCCTTTTGACGCCCCTTGGAGCAAAGTTCTGATCTCCCTTTCCTGTGCGCGTTTTTTTTTACTGAACTTAAAACACACGCGAAACACATTGTTCTTATTGTGTGAAAAAAAAATTACCGTTTTCTTTTAAATGAAAAGAAATGAGTGGAAACAGATGCAGCAAAAAAAATATTAATTAGCAAAAATGTAAGTTAATAGTTATCCAAATTATGATTGTGTTGTTTTTCTGGCTTGCCGCTCGTAACTAGTATCATGAGAATTGTACTTGGGGACTAGGAGTTTTAGGGGCCTGGTGTAAGGGTGCTGGAGAGGCTTTAGGTTAAAAAGGGTCTTTTTATTTTGTTCTGCCCTGAGTTATCACTCTCCCGGGACCTAAGTATGTGCATGTACTTGTGCATGTGTGTGTGTTCAAGGGTAGTGGGGAGCAATGGTGTAGTGGTTTGCGCGCTGCACTCCAAACCCGGCGACCCGAGTTCGATTATTACTCCCGGCCAACTCCAGAGACGCTTATCTGAACCCGTTCTGAGCCTCCCCTAGGTCGACTCAGCCTCAAATGAGTACCTGGTATGGTGTGTAAACATTGCCACTGGGGAGAAAAAAGTTGACCGTGCGCGGTGCTGGCCACCTACCCCCTCATGTACCGTGCCGGCCTTCATAGATGATGGCTAACAGCACTTGCCTCAACAGTCTGTTCAGGCTATACGGGGATTCTTTGTGTTTGTGTCCGAGGCCAATGCACAACAGTACCAGTTGGTATCTGAATCTGACCTGGACTTTTTCAAGGTTGGCTTCGCCTAAGATGAGTACCAGGCGCAGCAGTGTGGTCAACAACACCAGCACTGGCCAAATGAGGGTTCATCATCCCAGAATGACACATTCAGGTCTCAATGGATATTTGCTGACGTGCCGTGCCCCAGCAAATGCAGTCAGGCTAAATCTGATATTGTAGAACATTTTTTAATGCGGCGTATAGTTGAATTCACCGTGTCGTCCTTAAAGAGGCATAGCTGGCCTAAACATCAAATATTTACCAGCAAAATAATGCATCACAGCATTCAACAGAAACGAAACACGTGTAAAAAAGGCATGAAGAAAAGATGCGGCACCGCAATTGCTTGCTCACGCTCTTGCCGCTGTAAGTGCCTCCACAAAAACGACCACCTGGAGAGCTTTTGTAAAGGTGATTTGCTCTACTCTTCTACACTTTAAACATGATATCTAGACCTGTGCTATGTTCGTCCAGCAATAACCTTGATTTAACCAGGTGAAATCCTACTCTTAGTTCTTTCGGTAAAGTCACGTAGGTAAAAAATGAAATTAAAATTAATAAAAATAAAACAATAACAATCACGACGTTTCGGAGGCAACACAAGCTTCCGTCTTCAGGTGAAACCGTCACAGCAAAATATCTGTACCTTATATAGTGGTTAAGGGGGGAGGAGCCAGGAAGGGCTCCTCCCCCCTTAACCACTATATAAGGTACAGATTACCACTATATAAGGTACAGATATTTTGCTGTGACGGTTTCACCTGAAGACGGAAGCTTGTGTTGCCTCCGAAACGTCGTGATTTTTATTGTTTTATTTATATTAATTTTTATTTCATTTTTTACCTACGTGACTTTACCGAAAGAACTAAGAGTATGAATCCTTGCAGTCACGAAAACTTCAAATCTAAATCAGGTGAAATCCCTTTGAGACAAGAGGTCCCCTTTGCAAGGTACACCTGGGCTATAATGTACGTTGAGGAATGTTCTTGCATGAACTATTATATCATATTGTATTATCAGCATCCGTATTTTTGTAAATGTTCATGTTCGTTTATCAAAGACACAGAAACACGTACAAATTATACATCTTTATATATATATAATAAAGTCGGACTTTTTTCATCTTTTGCAGTACTTACAGGGTGTTTAAAAAGATGGACCCAATTTCAAAGCAGTATATTTCACGATGGCAACATGTTACAATGACACAAAAAGTTACAAACGGTTTAATGAGTTATCACGTTTTACTAACCATTTTATAAATGCTCTATGTGCCCTCCACCTGCTGTACGGACAACATCGAGACGATAGTAACATTTATCCAAAACGCTTCTCTTCTCACGTTTTCCTCTGAGGTGCGTGGTCGCCCTGTGCTCTTCCCCTTACAGAAACAGCCTGTTTCCTCAAATTGTCGGTACCAACGACGAATGCTCTTTGACATTGGCGGATCAATGCCAAAACGTCGTTGAAACGCACGCTGCACCGCAATTACGGATTCAGTCTTGCTGAACTGCAGAACGCAAAACGCCCCTTGTGTTGCGGGGTCACCATCTTGGGAATGGCTGAGGCTAGGGGCTGTTTGTGCGCTGTGAGAGGCATCTCGCGGTCATCATTTGAATCTCTATGCCCCGCCCTTTCAATAGGTAAGAGTTTCATTCATGGGCGGTTCGTGGTTGCAGAGATATAGCGATTTTTAATCGGGTCAACCTTATTCAAACACCTTGTATAACCTCTGCTTTGCATTGGCAGTAAATGGTAACAGTAATCTGATTATATCTGGCAAGTAGGTGGAAAATGTGTGTTATGGTTGGTGGAAAGCTGGTGATGATTTTTCAATAATAGATGCAGCTTAACTGGGATTTCATTCTGCTGGCTTACTGATTACTGTGAATTTGGCAAATAGGACCCCTAATATTTTGTCACAATTAACATTGAACACTAAAACATCACTTCAGCATGCAAGTCTTATAAGTGCGTTTCATCATGATGAACTTTAAATTGCCTTCTATATTTTAATTTACACACAGTTTCACATTATTACATTGATTAGCAATGTTACAAAAATATACATGTCTATGTGATAGAAAATGTGTAGAATAAGCGAAGCTTCTTGTGCGAATTTGTAATGGGACATTTTTATACATTAAAAAAAACGTGACTTAGCATTGACTCATTTTTTTTACTGATTAGATTTTTTAATGAAACCTGATGAGCTGAAACGAAAATGAGAATTATGGCTTTAAGTACATTGTCGTTTTCTTCTTTCACATTTCGCATTCATTGCGCGTCACAATTCAGAGGTCGGTTTGTTGACGACCATCCATTGAACCTTTTTCATAGCGTTGCCATCCAGGCGGTTTGCTCGTAACGTCACGAACCTTCTCTGACCACCTCAGGGAAGACATTCTGTTGAGTCTTGCCATGTCCTAATTCCTCCTGTGGGAATCCATGCAAAATAACCAATGTGCAAACTTTAAATTCTTGACTCTTACAGGTCACTGCCAAGCCTGGTGCTGTAATCCATTTAGTTCCTTTATTCTTGGCCTGTCAGTTTACCAAATCCCGTCTGGCACAGGGTCAGGGCCACGAAAAAAATCTTCCAGACAAAATCACTTCATAGAGAGCCATTCTCAAAAGTTGTTTGACCACCACCCAAACCCCAATTTAAAGTGAGTATTTTCTATTGAAAACATTTAGATTTGCATTCATCTACGCTTGTGTATGTTTAACTGCCGTTTTTTTTTTTGGGGGGGGGAGGGGGGGCATACCTATTAAACAGTATTTGAAAGGTTACGCCTCTTGAGCCGAGGGGTCTATCCCAGGGCTGACGGAGTTGCTTCCTTAGGGTCTGCATTATTTTACAAGTGGGAAATGGGGTTAGCCATTCAAGCATTCATCACCTTCATCCATTTTGTGAGTTAGGAGAGGGTCGGGTGGGTTGAGATTTGAGGGCCAAACAATTGCTCCAGACTCCCACCCCCCCACTCGCCCAATGCTCCGAACCACTCCTTTATTTCACGAAATATACCCTTTCTGTGAAATTGTACCACAGCAAATGTACAGCTTTATAATGAATAAATAACTAGCATACTAGTATTGTTGACGCTGGCGCACCTGGGTGGCATTGGCTAGCTCAGCAATTTACAGTTACATATGGTCGTCCAATCAAACTGCCTCCCTGGTTTGAGGAAAAGCCGATTGACAGCGCAAGCCAGCTGTGACAACACAGCATGTAAGTTTCAACATGCGTAGCCATGAAAGTCGGTCAAACCAACACTACGCATTTTTTGTTAAAGGCGCCATGTGAAGTTTCTTTTGTTGCATGGGTTCTCTAACAAATATCAGATCCATTTTGTGCACTCCTGGGGGGGCAATTGTGTTTTCTGTTTGTTCATTCTTGAAAGCCCTGACCAAGACTTTTGATAATTGTATTGCTTGTTCATTCTATAAGCATATCATTTGTTAATACGTATTAACACTTTAGAATTCTACCAGCATTAAAAACTCAACACATTTATAAAGCAGAGGAACCAACAAAGTACTTGAACCAGTGACAATTTGCTTGAAATGAAAAGAACACATGTCCGTCAGTAACCAACAGGATTAACATTTCATTTAACAAAGTTCCGTTTGCATGCCCACTGTAATGACAATCACAAAGCACCGCTACCGTACGTGACCACCATAATAACGAATGGAATAAAGAGATGCCCGATCAAAGAAAGTTAATTATATAAGGAGAGCTTTTGATACCATCAATTAGATGCGGCAAGGCTGTCGCCGGACTTGTGGGTAATCTACGGTGCACAGGTCAAGGGGTCAGGCCAACACCGACTGGCAGCCATTCTGAAAGGTCAACTTATCTCTGCAGCAGCAGGGAGGAAAAATAAATCCTTTCATTTGGAACAAATGAGTGGCACAGTTTGGCCAAGCTTGTGCAGTTAGGATTTCCACAGACCGCCTACTTCCCTACAACATATTGTTGATTATGTGACCCCTCCGCCATGGAAGGGTCATGATGGGTTCACAGCAGGCAGCACAGGGGGAGGATTCTTTCCAGAAACGTTTAGTTCATTAAAAGAGGAATGGTTCGCTTGGCGTAGACGACTGCAGTCTGAAGCAGAGAAAAAAGGAAACTTGATCATTTCTCACTGTTTTTTTTTGTTACACGTGCTACATGCTTGATTTTTACTTTGAAAAAAGTTGCCTTTTATAGCCTTTTTCGTTTGGTTGTTTTTGAAAAGTTGTCAAAGAAGTATCAATTTTAATTTGCATTTCAAAGTAACGTATCGTGCTTATACTGGCTTACTAGCGATTGAACAATGGGAAATGTGTGTGATACATGAACGCACTTAACTTGTTTCAACATTTGATGAAAAGGAATTTTTTTTTTGACAAAGAGGACAAAAATTCTCGTCGAATTCTTGGAAAAAAATCTGTGGGAAAATGTTTTACCCAGAAATGTTGGAAACCCTCCAAAAAAACCCATGGCACAAGGTTTGATGTAAGAAATACATTCACATTGAGATTTCCCCCCTAGGAATGGCCCTAGTGTAATCCTTTCCTCTTGACCTCCTTCAAATTAAATATAATCATTCACATACAGAGTTTGCCTGAAGGATAATTTCTGATTCTTCCCATCATTTAAATTTACCAAATAAAACTAAAATCAAAGGGAAAAAATGAAAACGTTATTATGAAATACTTGTTTGCAGCATGCTTGGGAATTGACATTGTATTACCATAATAATACATTTAAACAATAATTTACCGCCCTTTGTCAAACCACTTTAGAACGGAGGCTTCACGTCATCAAACTGGTGAAGTGGGGGACTGGGAGTGGTTCAGATATAATAGTAATAATCATTGACACTTATTAGGTGCCTTTCACAATGCCTCGAGGTGCACTGTCACTCACCACTGTTGTGAGACTTGGCCGGCAATGTCGAGCTCAGGCTTGCTAAGCTTAGAGTGCCTGTGAACCACTGTGCCAACACTCCACGCCGTTATCATATCGCCGATTTAAGGGGGGGTGGGGGAAAGGAGATTAGTGACAAATTGAAGCATCAAAAAAATGTGTCATTATAGAAAATGGATATTTGAAAGGCTTTTGAACAGACCGCTTGCAGGATCGTTTATATATTCTATAACAAAGGACTGCGCAGCGTGCCACTTTTATGTCATATTTTGTGAACAGGAAGGCTTGCCAGAGAGTCTTTTGTTGCACTTTTAACTTTAGATAGAATGGAAAAGCAGTAAAAAGTGACATAATGAAATTAATTAGGATAATGTATTTTACAACGTGCCTAAAACGCCTCTATTAATTAAGCATACTTTCTGTAGTTGCATAATTGACATTGCAGTAAATGTAATATAACTGGCAAGTGGTAATTAATATTACTTACGACCGCGTTTCGTCACGCAAGTTTGTCCTCTCCAGTAAAATGCCTTACTTTGCATTCGGATAATAAGCCACTTCCAATATGCAGAGAGGCCACACAAATCCAGCAAGGGATGCGGTATATTTTTAAATCGGCACTGTTGGCTAAAACGCACAAAGAGTCCGTGGGGTATAGACTACTTGGCCCGTAACGTACGAGAGTGGGAGTTGGGTAGATAATGCATCCATAGGCAAATCCCGGGGAGAACGAGACACAATAAACACCCGGTATAAGGAATGAGTTGACCTTCACATTGAATGCACTGCACCTGTACTGGTTGAATGGTGAAGGCTGTTTGTGGTTTGTGCAGCTGTGGTGAGCACAGCTCGCTGTAAGGGGGTTGTGCTCCATATCCACCCACCACAAGTCTATAAAACTTTTGATGAGAGACTGCATGAGTTGCCAGGAGTGAGCTTATCAGGTAAGCAATCTCGACCACAAAACGCAAAGAATGCTCCACGCTCGACGAAAGCGATGACCTCAACCGCGTTGATGACTCTCATGGATTATTTGGCAGGAAAATGGGTTCAGGATACGGCTGCTTTTCAGGAACAACGACTGCGCTGTCTAAATGCCGCATGTTTTGTTAATTGCTGGATGCCAGGAGTGGCTGACGCAAGGGATGTTAGTGTCAAAATAGCATTCTGTATTTGTATAATTATCGAGCAAAGCCCTTTGTGAACATACTCCTGGATCGAGGTCTTCACATCATGCTGTGTCAGACACTGGGGTTCTTTGACCATGCTTCACGCTGGTCAGTGTGAGTTGGTGAAGGAGCGACGTGGGGTGCGGTGTATCGAGGGAGGGGTAGCGGTGGGGGGAATGCCAAGACTAGTGCACATGTCACCTGCCACTGATATGAAGCATGGCCAGGAATCCAACTCAGGTCTCCAGGTTCAATACAACAACTACCCAGCCACTGCTCCACCCTGGCTGGTTGGAGGCCTTCATCTAGCGGTGGATTGACCATCACATTAGTGGAAGGTGCCTTACAAATACATGTAAATTATTATCATTAACAAACACCTCGTTTATATGGGCGTCACTATTTTGTTTTGGAAATTATTATCTGCCAGCATGGCCTCATTTATGGTAAAGAGTGTTGGGAGGTGATGGTTGCCACAGGACAACGTATAGTACTTTACATGGCACTATTTGAACTGCATTACTACACGGGAACTGGATGGAGGTTATAGCAGGCAGGCAAGCTCGACTTTTAGATGACTATATTACCCCAACAATACACGAAACGAGAAGTAATATTTTCTCGTCTTTAAATAGGTAAATGCACTGCCTCACAATTTGCAAGTAGTGATATCTGAACTGGTTCTGAACATGACCCTTCACCATTGTGAACTCACCAGTGTGGTGAAGTGTGGTCAACCCCCTGCCTCCCATGAATGATACAATATGGGGAGACCTTCATTCAGCAGTGGGTTGAAAAATGGTCTCTAATAGATGTTTTTAAACATTCATCAGACGTGTTGAAATAGCACTGATGCAATTGCCTTTGTACAGCCGTACACTTTCTCTTATAATGAAGGTTATACAAGTCTCCCCCAAGATGCTCTGTAGAATATTTTATGCTGTAAATTGTGAAATGAAATATATAAGTACAAAATATTTAAATGTAAAAGTAATAATCAGAAAGCCCTGAAGCCCAGGAGTATTTGCAAGCTCTGCATGTAATAACGTTTAAAATGCAGGAGCAGCACATTTTCTGTTGCAACAGGAGCAGTAGAATGGATGGAACTGACCAACGTATTTTTACCTTCCTTTTTGTGCCAGACGTTAATTGCAACCAGGAGTACCTTTCTTCCTTCCTGACTCGCACATGCTGCCAGAAGTTAATTGGATGCAGCATAAGGCTTACATTAAATCCTGTCGGAGGCACGTCTGCAAGAGGCAGTTAAAACAAACTCACTTTCATGGGGACCTTTCTGTCTTTTTTCTTCCATCCATCTCAGCTAATAATACAAATGCAAATGCGTAAGAAAATAGAGCATTGTCTGTTGGAAATACAATGATCTGCCGCTTTTAAGTTTTAACGAGAATGTCCTCTACAAGACAACATTCCAGTGCGTGACACACACACACGTGCACACACGTCTATAGGCGGCACACATGTGCACCGACACACGACTACTTCCAAATGGTGAGGCAAGGAAACTCCAGGCAGGCCGTGCTGCTAATTTTAGATCTGCTGGGTTGAAACAAAACACAGCGATTCACTAGTTGAACAGGAAGCAGAAAAAAAGACATTTTAATGCTTGTTTCTTTCCACATTTGGCCACATTCATTGTGAATGAGATATATTTATACAGACCTGCGTTTAAAGGGAATCCATCTAAAGCTATCGCTAAATACACAAACAAAACCCCGGTAAACACAAACGCCTACTAAATAATGCAGCCATATCACAAAATGTTAAATCTTTTGTTTATATTTTTAATGCTGAGAACGTGAAGTGTTAAACACCACAATTCTTAAACTACACCACTCAAAATGCTTTTGTTGTACGACAAAAAAATGACAATTTTATTACTTCTAAATAGCCTGTGTAAAATATAATTTGTTACAATTTGAGGTAATTTAAAAATCTAAATAAATTATTGAGCGGGGCGGGTAAGCTTTATAGATTAGTGATGTTCCTTGCTGTGAAAAAGATTGCTTCTGTACCCAGGGGTATTTTCATTGCTGTGTTTAGGTACGAGGCCATATAAGCATGTCTTCCCATTGAAGTCATCTACACCAAATGCAAAAAGGTACAGTCTCTTTGAGTGGCACCTTGATTCAGATGTGTGCCAGATTTGTGAAAAAGAACAAAGGCATATGAGAATTCCAAGAAAAGCCATAATTAGCACCATTTTGAGCAAAAGTAATTGCACTGTTAAAACTACAATTCACAAATTAGTTACGTGATCTGCGGTGCACGAATCTTTAGGGGATTTGCTGCAGGTTTATTCGAGGATCAGCTCCGGGTCCGATAGGCTGAGATGACCCCCAGGCAATGATCGTGCGCCCTTGAAGCCAGAGACCAGCAAACTCCTAGAATCCTCTGGGTGGAATCACGACCAGCGGACGAGTGCCTCATGGCCTGACAGCAGCAGGTGCTTAAACCTCCCGTGGGTCACGCGGAATAGGGAATAATGATGATTATGGTACCTCTGGGTCAGATCTTCTAAGATTAACAATAATGATATATGACTACACAACAATAGCACGTTTTAACATAAACCATCCCAGGGTTTTGTTTTGGTTTCTTTTGTATTCGTCATTTAGCGAAAGTTTGTTCTTTGCGTTTGAAGTTCCTTGGTTCTCCATCTGTCTGTGGTATAATCTGCGTTGTCTGGACATCGTCACGGGCGAACGGGTGTGTGTAAGTGCTCGTCATGTTGGCCTTTTACAACGGGGTCAAGTTACGTTCATGAAAGCTACATACTCGAGACAGATTTTTGTTTTACCGCAAGTTTGCTTCTTCAAGGCTGCTGCAAATCTATCTGCACTCCTTAGGTTTGAACGTGTTTTCGGTACTGTTAAACAAGAAGAATGAGTGAAAAGTTTCCATTTGAAGCTAACTCAACTAATTCCAAAGATAAACTTCATTTTTTTTAAACCCTTCCTATTATCGTGAGGGTAAGTTTAATTTTAATGTTTTTTTTGTCGTCTTCTTTAAAAACTATCTCACAAAAAACGAGGTGGTTGTACTAACTCAAATAATTGTATGCTCTGAATTTTAAAAAGAGGATTTAGCATAATGCCACATTTATCTGGATTTACTGTAGACACACACACAAGAAAAAAAAGAACTGCCTCAATCAACAGCAAAAGCTTTCAAACTCAATTTTGGCAGTGAGCCAGCCATTCCATAAACTGCAGCAAGGCTTCCTTCCTGAATGCTCAAGCCATTCCTAAATGTTCTATTTATCGAACGGACACATATCTGGAATTGTATCGACTGCACTGGCCGGAAATGAATGAACTGTACCCTGAACTTGTGGATCGCCAAGTAAAAAAAATGTGGACAAAATAACGTTTAATACCAACGCACATATTTTTTGTTGGTAGCCGTAGCATTTCTGCTATGTTCTTAAATTACACATGTTGATGGGATTAAAAAAAAAGTTGACAGTTCACGTAGAAATTTGATTATAATGAATAGCCTTCCTATCATTAAATCAATGGTACATTACTGATATTCTTTTGTGTCATGCTGGCATTCCTTAATTGACATGCTGCAAGCCTTGGACTTGAAATTATTTAACATATTTGGTTTATATTAATTTATGATGGCAACCCACTCTCCAGTTCCACGGTATATAAATGGTTGAGACAACTTTACCAGGCATATGCAAACGTAATGTAGGTCATAGTATTGCAATTTGCTTCTGCGTTTTCTCCGGTTTCAGCATCCATAATTTTCCTACATTCATATTTACAGGCATGTTGAAATGATGTTG
This sequence comes from Lampetra planeri, assembly GCF_965212315.1. Taxonomy (NCBI): domain Eukaryota; kingdom Metazoa; phylum Chordata; class Hyperoartia; order Petromyzontiformes; family Petromyzontidae; genus Lampetra; species Lampetra planeri. Next base: position 21,847,189 of record NC_136109.1, on the reverse strand, counting down.
TTCATCCACACAGAGTCATTTTTGTTCAATATGTACAGAAATTACACGCAAAAAGGGCATGTGCTGCATATTCCCCCATTGCGATCTTATTGATAATTTGTAACATGATGGTACGTGCAACAACAAAAAGAACATAATTCACCATAGCTAGTAGCAGGCTATATAGAGATTCCGGTTACACAAATTCAGGGAAAAAACTGTCACATAAGAGCAGCCCTCTAAGCTTGAATAACGAGCGAACACATGACTGGATTTCATCATGCTTTCCAAGTGCAACTATTTCAGATTTCTGTAGCGTGATCAAGCAGTTGTGTCTCGAAGCTGTGACGGCTATTTCTAATCTGTCTGACAGCTGTAACTGCCGGTGATGCGAACAGCTGAATGTAGCCGCAACAGACTGTCGTGGTTTCTCAGCAAAAAAAAAACGTCCCTCTGCTCTGCTTCGCCACGCTGTGAAGATGAAGGCGGTCGTTGAGTCTGAAAATAGAGGAGGATCAGAAATCAGTTAGTGTATTGAACAAAGCATGGACTTGAGTAAAAAAAAAATTATACAGTGTCATGTGGCTGCGTCGAGCGTACAATGCAGGGTCATTAATTTGCACTGTACACAGTATGCATGTTATGTTTGTCGTTTGTGGCTTGTAATGTATGAACATGGCGCACATAAAAGTTGTCAACATATAAATCACGCATTTTTTTTCTTGCTATCGTTTAACGATGTTTTATCGACCCTAAAACAAATTAACATTATTCAGAATTTAAGCTGGCATCAATCTCTTATTTGTTCATTGACCGTAATTGATATGATGGGATATACTTACATCGCATTATTACTGCAGCTCGGGACAATGCTGCATTGTACTGAATGGGTTTTATTAATATTCTTTGGGTCTTTCGGTAAAGTCACGTAGATAGGTTCAAATTAATAAAAATATAATAAACAAAAAACGACGACGTTTCGATCACAACACAAGCGATCGTCATCAGGAGGAGGATCGCTTGTCATCTGGAGGACGATCGTTTGTGTTGTGATCGAAACGTCGTAGTTTTTTGTTTATTTTATTATTTTTGAACCTATCCACGTGACTTTACCGAAAGACCCAAATAGTATGAATTCCTGCAGTCACGAAAGCTTTAAGTCAAGGGTTTTATTAAGACGCGGACAATTTGAAACGTCTCTCAACAATTTCACAAAAGAAACTTGGTCTATGGTCAATTATTCTGGTATTTTGCAGTGTATGTGATATTGACTTGATTGAGTGGGGGCTCTGGGCTAAGAAGCCCACAGATAAATCCCACCCAGACTTTTTTTTCTTCTGAAACACATTTATGAAGGTGGTCATTAAGTTACTGACCACACATGCTGAACGGTTTGATGTGTTATGAAGATGCAATTCCGATTATCATCTGAAAGGGTGATTTTACTTAATTCAATGATTATACATATTTTGCAACGGTTGTTTTCTCCACGTTTTCATCGATTTGTTTTGATGAATCATCTTCTCATCAAATTTCATTCATGAATTACAGCCAGTATTTTTAGCAAGATGAGTTCATGAAGAAAAAAGTTACATGTCTTTTAAAATTATAATAATAACAGTTTACCGCGTTAACCCCTGGAACTATGCATTAGTTAATGAAGCAACAGCCATAGTTCAGCTACAGAGGTTTTGTAACACACAGGATGTCTTTGCAATCTCTCAAGTCTGACATATCATATTAAAATTAGAATCCTCCCAAAATGAGGGCAGCTACTCCACTGCACCGCCGTGTGCCCTTTGCGGGTTTTCGTGGAGCATGACAGGGGCTCGGTTACTCGATACTACCAGCAACGAATAACACATAACTCAAATTCCACCCTTCGCCAGTACCAGACACATTATTCCATTTATAGACACAACATTTTGAACAAATTACATCCTTTGCGAGAAACACAATCTGAAATTCCACTACGGACAGATGCACCCCTCCTCCACCACACCCCGCCCTCTTTTTCAGGTATAGAATTGAGCCTCCCATGCAGAGCTATGAATTTAGATGGGTAGTTTCTAATTGATAACAATGGTATGATTTAACCAACTGAACAGCTCTCAGATCACAGAGCCTATGAACTTGGAATGGTAGTGGAAAAAGTAATTTACTGGCTTTGAAGGCAATTTTTTGTGTTCACTGTTTCCATTATATTACGTGAGATAAGGTTACCTGTAACCAATGATTGTACACATGTTATGCTGTATTAATCATAAGCATTACAGTATTCATATTGCTACGAATGCGTTTAAAACATTTTATGCAATACACTTACTTTTTTCTCAGCTATTTATTGAATGTCTAATATTTCAACCTTTTAATAATGGAGATAAATTTGGAAAGGCACATTGTAAACATTACAGTAGTTGTAAAATGTCTCGCATTCAAGTTATTAGGCTCATAGTGTCAACATGACAAGCAGAGGGAGGGAAATCCATGCATCTTCATATGGAATGATTTGAGTAAAATAAATTCAGCTTCCTGATTATGCTCTTCAAATTTGCAGTCTTATGAAGTGTTCACACAATATGTGAATACTGTAGGTATGGATTCTCCCCTGCCCAAATTATGAACAGGTTTTAGTATTGTGTTTTTTATATTTAAATGCATTACATTTTATACCACTTTCTCTGTGTAACAGTGGAGGTTTTATAATGGAGATTTTACATTCAGTATATGTTGTTATATATATAGTACTGTCTACCTATAGTGTACTTTATATATTTAAGGGTACATGTCTACAAATGAGCATAGAAATTAAACAAATGGTTTAAATATATTTATGATATAAAGTGCACGCATTTATATCTAATGTTTCTTCATACATTTTCATGTTTCATTAAATGGATTTTGTACCACATGTTTGCAACAAAAATTTAGATCGTTATGGTCTCAAAAGGGATATTTATTGCACAAGACTAATGCATTTCAAACACAAGGGGGAAATTGCACTTTTACGAATTGAACAAAAGTGTTGATAATGATTTGAATTCCATAATAGAGTTTTTTTGGGTTAGATCGCGTAAATGTGGAGATGTGTCGTTAAAACCCACCACCACCTGACGCAGGCAACTAGTAAGGGTTGTCACGTAAACAGAACGTGGCCAATTCGTCACTAGTACAGCACACCGGTGTGTTGGAGAGCCCAGCCACAACATTAACAATCTGAATACGACGTTTCACCAGTAATTATAACTAGCTTCATCAGATGACAGCCAGATTTTGTGAAGTCCACCTTTTTCGTTCCTTATGATATTGGTCGCGAAAGCCTACGTGTTAAGGTGATTTAAATTGTTGTTTGGTTGAGATATGCCTGGTGGAATAGAGAAAAAGTGCAGCCCTGCAATTTCTTGCTCACGTCAATACTCGTGGAAAGACGTCCACTAGAGGGAGTGCTCGGGACCCCCCCCCCCCCCCCCCCTCTTGGGGGCATTCGGCCTTGCTCTTTCACACTGGCCATGTCATTCGCAAAAGTAGGCCAATGTTTGCCGACGTCAGGGTTCCACATTTGAGAATTCTAAAAAAAACCTCCGTCAAATGACTCGATCGCGATTAAACATCGCAATAATTGCCCCCCCCCCCCCCCCTACTAGCAGACGAATGCCCAAGGTCATTCTTGCAAATTAGACAATGCTTGTCCCTTGAGTTCGAATCTGGTTAAACAAAATAAGCTTGAAACTTGAACCTCACCAGCCGATTAACTAACATTGATGTAATATTCAATTATACTTTGAACAATATATATTTTTTTAATTATAGCAGGTGGCCCACTGAGCTCTATAGCCCTTTTTCAGCAGCGACTTGGCCACAAATGATTGCTCAACGAAGTGGCTTATCATGTGTAAATCTATAGCAGCCAAATACTATAAATGCATGCTACTAAATGTGGAGGGAAATTCCTGGAGGACCTGGATATAAATCCACGTGACCACGGGGAGAGAGACATGCAAACTTTAAATATACAGGTGTCAGGGTCGGGATCAAACCCACGACCGCCTGCAAATCAGACGAGGGAGTTAACATTTTGCCACCGTGGCAGTGAATGAACAGGGCAGGGGATTTGTGAAAGTTACCTCTTGTTTGAACTGCTGGGCCAGGAGATCAAACCAGAATGCAAGTCCAGTGTGATAATGAATTATCTTACCAGTGCAGCATGGGAATATTATTCCTGGTGGGAGAGATGCTGCCTTAAAATAATGCATCTACGTGTAGAAACATTTTGCCAAGAGATGAAATTAAATTTTAATAACAGGCTTCTGCAGAAATAAATAAGCTATGCACAACTATTATATTAAATCATAGGATTTCTGAACATTGAAGCATCATTTGTGAGTACATAATTGCACTTGTTCACCTTTTATGGTGCCGTGAGCTGTGACTGGGTGTGTTTGAGAAGCATTTTGCATTCCTATTATCATCTCCACGTAATCGAAGGAACAAAAGGATTATGTAAAATATGAGAGAGAGAGAAAAATTACAAAACATTTATATATTTTTAGTGACCCTGTAACTTTCCACTCACAAAAAAGTTCACCGGTTCAATTCCACAATTTATTATCATGCCAGTTCTCCCTGACATCGCGACAATGACCGAACAGCATAACTATCTTTGTAATCGTTTATGCCACATGTAATTATTAACGCAAATAGTCCACGCATTCATTGGTGAGTTTGGCATGGTATTAGGTGAGGAGGCTCGCCATGGCCAGTTTTAAGGTTACAATCAAGAGCATAAAGGATATACGTTCACTGGAGATATAAATACAAATACTGCTTCTGGTAAGACAACCGCGCCATCCACCTGACCCTCTCCCCCACTATGCTTGGACTTGTAACTTGTACCCTGACTCCATTCACTAGTCATTTCCGGTTGCACCTCATAACCCATCCTTCCTTATCATCCCTCCCTCTCCTTCCCCTATCTATGAGAGGGTGATCGGGAAAGATACTGGACAGAGTATGCAGAAGTGTTACCAAGCTGTCACATTAAGACCTGGGCCTGCGCTTTGTTTTTGTGCTAACACTTGGGAGGTCTGCAATACAGCTGCCAAGTGCCCCTAAAATTCGGTCCTGTCTCCCCCGGGTCTCCACTTAAAAAAAAAATCTGACTGTGACCCCTGGCATGTGTCTCTTCATTTCACTGCCATGCCCCCCCCCCTCCCAGGCTCCTCTTCCCCAAATACTGTCAATGCCCTTGCACATTTGTTCTGAATTTGCAAGTCAGCCAATGATGCGTTGTTATCTAATCTTGATGAATGTTACGCTAGGCTGGTCAGATTTATTATTTCCTATTTCAATAGTCACCATTGTGCTACATTATAAATTATTATTTACTGTCCTACCGCCGCACCTCCGATTAGTATGGTTGGCTACGTACGGTGTAAAAGCAGTTCAACATACATACATACATGCATTATTTACACATTATATTGAATTGTTCATTCCTTTAGTTTATATTTTACGTTGACTGATTTTAGATATCAAAACTAGTTTTGAGAAACTCACTGCACATCTGGTCCCAATGTAATATATTCATATTCCTCGATTTATCTTACTTTTTTGAGAGGTAATGAGACATATTTCCAATAACCTCACAACCCAGAATGCTCCTGATCTCACAAGATCTTGGCAGATAAGCAGGGTTCAGCCTGAAAAGTGCTTTGATGGGTGATCAAAGTGTATTCACACGTTATTATAGGCTGTGGGGCTACGTGGTGAATAGCATCGGGCATTGAAGTAAAAACTTTACCATTATTGTACAATAATGAAATGTTCCCACACCTATGCTCCCCGCCTTCACCAACGTGCACTGCCCTAGCATGGTGAAGCATGGTCAAATCACACCCACTGCTCACAAGTTGTGGAGAGACCATCATCCAGCAATAGATTGACAAGGGAGAGTGTACATGGAGACAATGATATAAGCGTTGTGATTTTTTACAAAAATCGAATTATTATTTTTGTTTGTAGCCCCTGAAAAAAAAACATCTACGACGTCAACTAAAAATCTGAGTGAAGCAGATGCATTTCAAACAAGGCATTGTGAAGCTTTCTGGAAGTATATGTTCATATTTGTGATTTTTTTTTATTGTACATTCAATGTGAATTATAAATACACATGAAGCAAATTAAGTAATTACCCAGCTGAGATATAGACAATATGAGGTTAACAATGGTGGCGCCTCTGTCTGAAATCTGTCATTTTTGTATTCTTTGACAAATCGCTGCCCCTTGTCCTGATACGATGCCACCAACGCAGTTTCATGTCACTGGAGATTTTCATGCCTTATAAATCAACTGGCATGGCTTGCTGAAGTCCAGATGGCCCAAGCAGAATAATTGACAAAGCCACCGGGATTGCCTGAAGTGCATCAGAGCAAGAATATGACAAATACCTTTTGCAGTGAAGCAGAGAAATCTACAGATGTCGGAGAAAGAAAAAAACACTCCTTTGTAAAAATGCTATATTCATCTGCTGTAGGGGTTGGTGGCATGTATATTGTCAAGCACTTCGAAAGGTTGCCGTTACAATGTCACAGACAACAAACCTGATAATTGTTTTTTTACCCTTCTATCTGGCAACAAAACTGACACCCTTTTTACAAGGAGTCATGTTTGCATAGACCGCAATACCTGCAGTCATAATACAAACAAAAGAACATAACTCTGATAATGTGCACTGTCCTTGAAGTTGATTGGTCCACACCCGAGACAGCTTTCCTTAGAGCCTAGTCTCACATGGGTTGGACCAGATGACGCCTTTTGGCGTCATCTAAGGAAAGCTGTCCCGGGTGTGGACCAATCAACTTCAAGGACAGTGCACATTATCAGAGTTATGTTCTTTTGTTTGTACTATGACTGCAGGTATTGCGGTCTATGCAAACATGACTCCTTGTAAAAAGGTGTCAGTTTTGTTGCCAGATAGAAGGGTAAAAAACCAATTATCATATTTTTACTGGCAAATGAGGTTCCCATAGACAAAAACCTGTTGAAACGCTTTCGTACCGAGAGACACCGCTAGAGGGCAGTTGACAATAACCAATTGGCATTCTGGCAATAGCTAAGATACGACCTCCAACCTATACAAGCATCCCCCTGGTAAGATTCAGGTGAATATTGAATAAGACAAACGTGTGAATGAGGCCATGAGGGCCCAGGTAGCGGGACCAAGGAGAAAGGATAGGTAATGTGGAGGAGGAGATTTTTTTCTTTGTTTCAAAGATATTCGTATTTTATTAAACAAAGGCGTATGCAATAGTATTTCAATGTGTTTTTGGTAGACAAATCCAAAATGGAGTTTACGTTTTATTTCTTCATAAATACCAACCCAAACATGTATGTGATTTCAGTTTGAGAGTGGAGCTTAGAATGATCTTGTCCAGGGATTCAATTCAGGTGGAGCTGGGCGGGGCAAAGCTTCGGAAAATATTTCCCCGAGATGGGGGGAAAGGGGTGTTTGGTATATTGGAAAATATTCCTTGAAAATGTAAGCAAATTTTCCTGTTCATGCGAAGCACAATGAGACATTTCATTCGCCATCGTCCACAAATCGTCGTTACGCCGCGCGACATTGCAGCGTGTTCCGTCCCGAATTGTCACTTTGATAACAAAAGCACAATTGGAACATCGTGTTATTATTCGAATGTATTATTTGACTGCCCCCATTGTTTAAACTGACACTTAATTTGCCTCAATGTACGCGACTGCCAACAGCGCGTGATTGACACGATTAACCGTGTTTGTTCGGAGAACAATTCTTGGATAGGGTTATCCCCATCTTCGGGTGATCCGTACAACTCTGAAACTCCAAAGCATCGCCATTGCAAGTGATAGGGATGGGCGCCGCGCCTTTCAAAGCGCAGGTGCTGACACGTGCATTCTGCCACAACAAAAAAAATAACGCATTCCGGAATGTAAATACACACGCGCACGCATTAGTCATCAATGTTAACGGAGCAAGTTTTATGAATGTGAATGTCACAGTGTCAATTTAATTACAAAGACGCACGTGAACCTCCAAACAAAGAGGCCCCCTAAAGTAAACACCAATTGAGTGCGGCAATCAGCTAAATAACGCTGCCCTTAATAAAAGGGCTTCAGCGAGAGGGATAACCTTCCAAGATATCAAAAGAGCAAGCAGCGGAGGCGAGGTCGCGTGCATTTTAAATCCAATTAAGGATTTCACAATCACGGCAATCACATTTCGCGAATGCTAATGACACGTATAACCAAACATATATTTTTTTATTCGCAAATCACTAAATAAGACAACGTCCTAGCGCTAATGGAACGGCGGTGATTAGGGTGTGGCTGGAGGTACGAATGAGAGGTTAGAGAGCGCAACAAAGCACAATGGGGAGAGTGGGAGAGCGGTGCTGGAGAGACAGACGAGGGAGGAGGGGAGAGAAGTGGGTGGTGTATTTGGGTGGGTGTGGAGAGACTGGGGGGAGGTGTAGGGCTATGTCTGCGTGCGTCTTTGTGTGTGCGCGCGCGTCTGTGTGTGCATGGGTGGGGTGGGTGCGAGTGGGTTGGTTGAGTGGCTGAGTGGGTGAGGTGGGTGGTGGTCGTGCAGGTTTCAGGGGAAGGGCGATTGGTGTGGGGGATTGATGGGATGGGGGATTGATGGGTTGGGGGGTTGATGGGATGGGGGGGGGGTTGATGGGATGGGGGGGGTGATGGGATGGGGGGGGTGATGGGATGGGGGGGGTGATGGGATGGGGGGGGGTGATGGGATGGGGGGGGGGTTGATGGGATGGGGGGGGGGTGATGGGATGGGGGGGGGGGTGATGGGATGGGGGGGGGGTGATGGGATGGGGGGGGGGTGATGGGATGGGGGGGTGATGGGATGGGGGGGGTGATGGGATGGGGGGGGTGATGGGGGGGGATGGGATGGGGGGGGGGGTGATGGGATGAGGGGGGGGGGGTGATGGGATGAGGGGGGGGGGGGTGATGGGATGAGGGGGGGGGGTGATGGGATGAGGGGGGGGGTGATGGGATGAGGGGGGGTGATGGGATGAGGGGGGGGATGGGGGGGGATGGGGGGGATGAGGGGGGGGGGATGAGGGGGGGTCGATGAGGGGGGGGTGATGAGATGAGGGGGAGGGTGATGGGATGAGGGGAGGGGAGGGGAGGGGAGGGGGGATGAGGGGAGGGGGGGATGAGGGGAGGGGAGGTGAGGGGAGGGGAGGGGAGGGGGTAGGGGAGGGGGTATGAGGGGAGCGGGGGGAGGTGGTGGTGGGGCGGTATGAGGGGAGTGGGGAGGAGGGGAGGGGGGTAGGAGGAGGAGGGGGGATGAGGGGAGGGGGGATGAGGGGAGGGGGTGGAGGGAGTAGGGGGGATGAGGGTGGAGGGGGAAGGGGAGGGGGGATGAGGGGAGGGGGGATGAGGGGAGGGGGGATGAGGGGAGGGGGGATGAGGGGAGGGGGGATGAGGGGGGGGGTTGGGGGGATGAGGGGGGGGTTGATGGGATGGGATGAGGGGGGGGGTTGATGGGATGAGGGGGTGGGGGGTCAACGTGTCCTGTGTGTGTGTTTTTATTTTGGTGGGTAGGATCGGTTGAGTGGGTGAGGTGGATCGCGGTGGAGGTTTAGGATGAGGATAATGGTCGAGGGGAAGGTGTTTGTCCGCGTCGATGTCTTTGTGTAGGGTCGTGTTTTTTGGGTGGTGGGGGGGGGTGCATTGGTCGAGTGACGGAGGGGCTAAGTGGGTGAGGTGGCTGGTGGAGGTTTGAGAGGCGGCGGTGGGGGGGGGGCGGTATTGGTTGGTGTTGCGGGGGAGGGGAGAGGTGGTGGTGTTGGTGGTGGGGGGGGGGAAATCTGTCGTCTGCCTGTGGGAGATGCTGCCTGGCCTCTGTCTCCCCCCACCCCCCAATTGAGAGCAGCAGCAGCAGCAGGAGGAGGAGGCGGAGGCTTTTTTGGGCGGTCGCGTCTCGCCCGCCACCCAATGAGCTGGCGGGGAGTGCGAATTAGTGACGTGACGCGCAGGAGCCATAGGGCGCATAAACGGAGGCGCGGGGCAGCGTCCAAGGCGGAAGGCAGCAGGGAGTAGGAGGAGGAGAAGAGAGAGAGAAGGAGGGAGTAGTAGTAGAAGGAGGAGGAGGAACGGACCGAGCCACTCTCTTCTCGACTTTTTGCGCGCGTGTGTGTGTATTAGACAAGGCGCACAGACGGGGGTGGTGTGAGAGCGAGGAGGGGAGGGGAGAGGAGAGAGAGAGGACGGTGAAAGCGGAGAGGGTTTCAGTGGCTGGACAAGGTAGACCTGAGCGAGAGACAACGTGAGTGGAGGGGCAGACGCTATAGAAGAAGAGTAGGAGGTGGTAGTGGTGGGTACTAGTGCTGTAGGGGGCGGCTGCCGGTTTTTCTTTCTTTCTCGAATGCGTTCTGAACAAAGGAAGCCAGCTACATCTGCGGCTTTTCGCGACTCCCTGAGACCACCACCACCACCAAATCGTCGACGACTCTGGAGCTGACCGGACGGGCGCGACTGAAACACCGCGTGGGGAGCGGCCACCACCTCCACCACCCACCACCACCCCGGCTCCAGACAAAGGAAGCGAAGCGGCCGACTCGAGACGCCCGGCGCCCCTCCGCAAGGGGGACCCACGAGACGAGAGGGGGTGGAGGACACTCCACCTCTGCGAGGCGCGGGGGGAGTTTCTTCTTCATTGTGTCGCGAGATCTACACACACACGCACAACAGTAGTAGTTGTTGCGTTTTGGTTGCTGTTGAAATCTCAAATAACCACGGCAAGTGACCCATTAATTTAAACTTCGCGGCCGAACCAAAAGGAGAACACCACCTTTGTGTGTGTGTGTTGGTGGTGGTGTCTACAAAGACGGCTGACGCACAGACAGCGGCCACGGCACGGACACCACCGCGGCGGTGACGGACGAGGCGCGCACGGCCGCGGACAAAAGGCTGAGAAACGAGAGGAGGAGGAGGAGAGAGGGAGAGGAGGGGGGGAGCCGCGAACAAAGAAGACGAAACAAGCCGCGGCGGCGAGAAGCCACGCGGCCGAGCCGGCAGCGATTTCCCTGCAGCGCCACGAGGGGTGTTGGTGGTGGTGTTGTTGGTGTGGTGGGGTGCGAGGGGCGGAAGAGCGCAACGCCAGGAGGAGCCACCCGAGTGAGAACCAGGGTGTTGGTGGTGAAATAAGAAGGATAATTTGTCGTGGACCAGCAAGCGATCGTTAAGAGCCCCCCCGCCCCGCAAGCCATGCCGAGCTCGCTGTTTGCTGACATGGACGGCAGCGGCCTGGGTGTCGTCGGAGTCGGAGGAGTGGTGGTGATGGGAGGCGAGGCCATGGACGAGCAACGCGCCTTGCAGCTCGCCCTGGACCAGCTCTCCCTGCTCGGACTCGACCACGAGGAGGCCGTCAACGCCTCGGCCACCGCCGCCGGCTCCCCGTCGCCCTCGGGCGTGGGTGCCGGCGTGGTGCTGGTGCAGGTGCCCGGCGGAGGAGGACCTCAGTCGTCCTGCTCGTCATCCTCCTCATCATCGTCGGCGGCGTCGTCGTCGTCTTCTTCTTCCTCGTCGGTGTCTTCGTCGGCGTCGTCGTACTTGTGCGGTGGCAATCCGGGCTCTGACGGCGGTGGTGGGATCGGGGGTCCCGGTGGCAATGGCAGTGTGTGCATCTACACCGGAGAAGTTGGCCCCGACCCCGGCTGCATGTTCGAGGGTGGAGGTGGTGGTGGAGGTGGCGGTGGTGGACGCCGCAGCGTCAACATGACCGAGTGTGTGCCGGTGCCCAGCTCGGAGCACGTCGCTGAGATTGTGGGGCGGCAAGGTGAGCTGAACGCTGCTTGTGCTGCACGACACTTGACACTGTAATGGCTTGGTGGTGGTGGTGGTGGTTGTTTGTGTTTGCGCTGATGGTCTGAGTTGGGTGGTGGTGGTGGTGGTTGTTTGTGTTTGCGCTGATGGTCTGAGTTGGGTGGTGGTGGTGGACACGACCACTTTCTGGAGTACAGCAAACTGCACTGCCCCCCCCACTCCCATTCATCCCATCGGTGCTCGCATTCATTCATGTACCCCCAACTCTGTGCAGACGGGGATATCCTATTGAGATATCGAGGAAGGGGGGGGGGGCAACTCGTTTGTATATACAAAGTATCCATGCACGCGTTGATTCGGCGTAACGTGCACAGATGTTGTAGACAAAAGGCGTTCGCCCATTCGTGCGCTATGCGGACATTGATGCAAGGTGTGTGTGCACATGGCACGTGTCTGTCGCCTTGCTGCTTGTGCTATTTTTGTTAACAGCCCCTTGCAGAGTTGTGTTGCATTGTTACGCCGATGAATATATGGTCACTGGACGTAAATGCCAACGCGTTTTTGACATATATAAAGAGACGCACGGTAGCTGTCCAGTACTTGTTTTGTTTGTTTGGGCCTGCAGCTTCGGGCAAGTGAAGGTGCTCCCATTTCAGCTTGGTTTTCATTGCCGCTTCGTATGTCCGGGTATTGTTTTAAGCGCTTGTAGTTACTGTATTTGTGGTGAATGCAGTTGCGCTTTCTAGACAATAAAAATATGGCTGACTGCTGGTTAGATGTTTCCTTGCCCTACTTAGCGACATACACTGGGGATGGGAGGTGGAGCTGGTAGGAAAGGAGGAGGAGGTAGGGGCGGGGTGGGTGGGGGGGTTGATGTTGGAAGTTGCAGCTGATTCATGGGAAGGCATGCTTTGCCAAAACTGTCGAGTTTATCCACCTGCCTCCAACGTTTGCATACTGCAGCAACTTAAATGTTTTTTGTTTTCCTTTTGCATTTTATGCGTTGCAGTTTTTTTGTGCACACGTGTGGTAACTTTCTGGTTTTTTTCTTCCCCCCCCCCCTCGTGTCATTTTTGTGCTGCTGGCTAAAAAAAAGGTTGCAAAATCAAGGCCCTCCGTGCCAAGACCAACACGTACATCAAGACGCCCGTGCGAGGCGAGGAGCCGTTGTTCGTGGTGACGGGCCGCCGGGAGGACGTCGCCCTCGCCAAGCGGGAGATCCTCTCTGCCGCCGAGCACTTCTCCATGATCCGGGCGTCGCGCTCCAAGCCGGGCGGTGGCGGCGGTGGTGGAGGCGTGTCGGGGCCTGGCGTGCCCCCGCCGCCCAACCTGCCGGGCCAGACCACCATCCAGGTGCGCGTGCCCTACCGCGTCGTGGGCCTCGTGGTGGGTCCCAAGGGCGCCACCATCAAGCGGATTCAGCAGACGACGCACACCTACATTGTCACGCCCAGCCGCGACAAGGAGCCAGTGTTTGAGGTCACGGGCATGCCCGAGAACGTGGACCGTGCCCGCGAGGAGATCGAGGCGCACATCGCCCTGCGCACTGGCTGCGGCCCCCTGGAGTTCAACGAGAAGAACGACTTCCACACCAACGGCACCGACGTGGGTTTCGAGTACGGGGGCAGTGGTGGCGGGGGCCTGGGCAGCCTGTGGATCCGGCCGACGCCAGGGCCTCGCAGGGCCATGAGCTTCGCGAGCTACCGACACGACAGCGGCAGCTCCATGGGCAGCGGTGGCTCGTCCTCTTCGGACTCTTTCTTCAACGGCGCCAAGCTTTCGGAGTTCAGCCCCATCAGCCCGTTCACGGGCAGCGGCGGCGGAGGTGGCAGCGTCGGCAGCAGCAGCAGTGGCAGCGGAGCGAGCTCCGGCTTTGTTTTCGAGAGCGCCAGCTCCATCAACTCCGACGACCGAGACCTGGGATTTGAATCCCCGGGTTTTGACCCCACCCCGGGCTTCGACCCTGCCCAGGTGCCCGCCACCGCGGCCACCATCGTGTGGTCGCAGTTCGCGGGGGGCGAGCGCTCGGTCGGCGCGGGTGGAGGTTGCGGTGGCAACGCCAACGGATTCGTCATGTCTTCCCGGCGCAGCTACAGCCTGAGCGGCGGCACTGCCACACCGCGCCTCTCCCCGACGCTGTCGGACAGTGGGCCCAGCGCGTCCGTCGACCACCCGCTGGCGCGGCGCGCTCGCAGCGACCCGCTCGGCATTCCCGGCTACAGCTCGGCAGCGGCCTCCGCCTCTACCTCGCCGGGGGCCTCGTCGGGCACCGGCTCGACCACCAGCGGCGGCGGCAGTAGCGGCTCGTCGCGGCCCGGCGGGGGCTCTCGCGACTGCCTGCTGTGCGCCGAGAGCGTGGTGATCGCGGCGCTGGTGCCCTGCGGCCACAACCTCTTTTGCATGGAGTGTGCCAACCGCATCTGTGAAAAGCCCGATCCGGTCTGCCCCGTCTGCAAGACCTCAGTCACTCAGGCCATCCGCATCTTTTCCTAAGAGCGCTTTTATATCTACACTATATTATATATATTCCTTCCTCCTGTCCTCTCTCTCTTGTCAATATAAATATAATAATTTAGCGATTTGCGATGTCGAATTTGCAAGTGCAGTAGGATAAAAGTAGGTTACACACATGTGCAGTTGCTAGATGGGGCATGTATTGTCTTCTCGTAAACTGTTGGTATGATATGATGCAGCAGTAGTTTAACTGTTTACGAGCCCAGACTGTTCTTTAGAGTAGCGTAGAGGTGAGATTTCAATGTAATTTTTTTTATAATCAAGTGTAATGTCCTAAAAGTTTTACATGCAAAGCTTTACTATTATGTCTTGTATAGGCACAATGTATTACTATATTGAACAACCACAAAGGTCATCTTCCATATTATAGCGTCTCAAATATATTTTATTCTTTTTGACTTGAAAGATTTTTATATTTCATACAGGATGTTTACAGCAATGATTTTATTTAAATGTTAGTAAAGCCAATAGCTGGGTTTTATTTTTTTCAGACTGGGAATTTTAGTTTGTACTACACTGGTAAGCATTCATTAATGTAGGAGGTTTTTGACAGTATTCCTTTTTAGTTTATGAATTTATATTATATTTTGACATGCTATTTTTTAATGAAAAATGTTTAAAGTTTAAACCCAGCATATATTTTGGTGTAAGAAATGTTTATTCTATATAAAGCGCAAAAGCCAATTTTAAAATTTTAACAGACAACCAGGTTAGTTGTGCTTTAACCTATTTGTGTAAATAGTAAGTATAAATAGGATTTTGTTGCACCAGTATAGTTTAGTATATTTTATTGTTTACTACTCAGTTTTTGTATATGTAGGATGAATCTGGCAGAAATACAGTTTTAAAACTGGAATATTTTATCGAAGTCCTTTTAACCTCACTTGGTAAAATTACTAATGTTATATTTGAAATGTTGTACTAAGAGTTTTATTTTTTTGACGAATAAAGTTCAACCAAGATGACTTTGCAGCCCTTTTGTGGTTTGTGTTGGTGTGTACAGTATGCAGATTCTCACGCGGATGGAAACGTTTGCTGCTTAAAGAGCATGTTTCGGAATTTCTGCTTAAATCCCTTTTTTTTATCAACCAAATTCCTTGTAAAGCAAATGAGCACCAGATTCAAACTTGTACCCGTAGTGAACTGCATGACCCTCTGCCCTGGGCATTGCAATGCATGCAGTGTTTAAACGAGCCAATTCTATTAAAAGGCAATGGTGTTTTTTTCCCATAAGAGTTGGTTTGGCTGTCTGGCAATTATTTGCAAGTCCTTTTGAGAACTTCATCTCATCATACATCTTCACATCCCTCCAGTAGCAGCAGCAGGGGCTAGGCTAGAGTTTCCAACAAATCTCAAGCCACAGGGCACTGGAGCCTGCACCCTGTCTCAAACCTGTTTGTTTGGCAAGCCATGCTTGTTGCTTTAGGCCAAGTAGGGGCCAAACAAAGAGCCATTTCAAAACAATGCAAATATAAAGCCCATACCTTAAGTTTGTGTTTTTCCACGCCCTTCATTAGACATGTGACCTTATAACATACCACACATTACGCATTTTGTATAAACCCATCAAGCAAATGCTTGCATTGGCAGCTATGACTGCCTGCATTTTCATGTTAATCATGCTGTGCAATTAATCTATCCCAATAGTGAAATTATCAAATTGGTCGTTTTGATTTTTTTTAAAGAATGCCTGTGGCTTATCATAGCCATTTCCAACACCTACAGCAGACTGAACATGCCCCCCCCCACCACGACCCACCCAAGACTATGCTTGTGCAGCAAGACTTCAAGCCCATTACTTGCCAAGTGACTGTCTACTCCGGGAAGTGTAAAGCTTGTGCCCGACGAAAAACCACAGCCCACATCCTCGGCATGGGCTCTGCTGATAAAACTTCATTTTCCACCCCTTGTCCTTTGTTTCCTGCGAGCTTGAGCGTATTGACAAATTCTAACATTTCCAGCTTTGCATTAAAAACCTAAGGTGGGGGGGGGGGCTTAATATAACACTTGACAAGGCCCAAAAATATGTCCGGGCAATGCATAATGGTTGCAAAGCATTCGATACTCCTTATATACATACCTCTTGATGGACATAAATTATGACTGGCTCCCTGTAGCCAGCTGCAATGGAAGACGATAAAAATGTAGAATGACTAAAATATTGGCAGGTGTATGCACGTGAGCATTTTACAGAAATAGTTGATGTACTTTTCCTTCTGGATCCACTCCACAATATTGTGGTTAAAATGAGGAATCGTTTGGGGCCTTAAGAGCATTATGGGGTGGGATGTTTCACAACAAGGATGTTTTCAAGAACTTTCACACGAGTATATTGTTCTGTAAGCTAGACGTTCGCCATGCACAAACAAACTTTGCACAAAAATCCCAAAACCTTTTATCATAAGAATAGATTGATAGCATATTTTTGAAATTAAAATGTGCATATTATTTTACAAAACTAAATCAATTGGTATTCATGGTAAGGTTCAGGACGGGCGAAATGATGCATAGATTAATATCAGTTCTTTAGCTTGTGATGCGCACACGGAATTCTGTAAGAATTATTTTCAATTAATCTATTCTCATGCATTCAAGTCAACCCTGCAGCCACTAGAGACGCTACTATTAACCACAAGCTGGAAAGTAAAAACTTCTTGAATTGAATCATGACCCTGAATCGTGACTAATCGATGTTCTGGAACGAGGGGAGGGGACGGTCATTCCACCCCGAAGGCTCAGTGTAAGCCACGTCCATGCACCTCCGATTGGCGCGGTTGGCTGCGTATGGTACGAAAGAAGTTCAACATACAGTCTTCGAACGTCAACTCAATACAATAATGCTTTGTCAATCCACTGCTGGCCTTCCCATGGATTTTCAGTCATGGGGGTGGTTTGACTACTTTGACGAGCACGCTGGTAACTGTGACTTGCTTAGGGGGTCGGGCAACCCAGGACCGGTTCAGATATCACTCGCCACTGATGTCAGCCGTGACTGGGAATTGAGCTCAGGTCACCGGGTTCATACCGCAGTGCACGATTCACTGCGCCACCGCCCCACTGGGTGTGCTAATGCACGATAGTTAATCTGGCATGGTAGAACAATGGCGGGGCTCTCGAAGGTCACGAGTTCAAATCCCGGTTGGGGGTTGACTCAATCCGTCATCCCTCCAGGGTCAACACTGCGCGTTACCCCTTTGTGAAACGTCTGATACAAGAAATGGTCTTATTCATAGGAACGTGGAACTTCCACCACTGGTACAGAGCCACTGACGGAGAAAAGAACCAGGTTTTATTATTCTCTTAATTGTGGGTATGGCACTGACATAGCTGGCTTAGCTGAATCTATGGAATTGAACATGTGGCCTGGGGGCATTGGGGAGGTAGGAGTGAAAGCGTCACAGACACAAATGTTTTGGGAAGGAAGTGGTTGGATGGTGAACTGTCCTGGGATATTTTCAGGGCACCTGCTGAGTAATATATATAATATATATTAAAAAAACAGACAGTTCAGAGGCCAATGTGCCATTAAACCATTACTTGCCCTCAATGCCCTCCGATTGCCAGGGGGACTTCCAGCCTGCAACGTGCTCTTTGCTTACAGCTACCAGTTTGTACTCAACAAACTCACAGATATGTATTATTCCTTTCTTGATCCAGCTTTCAGATTGTTTGGTAAAGTTAACAAGTGAACAAAAACTGTATTCCTCTAAGTACGATACACAGTATATATGTTTCAATATTGAAAGTGTTAAGATGTATTACTGTAATTATCGTTATACCTTTTATCATAGCTTCGAAGATCTATAAGTCGACATTAATAATTTTTATGGATTAATTAAAACATATATTTGAGGATGTATGCCTTTTCACCTAAACCGTGACGTAAACATTGTTACCGTTACAACACCACGGTTGAATAACTGCAAGCAAAGTAAAGCAGCACAACCACAAACACAAAGCACTCCGGTTTCATGACCGTGCATTGCTTGATTAAAAGAACACTGAACCCTCTCCATGTACAATGCTTGCTTTTGCAAGAAACTAATAATGGCTACCTCAAGGCTGAATGTTTTCTCTATTGGGAAGATACTTTCCTTTTTAATACATTTAGTGATAATTCCAATGTGCTTGAGCAAAAAACTGCAGAGCTTTAGGGAAATTCCTTAAAAAACCATTTAGTTTCTTTTCCGCTAATAAAATTGTGCTGGGTAAAATAAAAGCAGTAAAACCACCATTCTAGAGCGAATGACTCCCAAAGGTTCAATGTTTATAACACAAAAGAGATTCTTCTTCAACAATTATCATAATTGGAGAATTGTAGGGTGGGGGCAAGAGTGGTGGGTAGAGAGCGCATGAGGAAGTGGGGGGGTGACCGGGTGGGGGTTGAATGTGGGTGGTGTGTCGGGGGGGGGGCAATTGATAGGTTGAGGATGAATCAGCTGTGGTTGAGGTTTTAATACATTCTCATTTATTTGTACTCTCGGTTCCTCCAAAATGAGGATCAATTCTATTATTGGTCTTTTATTTAAAAACGGAATTAAAATGTTCTATTTGCTGTATTCATGAAAAAATTACACTGCAGAATTATGTACGTATGTATATTGAACTTCTTTCGCGCCCTCCGTAGCCAACCGCGCTAATCGGATCAAATTATGTCGGATCTCTTTGATCAAACTGTACATAGTAGAAGTAGTATATATAATGCTGGGACATTTAAAACGTGAACATAGCAAGAATGTATTGTGTTTGCCAAGTGGCAAAGCCACCCGCTGACAGAGGTTTCGCCAAGTGTCAATAAACTGTTTTATTAGATGCTACATTTACCACGCACAGATTGTTGCTGTTTTTATTTATTTCTTCCTGAGAACCATTTAATAGATACATCGTACTTATGTTGGTTGTATGGATTGATGATTCATTATTTGCTGTCACGGATTGATCCATTCATGCATTCTTAACACACGAATCAGATTTCTCTGTGATTCAAAAGTAGAGCTTGTTGTTTCAAGTGGACTCAAAATAACAACCGGGTAAACATAAAAGTGTTTTTTTAAATTATATTCTTAAAATGTAAACTCAATCTCCATGGCCTCTCTATCTTTCTAATATGAAGTAGGACATTTGCCCGGCTATTTACATTTGTTCTTTTTGGGGCAATGTTATTCTTGACTAATGTGTTGATTTGTTTTGTGTAATCGTGCCTGTGCACCACGGCCACCACGGTATTGCACACATCATCCGCTGCGAGATGAAGGCCTTCCCAACACATCGTGTTGGGTTGGTCACGGCAACTGTTTGATCACGCAGTGCTTTACTGATCATTGTGGCTTTGTGACGGCAGACGGAATGGGGGGGGGGGTCTTGGACGTGCCACGGCTGGTTCGGATACCTCTCGCCCGCTGATGTTCGCCAGGGGCTGGGTGTCGATACCCTCCGGGCTTGCCGGTTTCATAGCGCAGTGGTAGCCGTGCCACTCCCCTCCCTCGGTCAAGTGATCGAGCAAAGGACATTCGTGAATCATGAGCCGGCAGATCAGCATCAGCGCAGCTTCATCAGCCTCGTAACTAAGCGATGCTGTGTTTTTGTTTACCGTTCTCACTTGATGTGGATTAAGTGGAGGTTGATTCATTATTTACCTTCTGAATTAACAGTTTTTTTCTTCTTCTTCTTCTTCTTCGAGGGTGTAACTTAGAAATTAAATTACAGTTCAGTTGTGTTCAAAGGTCACACGCCATTTCAAACTTCTATTGGTAGCGCAAAAAATATATAGAGAAAATAAAACACTCCAAATAAAATCACCAACTATTTACACGTGTGGGACAATACAGGGTAAGAAAATGATATCGTGTTGACTAAATAGCAGTTGTTGGACAAGGAAAAGTGCAGCATCTGTTATTTAATATTGCTGTTGCCCCCTGGTGCGGCTAAATCCGCTGAAATAATAAAGTCTTGCCGCTTTCGTCGACTTGAGAGATAGAAAAGGTTAGGAGGCATTTGTTAACGTTGGTGTAGTGGCCATGAACGCATGGCCCATGTAGGGCGTGTTCGAGTGTAGGGAGTGTGCGGTTGTGTGATTATTAAACAAAATTGGCACTGTCGTGTCTTATAACCAGGAGCCACGGGGCAAAACAGCTGAGTTTGTTTTTGTGTTTCCTTCCAACGTTGAAGCAGAAATTGCTTATAACAAGGTGGAACTTGTAGGGCAGGTGAATACTGTGACCCCTCCTCCTTCCCTCCAACACATTCTACAAATGCATCTGTAACTCAATCAGGCAGTTAGATTGTTCATGAAATATCCATAAAAAGGCAGGTTGAAGCCATAGGTTTTTTCTGTACACCATGAACTCATCGTTGTAATTGCGATATATTTTTTGTGTGTGGCTTTGTGGGCCATGACCACCTGCTGGTGTCAGGTCGTAAGTCCTTAGCCCTCATTACTGTCTTCATAAAATCAACACGTGCATGTGAGTAATGTCCAAAGCTTTAAGCATTAAATAATGTATTTCATTTGCGACCGATTGCTAACTTCTCTACCCTAAAACAATATTTTTACCATTATCTTGTGTTGATTATTTTCTGAAAACTGCTATCTTATTTCAACGTTTGATATCATCTTTAATTAGTGTATGTGTTCAGAAACTATTTGTATTTTTTTACATTTTATAATTGTGAAAAATTGCATCAGCTGTCCCGTTTGATTTCGAAGCATACACTTGCTGAATGTTGATGTTTGTTTTATTTACTGGAAATGCCATGCTTATTTAAAAATAATTTCCTGCTCCAATGATTGCTTTCGGTATTGCAGAATATGAGATAATTAAGCATGTGACCAGGGGATCTATTCGATTCACCATCTGTTTGCAAATAACAAATAGTGCGTTCATTTCTAGCTTTTATTTTTGTCATTTCTTACGAGCATCAACCTGTCACCTTTTTTTATTCAATGGGCAGATTGCCATAGGCCGCATAGCTGCAGATTAAGGGGCTTGATTTATATTGCACCCATTTATTTTGACAAGTGGCCTCAGCCCATGCGGCGCTTTGTTCTATTGTCACGTGGTGCTGGCTCCAAATCCGCCACGCTGGAAGTTGGAGGAATAACGTGTCGAGAGAGCCACGTGGAAAAGCGCGCGCACGTTTATCTCGTGCATTGCGCATGTCCTTGTGCCAGTCGTGTTGCAGTGGCGGCTGACTTTAATCGCACCATCATACCGGATGTAACCGGCTTAGACTGGATTGTGAAAATTGGGGAGGGGGTGGGTAGAGAGAGGATGATTATATTAATGTTGAATCAACTGCTGCGAAGAAGAGTGCGTTTCCAAAGGCATTAATTAATTATTATACAGAACTCTGAAATATGGAGTGCAATTTGTATGCATTGCTCCAATTTGCACACTAAGAGTCCGTTTGCTTCCCGGTGTTCCATGGAAAAATGTATTACTTTAAATCCATAATGAGCATTAAACATGAATAAGTTACCGAATTTGCATACTTTTGTTGTTACAAAGCATTTGTAATCTTTACGGGAAGACGCGTAGGCCTATAAAATGCTTGAAGTAAATATATTCATCGTGAAATTGTTCTGCCTCAAACTTTTCATGCAATGTGTGGTTGGTAATAAATGGAATTGAAAAGAATTGAAATTTTATATATTTTTAAAATATCCAACACAATATAGAGTATTGCCTGTTTCATGAAAAAAAATGTGTTACCTACGGTACAAATGTTAACCTTGTTTATAATTTTTTGGGGAATAAATCAACAATGAGTTCTTGGAAATATAGCAAATATTTTTTCCACATTACATGTCGATTTCAATTCAACATTCCCAAGTACTGGGTAATTATTAACCGTTTCATATAGAACACAATAACTTTCCACTGTTCGTAATTTCAATTCGTCCAAACATATATACGTAAAAAAACTATGTAATTATAAGAAAATAAAACCCCTCACACATAAAGCAATATATTAGAATCTCAATCTAAATTCCTGCCTTGAAATTTGAAAGAGAGATTAAACATATCACCGTGAATTTATCACAAAAGCAATAGCGGAGCATTCAGTTCCTGCAGAGGAGAGAGAATGTGAAGATCTCACGGTGGCAGCGTGCCCCCTCTCCCTCCGCCCCTCTAACGGAGTGAATGGGAATTCAGGATTGTAGGGCAGTGGGTCAGGGCTGGCTGGCAGCGCCGGGTCTCAGGCGCGCGCCGCGCGCGGGCCACGCGAGCAGGGAGGCTGTTGCTGGCGTGTGACAGGCGTGGTGGGTGGGGGGGGTGGAGGGGGTTGAGGGGCGGGGCAGGGGGGGGTGGAAGCTGACTGCACAGCCCCCACCCCCTCTACCCCTTTGCCTATCCCTCCCTTTGTTCTCCGCTAGACTCTTTTTATTATTATTATTCCTTAAAATGTCACATCATGTAGCGGCCAATATTTCTTACGTTTATTCGTTGTTTGGGGTTTTTTTTTTAAACAACGTCAGCGTGTTTCATATGATTTAAACAACAACAATAAAAAAACGTGTTTTATTTGAAATCAAGAATGTCTTTCCACATTCTCAAGATACCACTTGGAGAAGCATTCAATAAAACAAAAAAATTATACCGCGGTGGGAATGTATTGTAATGTTGAATTTAAAATCTATTTGATTTCAAATGCATTTTTATGTTGTTGTTGTTGCACCGTCCCACCCCAACCTCCTTGCCTATCCCTCCCTTTGTTCTTCGCTACTCGTTTTTTGTATTCCTTAAAACGTCACATCATGCAGCGGCCAATATTTCTTTCGTTTATTCGTGGAGGGTTTTTTTAATTAACGTCAGCGTGTTTAATATTATTTAAATAACAACAACAATACAAAAAATGTGCATGTTTTTAAAAAAGTCAAGAATGTCTTCCCACATTCTCAAGATACCACTTGGAAAAACATTCAATTGTAAAAAAAAAAGACACGTGTATACCGCGATGGGAATGTATTGTAATGTTGAATTTAAAATTTATTTGATTTCACGTGCATTTTTATATTGTTGTTTTTAAAAAAAATATATATATATCTGCTGCCAAATGAGCGCACCTGGTTGTGCGCGTGGTTTTTATTGTTCGAGGCCATTCATCACTGCCGACAGAGAACAAAGGGAACGGGAGCTAGAGAGGAGTGCGCTGCGTGATCCACCCGATCAGGATTTGTCGTGTCCGTATTGCATCCATTTTCAAACCACCTTCCCGATGAATGTGCCACGACAGTATATCTTTGTTAAGACTAATTGCGCTCATTGAAATAATATTAGCTTAGGTGTGTGTGTGTGAGGGGGAGCGGTAGTGTAGTGGTTAGCGCGAGACAGCGCTACGAACCCGGACACCCCAGTATGATTTATCGCTCAAAGCCAATAACAGCGATGAATATCGTGACCCAGTCCTGGGCTTCCCCGAGGTCAACTCAGCCTCAAATGTATGTATATTTGTTGAACTTCTTTCGCAACGTACGTAGCCAACCGTGCTTATCGGAGGTGCGGAAAGTAACTGGTACAAACATCAGCATTGGGGAGACAAAGCCGGCCGGGCGTGGTGGTGTTGTCTACCCACCCCATCGTGTGCTAGCCTTCCTTAATAGGTGCTCCCTTGCCCACCAGTCTGCTTTAAGGCTGTACGGGTGACCTTTGTCTTCGCATGCGTAAAAAAGGATTTCCAAAATATCAGCGGTTTATTTACCATCGTTACAAATGAATACCGCAGAATGCGCGCACAAGCAAAGTGGAAATTATACGGTGGGACAATATGGTAAAGGAACGTTAGGGTTACAGTTGTATTTAAAAATGTTGACTGCCATTAGATATGTTTTCAGGCTGACCGAGTCGACAGATGTAGACTCAGGGAGGGAGGGTGTGTGGGTGCCCGTGTGTGCAAGTCCCGACATGCCTGGAAGACTGCTAGCAGATTTTTTTTAATGTAAATCGCCAACTTATATGTTGCCTACGGTACAAATGAAGCAACAGAATAAACTGCAGCTGCTCATTCTGTGGTCCCCAGCTATAAAGTGTTCAAGAGAGGTCTTAATGTGTGGGTACTTTTTTTTGTTGTAAGCTGCAGGCGCCTCCGTGTTTACGCATAAAAGCGATTTGTGGGTGGCTGGTAAACAAAGGGAAGGACAGCGTAAGCCTTCTCGATATTCATTTCAAGCGTGAGAATGAATATTCCAAAACGTCACGTGGTAGTGGGACCATTTTTTTTGTTTATACACGGAGCTGCAATGGAAACAAATAACACAACGAGTCAAATGGCACAAACGATTAAAGAGCATTATTATCTTTTTGGGAGGTGGTACAAAGATTAAAATAGCACGGTGGGATTTGCTAGCATTCCTGTGGAGAAATCTCTAAAAGACCACACGGGGACAATTTCAACAGAGTATGTAGCAAATGTTGAACATCGGCTCCATTGCTGTATTTATGGTACTTACAGCGAACTGGTCAGCTTAACCGTACATTGTGAAATGCGAGGTGTATCTGTAAGCTAAATAAAGAAGGCAGCTATTTAACTTCTTAATTATTCTCACAACGGAGCAAAGTGAAATGTGCACACGTTCAAATGCGAATGGTTATCATTGATCATAAATGAGACGCATAACTTGCATTTATTCGTGCTTAACAACTCCACGTGCTACATAGAAGCCGTAACGGAATTAAAAGTGTAAATTGCATTCAGACGGTATCTTTTTTAATCGTTGCAATTTTTGGCAATACATCACACTTCTTGGATTACTGTTTCTCAAAACACTTTATACTGTGGCGTGTAACAGCAATCACACTTAGAAGTTCTGCACGCATATATTGCGGTGCCAGGCCCGAGGAGTGGAAACGGCCATCATTTTGTTCCACGAAAACTGCTCATTAAAATGCGGCGCAGTGGTAGTCCTGTAGGTTGCAGAGAAGGGCGGGAGAGAGAGAGCGGTAGCCCGGAGGAGGGAAAGGGGCAGCGAGTTTAGCGCGTTTGGGGTGGATGGGGAGAAGGGTGGATGAGGGCGAAGGGTGGATGGGGAGAAGGGTGGATGAGGGCGAAGGGTGGATGGGGAGAAGGGTGCATGGGGAAGGGTGGGTGAGCTGTAGCAGCGTAGTGGTGAGCACGCTGCGCTACGAACCCGGCGAACCGAGTTCGATTCCCGCTCATGGCCAACACCGCTGACGATTATCTCAACCGGTCCTGGGCCTCCCCTAGGTTGACTCAGCATCAAGTTAATACCTGGCGCGATGCGTAAATATCACTACGAGGGTGACAAAGGCGGCCGGGCGTGATATTGGCCAACCACCCCCCTCGTGTGTTGTGCAAGCCTTCATAGGTTCTCGCAAACATCACTTGTCCCAAAAGTCTGTTAAGGCTATACGGAAGATCTTTGTCTTTGGGTGAGTGAAGCACCAGCCAGGATTGGGGACTGCAGTGTATATGTGAAGCTGGTGCGTAGGGATTTAGAGTAGTTGGTGGGTGGCTTAATAATGAATGCATGTGCCATGGACCGAAGTGGGTGCTCGGGCAGCAGGCAGTGAATGCATGCCGGGATTTATTGGCCAACAATGGGGCAGAGCTGCTGCCCAGCACCGCAGGATTATGCTAAGGAGCCAGGCTGTGCTTGGCGTTTTCTTTTCATTTTTTTCCCGTTGGGAGAGACCGGGGGTGTTGGATGTATGTATGCGAGCGAGCTCTGTTCCGCAGGAAACACGAGTTGGCATGGTGCTATGTTTGCACAATGTAGCACCAATCTCTTTGTGCGAAGTCTTGAACAGGTTTCTTTTTGCACTGAAAAAAAAAACTGCACCATGTACGCTCAGGATTCAACACGTTATGTTTTGCGTGTGTTTAGACAGCATACAAATATGAAATTGTTATATTTTTTTGTGTGGTGTTTAATGTCCACCAGTGTGTATGCCAGGCTATTATGTAGAACACATTGTGCATATGGCATCTACCATACAACATAAGAGGCCGGCATAATTGCAGACTTATTTTTTTACAGCGTGTTCAGTGAGGTCAAAGCTATTTCAATCGCTGCCAATTGTTCGCAAGAAAAACCCTCCAGTAGTGCAGCTATACATGTGATTTTAATACCAGCGTACACACTGTGTGAACTGGACAGTAAAAAATAAATTCCAGTAGTTTTTGTTGGCATTTATACTCGTGTCGTGCGGTGGTCTTACCCAAAAAGGAGACAGAGGCCAATGTGGATCTGCGTACTGGAATGTCCTGAATATAAAAGCCGATTATTTTCACGGAGAGATAAATAATCGGGAATTTGCATCGACAACCGTGTCATGGGAAGATTTTTAAAAACATAAATTACAAGCACACGAAAATATGCGTTTGATTAAGCTGTTGTGATTTGTGTAGGAAATTAGTAATAATGTTTTAAATAGAACCAATGGCGTGGACTTTTATGATCTTCCTTCTTGAGTAAGCATTTGGGCGCATCTTGCAAAAGAAAACACAGCCAATGCGCCCATACATTAAATAAAGTGAACATTATCTACATTCCATTGAACAGTACAGTACCTTTTCATGTTTCCCATTGGAATTAGACATTTGACAGCTGATGAATAATATGTGAAACAATTTCGCATATTGCAATCCCGAGCATTGCGTATTTGATCGCAATTTCTGCCGTGCAATTTATGCCACGGTTCTCTTCACGAGATTGAGTTAAGATTTTATTGGTACAATTGTTTAAGCTGTTATAACATCATTTGCTGCAAAGGGGCAACCCCCTCCCCCCCCCCCCAAAAAAAAAAAAACCTCAAGCCAGTTAATGGGTTGAAACTAATTTCTATTGTAATTAAACAACCTTGCCGGACTAATTAAAACATTTCATACACCATTATGCATCGGGGAAACCACAGCGTGCTATGGGAGTTTCAGAATGTCAAATCCACCGGCTATTTGGTAATGATACCAATCCTGATGAGAGTTAAACAAATGATAGGTCCACCTAGTTAAACCACAAAGGCCAGGCCCAATAACATCCCGAAGAGATCAATGTCTGAGCAATTTAAAGATTTGTATTTAAACATCCCTTACGTGAAGAAGGAGGAGATGGATTTTTGTTTTTCCAATTTGCTAACACCTTTAAATTTAAGTCCTTTAAGAACGGGCAGAGTGAAATGTGTTCACTAATCAAGTTTAGGAGTGGAAGGCTGTTTTTTTTCCTCCCCCCCCCCAGCAGTTTCCAGTTGACCTGTTTCATCCTTTCTTTTCGGAGCTCGGGGGGGATGCTTTTTGCTTTGAATGCCCCGGGAGCGCCGAGCTTGGGAGCTCAGCTCACAAAAAGCCATTAGCATTACAGTGTGTATTGGGGGGGAGGGAGATGGTTTGGAGCATGGAGGGCAAGGCATTGTCACCGCCATAACTCCACGAGAAGGGGGTCACATATTTGGAGCATTATGGTGTGATCTTTAATGACATGCCTATTCTGAACAAGAAGGGTAGTGTTTAAGTACCCGTGGTTTTCGTGCTCACAAAAAGGGTAACTTTAAATGATAGCTTGACGTAACTGTGTTGGTTACCATTTTGGCTTTTTCACTTTTTTGAGAAGTTGTGTAAACAAAAACCCAACAACAGCCAACTCGGTTTTTAATATTTAATATCACAATTGCAATATATTTCACGAGTGTGTCTCTTTTCAGTCAAACAAATCATCCATACAATTGCATCTTTTTGTTTGGTGGAGGGGAAAAAAAAGAAACTCTTTAAACACATTACACGCTCTCTCGTGAACAGTGAGCTGTGTTAATGAATGGACCATGGAGTGTCATGATGCCACACGAGATGCCCTCATTAGCATTTCTTTCAGTGACATCTCTGAACGTTAATTATGGTCTGTGAACCGCATTCAGAGGAGCAACTTTACTGGTTCACCAGTTTAATGTACTTCTAAACTCAAAAGTACCCTTACTATATTGTTTTAATGTTGCAGCAGCAGCAGCAAACATCGGTGCACCTGCCAAAAGGACAGTGCTGCCAGGCACGTGGAGCTTGGCTTTGCCGTGATTATTTGCCCGCGCTGGCACGCTTGCACTGGACTGCACCTCAAAAGCGTACGCTTTGGCACTGCCAACACACCACCCCGTGCTAATTGACCTTAGAGACTTTGTTGGCCAATGACCAGTAAACTCTGCCAATGAATGATACAAGTATAATAGCCTCCTAGGAAGCAAACGGAGAATTGCCAGAATATGTTATATTTGTTTACGACATGCACAATCAATAGGCCCTGCTGCCTTTCGTCACTTTAGAACGCAAACCGAAGTAATAAGTTTGAATTCCAGGAAAAGGACTGAAACCAAACACAATTTAACACGGTAACCTTACCCGTGCTCGGCTCTGTCATATTTTACAAATCATCGCGAATGAGTTCAATACACAAATAATAATATATATGGTTGTCTCTAATCATATTATATTATTTGCTTTGTTTCATTCGAGCTTTGAGATACAGACTTACTCAACCCTACCAACCCATAGAGTCTCGTTGATTGCCTACCCAGACAAGGTCTTGGGTAGTTTCTCAACTCCTCTATTATCTTGAGCACTTTCCCAGGAAATAAATGACGGCAGTTTTTCTTTGTAACCGAATTTTTTCTGCTTTTTTTTTTCTTACAAAACAGACATACTGGTGTGGCAGTAGTAAATGTTATTATTGCTTCATGGAAACAAATTATTGATACATGCAGTAAAAATGAAGATAACCTACACAAATAGTTAGTTTTTTTTATATTAACAATACAATAAATAGATGTGTGTGTTGTGTTCAGAAAATTAATCAAATAATTTTGTACAAGATATTGATTTTTTTAATAATTCTAAATTCCTGGATACACTCTTGCAATTTAAGGTGTGAATTGATTTGTTTCTCTCTGTCTCCCTAGTAATTGCCTCTGGTATATTTAACCCCTTTTTAATCATACACATTGGCAGAGCGGTTGGTACACTGTGCTAATACTCTTTGGTTTTTTCGGTAAAGTCACGTAGGTTTAGAAAGAAAACAAATAAATTAAATCACGACGTTTCGGAGGCAACACAAGCTTCCGTCTTCAGGTGAAACCGTCACAGCAAAATCACCTGAAGACGGAAGACTGTGCTAATAACCCGGTGACATGAAGTCCCGGCCATGGCTATCATAATCAGTGGCAAGTGATATAAGAACTAGTTCTAAGTCCCCCCCCCATCCACCCTTTTTGACCAACCTATACGGACCAGCGTGGTAAAATATGGTCAAAACAACCTCCATGATCGACATAGTGTAGACGGGGCGGGAGCCATTTAGCCAGCAGTGGAGTGGCAAAAGGGCTCTAAATTATTACAATTATCATCATTTGCTTTATTGATATATTTTTATGCAGGCCATTGCCATAATGTCCACTCTTGGCATTCTACCCACCTTAATACGTGTACTTTGGTTCATTACATATCCTCCTTTCCTTGGGATTACCTCTTCAATTTTTCTTCATTTAATTCCTTGATGCTGAGTTCTTGTGTCCCCCCCACCGTACGTTTTTCCCCTGTGTCTGTATCCTTCTTGGCAGTCTGCATTCCACCGTGGCTGGGTCAAGGCACAGTGCTTGTTTAGGGTTTTATGTTACTCTGCCCCTCTTCCTCCCCCCCCCAACAAAAAAAACCTTTGATATTCAACACTAACGGCGAGCCTGAAGTCCGGTTGCTAAACTTGATGGAAAGAGGGACCTGTGCCAAACCCGCGCACTGAGGCAGGCCTCAGGCTTTAAAGTGGCTTCTTGGAAGCAAAAAATGTAAAATGCACAATTTTCGCTCTCACTTCTTTCTGGTCTAGACACCTAGCGATGGCTTTCAAAAGTGACTCATTTGCCACATATCCTTTACGACAGCACTCCGTAAGAACACTTCCAATAGCCTTAGTTTGTACTAATGCCCTCTCCTCTGTTTTAAATTAAGGATTTGATTGATGAGCACTTGCGATTGTCTTCAGTCAACTTCTTGCTCCTGTATGAAATTAGCTATTAGCTGCAGCAACACCAATCATGATGTTAAAATGTTTGTTTAACGTTTTTGGCTTAATTCTAGAATTGAAGCTTTCGTGACTGCAAGTTTTTGGCTTACTTATGGACTTTATGAGCTCTGTTAGAAAGATAAACAAACATTAAACTTACTTCTAAGAATTGTAGGCAAACATCAACGCCAGATTTATAAACAAGAATAATGAAATTTAACACTATTGCCCACTGATATGTTTTTGGGTTGACACGATATCCGACATTTGTTTCTACATGTTGGGAGCTTCTTCAGAAAGTGAAGTGAAACGTCGGGTACACTGAGTGAAACGTCGGACATCAAGCTAAGGAACACATGGTACAACCCGAAAACGCATCGAACAGCCGTACAGCACAATATACTTTGTCCCATTACACTACTTTTCATCATCTTCATCATCATCCTCACCATCAGCCATGATCTAGCCACCGCTGGGTGAAAGACTCTCAAACCACAACAAGTTAAAAACCATTCTATATATACACATGCTCGAACAGCAACACAATGCCATGGAGTTGAAGAGGGAGCCCAAACGTTTAGCGCTATCAAGAAACCCATGTTGCCATCGTGTGGGTGAAATATGGGTTAAATTTTAGACTGATCCAGTTCTTTCATTTTGCGGTCAGTGACGAGCACTCTTCAAGCTGTGCCCAGCGTGCAGAGGGAAAGAGAGAGAGAGAGAAACTCGCGATGTTTATATCCGAATTCAAGGACGGGGGGGGGGCAGCGTGGGTTTCGCGTACGTGTAAACCCCCGGAGACTCCACTTTCCAGAGGCAGTGGGAGCATGCAGTGGAAAGTTTAATGAGTTAATCACTGTGACAGCGATCAGGGTTGGTCTCATCCGCTTTCAATTAGCCGATGCCCCGGAGGCTGGGGGCTGCGAGAGGTTTGGGTTCTCAAATATGAAGTCCTGCAGCGTGCGTTGGCCACCTGCACGCAGGCTGATTCATTACCTACAAGAGTCTTAATGAACACGGCTTGTCACTGCAGTTGTCGGATGTGTAGTCCTACAAAGGCAACAAAAGGCCGTCTTAATTGCCCCCAAGATAAGATTAATTTAGTTGGAAAAAAGTAATGCAATTGGTTAATATATATATATTTCTTCGAGGTATTAATGATGGGAAAAAAAATCCCAAAACACAGTTATAATTGTACAACATTGTTTGTTAGGTATTGATCAGTCGCTGCTGTTTGCCTTAAATTTACACAAGTACACATCTGTATGCGGTGTCAAGGAGAGAAATTGGGTTCTGTTATTGAACGCTTTATAGTTTTTTTCAATTATATATATATGAAAACAACTCAAGGGTTCATTTAAACATTAATATAGGCAGATCATGTATTAGCTGTCAATAATGCTTTTTTTAAACGGGCAATATTTTATATATTTTACACATCATGTCCTATTGCATTTACTCATTCATGAACAAGTTCAGCCTAGTTTTTGAGATGTACACGTAAAAAAATCAGCTCCTGGAATTCTCAGAACAAATGTTTTCCCTCTGCCACAACCTGGGACACTTTGGTCAATTTGATAATCATGATCATTGATTATTACATTTTTCATAATTTTTTAAAAATAATTTGCAGCCCTTTGTGAATCCACTACTGCATGAAATCCTCCTCCCCCTACCATGCCAGTCAAGGGGGGTTGTTTGACCATACTTCACCATGCTGGTCAGTGTGAGTTGGTGAAAGCGGGTGTGGCCAGGACTGGTTCTCATACCACTCGCCACTGATGCTGCTGGTCGTGGCCGGGAATGGAACTCAGTCAAGTTTGCCCGGTCCATAACCGCTGACCATACTTTTACCACGCTGGAACGTGCCAAGTTGGTGAATAAGGTACGAGACGAGCAGGGTGGCGGGGGTGGGGGATTCCGGGCCGGTTCAGATATCACTCGCCACTGATTTGAGCCACAGCTATGGGTAATTATAGGTTGTGAATTTCTTGCAAACTCAGGTGAAGCCCCCTTGGAAAGCTCTCTTTTTTAATTTCAGAGAATTGTGGTAACTTAGACCCCGAAGTCTGTGGCTGTCTTTCCATGCACAAACTTTATCCTAGGGCTACACTGGAAATTAGCTTGATCCATCAGCTTGGCAAAGAACAATGCACACTGGGGGTGTTTTTCTTTGCCGGGGATTGCTTTTCGTCGAAAGAGCGTTTTGTGTTTGGTTCGGGCTTACGTCCACACCATTAAGGCATTCTGTTATGGGATCCTCCTCAGGGCCAACCTACATTCAGCTTGGCTGTCAGCTAAAACTGCCGAGCGCAGCAAAAAATATATAATAATAATAAATGCTGCACTAGACTTAGGTTTTGGGACATATGTTTCTGCTATGATCTTTGAGCCAGAAAATAATCGTGTGCATGGTGTGACACAGCAGGGTGCATATTCTCTTCATTCTTGTTTTAATTGTGTTCCTTATATTTATGCCGCAACATTTTTACGAGCTATTTAATTTAGCCTACTAAGCCGTAATTTAATACGTCATAAAACCGTAGCCATGTAACGATTCGCCCGATGGCAAAAATCTTCCCTGAATGCGCCACATCTCAAAAGCTAAGCAGATTTGAGCCTGGATAGTGCTTGGATCGGCAACAGCCGTGCATAAGAGGTGTTATAGGTTGCGGGGGGTACGTTGTGTGTGCAGCAAAGGGCAGCGCAGCAAAATACGTTCTGTTAGTGTACATCTGTCCGGTTGTCAACACCCTGAATTGTTTACACGCATATGTACGTACAAGAAAGTTAGTTTCAGCTAAACAAATTATAATGGTGCACATATAACCTTCTCGTGCACCGTGTGGTACTGAAACCTGGCCTCATTGAGCGCAGGGTGACTATGTAACAGTAGTACTGTGTACCTAATAACAGTGGTATCTTTGTTCAGTCATTGCAATTGGCTAAGATAAATCTACCTTGCGGCAGGCACAAGCAATGCAGAATTTGACGAGGGCCCTTCAGCCTGCCATCAGATAAAGTATTACACCGGTGGGTCAATGACCACAGTTTATCTACTTTGCTCAGCCCCTCCGTTCATGAAGCCTACTCTTTGTGCTTTCTTGGGATGGGATAATTGCCTCCCTTTATGTACCAATAATGAAACAGATACCTCATCATCAGCTGCAACTTCATCATCAGCAGCAGTGGTCAATCCACTGCTGGATGAAGGCCTCCCAAAGCTGCCGCCACCTCTCGTGATCCTGCTATGCAGTAACCTGCCTAGCACCTGCACACGGATTGATTTCATCACTCCATCTCCACGGTTGGACGAGTTTTGATTCTTGCTCCACGTTTTTTTTAATCCTTTACATTAAGTTCACTTGCTTGCTTGCTTGCGTGCTTACGACCGTGCAAATCTTTCGGTCGTTTTTTAACCCACTTCCCGTGATCCAATCGAGCTGACATTTTGCACACAGACTCGTTGTGCGTGACAATTTATTTTCGTGAGAAAAAAAATTCCAAAATTTTCCACTTTTTAGGAAAAAAAAAATTCTTATTTAATTTGAAATACCAATGTGATAAAAATGAAGCTCTTACTCAAGAAAAACAGAAATGAATAATAAAATAAAACCGATGCCACGCATATAAAAGATTTATAGTGAAAAACTTTGTTTTTACGGGTTAATTTTTTACAAGTATATGCAATTCATTCAGGGTTGTCCCTCAATTTCAAAAGAAGAAAAAAACCCTTGCATTTTATAATAAAGTTTGTAGATTATATCGAAACGAGGTAACTTGCATTACCCTGTAGGTATTTGTATTGAATACATAGACCAAACAATTTAAAATAAATTGAACACTTAAAAAACACAATCGATGTAAATTAGTCTTCAGAGGTGTGATTGCACCCTCCCCCCCCCACGTCTATCTTTGATTTCTGCAGCTGAGACTCATGCATTATAAGGCCCGACAAGCATTGTAAATCAAATACTATGGCTCGCATTTATAACACTCTGAAAATTAATGAAAATAGCAAGTGTACGGTGACGCATGTTGAGATTTGCCCTCTGAAAGTGTCAGACGCAATTAAAAATAACCAAGGCTGATGCTTGGGGGTCAAGTGCTGCGCATAAATCAGCGGCACAAAATTTAAAAGCGTTTATTCCCCAATGGCCGACAACATAATGCCCACTATTTATTTTTGATGATTAAAAAAAGAGCCGTAATCCACAGAAATTGCTGAAAACACAAATGCACCCACCTTTTAA
Source organism: Lampetra planeri (assembly GCF_965212315.1). Taxonomy (NCBI): domain Eukaryota; kingdom Metazoa; phylum Chordata; class Hyperoartia; order Petromyzontiformes; family Petromyzontidae; genus Lampetra; species Lampetra planeri. The sequence goes on along the minus strand of NC_136109.1, from coordinate 21,812,623 downwards.
CGGTGTCTTTTTTCCCCAAGTGCAGCAAAGTGTGAACAGGACTGCCATACACGCATGCGATACACGGTCTAGAACCAATTAGGGTCATCGTAAGTAAGAGTAATTTAAATACTTGTAAAAACACACACGTGTAGATCGGATAGAAACCCTAACAGGAAGAAAAAAACACAAATCAAGCTTTGTAAAGGCATTATTTACTGTATACAAATATATTTCGTGCACTTGCTTAGAGAAGACATTCTATATTGATCATTCAAACTGATTTTCTGCTTAAATGTCCATAGAGAGATGCCATTCTCCTGTTTGAGCCGGTGGTAGAAATGTCTCAATCCAGCAGTGGTGGCGAGCCTCTGCATAAGACAAGCACTGTAACTATTTTATCGACCCAAGCAGGATGGTGGGCTGAGTCGACCTCCAACTAGGATTTGAACTCGCAACCTTCTGATTGCGAGCTACCCACTCTACTGGTGAGCCACTGGGTAAAACAAATTGCTGGTGTGGTTTATAGGTGGCTGCATTGAGTTACTTATATAGAGTATATTTTTGTTATTCTTGGTATGCTTTGTAAGAGATATGTCAAAATTGTGCCATCTCACAGTGATGCTGTGCTCCAAAAGCACATTTGCTGCAGTGCAGTGCACCGTGTCAAATCAGGTCATTATACGAAAAAAGTTTGATAGCCCACTGGGTCAGAAAGCGACACACACAATGTTCAATGTAGAGGCAAATATTTTATTTTAACTGCAATTGAAACTTCTGAAACTTAGGGAGTAAATTAAAATTGTTGTGTATTTGTTAAACAGAGTATTTGTATTAGTATACTTAATGGCCGTAGCTTGACAGATTAACAAAAACACAAATAAATAATTACATAAACTACAAGGGGACTGGAACACTGCCATGGTATAACGGCTTGCACACTGCACTTGCAATCCAAAGGTCACTGGTTCAATTTGACCTCCCATCGCAGCAGTTTAAACAATGGGGCAAGTTTCTAAAATCCCCCCCACCTCCACCTCTGTCCACTCAAGTAAATGGGTACAGGACAGTTAATCAGCAAGTTTTGTGCGGTAGGATGAAGTAATGGTGATCCTACATCTTGTTAGACGTCTGGCCAGATTGGAAGAGTAGGCAAAATACCCCCGAGAGAGGTTCTCCAGAGCTCCCTCTAGCGGTGGCCCCACCATAAGCAAGCAATAGGACGGCTGCATCTTTCCATTTATTTACCTATAGAAAGGGTCTGTGTTTGTTCAGAGTGCAAGGCCTCTTGTAAGAGTGTGTGGGCAGGCAGGGGTGGCAGCAGTGGTAATATTTGTGCCTCAGAGTAAGAAGAACATGGATTTGATTCCTGACTTTCGGATGCCTTTCTGTGTGGAGTTTGTCTGTCCTCTCCCCATCTTCTGCATGGGTTTCCTCCGGGTTTTACAATTTCCTCCCGTAGCTAAACAAATACACAATTTCATCAGTGTTGACCAAACATGCCAGTGTAGCAGGAACCACACACCTCCGATTAGCATGGTTGGCTACGTGCGGTGCGAAAGAAGTTCAACGTACAGAACCCTTCTGAAAAAATATTTATTGGACCAAGTGTGGGATTCCTTGGTAAAAAAAACTAAATAATATATATTTTTATATTATTAATAATAATCATGATTATTGCATTAGTAATACTAATAATGCAATAATAATGATTAGTAATACGTAGATTTGAAGTTTTCGTGACTGCAAGGATTCATACTCTTTGGTTCTTTCAGTAAAGTCACTGAGGCAGCACGGTCAATGGTCTCACCTTTCCTGAACTGACTCGTAGAGTTCTGATCAGGACCCTTTGGCCCCCTGCTCCCCTTCAAGCCAACCCTCACACTTTGAGCTGAGTTCACCTCAGAGCCATTCACAATGTTAGATGGTCAACACAGAAGCAAGCGTTGGGCTTGGTGACATCATTTGCAAAGTTAAATTTCCCAACTGTTTTTGTGTAATAAAAACGAATGTGCTGCACAACTCTCTGATGTGGTCTCGAGTTGTGCCGAGTGTTGTTCGGCATCATGTCCGACGTTTTGGTCCATTATGCTAGGATCTTCCTCAGGAACTGAATTGGGCTCTAAACCCTCAGAATTAAATTCTACGACTGAAGAAGCTCCAAGCACCCTGAGTAAAACGTCGGACCTGATGCCGAAAACATATTGAAGATCGTTTCCTGACCCTCACCCCCCCCCCCCCCCCAGTGGAAACGGGGAGTGAGGGGACGGTTCATAGGGCGTGGAGCTGTTCGAAAGTGGAGGGAGGGGGGCGGCCCACGGAAACTTAAGACTCATCAGCTGTGTGGGCATGAGTCTGCGCTGGGCCCCTGTTTTCTCGGTCGCTGCTGGGCCCTCTTTTGATTGTGGAACTGAACCGTGACAGCCTGCAATTCCATTCTGATAAGCTTCTGAAAAAAAAATTCAATCACGATTCTTGAATGTAACGAGTTGATAATTAAGTCAGCCAGGGCTCCGATAGCTGCACAAGAAGTCACGGGGGAGCGGTGTGTTTTCTCAAATGAACGCCACCACGACAATTTACGACACCTGTGACCTGTCTGATCGCAAGACCATTGAGTGGGTTTGAACATCGCGACACAATCACGGGGCAAGAAAAAGAGCCATCTTGTGGTGGCGGTAAAGCAATACCTAAGAGACTGGAAAATAGTGGTGTGAGGTCCTCTTAGTTTAGCTTGTGTTTTGGCGATAATTAAACAAATACAAAACTAATGAAAGCAACTTAATCATGTAAATATAACATTCCTTATTAATGGGGGGGGGGGGGGGGGAGCATCGCACACAGTGCGCTCACAACACAAAGACAAAGATCCCCCGTTTATCCGTTTAACAGATTGTTGGGGCAAGTGCTGTTAGTGAGCACCAATGAAGGCCGGCACACGAGGGGGTGGGTGGCCAACACCACGCACGGCCGTCTTTGTCTCCCGAGTGGCGATGCTCACACATCGCACCAGGTACTCATTTTAGGCTGAGTCGACCTAGGCGAGGCCCAGAACCGGTTCAGATAATTGTCACTGGTGTTGGCCGTGAGCGGGAATCAAACCCAGGTCACCGGTTTCGTAGCGCACCACGCTAACCGCTACACTACCGTTCCCCACAGCACACACACAATATACACACCAAGTCCACTCACACAATATACACCCACCCACCCACACCGTGTATGTGACGCGCACGAGCTCGGCAAATAAAGTCGAACACGAATAAACAATACACCGCGAAGTGTCCAAGCGAGTTCAAGCGATTGGGAAACTTGAGAAAAAAACATGTGGTCGTTACACACCGAAATGGCTGGCCAACAGCATGTTTTGTCTGGTGGCCGAACGGTGTTGTTTTGGCCAAGCCGCGAAGTCTCTTCGTGTGCGAGAGAGGCAATTCCCCCCCCTCGCCCCCCCCAGGGTAGGTACGGCCCAATGCCGCCCACCCTGATGCCCTCTTTGATTCTCAGGCCAAAGTCTTTCACAACGCTTCCTGCAAGCCCCAGAAAACCCCCAGGCAACCTTCAACCCCCCCCGCCTCAATTAGCCCATGTGTGGAAGAAAACAAGTTTCCATTAATAGCTGTCTATCTCTCCTCAAAATTAGATTTTAATAAATAAGCAACGCTTGTAACGGGTCAAAGACCAATTTGCATTGCTTTGGTATAGATTTTATTTTGTGTGGGTAATTGAAACTCCAGCAGACGTTCTTCATTATACACCGTTTTGATGGTTTGCATACCTTTGAAATCAAGGCATGGCATCAGTGTGACCTCTATGCTAAAATCGCTTGTATAACAATTTATAATTTAATCAGAGCAATAATTCTACTGGATGACGTTTTATTATTAGTATACTGTGTCAGTCGTGGGGGTTGATTGACCATACTTCACCATCCTGGTCAGTACTCAGGTTTCCAGATGCATAGCACAGTGTGCTAGGTAACCACGAAACACTGCTCCAACCCTTTCATATAATTGTGCACGTTTTTTAAAATGATCAAATATGTTCAGTTACGTGAATATTACATAATTGAAAAAAAACCGTCAATGTGTTTTCAATTTCATCAATCAATTTTAGTATGGAATCTACGAATGGTTTGATTCAAAATATTAACCTGGAAGCTTGTATTTCTAGGCATCACATTATTATTATGAGCATCAAGCAACCATAATAGAGGTGTTTGGGTTAGATCACGTAAATATATAAATGTTTCGTTAAAACCCGCCATCACCCGACACAGCCAACTAGTAAGGGTTGTCATGTAAACAGAACGTGGCCAATTCGTCACTAGTACAGCACACCGGTGTGTTGGAGAGCCAAGCCACAACATTTACAATCTGAGTACGACGTTTCGCCAGTAATTACAACTAGCTTCAGCGTTTATATATTTACGCGATCTAACCCAAAAACCTCTATTATGGATGATATTGGTCGCGAAAGCCTGCGTGTTAAACTGAGCATCAAGCAAGTTGGATTGGAAAGCAGACATGATTCATTGGCACAATCAAAGCTGTTTCGCTCTGAACTCTTGCCGAAATCATGTTTTTTTTCTCTCTTCGTGGCAGAGTTCGGCATCAGTTTTGTAATACTTAGACTTATGTACACTGTGCACATGGCAAGGCCTGAATGTCATATGCAAATCAATTGGCGCATTTGTCCAGGTCAACACTGGTTTTGTTGGGCTGCGTCGGGGTGATGGATGGTGCATAGCTCTAATTGAAATTACACGCACACAATCTTACCCAAAAATGTATTATGAATATAATTATGTATTGTCCTGATGTGCATACAAAAAAATTACTACGCCACTAATTGCAAAGGCATCATTCTCGTTTATCGCTGATATATGTGAGTTCAGTCCAGGTGGATGTACTGGACAGGTGAACTGAAGTATTTCATTGAAATTCTGACATCACCATTGCTCATCGGATGAGATAAATGTAATTTTTTATGCATTCTTGCACAACAGAATTCAAACACGGTTGAATTAATTGCAGTAGAGATTTTTTTAAATAATAGGTGTTTAATAACACCCTGTACATCTTCTCTGCTATTTATCATGACTACAAATTCCAATTTTTTTCATGATGTATCAAACTTTACACGTGCACTTTGCAAATAAAAGTTGTCCTTTAGGAATATCTATTCCACATCTGCTCAACCACACTTCCATTAACATTAATAAAATATACATATCATCACTAATTACGTGACTCTCTATGAATTTTAAATACTTTGCTATAAAATTAACTAAATGTGACCAAAGCACGACTCGATATGCACGTCAAGGACCTGTACAAAATTCTGTGGCCCTTGACAAGTGCGTTGTACAGTGCACAATAAAAGGACATACGCTCTAAATTAGAACACAGTATCAGCGTTTGTTTATGTTACTTAACCATCATGAGTCCTGACCGTTTCTCATTTAAAATGTGGTAGTTAAGGGCTTGTCATTAAGGCTCAAGTCCCCAAGTAGCTGGCACCTCCACCACTCAACCACGCTGAGCTGCCAGACGTGGCACGTTTGCAGTGCTGAAGCCTCTCCCTAGCTCCGACGGGGCAGGCTGGTGTGCGCACCGCAACCATATGGCTACAGTGATTGCATTACCCACTTAATCGTTTCACATCCCTTTCATTTTCAGCAAACGGCCGTTATGGGAACAGAAAAGAGAAATGCCGTAATACGCAAAAAAACTGTATCATTGGCCGCCTCATTTAATTTTTTGTGTTGCTTCTTCTCCACGCGGTTAATGATTTTGTTATGAATGAGCCATTTGCCGAGCGCTTTCCGCACGAGAAAAGTGTATAACATGAAGAGAATGGCACCGTGTAATTTAAGTATGGGTTTTTAGAAATACATATTTTTTTTTTAATATTCCATTCAGCGGCATATGCCCTGCGCGGATTTTGCGTACGCAGCACGCGCAAAAAGACGATCACGCGGTCACCCGTATCCCGCATATACCTCGGCAGGATCTTTTTAAATGACATCTTCGCTTTACGCGACACATAAATTTATCGCGTAAGTGCCGCGTGTGAGACCTTTCAACATTCAAATTTTATAAGCACATATCGGATTATCGCAGTAAAACGTCGCTATAATACACTTTTATAAGTTTCATAAGTTAAAGACGTCACTTTCACAATAAATATATTAAACATATTTCCGGCGATTATGATTCGAACGCCACTTAAATAATTGTGTGCCGTGGAGAACGAGCCCACGTACAATGTCCGGCAACCTCCTAAGTGCATTAACTGCTGGATCTTGGCTGTAACCCTATCCCCGGAGCATCTGCCCAGGGCAGATGGCAGAGTTTCTTCCCCATCTGCCGCGCATGGTCAGGCTAGAGCGCGCTTGCCATAACTTGCATTTATTGCCCCTTTATAACCGTTTTTTATAGCGGCACATTGTCTGTCCTTGGAGGCTGCCGCGCTTGCAGGGAGGGTATGTAGCGGTGTGCTGGGGTGCCTGTCGCGTAGAGCAAAGAGCACGGGTGAGTTACTGAGCCTCCCTTTGCTTTTTGTAAGGAGATTTCCAGGAGGGGAAAAAAACATTTCACGTGTTTCTCCAGATAAAGTTTTTTTTTCTTCTGTTCACGGAGAAAAACAATGATCCTCTATGTAGCCCATACAGACTGTCGGAGGAATGCGATATTAGTGAGCACCTATCAAGACCTGTGCACCACGTGAGTCAGCACTGGGTCCAGTTGTCTCTCTGTTTTTTTCACCTTAGAGCTGATATTCGTACACTATCAGTGACAGATGTTAAACCGAATTGACCGAGAAGATGCTCAGGTTAGATTCGAATACCGATTGCTACTGGTGGAGCACATGGGTCGGAATGGAACTTGGGTCACAAGTAGCGTACATAAGGCAGTGTGCTAACCAATGCACCACCCCTCCTAACTTATATTGACACACGTGTACCTACAAACACAACACACACCACGTACCAAAACAAAGACACGCACTTTGAAATTTTGTTGGAGATGGATCTTTCTCAGTTCAACCCGCAATTTCACAATTCAACAATTACCAATGATGCCACGAATTTTGCATTGATACCCACACACACTGACCTCGCCTCTGCATTGACACACATATCCCCCATACTCGAATAAACAACTGCACATGCTGGTACTGCATTCTAAATTTACACACACTACCATAATAATAATACGTTCATCATCATCATCATCGACTGTTAGAAGAAAGCCTCCCAAAACCGTTTCCATCTGTCGTGGTCTCTCTCGTACTGCAACTCGCTTGGCAGTCAGTTGGCAACCTGTGGATCCGGAACCACATGCGGCTCTTTCAGGGCTGCTTCATGACGTTATCTATTCAGCACCGCCGTCTCGTATTCACGTACGTTTCGGCTCTTGAAATATCGAGTTTTTGTTACCGAATTTCAAAAGGAAAAAAGGCTCTCCTTGTTATTTTGGTCGCCGACCCCTGACCTACGAGCTGATTCCATTGCTCCATCTCTACGGTGGACGCGCTCTTGGACGCCATTCGTCCCAACCATCGAACCAAAGAGTATGGATCCTTGCAGTCACGAAAACTTCAAATATAGAATTATAATAATTGCGCTTAATAATTATTATGATTATCATCAAACCTTGCAGCGACATGTCCCTACTCAAGTCCGTGTACTTTTAAAATCCTTTATATTAAGTTCACTTGCTTGCTTGCTTGCGTGCTTACGACCGTGCAAATCTTTCGGTCGTTTTTTAACCCACTTCCCGTGATCCAATCGAGCTGACATTTTGCACACAGACTCGTTGTGCGTGACAATTTATTTTCGTGAAAAAAATTTTCCTAAATTTTCCACTTTTTAGGGAATTTTTTTTTTCATATTTAAATTAAAATACCAATGTGATAAAAAATGAAACTCTTACTCAAGAAAAACAGAAATGAATAATAAAATAAAACCGATGCCACGCATATAAAGGATTTATAGTGAAAAACTTTGTTTTTACGGGTTACTTTTCTCAGGAGTCAACATGATGATGTCTTTAACTTGTGCACCGTCTCTAGTCCACGTGTACCTTTTCCTGACTCCCAATGCAATTGAAAGCATCCACCTCTCCATGCCTCATTGCGCACTTTTCAGATTTTTTTTCACTTTCTACGTCAATGTCCATGTTTCTGATCATGTCATAGGAGGTAATTATTCACCGATTACAATGCATTTCCTATGCTTTTTGTTTTTATTATGCTCGTGTTGTTCAACTCAGCAACTACAGAGACTAAGTACTGTACTGTGTGTGTGTGGAGGTTGCTTCCTCATGTGTTTATATTCGTGCAGTATCAATTTAAAAAATGATCTCAGAACAAAAGTGCGAATGGCGATTAAATTACCACAACCGTTCGTTCTGTTTATTCAACTTTATTTTACAACTGCATCAACTTTGGCACCCGTGAATCAAATGTTAAAGGCAAATAAATATTTCTAATGCGTCCACAATTATTACACCAGTAACCTCTTCTCAACTCGTACCGTAACCCCCCTGTGCCTCGTGTACCATTACACACAGCAGAGTTACTGTTCGGTAACAATCAAGCGGCCTGGGGTTTTAATTGAACGGGACCTCCGCTAATGTTTCGCTTGCCTTCGTGTGTGTCGACTATGCCGGCACTTGTTCGTGCCCCGCTCTCAAGGCAGGCATTATGTCGGAAAGAAGCTGTCGCGTGCCGCCTTCTCGCGCTGTACCCCAGAACGGTTCGGACGGGCCGACCTCTTTGCCTGCGCTTGAAGACAAGCGTGGCGCTTGTGTGCCGTCAGCAGCGCATGCTGTGCGGCCTGCCAAAGTGTGCCTTGAACGGCGAGGGCATTGCCTCCGCCTTTCCGACTGAACGTGAGTTTATGGGCTCTGGCATGTGTGCAAGCAAAGCGGTAAGCCGCCACCGCTTTGTAGACTGGCTACGGACGCTTCCTGGAAAATAATTTCATGGTAAGGCGTTTTATTTATTGTTGTCATTGATCACTGGAATTTGAGAGGTTGTTTTTTTTTCTCTTTCTAAATTCAAAAAATAGTGTGACCTGCTTTAGCACTTGTAAAAAGATATATATATAATTAAAGTAGTCGTTGAGCAGTTTTTTATGGTTGTGAATATTCCCGAGAATCTACTCAGGTGGCTCAGCGGTAGAGGGTGGCTGGCTCGCAATCGGGAGGTTGTGAGTTCAAACCCTAATTGGGGGGGATATTTATTTTATTATGTTTTATTTTTATTATTTTATTACTTCCCTTCTACGTGACTTTACCGAAAGAACCAAGAAGATGTTTAAGCCCTTCAATCCTCCGTCGTGGTAAATAAAATAAGGCCCACTTTGTGGGGAAGTAAACAGTTTGTTATCCGATGGATAGATTTGCGCGCACCATAGCAATGGGGAATTCACAGTACTGGTTCATAATAATAAACCACCTTAATGCTCATTTGTGCAAAAAAATACTTTATTTTAAAAATAATAACTCCCACTGCGTTTTTACTCCCAGTATCCCTCGAAAAGGCATTGTTTTACTTCTCTCACAGGGTTCTCAGCTGACTTTACTGCTTTTCAATATTCTTAATTCGTTCAATATTCTATTATGTATATATGGCACATTTACTTCGAGCATGTAAATACGTGACACGCTAAATGACGTGTAATATTTGGAAAAATGTTCAATTAAATTAGTTACCTTCAAAACTGCCGTGCAAAGTATGTCTTTGTTATGATAAATATAACTCGTCACTGTCTGAACACGTAAAAAAAAAACCCAAGAAGCTGCTTACAAATACAACCCTGAGAACATGTGAATTGAGTTGCTGGTTTGTTGCCTGGCTGGGGCTTTTCACCAGATGTGGCACTAACACCCGCGTGTAACGGCAGCACGCACACCGTGCACACCTACTCACATCCAGCTCAATATCGCTCGCAAGCGCACTCACATGTTAATGAAAAACCAGGACACCCTTTCTGTCCACGATCACAGGCAAAATGGCTCTCGGTGGTACAAAGTAAGAATAGTCCAACATTTAATGAGCGAATTTGGCAAGTGTAAAAAAAACGGAACGGAAAAAAATGTGACATTAATTAGAACTTGCAGCCTTGTACTGCAACGGCAGGTGGCTTGTGGCCTCACGAGGCCAACTTAATAAGTGGCCTCAATAGAGAGGAAAAGAACATACAGAGGAAGAGAGATATTGTGCAGAGCCTCTTCTGAGGTCTCCGCGTGTGATGGCTCACAGCCCCAGGTGAGCAGACGCTAATGAGCCGACTGCAAGAATTGCTCCGGAGAGGCACGAGAGACACAAATGATCTCATGCTGCAAGCATTTTTCATGGCTGAGGGAGGGCCTTGCAGTCAGGTGCAGTGTTTGGCATCTGCTCAAAATAGCAAACAGTCCAACAGTCTGCCTGCTTGATTGCAGTTCCACTGGGAATAAGAGCCTCAATTTGGGCAGGTAAGGGCCCTTTCCTTAAGGGTAAACAATCAGGCATGCCTACCAACGGCGGCGCTATTGGATTTTATATAAACATTTCCACCTTCATTGAAGTGCATGAAAGTGACGTGGAATGGCAACTTTTTGTTCGTAATTAAAGGCCGCACTGTATTAGTGTTGGGCCTCTCCTTTGTATACGGTTGCACATGCACATATTTGTACAAATATTTTTGCAACCCAAGAGATTTCACAAAAAGGCGTATTTACTATTAATGGTCCTACTTTCCCCAGATGCAACAATTTCACAGAATCCCTTGAAACGTGACGAAGCAAACAAGAGGTCTTTATAGATATTTCATTGCTTTAAGTTTGTCGATGCTGAACATTGAACCAAGATTTTTATATTAACATTACATATGAATGCAATTTTTGGAGGCCAATCAATAATATTTCTCCAATTGGCAACAAACTCAGAACGAATGTAAAAAAATATATACCCATAATGCAACAATTAATTGTGAACAAAAATGATCACGTGACTTAACGGTAGTGGCTCATATCTGAGACCAAGCATCAACAGATTTAACTCCCACGTGACTATGCATGGCAAACAGATATCATCAAGATACATAGCGAGAGCAACACAGGTAACAGAGAGGGGTGATCGTCTCTGTGGGGTGGCCTTAAATAGACAGAGGGGGGGGGGGCGGAGGCAGAGAGAGGGAGGGGGGTTAGAGAAAAAATTAGCATATCAATGAGTGGTCAACAGATATGCTAATTTTTTCTCTTACCCCCCTCCCTCTCTCTGCCTCCGCCCCCCCCCTCTGTCTATTTAAGGCCACCCCACAGAGACGATCACCCCTCTCTGTTACCTGTGTTGCTCTCGCTATGTATCTTGGTGATATCTGTCTGCTAATATGTCTGTCTATAGTTTTCTGGTTAGATTTTATGTCGCTATTTCATTATACCTGATGATGATTGCTTGTGTTGCAATCGAAACGTCGTATTCTATTATTTAATTTAATTTATTATTTTATCTTTAGACGTGACTTAACCGAAAGAACCAAATAATAATTCCTGCAGTCACGAAAGTTCTAAAATTAAGATTATGCATGGCAGTTAAGTTAGAAAACGCCGCTGTATTTCCAGTTATGCCTGCTGGTGCCCTTCCAGTGAGTTGCATGCTGAGTAGGTGTCTGTGGAGTAAGTGGCGTTGGCTTCATGCAAGTCCATGAAATCGCCTGTTGGAGGACAGGTATGCACCAGGGATGAAATGCTCTGTAGAAAGGCCAGCTGCTCACAGCCGCCTCCCTCGTCAAGTCGCTGTCCAAGCCCGGACCTTTGCTTCAATGTAACGGCCAAAATATGCAATACAATATGCCTGTGCATGTGTCTGCGTATAGATGGAGCGATGAAGCAGTGGCTAACGCACTTCGCCACAAACACGATGAATCAATGTGTATTTCTCTTTTTGGTTCTTTCGGTAAAGTCACGTAGAATGGAAATAATAAAATAATAAAGATAAAACATAATAAAATAATTCTCACGACGTTTCGGCCACAACGCAAGCAGCCGTCCTCAGGTGTCGAGAATACCTGTTCTACACCTGAGGACGGCTGCTTGCGTTGTGGCCGAAACGTCGTGAGAATTATTTTATTATGTTTTATTTTTATTATTTTATTATTTCCATTCTACGTGACTTTACCGAAAGAACCAAGAAGATGAATCCCTGCAGTCACCAAAGCTTTAAATCGAAATTCAATGTGTATTTGTTACACGGAAAATCCCATTTAGCCAGTTACCCAGCTAGTAACCCAGCTAGTTACCCAGCTAGTTACCCAGCTAGTTACCCAGCTAGTTACCCAGCTAGTTACCCAGATAGTTACCCAGATAGTTTGCAAGGGAGATCCGTGGTGCAGCAGCACAGAAAAAGAACACCATCAACGTGATATGCACAGAGGAACAGATCACAATGAAACAGAACACGCCAGAGATGACCTAAGAATTAGATTTCTGGCCATGGGTAAAATCAGTGGTGAATGATATTTTAACTGTTCCTGGGCTTCTCCTAGGTCAACTCATCCGTGTCTGGTGTGGTGTGTAAGCATTCACCACTGAGGAGAAAAAGGTGGTCAGGCATGGTCCTGGCCAATACCCATGTCTACCACTTCAGTCTTAATAGATGCTCACAAACTGTTCTGTTTCAACAGTCTGTTAAAAAGCTATATGAAGGAACGTTATCTTTGTCTCTGTGTGTGCGCACGCTCTTCAACTTTGCAGTTGAGTCCAATATAGACAAATACATATTGTGAACACTCTATAAGCATGTTAATATTCTTAGGTTTTTTTCGGTAAAGTCACGTAGGTAAAAAATAAAATAAAAAATAAAAAATCACGACGTTTCGGAGGCAACACAAGCTTCCGTCTTCAGGTCTTGCCTCCGAAACGTCGTGATTTTTTATTTTTGTTTTATTTTTTACCTACGTGACTTTACAGAAAAAACCTAAAAATATGAATCCTTGCAGTCACGAAAGCTTCAAATCTAGAAGCATGTTAATACAGCAGCCCTATTATAAGATTATACACATCTATAAATCAAATACAATAAACAATACAGGCTCCCAATCCTGGTTTAAATCAGTGGCAAGAGGTGATCCGGAAACCACAATGTTTTTTTTTTCGAATGCCACCCACAAATATCACGTGATCAAAATAATGAGCTCTATTACGATGGCTTTTTGGCTTGTACAAATGAGGGCCAAAAAAATTGTGTGTTTTTTTACATAATGCGAATCCCTGCAGCAGTTATTGCAGCTGCCACTCTTTCATTCATACGTCTCTTTTATGTACAAACACGGGACTATTTTGAGATGCTGAACAAATCAAAGACTCGGCGTTTCTACGAAGTGAATCCACACTGCGTAACGTTGTGTTTTACTTAAAACAAAATTATGCAGGCAGATACATTTTTTTTAGGAACGTAACATACAGAATGTATGTGTAATTCAAGCAATATTAAAAACTGTACAAAAAAGACATTTAACCAGTTCTTAGTTTTGGCTGAAATAATCCGGAATGCTCTTTCAGGAATAATTTTGCCCATGCCACATACATTTTTGCTTATTGCGCCTCATAAATCTAAATTATTATTAATTGTTTTAAACCAGATCACAGAATCATATGAATATCTTGTATTGTACTTCTAGTGCCTTATTAAAAAAAATCCCTATTCCAAGCCTCGCAGCGTTCCTAGAAATAGCAAGTAAGAAATGTAACTGCCAATATAACTCTCTGATGCGTTTTTGGTTGTTTCACACAGCGTCTGGCATGATGTCTGATGTTTTGCTCCGCATGTTAAGAGCCACTTCAGCAACTGAATTAAACTGCTTCCGGTATGTGGCGAAAAACGTCGGACAACGTGTCGAACAGCACGCGGTAGAACCCGGATCCACATTGGAGAGCTGTACGGCACAGCAGCGAAGTAAAACAGAAGAAAAACACACAACACCGGCAAGAAAAACGATTATATCATATCGCAGTTAAAATCAATGTCTCAGTGAACCCTATACACCGTAGTCTTGCAAAAATAAAAACGGCTCTGCGTTGCAATAAACTAAAGAAATCGAAAATGAAGTGGCAATTGCATTCTGTGCATAAGCGATTGTTCCATTTTTGCAAGACCCAGATGCCACGTGTTAGCTCCGGCGGTCGAATCATGAGCTGCTTGCAGGGAACTGTTTGTGATCGCGTCGTTGGCCCCTAATAATACGCGATGTGCGCTGCATGGCGTCGATTGTCCCATTACTCGCATTAAACTTCACTCCCTTCGTGTGATGTCGCGAATGATACTGATTTGTCTGTTGACACCCACATTTTCACATTTTTTCATTACCGCCCTCTTGCCATCCACTCCCCCTTATCGTGATGTCGAGCGCAGACGCGGCTTTTGTATTTATATTTTTTAGCAGTTAGGTTGTTTACCCTGACACGTCTCAGTTGTGTATTTTTTCTCTTCCTCTGGCACCAACACTTGGTACACACCATGTTTGCAGCCAGTGTTTCACAGTCGGTTTGTCTTCCTTAGCCAGACTCCCAGCTGTGAGGCTGTTTGATCCATTCTCACTTGCCTCGCTTGTTATGGCTTTGCCTCTTTTATCTCGTCTTTCTGCAGGAAATTAGCATGCAGTTACAACGCTCAAAGGATGTTTTTTTTGTGTGTGTGTGTCGCCACTCTTTTTGCTTTTCCTTCACCGGATTCATACTTACACGTGTCAAACAAACCGAGGGAGCGGTCCAATCGAGCGGCACAGTCATCAACCGCCACAAAAGCAGATGAGATCGTCTCCTCACCTCACAGCCCTTTACCCCCATAGGCCAATGCCTTCTTATTAAACACCACTGAAGGGGCCGTGGTGTGATGGTTAGGATACCGGAATCACAACTCGGAGGTTCACAGGGGAGATAAAAAAAATAAGTTGCGGATAATCGCGAATAAAGGATGATCTTACCGATGAAATCTGCTTTACCCGTGAACGATTTACGAACGGTAAGTCGTTCCTCAATGCGGATTAGGAAAGAACGTGGATAATCACGATTAACAGGAAGAATATGGGATTGTATATTAGGGCTGCGAATTAGAGGAATTCTACATGATTTCACTGACTTGCGGCTGCCTACATTTCTATCCTTTAGCATAAAATATTGAGGGTTAAGGAAGGGTATCACATTCGCCGCCATTATAATTCTATTACAATTTGTTTTAAATCAGTTACTTTAATGATACCTGATGATGTGTTTTGGAGGCCAATGATGAGCTGACACAAGAGTGTCTTTCAGTAGACATTTCCATTAAACAAATTAATCCCCGACTTGCATATTAAATTTCCTGACATATCGGGCTTCGTGTGACCTATTTGGCAAGGGCGAAGTAGGGAGTGGGGTTGGTGGTGGTGGTGGGGGGGTCTCATTCTTCATCTGCCAAGGGCTTGCATAATTTTTAGTTCTAATGAAAAACACAGCGTGTTCGGGAAAAGTCCAACTGGAACGTGCCTGGAAATCGCGAATGGCGCAGAGGGCACGGGGCAGAAGCACAAAACGACGCCAGAAACTTTACCTCCCGATGTGTGACAACATCACGAAATTACGGGGGGAGCATATCTCGACTGCAGCGGTTCGCGGTAATCCAAGGAGCTCGATTGCAACGTGATTATCTTTTTTGGAGCAGCTTCCACGATAATAGAGTTTGTGAGCAGTGAAGAGAGGAAGCAATAAAAAACAATCCCATTTAACCTCCACCTCTTTGTGACCCTACCCTCGCATTAGTACAACTGCTGATGGGACATGGTGGCTTCCTGCAGGGGACATAACAATAAAGAACCATCTTACCAGTGCCAGGAACAGCATGGAATTGCCACTCGAAGCGCGGACGTGAATAGCGCAAAGAATCGGGCTTTGTCTCAGTGTGCATACTCAATTGGATTTATACGTTACACAAAATAATCAGAAGGCAACGTAGTGGAGAATGTTAATGACGAAATAAAAAGCGCCCTCTTTCTCGTATGTCTCTCCACATGAAAAATAAAGTTATTGTTTTGAACGCAACACAGAGGCCACATGGCCTTCTGAGAGTGCATCTGGGCAGTACAATACAAACATTTGGTGTCTCTCGATTTAAAGCTTTCGTGACTGCAGGGATTCATCTTCTTGGTTCTTTTGGTAAAGTCACGTAGAAGGGAAATAATAAAATAATAAAAAATAAAACATAAAATAATTCTCACGACGTTTCGGCCACAACGCAAGCAGCCGTCTTCAGGTGGAGAACAGGTCTGTCGAAAGAACCAAGAAGATTTGGTGTCTCATCAGCAGTCAGGCCGGCTTGCACTCTATGTTTTGGTATGTATATATTTTCATCACAAAGCATGTTTTATTCGGCAGAGCAAAAACAAACTGATATAAAAAAAATCCCAAATGTGCGTGTTTAAAACTCAGGAGGATTAGATGCGATAATAAATGTCCAGCTGATCGATAAAATAAAACATCGATGCAGTTAATTGGTTTGTGGGGCTGAAAAAGGAAATGTGACGATACACAAGAGGCATGAGTTACATGCTTCAATGTCATTCTTCAGATTGATGATGTAAATGGTGAAACGCATTTTATTCGGTGATACTGTGGTTGCTGTGGTGCACAAGCACAGACAACACTCAGACATATTTGGCCAACATTGTGGGCAACCGCCTTTCCCCGTAGCACATCAATGATTTCTCTGCCATGTTCATTTATGTGCAAGAAGGTTCATTGCCGGAAACGTCATCTGTAAAAAATGTTTAACATTTTAAAGACAAAGCGATTGGCGAATGTAGTGAGTTTTTTTAAAATATCGTTTGTGAAAGTATAACTGATGATAACTTTGAAAAACGCACAATACTACTACTCAAGATAAAGATGATGTTTTACTCACAGTGTTTGTTTAACTATTTTACGACTGAATATATATGAAATGCATAGCTGAGCATTGGTACAGTGCGTCTCATCAATATGCACAATTTATGCATTATGACATGTCCGCATGATATGTATATATATATTTTTTTCACCAACTAATAGTAATTATGATAACAAGACGCGTTAATTCCTAACGTAGTAAATTAAACGAACAAAAAGCATGCATGCGCATGGATTTACCTATCTTCGTTCCAAGACGCATTTGTCCTCAGCAGTATGTAATTCGCAATAATAAGAACACATTTCAAACCGCACGTGGAGACGATGCCCCTAATGGCAAGTCCCGAGAGTGAGGAGTCTCTAACAGCAAACAAAGCTTGAGACGAATATTTTGTTTATATTGGATATGTGTGAGAGTTATGATACTCCCTGCACCCCCCTCCCCTCATTTACCCCACACCCCCACTCACAGTTTCAGACATTCGGACAGAGCTAACGCATTAACGTTCTCAACGCAAGTTGAGAACGGTGTCAACAATGAACGAATGCTGTTCATGGGATTAAAATGTATATATAAACGATGCATCAGCACGTAATTATTGCAGTGTAAAGCCCTCAACATTGCTTAGCCTACAACCTATCATTGCCTGAATAACAAAGTGAGAGCTAATCGTTTAAATATAGATTCATCATTCCATTACACCCTTGTGGAGATGAGTTTGTTGATTTTTTTTTCTACATCCAAAAATGTGAAGAGAAGAAAATTTATTTGAACGATTTGGCGAATCTGAAAGCGTGTTGAAATAGATGGATTGCAACAAAAAGTTTGCTAATTGACCACAGCGATTAAAAAGGAGCCTCCATTTATGCGCTTTTAAGAAGGTCCACAGCCTGAACATCGCCCACTGTCTTCTTTTAAGGCCACAGTGAAATTGGCGAACCTATTGAGATTTTGTTTGTTAGCTGTGCTTCTTCGCCACTGCCATTGCATTGTCAAGAAATAAATTGTTGTACTAACAAAAAAACCCACGCCACAATCAAATCTCATTCATGTCACGATATTTGAAGTTGATTAGAACCAAAGAAAACACAAAACATTTGGAGATAAAGCATGGTGAGTGTGCAGGTCTCTTGTATAAGAGTTTTACTGTCGTTTTATGTTTTTTTTAAATACAAATCAATACGATTGCTCTTCGTGCGATATCAGATGATCTTTCAGCTTCAGATGGAGAAATCGAAAGCATGCAAGTGCAACATCTCCCAGAAAGCTGGTTGTTGTCAGCTTAAAGAACAGATGTTACAGGATCTAATCTAGAGGGTTTCCTGTGCTGATAAAACAGAAAACGTATCCCTGTGTGCCCGCGACGTGATTTGCTTTTCACATCACTACAACGGCAATGATCTGAGATCCATCGTCATCAGCAATGATCAATCCACTGCCTCACCATCTCTCTCGCATCGTTCTGCGATGCAGTAACCCACCTCTGTAGCACTTGCTGCACACAAGCTGATTTCATTGCTCCATCTCATCGGGTTGACGTCCTCTCTTTCTCTCGGACACGTTCCGTGTTTGGGTCGCTGTTCTTGATAGCTGGCTATGAATGCCTTGCAATGGTGTGTTCTACCTGAGCCCACTTACCTTTCGAAACAGTTTGGATTGTCTTTATCATTTCATACGTTCTCTCATCTTTCACTATCTCGATGTAATTGCAAGCACGCATCTCCCCATGCTTCTTTGCGCACTTTTGCTCATTTTTGTTCCAAATGTTTTTGTTTGCTCGCGTCATGTCTATGAACCGTGTTTGTTCAGTGCCCCAAACACCTGAACGTTTGTCTTTCTTGGTAGATTTGCGTTACCTCGTCGACATCAACGTCTCCTAATGTTCTCCGTGGTCACCTCGATACCTCAATTCAGTTCAAAATGACGACGTTAAAGACGTGCAGTTAACTTCAGTGTGGTGGGGTTTGTTTTTTGTTGAGGCACAGGTTATCGTTGTGAATTTGACCTTCCGTTACCTAGGCCGAACAAAGCCTTTTGGGGTGATAATGATTTATGAACAATAACTTCCTTTCATCACTCCTCGTTGTTTTCTTCTGCTGACTAATGTAGTGTTGCCGTGGTGCAATGGCGAGTGCAATGCACTTGCAAATCCAGAGTTGCATTGGTTTGGTCTCCAAATGTGAGACGTTGAAACAATAGCGCAAGTTTCTTTATATGCATTCATTAATCCAACTCCCCCCCCCCCCACATCGCTCAAGAAATGCTCACAAATCTGGTTGTTGCCTGATGAAGCTCGTTGTAATGACTGGCGAAACGTCGAACTCAGATTGTAAATGTTGTGGCTTGGCTCTCGAACACACAACCGGTGTGCTGTACTAGTGACGAATTGGCACGTTCTGTTTACGTGACAACCCTTACTAGTTGGCTGTGTCGAGTGGTGGCGGGTTTGACCACACATTTATATCTTTACGCGATCTAACCCAAAAGAAACTCGATTACGGAGCGCAAGTTTTTTAAACCCCTCCCCCGCCCCCACCTTTGTCCACTCAGCAGTATAATTGGGTTCACGACAATCGATTGGTAAGTGGTTGGGGTAAAGTGTGGGCACTCCCACCTCGAACGTTCTTGCCCGTCGCTACTGGACAGCTGTGAATAAAGAGCTTCATAGCTCATCGGATTCCCCCAGTATGAATACATATTCTGATTCTTAATCAAATACTTCTGGCTGATGTGGAAGAGTAGGCCAAATGCCCTCCATAGGGCCTCTACAGAACTCCCTCTCGTGATGGCTCTCCTACAAGCAGTGGTGTGAGGAAGACATTTCTTGGCTGCATCTTTAACTTTACTCGATTGTATAGTGCTACGGTTGATTTGAAAAGTAACCGACTATCCTTTAAACACGATCGTTACTTTCAACTTCATAACACCGTAGAATCACATCACCGTCCATTCCTTGCTTACACAAAACACATTTTACTTGGACGCCCAACTCTTTTAGAAAACACGTGCCGAATGAGTCAGATTTGTCTGAACCTCTTTGCGCAGCTACTCACACGTACGATACACACTACTGTAGTAAATCAATGTGATTGCTGTCGCAGTGTGCAATGAAACAAAACGTTTTCTTTTATTTTAAATCATCTCATTTTGAATTCGTTTTCAGTTGTGTAACAAATACCTGCTGTTACGCAATACGTGTAGAAGATTAATTTGTTGTTAAAATATGCAGCATTTACGTACGATTAATAAGCGAGTTAAGATAAATATATATTTTTTATAAATGACTTTCCTTGCCACGACACTTTTTTTTCTTCTTCAAAGGACTATGTCAAAGTTGACATATTGTCAGGTGAAGAATCTCTTAACAAAGCATGTGCTCATGCAACTTGACGGTTTATAGCTCGCAGCCAAGTGACAACAATGTGTGATGTCGTTAGTGCAGTTTCCATCAAACGGCCCATTACTTATAAATCACTTTCGAGACAAGGGTCTCTTGGAATACAAACAAATCGGCCGCTAGTTCCTCAGTAGACTACGGGCAGTTTCCTGCTTCCCTGCCGTACAAAGACTTTACGTCCACACGTAATTGCAGTAAAACGCAAATACCACACAATGTGGATACTGCCCCCCCCCCCCAACATTGGCCATACAGAGGACAAATGTTCAGGGACACTACCCTACAATCCTGTCCACACTCGGCAGTGGAGGTTGTGCCACTTACAACGGGGTTTATGACCTTGCACAAATATAGCGGCTGTTCGCAATGGCCATTGACCAGTTGTACGCAGACCGGGGGGAAATTATGAATGTTTGCCGGTGCGCGCGTGTATGTGTGCGTGTGCGGGGAGCGGTGGTTGAGTGATTAACGCTCTGCCCTATGAACCCGATGAACCGAGATCGATTCCCGCTCACTGCCAACAACAACAGTGACGACGATCTGAACCGATCCTGGGTCTGGGGAGAGAAAAGCGGTCGGGCGTGATGTTGGCCACCCAAACCCATCGCGGTGCCGTGCTGGCCTTCATTGCACCGGCCCCAACAGTCTGTTGAGGCTATACGGGGGATCTTCGTCTTTGTTATTTTGTGTGCGCGTGTTTGTCCGTGCGTGGCACTCGAGGGTCGGACTCCCAAAATGATGCACTTAGGAGGACCCGCAGTGGAGCAGCGAGAAAGAGATTACACTCGCGTGGGTTGTTGGTATCATTGTCAATTTGTGTCATCATCATCATCTATTATTTATAGCCTGCCCCATGCATTACATCTGTAGGTTTCAGAGATAACGACTCGGTTATATGCTCGTGATTGCAGAAACGAACATCACAATGCTCGCAAACAATACATTGCAGATGACACGCACAACAAATGAGAAGAGATAAAAATGAAAGCTAAAAACTGCGCTTGAAAAGAGTCTATTTTTTCCCCACATACATGTGGCTATGTAAGTCCGCGTGTTGGAATAAAAAAAAATGTTTGCGCTGTACGTACGCATCGCTCGCATGCGTTCACCTTTACCTCGATCCACAAAGTCCATTTCTAAACTTCCCGGGACGCCATAAATGAACACATTACTTCACGTTACAAATTCGTGTGACTTCAATCGCCTAAGCTCAGAAATATTTTTTAAGTCAGTCATTTTGTTGCCACGTTGCAGTTTTACATGAAAATTAACTGACAGCACTTAAAAATGACAATCGCTGCTTATATTTTTACCGACCTTAAACTAAAATGCAAACAAATCTAATAAATGAGCAAAAGCATTAATAATACAATGGCAGCAAATGAATTGCTTGTTAAAGTCAGTTAAACAATAAAACAGTTGATCATTCCCGAGGATTAACTTGAGCCTGTTGTTCGCCTTTATTAATTTCAAATGTGTAAAGCGAGCAGATTCGAGATGCAAAACAACTAGCATGCTACGTAGATCGTTGAAATGAAATTAAAAGATTTCCTCGGAGATGAGACTCGTGTTGAAAGTGGCCACATCAAAGAGCGGTCATAAGAGAGGGGCTCTGGGTGCCCAGAGCCAGTTCGGCCCCCTCTCCCCATCAGCGCTCAGCCAGAAGCGAAGGGCCACTGTTTATTCAAGACGGCCTCTCCCTGACTGTAAACAGATTCTCTCTTCTCATTCTTTCCCACCCACGCACCCTCTCCAAAGACCCACCACCACCCACCCACCCACCCTCAGGGGATAATATCGCCCAGATTGCTCCTGCTAGCAGTGTAAGAGTGTGCTTCTGCCTTTGTTAACGCCAAAGCACATGGCTTTGCATCGTTAGTTTCTTGGGCCAAAGAAACAAAAGACAAGCCCTCTTCCCGTATCCTGCCTTGTGCTTGGCACCACAAACTATCTACGCATTTCAAAGCCTGCCCAAGGACTGCCTGCACCTGTTTGATATACGAGAGCCAGAATACGTCCCCATATTTCCCATTTCTTTTTTGATAAGAGCAATAAAGGGATCGCGTCCACCCTTCCTTCTATTATTTCCCAGGCAGCTTCTGGAAACTGGATTTCCTCCTTGTGCTATCAGGACAACGTCTAACACAATAAAAACATACCCTCTTACATCGGAGATAGATTTTTATTTAAACGATATCGATCTTTGTTCGACTTAATTTTTCCGTGGCGTTAGCTATTGTTAATTTCACATGAAGGGTGTTATGGGGGGGGGGACTTAATACGAAAAATGCTATAAATAACTTTTACATGGAAATGGAATTGCTTGTAATTTAAACAAATTACGTTGCATTTATGAAAGAAAATCTACTGGGAAGAAGAGTATTATATTTCACTGTCGTGGCAAAATGACAACGACGATGATGATCATTGTGGTTGAGGATGACGACAAAAGGAGACCATTCCAAACGATCTGTCTCCCATTGTAAAATCCGTACATCTTTTGTTGTTGTTGAGAAAAGCACGCTGTGCATTTTAAACGCACAATTGTCTGGCAATTTAAGACCTCCCTCCCGCACCGCTTTGATTCGCCCACTTAAGGTTAGCATTACTGAAGCTAATGCTTAGGCATATGGCAAATGACTGATGGACAAGACTGGGTCTAATGAATAATTGATGACACGGAGGTAATGGATGGGGGCTGGTGGCAGCAATCACTTTGCGCTGTTGGGCCAGGGCAGTAGTAATCTGATCAACCCATGGGCCATGGACCTCACCACCACGCGGCAGACCCTAGACTGATGAGGTTGGGTTGTGCTCATGGGGTGTGCAATTGTTTACAAACAATTGGTCACATGCAGCTGGTCTCTAAACCGACAGCCCGTGCTCAACGAGAACACTCGCTCGGGCACTTATGCGTACACGTTTATGCGTGTGTATGTGTAATGTGTGTGTATGTATAATGTGTGTGTATGTATAATGTGTGTGTGTGTATAATGTGTGTGTGTGTATAATGGGTGTGTGTGTATAATGTGTGTGTGTGTATAATGTGTGTGTATGTATAATGTGTGTGTATGTATAATGTGTGTGTATGTATAATGTGTGTGTATGTATAATGTGTGTGTATGTATAATGCGTGTTTATGTATAATGTGTGTGTATGTATAATGCGTGTGTATGTATAATGTGTGTGTGTGTATAATGGGTGTGTGTGTATAATATGTGTGTGTGTATAATATGTGTGTGTGTATAATATGTGTGTGTGTGTATAATGTGTGTGTATGTATAATGTGTGTGTATGTATAATGTGTGTGTATGTATAATGTGTGTGTATGTATAATGTGTGTGTATGTATAATGTGTGTGTATGTATAATGTGTGTGTATGTATAATGTGTGTGTATGTATAATGTGTGTGTGTGTATAATGGGTGTGTATGTATAATGTGTGTGTGTGTATAATGGGTGTGTATGTATAATGGGTGTGTATGTATAATGTGTGTGTATGTATAATGTGTGTGTATGTATAATGTGTGTGTATGTATAATATGTGTGTGTATGTGTAATGTGTGTGTGTGTATAATGTGTGTGTATGTATAATGTGTGTGTATGTATAATGTGTGTGTATGTATAATGTGTGTGTATGTATAATGTGTGTGTATGTATAATGTGTGTGTATGTGTAATATGTGTGTATGTATAATGTGTGTGTATGTATAATGTGTGTGTATGTATAATGTGTGTGTATGTATAATATGTGTGTGTGTATGTATAATGTGTGTGTGTGTATAATGTGTGTGTATGTATAATGCGTGTGTATGTATAATGTGTGTGTATGTATAATGTGTGTGTATGTATAATGTGTGTGTGTGTATAATGTGTGTGTGTATAATGGGTGTGTATGTATAATGTGTGTGTGTGTATAATGCGTGTGTATGTATAATATGTGTGTATGTATAATGTGTGTGTATGTATAGTGTGTGTGTGTGTGTAATGTGTGTGTATGTATAATGTGTGTGTATGTATAATATGTGTGTATGTATAATGTGTGTGTATGTATAATGTGTGTGTGTGTATAATGTGTGTGTATGTATAATGTGTGTGTATGTATAATGTGTGTGTATGTATAATGTGTGTGTATGTATAATATGTGTGTATGTATAATGTGTGTGTATGTATAATGTGTGTGTATGTATAATGTGTGTGTATGTATAATGTGTGTGTATGTATAATGTGTGTGTATGTATAATGTGTGTGTGTGTATAATGTGTGTGTATGTATAATGTGTGTGTATGTATAATGTGTGTGTATGTATAATGTGTGTGTATGTATAATATGTGTGTATGTATAATGTGTGTGTATGTATAATGTGTGTGTATGTATAATGTGTGTGTGTGTATGTATAATGTGTGTGTATGTATAATGTGTGTGTGTGTATGTATAATGTGTGTGTATGTATAATATGTGTGTATGTATAATGTGTGTGTATGTATAATGTGTGTGTATGTATAATATGTGTGTATGTATAATGTGTGTGTATGTATAATGTGTGTATGTATAATATGTGTGTATGTATAATGTGTGTGTGTGTATGTATAATGTGTGTGTATGTATAATGTGTGTGTATGTATAATGTGTGTGTATGTATAATGTGTGTGTATGTATAATATGTGTGTATGTATAATGTGTGTGTATGTATAATGTGTGTGTGTGTATGTATAATGTGTGTGTGTGTATGTATAATGTGTGTGTATGTATAATGTGTGTGTGTGTATGTATAATGTGTGTGTATGTATAATATGTGTGTATGTATAATGTGTGTGTGTGTATGTATAATGTGTGTGTATGTATAATGTGTGTGTGTGTGTAATGTGTGTGTATGTATAATGTGTGTGTATGTATAATATGTGTGTATGTATAATGTGTGTGTATGTATAATGTGTGTGTATGTATAATGTGTGTGTATGTATAATGTGTGTGTATGTATAATGTGTGTGTATGTATAATATGTGTGTATGTATAATGTGTGTGTATGTATAATGTGTGTGTATGTATAATGTGTGTGTATGTATAATGTGTGTGTATGTATAATGTGTGTGTGTGTATAATGTGTGTGTATGTATAATGTGTGTGTATGTATAATGTGTGTGTATGTATAATGTGTGTGTATGTATAATATGTGTGTATGTATAATGTGTGTGTATGTATAATGTGTGTGTA
This sequence comes from Lampetra planeri, assembly GCF_965212315.1. Classification (NCBI taxonomy): domain Eukaryota; kingdom Metazoa; phylum Chordata; class Hyperoartia; order Petromyzontiformes; family Petromyzontidae; genus Lampetra; species Lampetra planeri. The sequence continues at coordinate 21,787,121 of NC_136109.1, read as the reverse complement.
TGTATAATGTGTGTGTGTGTATGTATAATGTGTGTGTATGTATAATGTGTGTGTGTGTATGTATAATGTGTGTGTATGTATAATATGTGTGTATGTATAATGTGTGTGTGTGTATGTATAATGTGTGTGTATGTATAATATGTGTGTATGTATAATGTGTGTGTGTGTATGTATAATGTGTGTGTATGTATAATATGTGTGTATGTATAATGTGTGTGTGTGTATGTATAATGTGTGTGTATGTATAATGTGTATGTATGTATAATGTGTGTGTATGTATAATGTGTGTGTATGTATAATGTGTGTGTGTGTATAATGTGTGTGTGTGTATAATGTGTGTGTATGTATAATGGGTGTGTGTGTATAATGTGTGTGTGTGTATAATGTGTGTGTATGTATAATGTGTGTGTATGTATAATGTGTGTGTATGTATAATGTGTGTGTATGTATAATGTGTGTGTGTGTATAATGTGTGTGTGTGTATAATGTGTGTGTATGTATAATGTGTGTGTGTGTATAATGTGTGTGTATGTATAATGTGTGTGTATGTATAGTGTGTGTGTATGTATAATGTGTGTGTATGTATAATGTGTGTGTATGTATAATGTGTGTGTATGTATAATATGTGTGTGTGTATAATGTGTGTGTATGTATAATGTGTGTGTATGTATAATGTGTGTATGTATAATGTGTGTGTATGTATAATGTGTGTGTGTATAATGTGTGTGTTTGTATAATGTGTGTGTATGTATAATGTGTGTGTGTGTATAATGTGTGTGTATAATGTGTGTGTATGTATAATGTGTGTGTATGTATAATGTGTGTGTATGTATAATGGGTGTGTATGTATAATGTGTGTGTATGTATAATGTGTGTGTATGTATAATGTGTGTGTGTGTATAATGTGTGTGTGTGTATAATGTGTGTGTATGTATAATGTGTGTGTATGTATAATGTGTGTGTATGTATAATGTGTGTGTATGTATAATGCGTGTGTATGTATAATGTGTGTGTATGTATAATGTGTGTGTGTGTATAATGTGTGTGTGTGTATAATGTGTGTGTATGTATAATGTGTGTGTATGTATAATGTGTGTGTATGTATAATGTGTGTGTATGTATAATGTGTGTGTATGTATAATATGTGTGTGTGTATAATGTGTGTGTATGTATAATGTGTGTGTATGTATAATGTGTGTGTATGTATAATGTGTGTGTGTGTATAATGTGTGTGTATGTATAATGTGTGTGTATGTATAATATGTGTGTGTGTATAATGTGTGTGTGTGTATAATGTGTGTGTATGTATAATGTGTGTGTATGTATAATGTGTGTGTATGTATAATATGTGTATGTATAATGTGTGTGTATGTATAATGTGTGTGTATGTATAATGTGTGTGTATGTATAATGTGTGTGTGTGTATAATGTGTGTGTGTGTATAATGTGTGTGTATGTATAATGTGTGTGTATGTATAATGTGTGTGTGTGTGTCGCGGTGAGTGCGCTGCGCTACGAGCCCGATGACCCGAGTTCGATATCCGCTCTCACGACCATCACCAGTGACGACTATCTGAACCGGTCATGGGCCTCCCCTAGGTCGACTCTGCCTCAAGCGGGTACCTGGTGCGGTGCGTAAACATCGCCACTAGGGAGACGAAGGCGGCCGGGCGTGGTGCTGGCCACCCACCCCCTCGTGTGCCGTTCCGGCCCTCATTGGTGCTCGCTAACAGCACTTGCCACAACAGTCTGTTCAGGCTGTACGGGAGGATCTTTGTTTTTGTGTGTTTTTTTAGGCTCGTGAAGGACGCTACTTGGCAGTTAAGAGGCAGTCGCCGTCCAACAACAGCGGAGGGCAGAGGAGCGATGCTCACAAAAACGAGCGGAGCTCTGGGCGTATAAAAAGCAGCAATCAACCCATAGTGCCATAGGTTTATCCTTTGACCTACCGCCAACGAGCCTACGACACTTTACGCGAATTCCACAAGGTGCACCTAGCCTGGCACAATCGTTGGGGAGAAGTAATCGACACGAAGTTGCTGTGTTTGTGCATTTCGTGGGTGATGCAAACACTTCTCTATTGCAGTATAATACGGATTATGAGATGCATTTTTGTCAACATGCGTTTTAATTTAAAAAAAAAAGTGGAGAGTGCGTCTAATAAGATGTATATAATTGTACTGACACTGGGCACAGTCCAAGTAAATTATAAACGGGAAATGTGTTTATTTTAGTTTGATATATGTAAATAACAACCTCCATACCTCTGTAATTAAATAAGCAGGTAATATATTTACTTCAAGTAAAAAAAAGTAAAAGTAGTTTCTACACTCCCCGTCAAGCACATGACCACATGGCCTTCTTGAGAGTGCATCATTCCAGGAGCATTGATTCGCAACTAGCAAACTCTGAGATCGGCTTTGACACGAAGTGTCCATCGTGCGTTTATCATCAGCACTACCGCAAAAGCTGTCTGCCGTCCATAATAGAAAGATGAGCAAAGTGGCATTTTTGAAATTCTCTAGATCAACGTGTAATCCAGACCAACGATTCACTGCACATTTACACTTGAAAACAACAACAACAACAGCCACTGCCTTACACTCAGCCAAGAACCAGAGAGCGTTACCCAGCCAGTTCGCCAATCACTCTGGAAGCCAAACAAATATTAACCCAAGGCTTTTGTCTATAAGTAGCTCCCTTAAACAAACACCTGCATTAGCATTACAAGTATGCGTGGAGAATGATAACATTGGCCTGGGGTGAAATAAGGGTTATGGGAGGTTGAGGGTGTGAGTGAATCTACAAAAAAAATATTTGTGGAAAAAAAACACGTATCAATCAACCTGGACATGCTCTAATGGGCCACTCGACTTGAGGCAGGAAGACATGAGTGTTCTATTTGGGAACTTCCTTCAGCTTGGGGCCGCGAGGTTTTCCTTCTGTGATGTAGTTACTATATTTAGAGTTTTACTAATCAACAGGTTTCCCAGCTGGGACGATCCGTAACTCCAAAAAGCACAATAGCTATAACAAAAGGTAAAAATTGCAACTAAATATGTGAATAAATGTGTACGTTATTTGGAGGTAAATTCTGATGCACAAAGCGACAGGCTCACTACCAGCTTGAGGAACGTCAGACAACATCGATTCGAGTTATTATCGAGTAACAACCTGGTAAATATTGAAATGCATTTAAAGGCATGCAGAGATACAGGGTGGTCCATTTATAGATACCCACAGATTTATGATTACCATTTTTCTAATTCTCAAAAGGTGATTAAATATGGTAAAAGTGAAGCCTTCATCATATCTCATGGAGGAGAGATATTAAAACGATTTAACACGTTCAGTGAGATTGATGGGAGACATGCAGGAGCTTCGAAACAAGATGTTTGCGCCATAATGTTTCCCCTTTAAATGTTTTCAGTGGGGTGTCCATACAAATGAATCACACGTGTATAATGTTAATGATTCATCGGGGCTATATTAATGAAACCTTTGGCAAGCGCATTGTTACCGAGCAGCAGACTAAGCACTTTGTGGAGACTTTGAGAGGGAGTTTCCCCTGCAAGGCCGTGCCAACTTATCCAGATTTGCAGTTCCCAGTTTGCTGCGAACGATAAACACGGCTGCTCGTTTGGGTAATCTAGGATTTGCGCTCACTGCCAAAAGCAATGTTTGCTTGAATACTCCGGGCACTGGGATAAACGGTGGGAGGTGTTGGGGTGAGTCACCAGTCGCCAAATCTTCTGAGGTTTTTACCTGGGTCATAAACCACACAGATCATTGTGACACGTACAAAACACCTGCGCTACCTATAAACAGCCTTCGTCCCTTTGTGGGTATTACTCATCAAATGATTTCCCTTTTTTTCATTTTATCCATTCAATATGTGATTGCCGAGATTAAGTGGAACGGCTTACTCGTGTGTGTGTGTGTGCGCGTTATGTGATGATAATGATGAGTGTGGGTGAATAGGTGCAGCTGTGGCATAGGGGCTACACGCAATGTGGCAAGGCAGCAACCTGGGTCTGATTATTGTTGTTCATGATGTACAGAGTATGATTTAAGTGCCATTCGATGGTATCCTTTATATCTACTCGTCCTGAAATTGGTACCAGGTGTGATTGTCTGGTCGACGTTAGCAGTGGAGCGAGATAAAGGCAGCATCGTTTTTTGACCGCAGTACCTCCCTTCTGTTCTTTGGCACACAATGCATGCTCACAAGGAAAATCGTCTAGATTATAGATATCGCTGTCTTTAAAACAATCTGCTATTTACCAGATAAAATTTTAAAAAAAATATGAAGTCAAAGTTCAGAGAGTCAGCAGTGTAGAAGCACAGGCTTGCAAAACTGTACTTTATCGTGCAAACATTTAACAAACACCACCCTTAATAACTAAAAATAAATATCTAATATTTCAGGAAATGACCTTTTGGCCAGTGTGTATATATAGTGGCTACATGTAATGAAATGCTCCTGATCTCAAGGTCTGTGCCTGGTATGTAACAGTAGTTTTATTATGGAAATCGCTAAAAGAACCTTGTAGAATATAACATATGTGAAATATGAGCATTATGATTATAATTTATGTACAACTACTCCACTATAGGTAGTATTCACAACTATTAAACTAGTTTGGCCACTTTCATCTGTTTCACGCCTCCTTAAGCACTGAAATGTCCGTTACTACCACAGTGTGGGTGGTGGATGGGCATTTAAGTGCATTTAGGTGGAGCGGTAGCATTGTGGTTAGCGCACTACACGATGAGCCCAGAGGCCCGAGATCGATGAGTGGCTAGCAGTCAGTGGCGCTATCACTCTATGGACCAGTCCTGGGAGCTCCCTAGGTCGACTCCGCCTCAATCGAGTATCCGGTGCAGTGAGTAAACGTCAGGAAAGGGGAGAGAAAGGTGGACTGGCGTGTGGTTTGGGCCACATCAACCCCTCGTACGCTGTGCCGGCCTTCGTAGCTGCTCGTTCGTAGCACTTGCCTCGCATAGTCTGTGAAGGGATCTTTGTCTTTATCTTTGTATGGGTGCATGGCACTGAGGAGCTGAAGGTGGCTGGGTGTAGCACTCACCACACAACCCTCTGAAATACCATAACAGTCTTATTAGGCGCTCGCTAACAGCAATTATTCTAATGCTTTAAATGGGCATCCTTTGCGTGATTTGTATCAGCATAAATCTATTGTCGGTTCCTCTATTATGCAAACTCGATTTTGCCAGTGTTGGTCTTGAATGTCCATCCTAAAAACACAACAGGCTGGCAAAATTATCTGAACATGGCGCTAATGCGTGTCGTCGAAGCTAACACTGATTTGTAGCTAATTACTTTTGCAGAAATTAATGTTGACGTCACATGTGGATGCATTGCCTCATAGGAACGGTGTTGTATTGCCACTATGGGAACCTCATTTGCCAGTAAAAATATGATAATTGGTTTTTTACCCTTCTATCTGGCAACAAAACTGACACCTTTTTACAAGGAGTCATGTTTGCATAGACCGCAATACCTGCAGTCATAATACAAACAAAAGAACATAACTCTGATAATGTGCACTGTAGTAGGACAGTGCACATTATCAGAGTTATGTTCTTTTGTTTGTAAAAGAACATAACTCTGATAATGTGCACTGTAGTAGGACAGTGCACATTTCAGAGTTATGTTCTTTTGTTTGTAACTCTGATAATGTGCACTGTAGTAGGACAGTGCACATTATCAGAGTTATGTTCTTTTGTTTGTATTATGACTGCAGGTATTGCGGTCTATGCAAACATGACTCCTTGTAAAAAGGTGTCAGTTTTGTTGCCAGATAGAAGGGTAAAAAAACAATTATCGGTGTTGTATTGCTTTACACATCACAGTGTTAATGTTCACATTTCTGGAGTCATGTTCACATACCTATGATACAATATTATGAAGAAGAACTTTGCCTAGGAAATTCATTTCATATATTTATATTTCCTTTCAGGGCAATGTTGTTGAATTTTCGAAAACTATGTTTGCTTGATAATATGGTTTTCCCGTTTTTTTCTGGCAACAAAACAGGTGTCAAGATGTTAAAACACCAAACTGAAACCTTTTACGAGGAATCATGTCTGCATTCACCACAATGCTTGTGGTCAGAATGCAAACACAAAACATACTCTGATAATATTTTTGCTTGTGCATCACTTGCCAACGCAGTAATCACGAAACAACGTTATGAAAAGTAGTTCAATATGCAACTTGGATGCATCAATAATATTTCGTCTATTTATTTACTTATTCATCTTCTTGTTTACAAGCATCGAGTGAGTGCCAGCCTTTTCATTGATCGCTTGGCCATTAACTCATGCCAGGAGCAACAGAATGTGCACTCTACTGCCCTCTAGTGGGCCACTTTTTAACACTAATCATTACAAAGTACTTCATCCAATTTTGGGATCACCGCTAATTGCTTTTGGGCAGGGATTTTTATGCCATTAGCTCCATAATATAATTGGAGTGTTATTTTCCGTACATTGTGTGAGGCACGTATATAGATTTTAGAAGTTGGCGTCTTGGTGAGGGCTTTCTCATTTTTTCGACACAGTTTCTGTCAGTGGCTATTGTTCTTGATACAATCGGGAAAGTCTATTTGAGATAATTACATTAAGACTGACCCTTGAATAGCTTTTCCCAAGCTAATGTGTTTAGAAGGAGCTAAATCAGTTACCTAACTTATTTATGGCACGAGCATTGTTTAATCACGAATGCACTTAGAAGTTTATTTATTTATTTAAACAAAGCATTCGTTTTGCTGCTGTTAAAGAGGTACAATTAGACACCTGCAACGCACTAAGTAATACACATATATAATCTAAATAGGAGTTACATTCTACTAATGCCCTTTGGTGAGTAATGTAGAACAATTATTCATGCATTATTTTGGCTCAACCGCAGTATATATAAATATGAAAAACAACAGGATGAGAAATTAAAAGGACATTGCATTATACATTATTTTCATGTATCCCAATATAACAATTGACGAAAGTTATGCAGCAGATACGATGGTGCACAAATGTGTCTCTCACAGTACGAATGGAGTGTTTTGTATCCGGACTTAACTGCTTTCTACTGATGTGCAGTGGTGCTGCTATTGGGACGGCACTTAACACATTTCGGTAGTAGTCATCTGTGCTTGTATTTTAGGTTTTCAGGTGGCACTAAAAAGAAAAACCATCTAAAGCCAGATTAGGTTACAACCACTGGGACTGATTTCAGACTCAAAGGTCCTAATCCCATTCTATCCCAAATCAGATTAGTTTGGACATTCCTGGGTAGCTGTGTTTGCTGATCTGGGTTTTCCCCTCGTGTAAATTAAGCTTAAGTGCAACATCACTGGGATTGATGAAAACACGGGGTGTTTTTTTTATGACCCTGCTGAAATGGAGAGCTTAGTGATTGCGTGCAAGGTGCACATTGTGTTCGTTGTCTTGGGCTCGATGGCGTTTTTGCATTCCTGCAAGTGTTTCGTTTTGTGTGTGCGTGCGCAGCAAAATGAAGTCATTTGAATCCAGGAATCCCTCCTGAGTCTGTGTGACACTGCGATAGATAGAGATGGGGTGGCGTTTGCGCGCGAGGCTGACCACCTGCTAACAGGGTGATATTTCATTCTGCCAGACGAGCTTGGCGTGGCGCGTTAGCTGTTCTCACCTACTTGTCTAAATCGGGACGGAATTCAACTGACGGATGCCTCGAGCACTAAGTGAACGTTACCTCGTTTAAGTAGCTAAATTGAATATTTTGGAAGGTTTTGAATGAGATTGTTTAGTGTTTTGGCGGTTTAATATTCTACCCGCCCCCCCCCCCTCCAAGATGGACAATCCATAATTGTTTGAAAAATATATCAAAACTGAATGTGGCTTCTGCAAATGAGTGCTATGCCGTTTTTATATACACACACACTTCTTATGAATGGATTTTACGAGATATACTGTATATGTGTCATGTAGCTTTAATTAAGCAATACTGCTCAGGGGGCGCGTGTTTGATCGTAAATTTGATCACAGTTTGGTGATTAAATAACTTGCTGCTGCACGGCTCGTTGCTCAAGCACTCGACTGTGATAACACGTATGATCAAATATATGATCAAATATACACCTCTATAGATTATTCAATTATGTCCATTTCACAACGCTCAGTAAAAAAAAAGTACTCTTAAAACCTTTCATTTAAAAACTACCGATTAAGTGTCATTCTGGGAAATTATTTTGTATGTTGAACTTTCTTCGCAACGTATATAGCGAACCGCGCTAATGAAATAGGTGCGATGCATACAGAATCTCAACTTCCTTTTTCATGTTCTTGTACAGTGGTAAGCAACCTTTCTGGACCACGTGGATCACGACTGAAGGCGTTCGTGGACCACCGTGCACCAATAAAATATTTGTCAAAATAAAAATTACTTTTCTTAAAAAAAAATCCGTCAAAATAACTAGCTTGATTTTATTGACCATGATAAATCGTTGTTGTGGAATTGGCAGTGAAAAAGATGGTATTTGTAAGTGATGATGATGATAAAAAAAAGACAACCCCAGTAGTTTCTGACAAGAGTTCTGCTGACCACATTTCTCGTAGAAGTGGGCCTGTTTTTGTTGTTGTTGCCTTTGCTTCATAAATAACCCTACAGCTCGCATTACCATGTGGTTGTGTTTATATTTGCATTATTATGGCTACAGGGCATGGTATGAGTAAGTGCATGTATACCAAGACAGTCAATGAAAATGTAATGTTACCGTATGGTTTCATCGATATCTGTTCTAATTCGTTTTAAATCGATGCAATCGTGAAAAAAATGAAAGTACAAACAAAAATTGGGTCAAAACTTTGAAGAGGAAATGTACATATATATATGTTTTAAATTGAGTATGCTATAGACATATATATGTATGTATGTTTCAACACATATTACAAAAAATAAGTAGTGTGAGATTGCAATGTTATTTTTAACAAAGTGGCTTCATAACACCCATTTTCTTGGCACAAGATGAGCCAATTAAGAAAAAGATGAAATAGTAACTCTCCATGCACAGTGTTCTTACCTTCGAACATTTTGTTCTGAATCAAACTGTATTAAAGTTTTTCAAACAAGTTGGGCTTCAAATATTGAGCCCGTGTGAAGTCTTTTGTAATATTGCAAGATCTTAGATTTAAAATATATCTTTCACCCAAGGTCTTTGCAGTAACACACGAAAAAAAAACAGCTGGGTTGCACCAGCATGTGACGGAGCTCTGGGACCATTACTTATTCTACATGAACCCAGCGAATATATTTCATATCGCTGGTGTGTATCAGGTGAAAAGTTACCATTACTTTTCTGCTGTCTGTCAGCACAGTAGTGGTGCATTAGTGCATGATACAACGGTTCAGCAACAAAGTGGGGGGGGGGAGGGGGGGACGTTCAAGAAGCTGCGAATGCTTTCGATATCCAGCAGAAATAACTTAATATTATCTGAACTAGCTGTCAGAATCATTTTTTTAATTATGTCAGCAAGTTCATTCCTTCTGTAATTCTTCCACCGTTCAAGATAATATGGGTGTCAAATGTGTCATTTACCTTTTGGCAATAGTCTTCCAAAGATAAATCCATGCAAATTTGAAAGTTCAGATAAGCGCGTATCTCCCGAGTGTGCGTAGGCCGCAATCGGAAATCGTTTAAATTTATTAAGTCAAATGCACATGGCATGCCGTGACCTCTGTTTATTCTTCACACAAGCTACGATGTCTAGAAATGCCCATTTAGCATGATCTCACGATTGGCCTCATTGAGAAATTTTCTGGATGAGAAGGTGACTGTTGTTGACCTATGCACTCGTTGCACATCTGGCTTCAAATCCAGCACATCTCGCCAATCGAAAAATTATATTTCACAATCACATTAATCAAATCACCTATTATCTACCATCTGTAAATGGCTTATATATATACCAAACCAATGTCAATAGCCTTAAATAAATAAAAAAGCACTAATAGCAAGTCACACAGTCACTGCCGATAATTGATTTGCACAAAATGTGCAAAATTTACACCATCGCGATAAGCTAACACAAAGGGAGCTGCCGCTGCCATCGCCGCTGCCGGATTTGCATATTTTCCACTGCTTTAGGAGTAAATTTTTAATGAAAGGACTCTGTCAGCATGTTAATTTTATCAGGCTAAAACACAGCACTGGCCCCTTTTTTTTGTCGGAGAGGATAAGGGAGGCAAGATGGACAAATGGGGGTTTGTTACGCATGATGTCCTGGCACCACCGTTCATCCAGCGGAGCTATTCATAGTACTTATTAATAAGCAATGACAATTGGAGGATGCGGTCCCCACTGCCTAGCCGCTATAACGAGCTCAGAGCCCACGCTCAGCACTGGGCTGGCTGACATTAATCACGGCACTTAGCAAGGTGTGAAATCGGGTCAAAAGCAGAGAAACCGCAAAAATCGAGGTCAGGAGGCAATTTACCTCGTTGTTAAATAAGCCTCGCTCTATTTTTCAGATATTTTCTGCGCTCGCAATAAAATGTTAGTTGCGAGAACTTCGGCGTTTGTAGATCAGACTCAAGATTGGATCTGTCTCAACACTTGACACGTGATATGTAGGTCAAATCACCGGCAGAGACTTAAGTGTCGTTATCTATAATAACGTTAGTCTACGCTGACAATCCGTCAACATCATTATCTATGACGGCATCCTTATTTACTATGCGTGCGCTTATTAATTTCAATAAAAAAAAATCCCTGGTTTTTGTTGAGAATGTAATGGCAACTGCACCTGGCTGTAATAACAAAGGATCAGTCGCTTCAAAATATAATACCGCACTCTAATGAGATATACCAGTATTCAAATTTACACAGCTGCGAAAACAGCCATATATTCTCTCTGGTAAGCGTCATATTCCAATTATAGTGTGGTAAGTATTAGACGCCTTTAGTAAGCTCATGGGCTATAAAATAAGTGATCTTCCCAGCTGCAAATCTGTACACACAGCCGCACAAAACACACGGAGACACTAAAGCATGCACAAAGATGCCAACAGACTAATGCGCCGCATGTATCCATGCATGCGCACACAAAGATGAACACACGCGTGCCTGTGTGCGCATCTACATGGTCGTTGCGCCGTCCTTCAGAGAGGGCATGGCAATCTCGTGTCGAATCCCTTGACGTGGTGTGTTACAAATCCCAACGCACACGTTGTGTGTCACAAGGCGTACTACGAACCACGTGACCCCAGTTCCATTCCCAGCCACGGTTAACATTAGTGGCGATTATCTGAGCTGGTTCTGTGGCTCCTCTAGGTCGACTTGCCATTAAATGAGTATCTGATCCAGTTTGGAAACATCAGTAACAGGGGAGACAAAGGTCGTTGGGCGCGGTACTGAGCCGAACTGAATAGGTTCTCGGAAACAGAATGAATTTGCCCCAACAGTCTGATGAAGGCAACAGGGGGGGGGGGGGGGATCTTTGTCTTCGTCTTTGTTTGTGAGTTCTGGACGGTGCATGTGCACATTCTTAAGCTCAGAGCCACACCATGTCCACATTGTAAACTTGTATACTTGACGGTTACGCTTATCTAACACGGCTGCAATGCAATTCTGTGAAAATATATGCAGAACATGTGTAAGTTTATTGTTGAAATATATTAGAACACATGTATAGCATGTAGTAACATAAGCAGATTGCTGAAACTTGCAGATCACCCTTAAACATTTTTTCTAAATGTGATTATTTTATTATATTTGTCAAAAACATATTTTTGCATCATGTTCATATTTAAACTATCTGTGAATTTAGGTCGGGACCATTATTTTGATAATTATTTCCTATCCATGCATACTTTTCCACAAGCTGATGTCCTTATTATGACAGTCATCATCATCAGTCATGGTCAATCCACTGCTGGATGAAGGCCTCCCTAAGCAGCCGACACCTCTCACAATCCCACGATGCAATAATCCAGCTAACACCCGCACAATAACTGATTCCTTCACTCCATCTCCTATGAAAACGACTTTCCAACACGTTCCACTCATTTTGGCTGCCACTATTATCACTCTTGACCATTGTCCACTATCCCTTATAGGCACGTTCAGTTCAGTTCATTTATTAGGCAACAAACAAAAACATGAACAAGAAACACCTTAAAGTGACTACGCGCAACAGAAAATCCATGAAAAAACAGAAAAGTCTTCCAGAAAAAGCACCGTATATCAATGCTGTGTGCAAAAAATCCCAGTGGGATGCAAGTCAAACAATAACAACCATAAGACAATTTAGATTAAAGTTATCAGTCTAACTCTGTACAACAACAAACAAATATGGCTAATCCAAAACGTTTTCGAAATCACCAAAATAAAGCTATAAAACCAACGTGTCCTGCCCGAACCCACATGATTTCCTGAACAATTTGAACAAATGCCATTAGCCTGTATGTGTTCCCCAACCCATGCGTTCTTCGTTCGGTCTCTCAATGGCAGTATAAGAATGTAATTTGTTTTACACCTCCCAAACAAAAAGCTCCCTGTGTAATGTGTAATCTTTAAATGGCAAAAAAAATGGAAATTCAAACAAAGCTAGTGCATTCTGAATACAAATAATGTTTACCCTATAGCTGGTGTAAAGAGTTACTCTCGGGAGGATTTCAAAGGCTTTTCGCTCCCCAGAGAGACAACATAACATCCATATGATTCCTACATAGCCATATGTGTCATTACAGAGTGGTGTTCACGTAGAGAAATTATATGGCGGCAGTTGACAGCTTACTCATGTTAAAAGCAAGCATTAAAAGAGCATATTTTGCCACACGTTTTTCATGGAAATGTTTCACCAGTAATGGAGGATATGCTAAGTGGCGCAAGCACTTACTACTGTTTAATGGAATTAAAACATAAATAAACGTGTTTGAAAGTCCTGTGTGTGAAATTTCAGTATTTACAAATCCATAAGATTTGCATTCACTTAAAAAAACGGTCTCTAATCAGATTAGAATCAGCATTAAAACGTCCCAAACTATGAGCTCAAAAGTCTGTTTTGATCATATCCAACAAAGTCACTCCTTTTTTGCTGCAGTTAATAAACAGTGATGATTATAAGCCACTAAAGAAACTGTTTTTTTTTATTTGGGGACAGGGGGGGGGGCAACGCGCAAAGTTTAAAATATTTAGCCCAATAAATAGAAAAGGAAAAGCGATCCACGGTGAGACGATAGCTGCGGTTCGTCAAGAAGTAACCCCCTGCCCCCCCCCCACACACACAAAAAAATCCCGAAATTCCCGCCAGTTGCCCCCAGAGCTGGCTGCCCGGTGCTGAGTAGGGGTCCCCTCGTCACAGCGAGCCACTGCGACAACAATAGGGCCCCATTGTCCACCCCTGCTCATTCAGCTGTCTATTAATCGCCAATTATTAGCATTTCAACGGTGCCCCTCAGACTTTTTCACACCGGCTGAAATGCCCAGCTGATGGATTCTCTCTTTAACACCCCCACCCACCCACCCACCAATCCCACCGTGCGTGCAGAGGAGGCCTTAACCCATCCTCCCACTCCCCGAGAGCCCACCTACCCCCCTTCCCACCCCCCCCAGGTTCCCTTTTGCACTCTTCCCCCACAAACTCTTTTGCGCCGTAGACCGCCCCTTCTGTAAACTCCACTAAAGCCGGCTCCCACCAATTCTTCCCACTGACCTTTGTGTCGTCCCACTCTCATGCATGAAAATAGCCAAGAGATTTTTTTGTTGTTGTTGTAACCGTTTACATGCCACAACAATGGGGCGAAACGTTTTGCTCTCGAGTGGATATTACGCGCGTCTTGTGTACGAATATAATTCCGTGCGCGTCCGTGTGTACAATGCTTACGTTACACGTCCTAGATGTGCTTTTTGTTTGTTGATGTCGTAGCTCTGAATGCGAAGCGCATCTGCGCATTGTGGTGTCGTGAATATATACATTTAGTTTTATATATGTAGCTAAATCAGGTTATACGTGCTCGCAATATTCATGCATGCTTGCATATTGCAAAACGGTAGTGTAGCTTTCTTTAGTTGTATTCGATTGCACCAGAATTCAGAAAACCTATATTACAACCCTTGGTCGAGGTGCATTTGGTGGATAATGTCATTGTCATATTAAATGACGTTTATTGAGCCGATATTGTACGGTAACATTATCTGAGCGGAATCAAACTTATATGTTACACTTAAGTCCCATTTCTTCAATTGCGTGGTGTAATAGTTATGACCTCTTTTTGTCGTCTGGATAATGCATTTGGTTAATGCTAAAAGTACATTAGTGGAGACATTGATGAGTGCTGTTATTTTTTATTCAAGCGATATCAACATTGATTTCATCGCCCGAGGAGTAGTGTTTGTGTGTGTTTTATAGGGATGGTGGCAAATCCACGAGTATGCCTTACATGAGCTTTGATAGGCCAAGAGTCAAAAGCGTGCTTGATGCATCATTGCCTGATAAATGGGCTTTGTTTAAGAATCGCTTTTAGCCTGGGTCGCAGCCAAAGAGTTATTACAGAGTTGCAGTTGCATATAATCTGTGGCTAAACACCATTCATTACTGTCTATTCTCAATTATCTGGACATAATTTAATTGTAACTCTTTGAAATGGCAGTATGAATCACCTACATTGTAGCAAGTATCCATCAGGGGCACTTTATTAACTTGTGAGCTTTCTGTGTGTGTGTGTGTTTGTCAGCCTTAGACAGAGTATGTCACGTGGCAAATACATCGCGATAGGAGCAGCTGTCAAAGATAAGTCACGTGATAAAGACTACATGTTTAGGCGAACATTTAGCATTTTCAATGCACATTAAATATAAAGGAAAAAGGCCTGATACGTTTTCCTTTCGAAGTGGTGCATACACATCGACATCACTTCTTGGCTACAACATGTCCCACACTGTCGTCATGAATTGCAGACAATATTTACATCTCAATGAAAAACACGCGTTAATTAAAAGCATACAAAGCAACAACAATCTGCGTAGAGTTTGTGTACATACACAACCACGAAACGGAATCAAACAAACCGCTATGAGATTGTGCCTCGCAAACATCTATTAATTGCCTTTGCTTTTTTAAAAGCTAGTTGGCACTATGCACGTAATTATATGCAGCATATAATGAGCAATTACAGAGACATTGATGTGCTGTTGTGCACATGAATTAACACAAATATGCTCAAGTGGAATGCAACGAACACACACGCATTCACTTCAATGAGGTTCCACACAAAGCAGTGCACAGACAGTCCACGCGGTAGTGTCTATGTGGACGACATTATACATATGTACATTTTGGTGGAAACTAGTGGTGGAACGGTGGGTTTAAAAAATGTACGTTTCGTTTGACGCCAATGTGCTGGGTTTCCAATACAAAAGTCGCGTGATTAAACTGCGTCCGGACTTTGGCGCCTCCTGGACACCTGGGAGTTCCGGAAACTTTTTTTTGCGTCGCACGAAAACATATATAACGGCTCAGTGCGAGCATTTGCACGTGTCAGTCGTTCTTCGACAATGACCTATGTCGCCATTTACAGACATCGCTTCACACATGTATGCATGCACGTATGTGTGGACTTCTTTCGCACCGCACTTGGCCAACCGTGATAATCGAAGGTTCCAAATCGTGCTGCTAGAAAAAGTAGTGAATTTCTACCACTTGTTGCTGCTGCTGCTGCTTGCTGTATGATAAAGTTGAACCCCCGATCGAACATTTAACCCTGGTGAAACAATTCGCGTTAATATATCGCCAAACGAACAACAGGGGTAATAAACAATCGTGAACAATAGGCAATAAGTGAAGTTTCACTCTAGATTTGAAGCTTTCGTGACTGCAAGGATTCATTTTCTTAGGTTTTTCGGTAAAGTCACGTAGGTAAAAAAATTAAATTAATAAAAGTAAAATAAAACAAAATAAAAGTAAAATATCACGACGTTTCGGAAGCAACACAAGCCTCCGTCTTCAGGTGGAACCGTCACAGCCACGACAGCTGTATCAAGTAAATGAGAGCTGTCGTGGCTGTGACGGTTCCACCTGAAGATGGAGGCTTGTGTTGCTTCCGAAACGTCGTGATATTTTACTTTTATTTTGTTTTATTTTACTTTTATTAATTTAAATTTTTTACCTACGTGACTTTACCGAAAAACCTAAGAATATGAAGTTTCACTCTCATGCATTGATATTGAGCGTATGAGCTCCAGCACATGGAGGGGGTAGGCACACGCAATACTTTAGCCGTTCTCTGTCCCTACACACCGTGTTGCACTCTCTGGCACAGATTGCATTGTATGGCTCACGCGACAGCAGAAAGCATCCATTTTCACTATTTACAATAAATAAACTGCCTTGCAATAGGGGAGCATTATTTGAAAACTCTCCATTGGTCGAGTTCGGCCAGCCAGACAAACGGGTGACAGGATGACGGATTACATTGACGGGCCTTCGCATTCCTGCACAGATGAGAAGCAAAAAAAAACTTCGCCTGGCAACTGGTGCGTTGCAATTGCAACCAGCCATTCAGACTGACATTGATAACAGAACCCCTTGCTTGGAGAGAGAAAAACACGGACAAACCTGGGCCCAAATATTTTTTTGTCGATTTTTTTTCATTATTAAAAAATGTTTCAAGTTAAAAGAGCTCATTTGTTACATCTATTTTTACACTTCATTAATTCATCCGCAGTAATTTATTTATTATTCTTAAGTTAATAATTTGCTCTAGCAAGACGCTCTAATCTTGCTTAAAAAATATGATTTGCCATGTGTTCCTGGAATTTACATATATTTTCATCTACGTTCATGCAATTATTGCGCATTGGTTTATATAAAACATTACAGGTAGAAATAATCAAACTTAATTATTTTTAGCATTTGCCTATATTGCATTAAAACTCAACACATGTCAATAACACTGCCTTATAAAGAAAGAAATATGGAATTAATGGCATTTTTGGGCAATGGCTTATGTTCATATCAGCCTCATCGTATACCACATATTTATTTATAATACTACAAGCTGTATTACCCAGGACTTCGATTGACCACGCCCGGCCACCTTTGTCCCCCCAGTGGCGGTGTTCACACAGCACACCAGTTACTCGTTTGATGCTGAGTCGACCTAGGGGAGGCCCAGGACCGGTTCAAATAATCGTCACCGGTGGTGGTGGCCGTGAGCAGGAATCGAACTCGGGTCGCCGGGTTCGTAGTGCAGCGCGCTAACCACTACACCACCGCTCCCCCCACACACACACACGTACGCGCGTCCATAGGCACACATACACGCGCTTGCTGCAGACACACACAACTTTCAGGGTGCGTACGGCAGTAAACGATTGAAATTATAAAGCAATGCTGCGCGAAGAACGCCTTAGACCTGCAACACATTTGTATGGCACTTTACTCGCGGAGGGTTGGGGGGTGGGATGCGTGACATCAGCAGGCACACTGCATGACGCTTCCGCATGCGGGTGACATCAGATATGTGACGTCACAGCTCACTTGCCGTGCATTATTGCGCCCCCCCAAAAAAAATACGAAAGTCTATTTTTATAATTTTTTTCATGGTGTACAGTCTAGAAAGTACCCACATGGCAAATTTCAAGTTTTTTACATGTCGGGAAGTACGCTAAACATTTTGAACAGACACATATTCACAAATTACCCTTTTATATATATAGATAATGTCATACCAGCACGCAATTTTGCTACACCTTTGTTTTAAGGTGCAAAAGATAATTTGTGCAGAATATGTACGTACGTATGTTGAACTTCTATCACACCCTACGTGGCCAACCGCGTTAATGGGAGGTGCGGCTACGGGAGGAACAACACACTAAACGCAAAAGAGAATGATTGTCATAGAAAACGTTTAAAGAATTGTATATCGTAAAATCCTGAGCATTTTCTAGGGCGGACAAAATTGCACGGTCCACTTGTCTGCGTACTGGGAACATTAGCGAACGCTACAGTCGTTCACACAGTAATTACAAGGGCAGATAATATGTGATTACGTTAAATTAACATTGGCATCATTTTATTATGGGTTTGTTTCTTGAAGTTACATGCCTAATGCTTGTTTTTGTTACAAATAACTCGCGTTTTTATTTTGGTTGTTTTAATGGGCCTATTTGTTTATACAAAGAATGAATAATGCACTGTGTGTAATTGGATATTTCTCTCTGCTGTTAATTATACATGTATCATGCAGTAGCTAGTAGGGTCATTTGTATTAGCTATGCGCCGGTAATGATAATTAATAATAAATAACAAAATAAAAAAGTCTACCCTTTCAAAGTGTTTCTGTTCAAAAGGCTCCTTGAATACAGATAATAATGGGCACACTCGCTCTTTACTTATCATTAGAGAGCTGTGTGTAAAACAGCCTTCTCACTTTGTTCCTTTCCTCGAAACAATAATTATAATTATTTTAGTAGGATTACAGAATTACGGATTTCATTTTCCCATGAATATGGAATCACTGATATTACCATAAAGATGTACCAGCCAGTAACACATATAGTCTGTTTGTAACTCTTAAAACTTTATTAAGGCTTCAAAAAAAGAGAAGTCCACTTACTGAGTGCAATATAGCTTTAATTGCTCTGCAAAGAGAATTGTAATAACATTTGGATACTAGTGTAAATAATTCAGGACTTGTTGTTTGACAGGTTATGACGGGGGTTGTTTTTGGTTATCACGAGCTCCGAAATAAATCAAAGGGTAATGCCAGGGCTTGTATAGCTGTTAGTAAAGAAGAGTGACTTGAAAAATGTATGAGGGTTGAGGGTCAGGTGTGTCGCTCTAGTGCAGCGAATGGGGACATGGGGCTAGTGTGTCCCAGGCCGTGAGGAGGACATGAACTATTCATGAAGCAGCTTCCAAATTGTGCCAAACCACTGAAAGAAATATCTGCGATGTGCGGTGTGCAGATACAATTCTAAGAGGCACCGCGTATGAAACGCATTGCTTCTTAAACCAAACACAGGCGGCCCGGTGAGATCAATGCTAATTGGGTTAAGGTTTTCCATCAATCTGTTCCAGCAACTGCATAGGGCCCTTTATTTGCATGCTACATTTCTCTAACAAGTCACATCTGCTGCAACCGTGATTGAATCTGAAAGTAGTCTACGGTGGTGACCCAGTTATGTCAGTGTGGAGGAAGTATGGTAATAGCCAAAGTATAGGCTTTACCCCTCTGCAATATTAAAGGGGGCTTTTAATCATGTTTTTCAATTTGCCTTTGCTGCAATCATTATATTTCCTGTATATTTTCCTCAAATGGTTGTTGTGATTTCTATTGCACTTTCTTAATAATCATTGTCCTCTTTGAATTTGATATCAGTCATATAAATGTGGATAAGGCAGCCTCAGACACCGGCGCCTTTAATGTCATCCAGATGTTATTCATGTTCCGCTTCTTTACAGTCAAGGCATGTCGCAGATATCTCTCTGGATGATTTAGTAAATCAATTCATTTTTATTTTGCTTCCCTACAATAGGAGGTCCAACTGCAAAATAGAGGCAGTTTGATTTGCATTTCTGGTTCATTTGTGTTTATAATGGGAGGGCATTTAGCATAATGGCTCTGCCAGCTCCCAGTGGATCTACGCATAATGGACACCAAGACAATAGCTGTAAATGGAATTTTGGCAATAACAAATGCTTAATGAAACATGATTTGTGACTTAGATGAGGCAGAAAATTAATAAAGAAGACGAATGCACTTAGCAAGCGATTACCGTTTCGTGCAAACTGCTGAGAAAAAAACCCAGCAACCCCACAAGAACGTTCGTACATTCCAAAAATTGCATTTTAAACGAATTTCGGGCCAATATAGACACACAAACATTATACCTTTCCGGATGCTACATTCTTACGGCGATAAGGCAGCCAGCAGCATGGGGTAAGTGATGGCACACACAAATTGACATTCACATAATTTCCAGATACCACCCCCCCCCCCCCATCTTGACTTCATTTTCCCCTTGGGGTAATGTATGTAATTATCTCAAAACGACTGAGATATTGCGGTCAAATGTTTTGAAAAGTGAGGACATTTTAATTAACAGTGAATATAATTTGCATACATTAGCAAGACACATCAACAACATTAATGTATGGAAGAAAAATAAATATAAATCTTCCGGACACTGTTAGTCATGCCGTAATCATTTTGAGAAATACAAGGGTGGCTAAATATATTCAAAAACTAATGTTTATTACGGGAGAAAAAAACGGCAATGCTGCAGACGTACACGCAACGTGCTGCGGAACATGCCCCATAGCTGCAGCTCATATCACGCGACGCGTAGCTTCCTCCATCATAACGTATTGCATATAATTCTCCCATGATGTAGACGATCCTGCCAGCAAGACACAGACGATGCACATAAGGTCACGCAGAGGTCATTGTTGCAATGTTTGACTGCAGAGGGCATGCGGCAGACAGCATGTACAGGCACAGGCGGCTGTCATCTTATGAGTAGTGTAGCCAAACAAGGATTGCAGAAATATCCTCTGTGATGCCCATCAATACCAGCAGGACAGGGATGAGCACTGTTTACAATTGCACTGTATCAATATCCCGCTTCTAGGAAACTGTCACAACCATAGGAATTAGCTTTAGCCCTGTGGATAAAGTAATCTATGACGATTTGTAATTCCAGAGGGTCACTACCGAGTCATTCTCAAGGCAATTTATTTTGAATTTGAAAAAAACACGTGTTTGCACGTGAGAAATGCCTCCCCATGCTAGCCACAAGCACCCAAGTCAAATCATAACACTTTCATCTCCTCCGCAGAAGCAATGAATGCCTTTGTGGACACTGATTCAGGTAAGAAAATTGCCTTCAGAGAGCTGTCCAGCATCAAGTCTGACAGAGGAGATATGAGTAGGGTTTAAAATATATGTATAAAAATACAGATTAGTCCACATATGGGGATAAATGCCTCTGGAAGTAAGTAGATTAAGGTGCATTAATAAAAGCCATGCATAAAAACGGGTCTTTAAAATTGTTTTAAATTATTCAACACATTTATTAAACAACCTTTATACATGACTTTTTTAAAATTGTGGATAGCATTACTATACAAATCAATTCCAGCTTAAAATGCACGTTTATTGAACTGCAATTTCTAAGACGCCTAGATCAAAAAAAATAACAATAGTAATAACTGCATTAATACGTTCATTATATTTTTTTACGAAATGGATAAATACTCAACAGTTGAACACGTGATACAGACAGTGATCACGGTATAAATGTCATAAAATTAGTTTAAATAAAACAAAACTACATAAGCATTTTCTGTACCACACTGAGTAAAAGGCATGCAGAGGTGTTTCCAGCAACACATACAACTTGATTTTTAGTGACAGCGTCCCAGCAGTATAACACCGGATTTTTTTGTTGTTGTTGTTGTTGTTAATTGTGTGAAGTCACTGCACATATTTTCAACAAAAATAGATTATCTTGTGGGATTATAATACAAGGACAAATTTGACACGATCCCTATAACCGCTTTTCAGATTCTTTCACCGATGACACAAACATGTCCAAGCATCATATTAAGTGTTTATGCATCAATTTGGGAGAGAGAAACGAAACACAATTACAGCAGCACAACAAGAAATACACCCGGCAAACATTTTTTCAAAGCCTCTATAATTACAGCTATTGTGTTCCCCAAGGGCTTTAAACGAGACACCTGTATCTGTGACATCACAGTTTTTTTTTAAGCAGGTATTGCAAATTGCACAAATGACCTTTGAACAACAAGACAGCCAGCCTTTCAATGGCGACAGCTAATAATCACTGCAAGAATGCACGATCGTGTCAACATGCCACTGGCAATAAGAAATACAGGCATGAGATGTTTATAATGCTCTAGTTAACTCTACAGATAATGTGTGATTTCCATAAATAACAACATGAAAACATTTCTAGCTTCATTTACACACATTACATGCACATCACCTGAGCAGATAAAGTAATTATCGAGAGAGCACGCGAGAGCCAATTGAGATAAAATGTAAAGGGGCAGCCCTGCAATTCCTTACTCAGGCCACTGTTTGGCAGAAGGCCCCTCAATACCAAGAACTCCGAATATTTTGTCCTTCTATTCCACACCGGCTAGACATACTGTATCGGAAGAGGGGTTTGCTGCGGTGGTGAGATGTTAACTACCTCGCCTGGTATGCAGGAGGCCGTGGGTTCGATCCCAACCCTGTATATTTCGAGTTTGCATGTGCTCTACGTGGTGTCATGGATTGTTCTCCGGTTTTCCCCTCCACATTGAAAATAATGCGTTTAGAGTATTGGCTGCAATACTGCAATACATTTCCACATGATGACAAGCCACTTCGTTGGGATATCATTTGTGGCCAGGTCGCTCCTGAAAAAGAGCTACATAGCTCAGTGGGCCATACCTGGTCAAATAAAAAAAAACTTACATTTTGATTTAAAGATTTCGTGAATGCAGGGATTCATATTATTGGTTCTTTCGGTAAAGTCACGTAGAAGGGCAATAATATAGATTGCTTGTGTTGCAGTCGAAACGTCGTGAGAATTTGTATTGTTTTATATTTTTATTATTTTATTGTTTCCCTTCTACGTGACTTTACCGAAATAACCAAAAAAACTTAGTTTAGGTGGCAGTACACACACATTACCCCACCACACGCCACCTGTTGATCAACTAACTGTGCTGTACCCATAAACAGTGCTGGATGGACAGAGGCGAGGCGGGGAGGGAGGGGGGCATTCATAAACTCGACCATCGTTTCAACGGGAGATTGCACCAGTGACCTCTGGATACAGCACCTAATGCTAGATCACTCCTTAAGAGTGAATAAATAAAATATATACCAATTTGTTAAAATGTAACGGTGGCTGTTGACCCATGGAGACGTCGACTGACATATGTGGGACATTTTATGGCCCACAAACCATTGCCATTGCAACTGCATGTGAGCATCAGTGTATGAAACGTAGCCCATCGACAGCATGTATGCTGTATGGAGCCGCGTGTATGTTAAGTTGAGTCGTGATGAATGCCCACTATATCGTGTATGACTGCACCGTTGACATCACTCTGACTTGTTGCAATCAGTAAGGCTTTGTGATCTTTTGATCTGGAGGTGAAAAGGTGGACAGCTGTCACGCCACACTGTCATTGATTAACACTCTATTAGCCTTGTCATTTTTTTTCCCTTCTGAAAATCGCTACACTTTCCCATTGTAAAAGAAAACCCATCAAAGGTGACTGGTGAGGCGTATTATTGGACTATGCAGTCACATTTGTTTATAACAATCCTGCGTGAATAAAAATAGAAATAGTAAACAATTGCAGTTTGCAGTGTGTCATGGTTCAACATTTATGGAACTAATGGCAAGTATTCAGTATATTTATCTTACAAACTATAAACATAAGTGAGCGTGTCTCGTATCTTTCCCTTTCCAGAGTATCCAGTGAGACAAGAGAAATACATTTTACAATTTTTTTTGTAAAGTTCTGCCTTTAATAATCTTAAATTACATTTTTTTTTTAAATAGTGCACATTTTAAGTTCAACAAATAATAAATTCTAAACATAATTTATTAATGATTTTTATGGCATGAGGTGAGGATAACATTTTATTTAGCAAAAAAAAAAATTCACAGCCCTTTAAAAATCTACTGCTGGATGAAGGCCTCCTGACGCTATCTTCTTCATAGAAGTTGAGTGACCATACTTCACCACGATGGTGAAGAGAAAGTGGCCATTATAATATTTCACTCACGACCGATGCTAACTATGGATGGCAATCAAAATCAGGTCCCTGGGTTTGCAACACATTGTGCTAACCACGGCACCGCCGCTTCACTCTTAGAAATAATAGCCTAAGTTAATACAGGAGATGGATTTAAATGTTGGGTTTGGGTTACAGCGAACATTAAGAGATTGTAACGTACTAGCGGGCTATGTTGTACACTTGATTTGATGTTATACTCAATCGCAGGGGTGTAACAATTATTTCTGTTCATGATACATGGAACTTCTGTGATTCAGGGTCACAATTCGCCTAAAATTTGTCTTTTTACATCATAGTGGCTATAGCGGCCTCTAGTGGCTAGTGGGTGGTCACATTAACCCATTGCACATAACACACATGAATCCAAAAACATACATCTTTAAACACGACATATGATCCACGCATTGTGTGCTCGAGAACAATCAGTATTTCTCGATGGGGCATTTGTACACCGACTGAATAGTTAGGGGGCAGTGTTTGTTTAGGGATACTGTTTGAGAATGAGCTCGGTTCTGGCTTATCACTGGGGCGTAGGCTCCGGGCGAGGTAGGGCCTTTCCTATCACTCCTGGGGTGGGCAAAGGCACAGGAAGGACGAATAATTCTTGTTATGGTCCAAAGTCCATAGCAACAATGAAATACAAACATACTAATGGCATAGCGCACAAGGATTTATGAATAGAAAAAAATTAGAATAGGTTTTACCCTTTCTGGCAATTAAACAGGTGTTAAGATGTTCAAATACCAAATAGAAACCTTCGGCAAGGAATGAGGTTCGCATTAACCACACGAACTTGTGGTGAACATGCAAAAAAAAGGTCCCATTTTGTTTATGAATAGAGTTACGTTTCCATTTCCATAACACGGACACACAATAAGTAACGCATACAGTGCGTGTGAATAATTGATTTTAAGGACCGATGTTCTATCAGTATTATGGTGTGCAACTGTTTGTTTGGGGAGGTAGTTCAACTTTGCAGTACAGTAGTAGCAATGCCACCGCCCCCCAAAAACAATAACCCCATCGCGTTTCGCGTGAGCAATGCCACAGGCAGTTGTCACGTGGTCTTCTTTTCCAGGTGAGTGCCCAAAGCTGGGATTAAGTTCAGCCCCAGACCTGTCTGGGGCTGAACTCTGGGAAAAAAATATTTCTGCCTTTAACTTTTTTTCTTTCAAATATACATCGTGCCTATATATATACACACACACACTTAAAACGTACATAAAAGTATACTGAAGCAATGTAAGTACACAAACGTTAAAGCCCTGTTCATATATATATTCTTTCTCTAAAAATTAAACTATTGCATGTATTGGAAGCATTAAGTCTTTAAATATTACAATGTAGCAAAAAAATCAAGTTAGTTTGATTTTGAGCGAGGTGTTATACCACTCGTGGTATTTTAATCAATGTGGATGGGTTTGGGTTTTCAGTTGACAGATGTTCTCTCTCTCGTCATCTGGAAATGGGACCCTGTTGGGTGGCTTCCTGGCTAGTCAACAACATCATCTCCCAGAGACGGCTCCATTCTCTAACAATTCCGGCTTAGGGAGGATATGGGATGTGTTTAAGCCACCGTTGCCACCTTGTGCGCAAATGTTCGAATAACTTCCGGCAACAAAGAGTGCACCTAAATTGACACTTCACTGCTTTGTCCCATAATCAGAGACACTATTGTGTCCAATAATGTTTTGTTCCATTAATTTAGAATTTGCAACATGCACAGTTGTCATTCACTCTCGAGACAGAGAATGATTCAATAGCATGGGGAAATCTACAGACTGGCTGGAAGACGGCCAAAACAGGCCCAACAATTGCCCAAGCTATGTGGTCCTATTTTGAGATGTTTAGCCAACTCTGCAAATACGTGTTTTTTTGGGTGCGCTGAAAAATATGCAAGTGAAAAATATGCAAATGAAATATGTAAGAAATATATCGTAAATGTTCGCGTTATCACACGTTTTCTCACATTTCCATTTCGCACTTCTTGCTGCCACGCGAGAATTTACTTTTTTTTGTCACCACGACATTCATATCTTGAACTTTGGATGAGAATTAGAAGTTAAAATGTAAATTTACCCCACAACTACTGAGGTGGCAAACAAGCACTGCCGATGACCCGTCCCCATATCAGATAGGGTGGATTCTGCACGTCAGCTCGCGAGCTTATTGTTCATCTTTTTTTTTCCAAATGCAGTTCCACATCCTCGAATCCTTGAACTCTTATTTGTCTGTGCAGAGTGTCACACAGCTGTGAGGGAAACAGCTGTTTCCATACAGTACTAAGCTGTGTCATATTTTCCTGTCCCCGCCCTTTCCTCGCCCTGTTTACAGGAAGCTGTTAGACATGATGCAACACCCACACCCAAAGGGATACCTAGCATGCTTGGGTGATATGAAATTCGAAAAGGAAACATGCAATTCATATACCACATATAAAAAAGGCGACTGACTAGGCCACAGAACTGAAGGTCGTGCCAGAACACTCAGCCAGAACAACTGAGATTTTGGGATTTCTTTAAAAAAAATGAAATTTAAAATTGTCTTCAATTGCAGTGAATTGATGGTCGGTCTCAAGCCTTGGCATCAATGACTGTGCAAAGAAAATGAAAACAAGAATTGGACTGAGTTCATCCTCAAAAAAAATACCACCGGCTAAATTTACATGCATTTAGCGGAACGTGTGTCGTCACACAGCAAACCGCTCTTAACACTGGGACGAGGGGGCATTGTTGGGTAAGAGAGGCCGATTAAAGTGACTGCAGAAGTAGTTCTATGATGTCATCTTCTGGAGCCATTGCCTGACATCATGCGATACCCCGATGACTGAAGGAGTTCCGGAAGGCCAATAAATGTCTCTCGCCGCATGACTCGGATCACCTAATGTGTGGCGAAGTAAACTAATATTTTGAATGCACACAATGTAAAGTAACGCATATTCATTTACGTGCGTAGCTTCGCTCAGCATTTTATGTCATTCGACATGTTTACATACAAATTGTTAATAAATGGAATAATATGTTTTATTATTTTAACAGATGACGTACGAATAAGGGCAACCATATATGGGGACAGATCTTCCAAACTAGCATCGTGGTTAATTGTTTTTAATAAAGAAGATTTGGCTCTGACACAACGAGTTACCACTTTGTGGAAAGTACAACAGTCGTTGCCTTATGAACAAATTCGTCCCTGCCATAGGAACATGACAGTTCCACCACTGGTTCAAGGCTGTAAACAGTAAAGAGAAACCACGTTGTTTATTGGCACGTAATGTTCTACATTTGAGAATGAAGTCGCAAGGTCTTTTGTGTCCACTTCACAACAATAGATGACACTTTAACAATTCCCTGCAGAAATCACCATGCGGTTGCAGGAGTCAAACCATTTAATTTGTGCAAACTGGCTCAGTGGGTGATCCACTAACTGCTACAGTAGATTATTCAGTCGCATAAATATTTAAGAAAATGTAGGCTCTAATTTCCCATTAACTACTTTGAATATATATTATATATTTTTTTTAGAATGAAAGAGAAAATTATTATTTTTAAACCAGACTAATTGCTGAACCTCAATTATGAAATCCGCTTGTCAAATGTGGGGGGTTTATGGTGTAGTTTTTTTTCTGGGCCGAAACAAAAGGTGTAACAACATGTGACAAACGCATGACC
Source organism: Lampetra planeri (assembly GCF_965212315.1). NCBI lineage: Eukaryota > Metazoa > Chordata > Hyperoartia > Petromyzontiformes > Petromyzontidae > Lampetra > Lampetra planeri. The sequence continues at coordinate 21,759,617 of NC_136109.1, read as the reverse complement.
TCATCCTACGCGGGCTCCTTTTTCTGCTCCAGTGACATCATCCCTGCAACGCCTCGTTAATGTTAGTCCTGCTGTGTGCCCATTCCCTAATGGCAGCAGGCAATTAGCAACAAGCCTGCAGGAGGGAAGTCGTCGGGACAACACTGCGTGTCAATGAGCGAAGGCAGAACAGGGGCAAGGAGGTGACCACCCAACCACCGTGCAGCATTGACAGAGATCACAAAACCACAGTGCATTGCACCTTCCACGCAAGCAGCCAGCCAGCCCTTTCAGGTGTTTAAAATGTTACGTGCGTGCCCCCCCCCCCATGCTTTATTAAATCCTTTATATTAAGTTCGCTTGCTTGCTTACGACCGTGCAAATCTTTCGGTCGTTTTTTAACCCACTTCCCGTGATCCAATCGAGCTGACATTTTCCACACAGACTCGTTGTGCGTGACAATTAATGTTCGTCAAAAATGTTTTCCAAAATGTTACACTTTTTAGGACAAAAATATTATATTTAATTACCAATTGCTTAATGCTGCCATGCAATCATCTGACCCATAGGTGGCAGCCATCTCAAGCCAGAGGACGAGAGGACTCTAGCCGCCACGCATATAAAGGATTTATAGTGAAAAACTTTGTTTTTACGGGTTATACTTGTTTTTTCTCCTCCCAAACGTTTTATCGACGCGAGACATTGGACTGTCAATTTGTGTGTGGGGGTTACGCAAGCAATATCCCCCCCCCCCCCCCCGATATTATTTGAATCGATGCATTGGCAGAAAATACTTCAAAGGTGCTAGCATAAAATCCATTCGGATTGTTTTTGAGGAATGAGGACGTATTAATCTTAGTCACTTTGGTAACATCTATATAAATGTAGCTAAGGGTGAGCCCATGGAGTGATATAAAATATATCGGTGAGAGTGCAGCCCCACAATTACTTGCTCATGTCACTTGTGGGCAGAAGGGCCTCTGGCAGATGGAGCTCAACAGAACCTCCCTATAAAGAGGGTATTTGGCCTACTCTTCCACACTACCCAGGCATCTTGGGAGAGGTGGGAGTACCCACACTTAATACCACCACACGCAACCTGCCAATAAGCTGTGTTGTACCCATGTATACCTGGGGAGATGGAACCCAACCGGTGACCTACACATTGCAAGTCCCGTGTGCTAACCATAAGACCAAGGCAGCATCCTTGAAATTATAAGGGCGCCACAGAGGCGAGATGTTAACTACCTTACCTGGTATACAGAAGGTAGTGGGTTCGACCCCAAACCTGGCATCTGTATATATGGAGTTTGCATGTTCTCCCCATGGTTGCATGGATTTTTCTCTGGGTTCTCCATTTTTCCCCTCCATATTTCCACGTGATAAGCCACTTTGTTGAGCTATCACTTGTGGCCAGGTCTCTTCTCAAAAAGAGCCTCATAGCTCAGTGGGCCTGACCCAGTAAAATCAAAATAGTTGAGCAGTTTGGTTTATATAAGTGAAATATGAACATCTCACAAAGCCATTTGAAAGCAGCTAATCCCCCCTCCCCTCCATTGCACAACAGCTATGCTATTAACAAATTGTCATGTGAGCATCACGTGCAAATTGGGTTTAACAGTGACTTTGAATTTTTTTTCATTTTCGAAACAATTTCCCACCTTTCCGTAAGAAGAAAAAAAACCTTATCATGAACCGTATGATGACTTGATAACATAACTGAATAATAATAATAAAGACCAAACTTGCTGCCATTTCTTCAACATGAATATTGAACAGTGCTAACGTGGGATTCTGTGTTTGCAAAATGACATTTACATCATGAGTGTTCTTTTTTTTTAAAGTTCCTCCTCCCTCATGCTTTAGTGACAGGAGGACAGCTTAATTTACACTCTTTTACTCGCGTAACAATAACAACAAGGAGAAAGTCGATGCACTTTACAAGTCTATAAACCACCTATAGCACGATACAAAAGTATACGCCTCCGCCTAATGGACAACCGTATGAATGCTATGTGTGTATATATATACGTGCTGCGAACACACAATGCACCTGTGAAATGATTCCAACTCATTCAAGATTTTTGGCAAGAAAGAAAGAACTGTGCATTGCCATGTTTCAAGCCTTCATTGTCAAGCAGTCAGTTTGGTTTCTGATATCAACTATTTCAAACTATAGCACTCCTATCTTTAGTGTTAGACTGACAGTCTAAATGTGTATACACTATTCCGTATTGTCGCTTCACAGTGGTATTATCAAGGCCTGTGCTCACTTGCCATACACATTTCACTTTTACATGCAAATTATTCTTCTGCTATTCCTTGGATAACTGTGAATGTAGCAAACAATGAGTACATGTAATAACATGTACACATCTGGACTATGTGAGGTACAAGCATGTCAAAGTGCCAATCCGTGGTTCAAAGGCAGTATTTGGTTTGTTAAAGTTCACCGTGAGAAAAGGCGAATACTCTTGGCAGATCAAATTATAATTTTGAGATTTAAATACTTAATGTCGAGCACCTGGGTTACATGCAGTACTATAGCTGTGCACTTGCAGCCAGATTTCTACGTAGAACTAATGACCTTTGTTAAGATTCATATACCAAGCAAGATGCATATTCTCAGGTTTTTTCGGTAAAGTCACGTAGGTACAACATTAAAAGTAATGAAAGTAAAATAAAACAAAACAAAAATAAAAATAAAATTCACGACGTTTCGGAGGCGTCGTGAATTTTATTTTTATTTTTGTTTTGTTTTATTTTACTTTCATTACTTTTAATGTTGTACCTACGTGACTTTACCGAAAAAACCTGAGAATATGAATCATTGCAGTCACGAAAGCTTCAAATCTAGAATCAAGCAAGATGCACTGAATTAGAATTACTAAAGAGACCAGCAAGTATAAACTCCTTTTGAGAAAATCAAAACGACTGTCATAACATAAACATAATTATTTTTTATGTAAACATTTGAAATTGCGCTGCAGTAAATGTGTGTGTGTGTTTGCGGGTTGTGTCTACGCGTTGTTAGGCTTGGCATCATATCCCATTTTTTTGCTCCACGAGTTGGTGGCTTCTTCACGAGCTGAATTGTGCATTTGTCCAGTGCCTGGCACAAGTGAAACGTCTGACACAGTGCCAAACAACACGTGGCGCGATCCGAAAATGCATACAAAAGTTTTCCTTTCGCTATTACGAGCCTGGTTGCATTGCTTGCGAATCCCTCTCTCCAGGTGTGGAGAGATTCCGTAGAGGGTATTTTTAAAGCAAGCGCATGCATTATGTTGTGTTCCTTTTAAAATTATTGGTTACACCTGCTGTGGGAAATATGGCAACAGCCTCCAGATCACTTTGACCCTGATAAAGGAGTCCACTTAACCTACTGCGAGGTGACACGGAGGACATATGTGCTATGTTAATACATTTACTGCGATCTTTTGTGCATACGTTTCACACCGACCGATTGAAACACATTAATTATTTTTAGCGAGGAAGGCCTGGCTACTCGATGCGCTTTGTTTTTCATGTAATTTAATTTAACATATCTGATTTGGAATTTGGCCCACGAGACTACCATGCAATCGTCTATGCTTAAAATTTCTGTATTTGCCTTTCATGTCCACTTTACAGAAAACGAAAAAGCTTTGGTAATACCTTGCAAGGATTATCAGGCCGATGCACAAATTGAATGGTCAGTTTCACAGAAATTGAGCTTACCTAGCTGCCTTACAATCATGATGATCATCATTAGCTATGGTCAATCCACTGCTGAATGAAGGCATCCCCAAGCCACTGCCACCTCTTATGATCCCGCGATGTAAAAATCCACAAAACACCGGCACGCAAACCGATTTAATCGCTCCCCTTCTCCTCCGTGGATGTCCTCTCGGACACGTTCCATTCATTAGCTGTCTTAAAATATGACTGCTTATCCTACAGTGTTCCCACTTTGTTATCGCCTGTCAAAAGTGTGGATATGTAATCACAATATTAAAGATGATGGGTTTTTTATTTATTTAATGGAATTCTAAACATGACAAAGACACAATGTCCTCAACAAATTGCATTATTTTATGAAATAATTAAATCACGTACAGTTTTAATACATAATCCATTTAATAACGGATACAATTTATATATGCACATTAAAGACAATCTCATGGAGGATCAGTAACTGGATTTCTCTTGAGGCCTTGATTGGATGACTGAATGATTGATTGAACGATTGAATGCATCATACTAATAATATTGTGCTCATTTGGGGAAATGTCAGCACACCCTTAACATTTTACCAGCTTTTATTTTAGAGCATTAAAAGACAGATTGGGCTATGAATCATTTTAATTACTTTGTTGCTTGTATTTGCGACAGGTAAAATAAAAATGAATGGAAGACATCAGTCATTGTCAGTGGACACAGCTCTGCTTTTCAAAGTGACACGACCAGCGTGTAATCACTATTAGATTCATTTCGTCTTTATTCTTGTTTTTATTAACAATTTAAACTGCAGAGCCATAAAATCTGTCACCATATTGAGAGGGCTGCATTCCCTGAAGTAGACATAATGGTCATCAAAGAGAGTGCAATCATGGGAATCATGCATTAATATGCTGTTTTACAAAATTGTACTAGAAGAGGCTGTTTTATTGAATTCTACTTCGCAGTAATCTGGAATTTAGAAAATCTAATATTTTTGTACAATATTCTTTTTCAAATGCCGTATTTTTTAGCATGGGTTTAGCAGCTTTAAAAATAAATGTACACATTAAGAGTTGCTATATAAAGCCGATGAGCACTTACATACCTGCAATAATCTACTATATTTAAAATTGCCATGGCATGAAAAAAAAAGATTAATTGCACACATACCACACTTATTAAAATAGTGGCACAATTAGAAGATGATATGGCTCAAAGCCTCATTTAGAAAGAACCTAATTAGAAACAAGTGCTATGATGAATGTGCAATGGAGCAAGTTAAGAAATTTGCGGACGATACCATTTATCATAAGGAGATAATAGATCCATGGGCCATTGTTAGCTGTGAGATCTTGCTGATGTATCTCCCGTGGGCTTGACGTTTAGGGGTGGGCCTGGGGGGGGGGTGTGCGCCTGTGGTGGGGGGGGGGGAGACTGAGGAGTGTTAGCGTGATTGGGGAGATGCGCGGCGGTATTACAGCCGATAACAGGGCAGCAGACGCCACATCATCAATCTTACTCCTGCTGATGGCACAGAATCTCTGGCGTTGCCTCCTGGACACTGGGGGGGTGGTGGTGGTGGGAGGGGGGATGTGTAGAAAGGGGGAGAGGGAGGCTCAGACGTGGCGGCGGCGGTTAGAGGGAGCGGCTGGCTGACACGCTTTCCATTCTATCACAAATTCACAATGGATTCGTCGCTTACCCTTTTGCTGAGTGAAAATGCACAGAGCCCACACTGCTCTGTGCTGATAAGTGTTCAAGAAGCGGCTATTAAGCCAATTGGGTGCCTTTACCAAATATATTGAAGTGACAGTTCACTTCACGGAAACAAATTGCATTTCTTGGACCATTCCGAGGGTTTGGCTTGTTGGATGCAAATTGCACTTTTCGCAAAAAAATCAGTCACCATTTTTTTTGTGTGGAAAATTCACAAGTGCGCGTAGTCTCATTCTTCAGAGAAAAAAAAACATTTGGTTATTGGTTCGGTTCAGACAAGCAATTTGCCAGTATGAATAGAACCCCCTAACTTCTCGCAAGATAAAATTGTCATTGGCCATAGCTTCTGTTCGAGGCTGTTGCATTATCCACGAATACATTATATATATTTTTTGCTGCATTTCATCAAATAAAAAAACTATAAAATATACCAACGATTATACAGTTTTGTTCACGTGGAATTCATTTTCTAATGCGTAATTGGTAACCTGATATTTTTTGACCACTGTAAAGGGCAACGTTGGTTCAAGTGATTATCGAAATTAGTTAGGCAAACCGGAAGAAATCCTTCAATAGTAGAAGAGAATTTCACCCCCCAAACCCCCAACGAATATTAATCTTCCCATACAACTTATTATCATTTTAATTAGAAACATTTTCATGCAAAAGGCAGGGCATGGTGAAAAAGCGTGCGATTTTTCACTCGGATTAAACAGCAATTAGTCAAAACGAGCAGTCATATTAGCTACTGTCATCCAGGAAATAACCACAAAGTGCCATTGAGCCAAGGCTAACATTTACCCCTCGATTATTATTGTACGGCTTACGGTGCTGTGTGCACACAATGCGCAGGAAGAGGGAGATGCTGTGGCATGCCACCGATGCTGACGATGCGGGTTGATGCACCTTTTTATCTGTATTGGCTGTACAAAGAGCACCGAAACAAATTAATGATACTTTAAGTGGGACAGGTAAATTAATGAGCAATACATTGCCAATGGGTGGAGAATTTCTCAGGCAGTCAAGGCGGTCCTTTGAGATTGTACGGCTGGAAAGCATCGCAACTGTGACCATGTGATGAACGTTTACATTTCAAACTACGTGATGCAATGCATGATTTAATGCTTGCTGAAAGTACGTTGCCATAGACAACGAAAAAAACTAAAGACAGATAATGTTTAAAGCTGCCCTCCTTTTCAGAGTAAAGAGACGTAACAGACATGAAGCTAGAGAGCAATGCAAAATTGCATTTTTCAAGCATTAGTGTCAATGTTTATGGGTACATATGTATTTTACTGTAGTGAGTATTTGCATATGTATTCAAAATTAATCCCAAACATATGCAAAGAAGTTGTTATTAAATTTATAAAGGACTGAATGTTTTAAACTTTTCTATAAGTACTAAACATAGATTCATTCTTTAGTATGATGTCCTATTCCCTGATGACGACCGCTTGCGATCGAAACGGCGTGCTTTTTGTTTTTATTTATCTTTTTATTTTTATTATTTTTATTCACTTTTTTTTCTATCTACGTGACTTTATCGAAAGAACCAAAGAATATGATGTCCTATGTTTTGGTCCACGTACTCAGAGCTTCTTCAGGAAATTAAGAAGTTGAATAAGTTCCCAGCATCTGGAGCGAAACGTCTGACATTGCGCCCGAACAACAACAATGCATCAGACAGCTCTGTAGTACAACGGTAGTAATGCGTAATTAGTAATTTATTCCATGTATATTTAATGACACATTACAAATTGGATAACATGCAGAATTACTTCCCCCCTTTTTTTTATCCACAGGGCAATGCCCTCGGGCACCACCACGTCTCTCGTAGCAGAGACCTCAGTGACCGAGGCTAAGAGCTGACATTTACCCCTTCCACAAAGCTGGATCTTAACCTTGATTTCCACGGGAAGAAAAATGGCACGGCCCGTGGTCACTCCGATGAACAGTTTTCAACCGCAGTGCAATGAGATTATCAAACGAAAACCACATCTGGCGGAGAATACAAGGATATTTTTTTTACGGGGGGGGGGGTGGGGGGGCACCCTTATTCGGTATCATTTTCATGTTGACACAGATGCAAGGTGCGGCGTATGGATGCAGACAAAACGGAACCGATCGGCTCGGCCCTATGTCACCTTCCAGTGACGGGGTTAACTGTATAACACAATGGACATTCCATCCTGATTTCATGCCGCGGACATGCTGTAAAGCAGACTCGGCCCCCAAGCCGAGCGGTCACATTAATCATAGCTCGCTCTCATAAAAAAAGAGTGCATTTTTATTACCCTGAGCTCAGGGTCTGTGAATGTGGACAGTGATGTATTGCAATTGCATGCCTAAATCTGATACAACCAGCCTTTGGAATACCGGTATCTGGTGGAGTTTTTTTTTATATATACATTTTTTTTGTAATATGCTATCAATGTACGATGGCTCAGTGTTGTGTCCGTAATACAAGATTCCATTAGTGGCAGTTCAGCGGTTTGCACCTCTGGAAGATATCCCGCCATAAGTGAATTGCAAGCCACTACAATATTTCACACAGCTACAAAGGGCAAGCTCAGAGGAGATTGACTTTGCAGCCCTTTATTATTCAGCAAGACAAATGCGACTGGGCCTGAAATAAAACACTTTACCGTTTATTCCAAAGTAACTGATGCAATTTGGGTAATGTATTGTCCTGTTTGTCTCATCCGCGGCAAAAGACCATTGCGGCGGTGCAATTGAAACATGCACGTATATTTATGCGGGGCACATTCCTCAATATAATGAGGTGCAATGTCCCATGCACAGATGCGTTACGAGTGATACATGTGCAGTAGAACTGCTGAGTGCCTTTGTCGCAGGTCTAAGATGAATTAATGCCCACTGGCCATGCTCTCCATGCTATGTGCTCATGATACAAAGACTAATCATTGCAGTCAGCTACTCTGATGTCCACCAAACTACAGACCAACACAAGGCAGCCACGCAGCATTGCTTGGGATGTTTCGCCCATGTACTCTTCATGTCTATGATATGTTTCTTAAGTTTTGTGCTGTTGGAGTCTGTGGAATATATACACTGAATAGTATGAATCCTAAACGTGCTCTGATGTGAATCAGAATCTTTATTCACCCTGGAGAAATCCGTGTGACTTTGTAACGTGCAGTGATGCACACTTCTTTCTTCAAATGTGTTAGACAAGTGATTATTATTAATCGTGTGCTCGTGCCTTAGAGGGTGTGCACGCTGGCTGTCTGCTTGACGCATCGCACTCTCAGCACTTCCCCATCACCACTGTTATATAGCAGCTGCCGCATGGCAAATGCTCCTCTTTGTCTGCTATTTTGTCACCATGAAATATTCTTAAATCCCAATTTTGTAACAAACTACGTGATATTTAAATTTCTGAATGTCGCAACCAGCGGTCAAGAGCTTAGATTGAGATCAAGAACCAGTTTTTTTTATATACATAAGTACCCTGGTCAAATATATAACTCTCTCCTGGCAGGATTGAACTAAAATAATGTGAACAAACTTTCCCTCTGAGAATGTATACAATACAATTATCTGTGGCGTTGAGCACATACAAGTGCTAAACACTACAATAATTGACTGCTCTTTGTCAAGCCAGTACTGAATTAAAACCTCCCCACGCCACGTCGCTTATGAGAGATGTTTGACCATACTTCACTACACTGGCCTAATGAGGGCGAGCGAAGGTGGGGGAGACCAGCACTGTTCACGTTATACTCACGACTGACGTTCGCCGAGTAACTGGAAATTGAACCCTGAATCTTCAGGTGCATAGTGCAGTGTATGTTGAACTTCTTTCGCACCGTACGTAGACAACCCGCGCTATTCGGAGGTGCGGGGGAAGGACAACGAACTAAACGCAAAAAAAAGTGTGTAGATGACCGCCCCACCACTCCACATGCGAAACTTTACACAATTTAGATAAGCACAGGAGTGTACAATGAATAATAATTGTCAGGCGTGGTGTCTCTATTCAATCAAGCAATGTGGCATTGCTCCATCTCCATTGCCAGTCCTGAGCCAGTGTTCCCGTGGCAGGAGCTCAATCTGTTCTAAAGTGTTACATTTTGTTTGTATCCACCAAGAAGTGCAACTTCATGATTGAGTCAAATGTACTAACCTCAAAGCCACCAGGCTAGCTTTAATAACACAATTCCATATATCTCACGAAGCCTCCCGAATTCTCGCGAGTATATTTTTTGTTTACACAATTGTTCCGCTTAGGATGCTTAGTCAATCCCCTGTTGAGAATGTTGCACTTAATGGGAAATTGGAGTACCTGGAGAAGACCCGGAGAAAAACCAACGTGGAAATGTTAATTTTCAACTTGTCTTTGAGACTTGTGAAACGTGATGCGACATTGAGTTATTTCAAGCAGTTACATATGCTGCTTACTACACGCCCCTGATTTGGTGAGCGTGTGGTCTTGTTCCAAAGGGCCCAGTGTGATTCATGCATAGGTCTAAAGCAGAAAGTAAACGTGATTTTATTTTCATTTTAAACGCTGTCATATTTGGTGTTTTTGCCACCTAATTGATTGATGCACAAATAAACTAAGAATTATGCAAAACACATGTATGCCTTCCGACGTTTTGAAAAATGCATTATCGGATAATAGGCATTGCGGCTCTAAAATATACCCAGAAATCAAAAAGCTCAGCCCTCAGATGTACCACCATAATTAGCATTAGCTGCCGTGGCTTGGCTACTTAGCAGTCTGCTCTCACTTGATTCGACTACCATCTCAGGGTGTCATCTGAGGACACACTGGCATGCATTCAACTGGCAACTCTCCAAAGCAGCAGGAGTCGGCTTTGTGGCCCTGGAGATCTTTAATGCAGCAAAGTAGAGCCTTGACAAAGGACCGAGCTTTGCAGATGCATTTGAGCTAAGCTTCAGCTGCACGGGCCAGGACTCAATAGATGGCAGCAACACAACAGTGTCTCTGGAGGTGACTTGATGGGTATGATTGACGCTGGGAGGTTAGAATAAAATGTACCTTGCTGGACTCCATCAGGAAAGGTAGTGTGGACTGGTGCTCTCACCACCGTCATGTGTTTTCACTGAAAGCCCCAAGGTGTAATAGAACTGAAAAAAAATCATGCTTTACTCTCATTGTGGCATAATTTTAAAGTCATATGACATGCATGACCACTCATTGGTGTGGTATAAAATGACATGATCAATAGCAATATATTGCTGGCAGTCATTTTTTTGGTGAGAGTTTATGCAATGTTTTGAAAATACTTGGTATAAGGTAAAACGGTACTGGTGTACCTTTTGGTGTTAACGTTGAGCGTGCGGGAGATATTTTTTTAAATTTCAATCTCCTGGCACAGAATTTGAAACATAGGGGCAACTTTAAAAAAACATGATTTTAGAAAAATAATCCAAGAAACGTTGGAAAATTGTAGATTTTATTCATACAAAGGTAAGTACGTAAATAAATACGTAATATGGAACTTTTTAAACCACTTATTACAATCCAATACCCTTTTCATAATGCAGTATGGTAAGAGGATCATTTACATATTTGCTCCTTGAATTCTCAAATGCGCTCTGGACAAAATGAGTGCAGAATGCACATTAACCCACCATAACTGGGTCACCCATTAAAAAAATAACATAATGACAATCTCTGAATAATTCATGATAGTAAAAGTAAAAAAAATACACACATCATAACATTTTATACCAGAGTATTTCGCGATTGTGCGATTCCTGAACATTTTCAAATCAGAGCGTATGCACCTGACTGTTTGGGGCACAGTGCCAGAAAATAATCACAGACTTTCTTTCAAAAAACTAAAACGCTTTGCCTCGGCTTCAAAGAAAAGCCATTTCGAGGATTTGCCTGCATTGTAGTTGCGTGCACAGAAACAACAATAAAGGAACAAAAAAGAACTCCCCCCCCCCATGCCTCCTCCCCACACCCCCCGATATCCCCATATCAACCTCATGCAGATCAACGCACGGGGCACTCATTTTCACAGTTTTTTTTTTCTTCCAGGAGGTACGGAGACATGGTGGCAAGGAGAAAGAGGTTGTTTGGAGAGGGAGAGAAAGAGCGAGGGATTAAATACTGTACCACACGCTCAATTTGTCTGATTGGTCACGGCCCAGCCACACATCAGAGGGCCAAAAATTCACAGCTGCCGTAAATTGCAGCCTGGGGAGGGGGTCAGAGGGCACACGCCGAGAGTGGTGGCTTCTCCGGCTCCTCCCGAGCCCAGATCAGAAAAAGCCATTAGCTGGGGTCGTGCGGTGCTTGAGGCTCAGTCCCCGAAAGCCCTTGCGGACTGCGCACCACTTATGCGCCAGTGACCATCTCGAAGGTCACTTCCGTGTGTGCTGTATGCGCGATAAGTTTTCTTACTTAATAATTAAATTTTTGTCCACGCATATAATTGTACGGATTTTTTTTTTTACAGCTCAAATGCTTCTATAGTGTTATTTATATATACATGCTCTATGGGTCCGTTGTTTAGTCGTCAGCAGACTGCATTTGCGATCCAGTTTCCGGTTTGGTTCCATCTCTCGGAATGGAAGTTGGAATATTGGCCGAATTTTTGTAATCACCCCCCACCCTCCCCAACCTACCACTGTCCACCCATGGGCACACCACAGTTAGTCAACTGGCCGCTCGCGTGCAGTGACGTAAAGTGTAGCTGCTCTCACCTCTTCTAAGGCGTTGTCTGAGCAACGTGAAATTGCGGGGCTGCACCTTCGCCTTCAACTTTTTATACGCGTCCATTATTTTACACGAAATCCCAGAAGCAGATCGAGATGAACGTGTTCAGCGTACCCCAGTGTGGTCTATCTCGCCAGCACTGGATTACTTAGATGAAAGGCCGATCCTCATATCAGATTCAACTATTCACATGCAATAAACCACGTTGTTTTCCAAAAGAGGGAGTTCAACTAAGGTTCACCCCACTGATGGACTCCTTCATTAAATGACACAAATGCCATTCAATGTCGTCAAATCGTACCAAATATGAGCCACAAAGGATTGGTTGACGAAGTTAATGGTTGGAAAATTGGCGGAGCTGACCCATTGCAAATGAAACCCAATTGATTTGACTACAGACATATTTTCGCACCAGCACGATGTGATGAGCTCCGAGTATGAAGGTCACCATCTAACACCCAAACCGTGCACCCACCGCTTGCTCGAGTCAGATCATTGTGGCGCCGTGAAAGGCTGCAACTTCGGCATGCTTCCTCATCCGTATTTTGAACGGTAACATTTCCATGTCAGAAGTAGTCCCACACTTGGCAATCGTCGTCATAATCCACCATCATGATCGTTTGGCCGTAATCAATCTGCGGCCAGACGAAGGTCTCCCAAAGCTGTCGCCATCTCTCGTGAAACGACATTGAAACAATTCACTCGGCACCTGCAAAAGAGATTATACCATCGCTCCATATCATCGGGTGACGTCCCACTTGGATGTGTTCTATTCCTTGGCTGCCGCTCCGTTATAATTCTAGACCGTTGGTCACCATCCCTTCTCGGTGAAGCTCACTTACGTTTCTTAACATTTTTTTAAAATTTTATATTCTACCTTTGTATGTTTTCTCATCCAAGCGTTCCTCTGTCTCTGAGTGAAATCCCAAGCGTACATCTCCCCACGCTTCTTTGCAAAATTTTTATATTTTGTTACTTTTTTTTGTTAATGACCATGTTTCTGAACCGCACGACAAAGCAGATCGCGTGCACTGATTGCAAACGTGCCTCTTGAGGCACATCAGTACATTACTATTAATTATCAAATTCAGCTTTTTTCATCAATATGCCAATTATAGCAATTTCATGGCTTGAGCATTACCGTATTCTTCACAGTATAAAATACACTTCCCCCCTCCCTGTATTTTAAAGTCAAAGTGACGGTGTGCTTTATAAACCAGTACGTGTTTGCGCGTGTGTGACCGTATTCGTATAATTCTACGAACACCGGACACGATTTTGGGGGGCACAACTTAATATCCGGAGCATCTCTAATGCAAGACAATACGAGTCGTACTCCCATCATATTTATCGCAATGCCTCAGCTAAATTAACAAACTTGGCGTTGTGTGCGCGCGCTGCACACCACAAGCTCTGCGGCTTGCAAAAAAAAAACGAGACCTCAAACTTAGCATTGCAGAGCAAAGGGGGATGTGCAAAGAGCCCTTGAGAGGGCCCTGTTCTCTCCATCTCACAAAAAAGGGTTCATGAATGAGCGTTTATCATAAGCACGTGTGCGGCAAGTGCTACATCTGAAAGGGAGCACTTTGCGAGCACGTGAATGCTCCGAGGCAGCAGATCGCACCCCACCCTTCAACAACCCAACATCTCGCAATGGTTGTTGCACTGCATTGCCGTGTCCTCTACGCAATAACCATAATATACATTCACAGCCCTCTCTCAGTGCGCTGGTGGATGAAGGTCTCTTTTCCACGCCGCGTCGATAACAACAACAGTTTATCATCATAAAGCAATTTGTAACGAACTTTGTGAAACGGATGAATCGTTGTTCAATCGCAGACTTAGAGGCGCAAGGCACATGCTCATAGTGTGCCTTCAGCCGACTCGTGGGGGTTATTTGACCATACTTCACCACGCTGGTCAGTGTAGGTTGGTTAAGGCTAATGGGGGGGGGGGGGGTCGGAATTTGCTCGTTGGGCATCAGACTAGGCTGGCTGCGCGTTCATAAAGCGGCGCCCCTGCCCAGCCGAGCTACGCCCGCTCCACCCCCTTCCGTCGTGTTACGGAGTTCATACATTTTACAGAACGGCGGCAGATGCATGAAAAGGTTTTTTTTTAATTCAGCTTCATGGAGTGCACGACGAAGTGGTGCTTGGGAGCGGGCATGACTTGCAGGTAGCGATGTAAGTGCTTCGTCGTGACCGATGGTGATGGTGATGACGGTTTGAAGCGGTGTCTTGGCAACTCGCACTCGATGCCGTATATGCAAAAGTGGTTAATCACATTTAGATTCATTCCTTCGTTCATCCGCGGCTTGACTAATAAGGGCTGAAACGCACAAAGGGTGTGGAGCACGAATCCAATCAACACCCTTTCACCGGCGTGTTATATATAGAGAGAGAGAGAGCTTGCACGGAGCATGCCGTGGCGCAATGTGTTCATATTCACACTTCGCAGTCATTTGCAAGGCAATGAAAATGATTGGAACAACAAAACAAGAAGGGCACTTTTGCCGTATAATCCTGCTATTACTACGACTGCTGCTATTACTCCTACTATTACCATTTATTCGAGAGGAAAAACCCAAAAACTATTGACGAAGCTTTTCATAAATGGAGTACATTTAAAAAGATAGAAGTGCCGGAGTGAAACAATTCCGGCCAATGTTTCACGGTGATGTGCCATCATAACGCACCTCCGACTAGCACGGTTTGCTACGTACGGTGCGAAAGAAGTTCAACATACAGCACATGCCAACGCCACCCTAAGTCCACAGGCCAGCACCGTATCTCAGGTGCACGGCCGTGAACAACTTTCCATTCAACATTTATGACAACAGCCATTTGTAGGGGCTTTCGATTGCCTTTAAATTAAAACGCTCAGTTGTCTTAGCAGCTCATTATCCCCATTGATAAAAAAACACCCCACGTTACCCATATTTAGCCTGCACCACCGCTCACGTTTAATTAATCTTCAGAAAATGGTAGCAAGACATCAGAGAAAAGTGTGTGTGTGTGTATTGCGATACAAAAACATTATCGTTTGCACATTAGCGGTACAGATTGTTTGACCAGTCAGTATTGAATAACGCAAAACCGCCGCAAGGCTTTGATTAATTGTTCAAACGTTGTTGGCGAGAGGCTGGCTTCACCTGCCTTTCCCAATTTTCACACTGCATCTGTTCAAGGATCTCCTAGGTAACTGGCATCCCAGGGCTGTGAACGCGTGCGCGCGTGTGTGTGTGTTGGGGGGGAGCGGTGGCGCAGTGGTTAGCGTGCCGTGCGTGCTAGGAAACCCGGCCACCCGGGTTCGATTCCCGCTCACGGACACCGCCAGTGATAATAATTTGAATCGGTGCCGGGCCTGTGTAGAAAGATCGCCACTAGAGAGACGAAGGGCGTGGTGTTGGCCACCCACCCCCTCGTGTGCCTTGCCGGCCTTCATTGGTGCTACAGTCTGTTCTCCTATAACGCGTATTTGCATAACGCTAATTGGATATAACGCAAAGAATATATTAGGGAACACGTTTTTTTTATAACGCGGATGCGAATTGGATATAACCCGAGTCGGAACAAGCGGTTGTACGGCTGCCCCCAGCGTGGCATCACACACGACGGGATGCTGCTGGATGCTTCTGGATGCTACCCACGCGCCTCGGTCTTTGTTCACCCAGCATACGCAACTTAACCCCCCCCCCCCACACACAGACTGCCCACTCGCTAACAGCACTTGCGCCAACAGTCTGTTACAGGCTACACGGGGGATCTTTGTCTTTGTGCAGCTGGGTAACGTCTCTGTCTCTCTCTCTCTCCGACTCTCTCTCCATCTTAGCCCACCCCACCCGCTGGAGCCTCCGTCTCCACTGCTGCGTCCACCGATGTGTGCGTTTGAATGAGCGACGCGCGCTAGATCAGCTCAAATTCCCCAAACAGCACCGGGGGGGGGGGCGTGGGGCGGCTGCTGGGCAGGGAACGCATCTGCCATCGCACATGCTTGGCTCGATGTACGGAAAATATACTCATGAATTATTTCCCTGAGATTAATCAGAAAGTAATGGCAAGGATTCAGATACGTTTTCTGCCACCTGCACCGGGCCACTTTTGGTTATTTTCTTTTTTCCTTTGCGGAGAAAAAAAACTCGACCAAACATTAAAAAAAATGTTGATGAAATCTGCAGCTACAAAAACGCGGGAGTTGGTAGGTGGGGTGGGGGGGGGGTCAACGGGAGGGTGGTGGGGGGGTGTAAGGCGGGCTTTAAAACCCCACGCGATATTCTATAAAGTAATGCACAGCTCAAAAGATTCAAATTACTCGAGCAGACACAAAACACACCAATACAGAGAGCACCGCATCGCCTTGGTTACCAGATGACAAGCGGGGGGTGGGCAAGAATCTACATTACATGATTGCTGTTAAGAGTATTATATTCCTAAGCGATTTGGTACATTGAGAGAATAAACATACTGTTGTGTAAGCAGCTGTATTTTGTTACCTACAGTCTACGAACGTTGACTAAAATTAGTGGCCAGAGCAACGGCTTTAAGTGAAAGGTTTCATAATCGTGACAGAAAAAAAAGAGCCGAAGCTACGTATGTAAGACAGCAAACGTCACTGCCGCTTCGAAATAATACTCGGTGTCAAGTATCAAATTCTAAAACAATAACCGGGCATTGTTCTGATCTTGTAATTGCATGTAAAAAAAAACACTCGTCCACATATTAGTGTAGTGCAGTGTATAAGAGGCTTGTTGTGTCCCCTACGCAGAGCATAGGTGAATGTCAGGTAAAGGGTATCTGATATGCAGCTGTCACTGTAGTAGAGCTGTACGCAGTCAGTAATTAATCAAAGGCAAGAACAGATGGCGGTACCGCATGCGTGGTTCGTGGGGTCTTTGCCTCAGCTGCTACTGGCCCGGCCTGGGGAGGTGCACTAACAACCACACCACCAGGAGGCTGACATGAAAGGCAAGATAGCTGGGGGGGGGGAGGGATTGGGCAATGTTCCAAGGTCACAAACTCCTAACTATGGGCCCAGAGACACAAAAGGGAGACCTGCAGGCCAAATGATCGATTATTATTATTTTGCTCCCCCCTCCTTCCCTCCCCTCCCTCCAAATATTTCTGCTGCCTTAGCATGGCTTCAATCTCGCCCTTGAAATGAATGCGGCACGTTTGACATAAAAAAGCATGTGCACACCCAACGTGTAAATTTGAATTTCACGATAACGAAATACGATAAATTATTAATATTCATTTGACAAAGAAGTATTAATCAAACATTAGAAATCTGAAGCTTTCCAGGCATTTTCCATTTCGCCAAGGTTAGAAAAACACGTGACGCATCTCATCTCTCTATCAAATCCACCACAATGCTGGCAATATTTCCCCAGGGTCCCAGGCAGGAGAAAGAAAGTTATTTGGCTGATGCTTTTTAAAAATCAATACTGCATGAATACTGCATTCAGGTCACTTAAGTTGACATTTTATGGATGGGTTTGATGCAATTTGTCATCGAAAAAAGCTGATTTCATTTTATTCTTCTATACATTTGTCCATCTTCACAATCGCAAAAAAACTATCACACACATGCCAATTTTTTAAAAAGGCTTTAAATTAAAAAATGGATACTTCATATATAAATTTATTTCATTTGTTCGTCAAAAATGTCAAAAATATAGCAAAACCCAAGCAGACTAGTCATTATCAATGTCAGTTTTCTAATCTTACGTATTGTTCCAATACCATTAAAATATATTCCTTTATATATCTCTAACTTGAAATACCATCATCTTCTTTAGGTAATTTTGTTTAAAGGTTTTGCTTTGTAATTCTATTTCTACTTTACATTATTAACGATGCTAATGTGGACGAGTATTTATACCGTTCTTTGATATAACATGCCTCTGAAATATTCACTATTTATATTCTTAGGTTTTTTTCGGTAAAATCACGTAGGTAAAAAAACTTAAAATTAAAATTAATAAAAGTAAAATAAAATAAACCAGTACATATACGGGGTAGTATCTCTTGGAATTTCTAATTTACTTGATACAGCAAGCGTGCTGTGACGGTTCCACCTGAAGACGGAAGCTTGTGTTGCCTCCGAAACGTCGTGATTTTTATTTTATTTTTATTTTATTTTACTTTTATTAATTGTAATTTTTTACCTACGTGACTTTACCGAAAAAACCTAAGAATATGAATCCTTGCAGTCACGAACGCTTCAAATCTAGAATTATTCAATATTTACTTTATGTTATTCAAATAGTGTATACACAAATGCTGAAATAGTAATCTAAAATGTAAGATTATGTTGCTGATATGGGGGTGACACCCATTCACATTGTGATATGACAGCATATACTCGGGTTATTCAGGGTTAATCTGCACTTTTAGTTTTAGAAAGTCTCAAAGTAACGTAAAATAAATGAAGCGGACACATTTGTGAAAGGTGCGCATTTGCAGAAGCGTGGAATTATTTAGGTCACGTACATAGCCATTTCAGGTCATCCGCAGACTCAACAATCTTTACAGACTCTTATCTATTTTTAAGACAGAGTGCAACAACGCGGATGTCTGGAATAAACGCTTCATTCGAGATCTACAAATCGCACCTCCTGGCTTTGACATTCCTCGAAGACACCGGTGTAACCCTCAGCCACATCAGAACGTGAACAGGTCGATACACACCTCTCCTTCACAAATGTAGAATTAAAGACAAACCAAAGTGCGTCTGTGGCCATGCAACCCAAACTATAAACCAAAAAGGGATATTGAAACCATACGAACTCTCTCCTGAAACCATGTCGTGGCTAGCTGACCTCGACATTGGCATTTACATCCTGAACTTATTGCCATATGCAAGAATAGAATACCGTACGTTTGTACTATTCTAATACACTTTTGTGCGAGAGACCTGTAAATTTCAATTGGTGTGACATTTTCATCACCAGATAGATATTCTGCTTTTGACTAAACTTTTCCACAGACTATGACACGTGGTTTTCCACCTTCCTTGAAAATACCCAGAACGCTTTGTGCAGCTGTGATGTCACCTCACACTGGAGTTGCCTGGCATTACCAGTACCACTCCACAAACTTTCAGTGATCTGGCATCCTGTCATGGTCATCCAGAACAAAAGAAGCAGCTTTAATAAACTTTTTTTTATTCACCATGAACATCATCATCAGTTACGACCAATCCACTGTCGTATGAGCTGATTTTAGTAGGAACATTTTTCATTTATAATATGATTTACTTTTTGATGGAACTCAAAATCTTCAGCAGTCTTAATTTACTTGCAACACAAATAAACATTGAAAGTTAAATGTGTGAGTTCGTACACCATCTACAATTTATCTCCACTCGCATTCAGGGAAACCATGTTGTTCAAATACGTTGGAAAGTGTTAGTGGTCACAACTAGAGGTATACAAAGTCACACTATTATGAAAGCTGGGTTGCAAGTGAACATCGCAAACTTTTTTCGCAAGGCACCTATTACTTTTTAACCACTTCATATAAAAACTATTTTAACCTAATTTCCGCAGGTCCAACAGTATAACCTCATTTCTCCCCACAGAACCACTCTGATCTATGATGTTACGTTCCATCATTTGCGATTACCTAAGAATCAAATCTTTCAACAGGGCCTCTGCAAATGTGACCTGAACGATGACAAAAGGCAACGCGTCATTTCCAGCTACTGTGGCAAACACAAGCGTAATAAATGCGGCCGCATTTGGAAAACAAATGTCCAAACAGAAAGCCACGCAACTTATTCCTGCGGCACAATAAGTTATCTCGGCGGAACGGTGCGCTTTTTAAAACATCTCATCAAAATCATATTTGTCGGGTCAATGACTTCTCATTTTTAAATGCGCAACACGTTATCCATTAACTTGAACGGGCAGTGTAAACAAGCCCCGTGACGCGTGCATCCCTCCCCAAGCAAGTAAACGGACGGCAGGTGACGAGCAGGTGTATTGTTATGCTTAAGGACAATAAAGCAAACGAGGTAATGGATACAGCGCACAATAGCCGCTGACAGCCGGCCTCACAAAACAACAACGCAGGCGTAGAGGCGGCACGCTTGCACAACTCGGGGGGGGGGGGGGGGCGGCGGGGGGGGGGAAGAGGAGCAGATGGGCCGCAGGATTCGACAAATAACAGCTGGGAAGTGTGCCGTGGCTCCTATCCAAATGCCCTTTTCATAAGGCCAAGACCGATATCGTTAGAATTAAAGAAGAACACGCGCTCAAAAAATATAAAGGGGTGGAGGGGGGGGCTCATGTAACACAGCAGCGATTTTTTTTACTGTAATTACTCGGTCAATGCGACATCTGCAACGTGTGCTTACGGTTTTAAATTATCGCAAGCGGAGACGTAATGATTGTTCGCTATCTTTTTTTTTTGCCCGTGAGGAGATGGTTACGATGCGCAACTTGTATCCACGAAAACATCCCCGGCTGTGTTGTCTTCACGCGATCAGCATGAATACTGCACCGTCTACTTCATATGCTAGGTAAAAGCAAGCGGGGTGATTAAACGCATCCCAGCCACGAAACGGATTTCGACTTTCGTAGCAAAAAGCAAACACACACACACAAAACACAGAGTGAAAAAAAGAAAAGGTCTGCTGGCATCAGACATAGTCTGACCTACTTATTATATCTCACTTACCACAGGCAGAAAGAATCGCAAACTGAAATCTGGGCATGCTGTCACTACACCATACCCTAATCCTTTTTTCTTGATATTGTTAACACTATCAGCAAAGGGCAGAAATGACAATAATCTGTTACTTCATCTTTGGCGGAATAAAAAAAAATCGCTCTAAGAATATCTGATCTATCCATTAATGCTTCGTAGCTGTGGGAAAAAATATATAAATGTTATTTAAATATCAATAATGGCATCCATAACATTTTTTTTTTAATCCAAATTCAAAATTTTACACATTTTGTTTTGGGGCGGGTTGGGAATATATACATTAATGCACGTCTCGCTAACTGCATTTACACTTACACTTTGGTCAGCCACTGTGTGAACACCTTCCACTACTCGGTGTCCCGAGAGGGTCCCAGAAATCCCGCTGGAAGCTCGCTGCCAACAATCGCATAACCGTGGCTTAATTATCAGTCTGCCTCATGCTCCCCATCCAAAGGCCCATGTGGCCTCGTACGGGATGAGGTAATGAGATCTCGGGTTTTTACGAGTGGATGGAATCCAAATGCTACCCTTCCTTGCAGCATTGCACAGCAGTTTCAAATAACTGCAAAGTTGAAACGGTGGTCACACATCTGCCACAGAAAATTCCTTTTAAGCGAACACGCATGCGGTAAAATATATCGTTTGGCGTAATCTTTAAAACGCTTGATGTTTTTTTTGTAATTATTGTACAATCAGAGGACGCTTCATTGCGCTCAGTCAACGAAGCATGCAAACTGCAAGGGAGTTTACACGTTTTCTTGCCAATGAAAACCACCTACTCATTAACCAAGACCTCAACAATCTACCTTGCCACCGACTCAAGTCCTGATCCTCCTTCTGGGATCGCGTTGTCTAAAATCTCACCCAGATCCAGAAGGACGCTGCCGAACACAGTGGAATAACGTGGATGTCCAGAATAAACACCTCATCCGAGACCCAAACATCGCACCGCCTGACTTTGACATTTCTCAAAGACACTGGCATGACCATTAACAGGCCCATGCGCACATCTCCTTCATAAATGGAAAATTTAAAACAAGCCACAGTGTGACTGGGGCCATGCAACCAAAACTCTGGTCCATAGGATAAAGCACTGTAGTCTGCGACCCTTCAATGGAGGAACAGCAAAACTACAATAAATATCTCCCGAAGCCCTCTCTTGGATAGCAGACCTCAACATTGGCATTTAGCCTCTGAACATATTGCTTACCTGACACAATGATTGCACGGAGCATCTAGTTTTAAATCCGTCAATTAATGTATCTATCCTCAAATATGTTTTTGTTCAATGCTTCTTTCTAAATAATAAAAGTGTGAAAATTAAGAATATTTTAGCATCTTCTTAGGTTTTTTTTGGTAAAGTCACGTAGAAAGTAAAATAAAATAAAAACATTGTTTTTATTTTATTTTACTTTCTACGTGACTTTATCGAAAAAACCTAAGAAGATGTTTCCTTGCAGTCACGAAAGCTTCAAATCTGGAATATTTTAGCAGATTTTTGCTTTGCATTTTCCACATACAATACAAGATGCTGCCATGATATAATAGGTTAGCACACTGAACATGCAAACCAGAGGTGGTCGGTTCAATTTAATCTTCTGGTGCAGCAGTTGAAAGTTGCAACATTTGTGCAGCTTTCTGAATCCTCCCCCAGCCGCTATACACTCAACACTATAAATGGGCACACCACAGTTAGTCAATCGGGAGGTTGTGTATTGAACACCGAAACAAAATGATTTCTCCACAACTCTGGCTGTCTGCCTGATGAGGCTGGTTGTAATTACTGGTAAAGCGACGTACTCGCATTGTAAACGTTGTGGGTTTGCTCTCCACCATATCGGTGTGCTTAACGACACATATTTACGTGATCTAACCCAAATAAACCTCTATTACGAAAACCTTCGTGTTAAACCGTATGCGGTGGGTTACGACAATTGCCCGATGTGAAAGAGTGAGCCAAATACCTCTTGCGGAGGCCCTTCTATCAGCAGTGGTGTGCGGAGGCAAATACAGGGCTGCATCTTTGTCTTTCAGCAATATCAATGCCAAGGTCACGAGGTAATTTACAGCCAACGTCAACGGTACCGCCACATCTTCCCGTTGCTAGAACCCTCAGCTGTTGCACGTACCTCCCAAGCTAGAATCCCACTATTAGGCTTTAGGCCTCCCGGATCGGTTATACGACTTCGGGGTGTCACTCTGCATTCCCGGTCTCGGTATGCTGCCCTAACTCAATTTTATTAACCTGCCCCACCCATCCAAAACTACTTTTTGTCGACAGATGTCAGGAAAAAAAACTATTCAAACTTGAGAGTTGGAAAGGTTATATTTCAATGAAACCGTGCAGGGGCCATGCTGAAAATAATATTGTGTGGTTAATTTACAGAGATTTTACTTTCTTATCAATGGTCAAAGTGAATCGAATGGCCATTTAAATATTACATACAATACAATAATTAAGGGATGTTTCTTTGCTTTATGTATTATGTTATTAAATAAGAGCCATGAATCTAAGTTTAACTTCATCTTCTGGATTTTTAAGGGGTGAATATGGATATTCATTTATATTTCTTTCTTTAAAACTTACCAACATTTGTTTAAAAGGTATATTCACACCAAAATCCTGTCATCATAGAAAAATGTGAGTTTTAATTGTAATCGTAATTTCACGTAATTTTGTAAATCCACTGGAATAAAAGCCTCCTACATCCATACTTCACCATTCTGGTCAGTCAAGGTTCTTGAAGGGGGCGGGGGAGAGATGTGACCAAGGATTGGCTCAGAAACCACTGGCCACTGCCGTTAGCCTTGGCTGAGTGTCTGACTCGGGCTGCTCTGGGTTCCGGGCACAGTGCACTAACTGCTGCCACTCCGCCCCCAGTTTATTCTATACGCTGCGCGTTAACTGATGTCAGATGTACGAGCACATTACCCGTGATAAGAGTGATCTCGATGCAGAAAAGCAATTACAGCTCCCTACTAAAGTGATGGAGTCACTGCGAGACTGTTGATAGGCTTTGTTTTCAAGGTTGATCCAGCATGCCAATGCTATTATCTTAATAGGATAATACCAGCAGGAACAGCAGGCCTCGTCAATACCGAAAGGAGATACCGCCGTCAGTTTAGTTAACACAGGTAGACACATGCTTTGTGATTCGGCAAAAGGGACTGTTTACAGAGATGCCATAAGAGTGCATGTCTGTGTTGTATGTATGTCTGTCGAACTTCTTTTGCACCGTACATAGCCAACTGTGCTCAACGGCGGTATGGTGGTGTTATTTGTGAAGCAGTCGGTGTAGTGGCTAGCGCACTGCGCTACAAACCTGATGACTCGAGTTCATTTCCCCGGCCATCGCTAGCATTGCGAACCGGTTCAGGGGCTCCCCTAGGTTGACTCAGTCTCAAATAAATACTCTATTTGGGTGAGTAAACATGCATACTGGACAGACGAAGGTGGTTCGCGCATGGTTATGGCAACACCACTTCCCCGTGTGGCATTTCGTCCTTAAATAGGTGCTCGCTAAAAGCACCTACCTCAATATTCTATGAGGTTACCACCACCGGGCATACTCGTCTTTGTGTGAGAGCACAATGCACTACGATCGTAGTCGTTGAGGGTTCTATTCCCACCGTGCATATGAGGACAAGTGGCATCTGAACCTGTTCTGCGCCTCCCCAAGGTTAACTCGGCCTTAAATGAGCACTGGGGGAGACAAAAACATTCGGGCATGGTTCTGACCGCACCACCTCGTCGTACGCCGCGCTGGCTTTAATCGGTGCCCTCTAACAGCGCTTGCCCCCCCCCCCCCCCGGGGCTATACGGCTAAATGGGAGACCTTTGTCTTTGTGTGCACGTACGTGCGTATGTTTCCTGTGTGCACGGCTGCCCCCTTTGCTGTCCTGTCAGCGAGCGCTTATAAAATGCGAGAAGTGAGGCCAGTTCCTTTTTTTTCTCTCTCGGCCTGACATGCTGCCTTCAAAAAGCCCTGCGACCTTTGTGTCTGATGATGTCTCGCAGAGATAGAGCCCTGACTTACCATTCACCACCCACAACCTGCCACGGTACCCCTCACCCCGCAGCAGCCGCACAGCAATATAATAATAACATAAAGGAATTAATCTGTATCTGCACCTTACAGATGCTTTTTTTCATTAGAGTTTTTAGTCACGCTGGGCACCATGCTGCGGACATCAAGGAAGACGAAGAATAGTCATTAAGGATAAAATATCAGATTATCCTCAGAATATAACAGGGTGTGCACCTGAATCAATATGTTGCTTTGCTGCCTAGAGCATGAAGGGGGCCTTGGTGGTGCAGCGATTGTATTCTTGCAAAGCCACGGAAGCCATGGTCTTTTTATGGCTTTTGATGAATTATGGATTAATTGGGCAGGTGCCGGATGGTAAAATACAGTTAGCCACATTCGGTTTCTATGTATAGATATAACTGGTATATCTAGTGCCGGATTAAGCTAGTGCGGGGCCTGTAGCACATGTTATAAAGGGACCCTAAATTGAAAAACATAAATATTAAAACACAAATGTTTAACTTGCATAGTAAAGTAATTTTATTTTTTCATCTTATATACAGCCAGATAATACGCCAAATCGCTAACCTTAAACACCCAGTCGTTCATAAAAGATGAAGGCAGTATAGTTCTATAGCAATAGAGCAAGTGCAGAATCACTGAACCGGAATTGATAGCTTGAAAGCATTTAGCGAGGGGCCCTTGAAATTGGAGGGCTCGTAGCATATGTAGCTACTTTTGCTACCAGGATAATCCGGCACTGTATATTTTCTCAGCAGATTGCTTCAAGAATTTCTAAAACGAGTTGAATGCGAGTGGTTGAAATGCGAATGCATTTTTTTTTTAAAAACAACACTTGCCTAAAATGACCATCGCAATCATAATCTAAATAACTTTATTTTTTACATTTTTCTTCTAACGAATTAGTACTTGATTAAAACTTTTGAAACTTTGACGTTAGGTAGAGCTTGCAGACCCCGAGGTATAATTTCTCTTCCAGGAAACTTTTTTTTCTCAACAACAAACACTTAAAAAGATATGAATGCGAAGAATAAACTTCTGTGCCGCGGCACTCACTATATTCTCAAGGAAGCGCATGCACAGATGCCGAAAATTCGTGTCGCAACAATTAGCCATTATTTCCACGAGGGAACGATACACAAAATCTTTACCGCAGGAACAGAAGAGAGTCTCTCTACGGGCTGTAAAGTGAGAAGCGAAATACTTTAATCCGCCAGCAGTCGAAACTGCATCAATAGAGTGTGTCACTCTGTGCTCAGTCTGTCATGAAACAGGAGGAAAATGAGATAACTCCCACCAGCGTGCACAGAGGAAGGTCATGGTGACAGCCTGCGATGGATACAGTATCGATTCATTTCAAACACCGGCCTGTCTTGGCGCATACACTGGAGGGGCTTAGGAGAGGATCTTTGATCCCGTGTCTCTTGATACGGCCATTGATCTAATTTGCTGTTACATGCCACAATTTCAAAATGAGAGCATAACCCACTCGCCAACACACAGCCCGCCATCTGAAGGAAATGACGAAAGCCTGATCAGAAACGGCCGAAGGCGACGCGATGATGAAAAGTGCAAGAGTCGGCTGCATAAAAAAAAACACAATATCTCCACAGGTTTTCACTCCGTTTCATATACATCTAAGATATATACGCTCTTGTGAGTATCACAGTCAAATGTGCAGGCCGACTTCCAATCCAAATAAGGACGCTGGTTTTGTATACAGGGCATTTTTATAATTCGATTTCTTTCTGCAATTACTGCATTGGCCACAGGGGAGAGTTTTTATTAGTATTCATGCAGGTAAGCAATTTCGGTTTTGTCAATTAAGGAAAGACAGGTTAGGTCACATGCAGAACTGGCCATATAGGGCATAGCCTCAAATGCAGTTTTGCTCATTGGCTGATTACCTGTCCTTTCATGTCTTGGATACCATGCATCAATATTGCCCGGTAACCCCTTGCTGGTTACATGGAGGATACCTAACAAGTCCCGTCCCGTCTCATTACATCACCGCTACCGCACCATTACTCAAAAATGCACGTGTAAGGGAAATCTCGGTTGCTCGTTGTGTTGAAATTCATTATAAACGTTTTAGTCGCGGCACAATAAATATAAGAGATCCATTCATAATAAATATACCAGAGGGGGGATTTCGTAATGCTTTTCAATGAGTTTGCTCGAACAGTATAAAAATGTTGTATTCTTCCATTTGTGTACCAGAAAAGTCAATATAAGGTATATTCTGTACAGGTATACATATTTTAAAATATTTTTACATTGTTAGCACTTGCTGTGTCCGCTGTGTACATAAATCTGCCTGGGCGGTTGCAGTTATTCGAGCAAAATTGGCTCACAATCACAAGAGCCTCTGTCGGTTCAAATCGCAGACCTGCGTCGACTCACCCAATCATTCTGCCAAGGTCATTAAAGTGAAGTCTACTTTGTGAGAAGTTGTCCTGTGGAATTACTGGCCCCGGCCATAGGAATGTGATATTTCCACCACTTGCTCAGGGTCAGAGGCTCAAAGGCTGCCACCACATGTTGCTCGTTTGAGCAAGGAGAGAGATTCCTTTAATTCGATTTTTATATGCAGAGCAGAACATTACTCTGTGCAAAGACAAACATGATTGTACACAGCCCTTTCTCAGTAAACTGCTGTATGAAGGCCTCTCCACACCGTGTTGTTCATGACGGTTGTTTAACCGTACTTCACCAAGCTGGTCAGTGCATATTGATGAAACTGGATGCCCAGGACTGGTTCAGGTATCACTGGCCACTGATGTTAACCGTGGCCTGGAATCGAACTCAGGTCGCCAGGTTCGTAGTGCAGTGCGCTCTCCACCGTGTCACCGATCCCTGGGATATGCCTTATTAGCTGAGTTAACTACTGCACTCGTTGTTTTCATAATAAATCGCAGGATGTTAAATGTAATGGCTTTGTATCACACTTTTTTTTTATTTTGGCCTCGAAGCAAATATTAGATTATAACACGTTTTACCATGTTATACAATAGCTCTTCAGTAAAAAGTGTGATACCCCCCCCCACCTCTTAATTATTGTTCATAGGATCAGATAACAAAGTGGATCATGTTTTAAACTTTGTACAGGGGACTGTAACTCAAAAGCCATAGTATATATTGCTTTTTATAGCGATGCAATTATTTATTATTTTAGACAATGGTATGCTAGTGTGTCTCATTTTGTTACACCTGAAGACGTGACTTTACTGAAAGACCCAAAGAGTACTAAATGTATGTCACTTGATGATGCAGCTTTTGAATTCTTTCCCTATAATATTTTTTTTGCCACTCATGATAGTTTTTTATTCAAATGTGAAACACACGACATATATGCACACACACACACATATATATTGATCCGGACTTACTATGCTGTAATCAGTTGCACGACAGCTTATGCGAATCAAAAAGGAGATGACCTATAAATGCATGGAAATGTTGAGCGTAAGCTTGAGTGGGCACATGTGATCATTGCGCAATCAAATGGGTGTATTGTCAGTGTACACAATTAACTAATTATGCTGCTTGGGTAGATTAATACTATCAGGACACTTGCATTTTGACGGTGACTCATTGCAGATTCAGGTATAGATGGGAGAGACCAACTTTCATTGCCATTACCTATAAATTCCTGACTTTAAGTTCGAGCTAGCAAATATAATTTTAACGCAGCACTTGTTAAATTGGTTGCTGCAGCTTTATAGGCTGTTCACAGATGTTCAAGTGCTGGCATGCCAGAGAACTTGTTTGGCAATGAACTTAATATCCTCAGCTACAGCACTTTACGATAATACTGCACTGTCAAAATTCAAGTGAAGTGACAATTGAATTCATGGGAATGTATTCATGTTTCTTGTACGGTATTCCCTCGTTATTCACGAACTTGCTATCCACAATTTTGGCTATCCGTGGATCTCATCTGGAACTCTAGATGACTGCCTCGAGAGAGAGCGAGAAATAAAGTGATGAAATAAAGAGATGAGAGAGAATGTGGTGAGATAAAGTTGATGTATAAACTATTATTTAATATTTTAATGCAAATTTACATTTGCTTTATGTTTATTATTAAACAAAATGAATGTTTCTGTGCTATTATGATAAATTTCACGTATTTAATAGCTTATTTATGGATTTATTTATGGTAATTAATTAAAAAGATAGGTTTTCGTAGGCCAATATCATTATGTACGAAATTTTCCCATCACTAGCAAATCCGGAACGTATTACTCGGAATTCTGCATTCTCTGCACTGGACTTTCGCAGTGGCTGTTTGGTACAGAAGCACAATTGGGACCAGGGACACGTATTTTTCACAACCTTTGCCTTCCATCCTCTTGTGGCGAGATACCATTCCCTCGTCAAGGAAAATAAACCATCACGCAAACTCCGGTCATCCCCACACTGCTTCGCGCTTTCAGATGCGCTTCTGCGACCGTCTGAATTGCTTTTCCTTCGGACATTAGGAAGCCACTGGAGCTATGCACTTTTAAATCTGAATTGAAAACTATTTTTTCAGAAGTGCTTTTTGTGTTTAGTTTGTTGCCCTTACCCCGCACCTCCGATTAGCACGGTTGGCTACGTGTAAAAGAAGTTAAACATACATATCACAGTCTTCCAGTTGTATTCACTCGCAACTATTTCTATTGCTTCCACAGGGTGGAATAGGGCAATAGTTGACGCACTGCGCTCTGAACCCCACGACCCGAGTTTGATGACTGGCCATATTTTATGATTGTTGGAGTTTTGGTTTTTTCAAGACGTCCTCGTTTTGAGGAAGCTGCCCTGAACAATCTGTAAGTCTTCCCAGGACGTTATGAGTCCCCGTACGTGTCAGTTGCATACGAATACAGCAATCAAGACGATGCATCTACATGGACTTCTCCCTTCCTCTAAATTTGGGAGATATTCTTATTCCCATGATAGGTCCAATTCTTTGTTTAGTTTTCATATACACGTACATAAAAGGTGGTAACCCGAGTATCGAGTGATATATGAACAAATCCAGAAACCCCCTTTACCAACGCGCGCTGGACAGCATAGTGAAGTATGGTCAAACAACCTCCATGACATGTCTTCAGCCAGCAGTGGATTGACAAAGCGCTGGACATTACTATGCTTATTTCCACACGGTTTGGCATTCATTACCAGCCAGTGCCGGATTATCCTTGTATATATGCTACGGGCCCCGACCTTTCAAGGGCACCGCGCTAAATGCTTTCAAGCTATCAATACCGGTTAAGTGATTCTGCACTTGCTCTATAACTATAGTACTATACTGCCTTCAACGTTTATGAACGACCGGGTGTTTAAGGTTAGCGATTTGTCGTATTTTCTGGCCGTATAGCAAATAAAAAAAAAACTGACTTTACTACGCAAGTAAAAAAAATTTGTGTTTTAAAATGTATGCGTTTTATTTATTTTATTTAGGACCCCGTTATAACATATGCTACAGGCCCCGCACTCGCTTAATCCGGCACGGTTACCAGCACGCACGTCAGCATCGCACGACGCAGCCGTCTCTGTGCCCCCACACGTCTGCCGGGGCCTCTATTACAACAGCCCGCAAAGGCCCCGATAAAAGCCCTCTGGGTCTCTAAAAATTACCAGGCCCCAGCACAGCTGTCATGCGAATGCTCCCCTCTCTTTCAGAGGCCCTGATGTACGAATATTTTAAAAAAAAAAACATATGCTGCAAATCATAAGCGCACGTAGTAAATGTAGATTTGCACTCCATCAAGAATTTTACTATTTTGTGAACGTGATTGCCTCGAATCAAACCATCTGTCCCTTTAAAGCATGCACCATTTATTGCACGCTGTGCAAGATTGTTCACAGGTCGGTATCGTATAGTAGCAACAGTGGTACTTTATTACATTAAGTAAACAACGCTCTGTTAGATATCCCAACGTAAGTGGGCGACGTTCTTGAAAGCGCTCTTTTTTTACAAGTAATCTGAGAATGATCGCCATAAAAGAGAAGTCCCTGACATTCTTGCGCATGTATCGGTAGGTAAACAGTGCATCTTACATTATTGCATGTGTCAATATGCGAACGGTGCGGTTGACTGTTTTGGCAAACGGTCGTTAACAACGGCCTCGTTATACCTCCGCGTTCAGTGCCACGACCTCATTAGGAATTTGGACCGCGTCCACCACTCTTTCCGGCTGTTGTTACACCACGTTGAGAATGCACACCCCCCCCCCATCCTCCTTAAAAAAGTAAAATTACGATAATATGCAAGTGCTAGCTATTTCTGCAAACTTTCGAGTCACGGCTTACAAAAAAATGTAAGCACAGGGATGGGGGAAAATATTCATCTCCTTGGAGGATTTTTTTAATGTCAAATGTCCAGGAATGTAAATTCCAAAAAATATTCTCATGAATATGTTGAAAACCACATTTCAGACGAAACTACTCTTTACTTCCATAATAGAGTTTTTTTTTGTTTAGATCGCGTAAATATATAATGTGTCGTTAAAACCCGCCACCACCCGACACAGCCAACTAGTAAGGGTTGTCACGTAAACAGAACGTGGCCAATTTGTCACTAGTACAGCACACCGGTGTGTTGGAGAGCCAAGCCACAACATGTACAATCTGTCTTCTTGGTTCTTTCGGTAAAGTCACGTAGAAGGAAAATAATAAAATAATAAAAATAAAACATCATAAAATAATTCTCACGACGTTTCGGCCACAACGCAAGCAGCCGTCTTCAGGTGGAGAACAGGTCTGCCGAGAAGGCAGAGTCTGAAGACCTGTTCTCCACCTGAAGACGGCTGCTTGCGTTGTGGCCGAAACGTCGTGAGAATTATTTTATTATGTTTTCTTTTTATTATTTTATTATTTCCCTTCTACGTGACTTTACCGAAAGAACCAAGAAGATGAATCCCTGCAGTCACGAAAGCCTGAAATCGAAATGTACAATCTGAGTACTCTTTACTTATCGAGGAATGGAACGCAATCCGATGGTAGGCCATCCGCAGAGGAGATGGAGCGATGAAATCAGCACGTGTGCAGCAGGTGCTGGGCAAATTATTGCATCGCAGAACAGTGAGAAATGGTGACGGCTTAGGGAAGCCTCATCGAGCAGTTGATTGAGAATGGCTGATGATACTAATAATAATGGTAGACTATATTTTATGAAGTAGTGCTACACAAATTTCAGCATCTACAAGCCAATGGCATGTTTGATGATAATGCCTATTTAGTACCCTGCTTTGAAAAATAACACGCACATTGATTCGATGTTGATAGCAGAGCAAATTAAGTACCATATTTATTTTTTATTGGATTTTTTTTTATGTAATAAAGGAAAGTACATGACCATCAGTTGAAACCCGGTGCTATGAGAAAAGTGATAAGGTAATGAAACAAAACGATCGTTCAAAATATATTTGAAGACTGAAATATATTCGTCTTCACGTACAATATTATCACTGTCGTGACACGTGGTGCTCTTTGTCTATAAAATTATTAATCTTAAGCCCGAACACATGCTATGTACTATGTGAAGTCATTTTGATCTGGCATACATATTGTATCGTACTTTATTTGTAATGGCAAGTGACCCTATTCTGTCACCAGCACTTAAATAACAGGTTGGACTTTTCTCTTAAATCCTGCAGATAATGCTTAAATCGTCGTAAAATATTTAATTTTTCTTTTCTACTACATTTCTTCCTTTGAAAAGATTGCGTGCTGAACACAGTCACCTTAATGCAAATTAAGGCGCATTACATTTGTGCTTGAATTTCATTACCTAATAATGATACATGGAATGAGCTAGGCAGCAGGCACGGGGCATGCACTCACTATATACGCGTGGGTGTGTGTGTGTTTAATAGCGTGTTCTGTTCGTTGAGCACGTGCGGTGCTTGGCTGCAATGCGGTATATGTCTCTCGAAGCTTAGCAACAAAGAAAATCGAATCACCGCTAACAACGAAATGTATCTATCAGCGATATTGCATTACATCCCGAGAACGTATGAGGAACACATCGAACAGTATGTCATACCTATTTTTTTCCTCTCTCAAAAGTAGCACAAATGCATTGAATTATCAAGTAGATGTCGTAACAAGATACAGGCATTGAATTAATAAGGAACACAATTATATAATTCTGCAGGGTATTACCTATAGATGAGGCAGTAGGTATCATGCTCAATAAATTGCGGTAATAAAATTTTACATACTATCTTTCCATCCACACCCAGAGGAGGCAGTGGTGTAACAGTATATCACACGGGTGGCTCTCGCAGCCAAAATCAATGGTATATGAAGGTCGCGTGTGTCCACAGTGAAATTGCGACCAGTCCTAGAACCGATGCACTGTTACCTGCGAACCGAAGACAAACCGCAGTACCATGAAAAATATATATAAACCACTTTGTTGCACTTATAGATTACACGTCATGTTCTGAGCGAATTACAGAAGACACAAAAGCAATGTGTGGTGTCGTCGGTGGCTTAGCACCATCTGCAGAAGTAGCGTCTGTCTGAACAGCTGTTATAGTGAAGGATCTGATATCAATCACGGGAGTAAGAAAGGAAAGCACAGTGGGAGGTTGAGTATAGCTTGAAACAACAAGAGAAGGTCGCAACCCAACCAAGGAGGGAACGCAAGTTTCGTGTTTAGTGCACACGAAATGCACCCTTTCATGCTCATTTCCTCACGTGCTCAGGTTGTTTTTTTCTTATTCGTATGAATACGGGCGCATGAACGGCGCAGAGGGGGCAACTGTCGACGTTGGACATCGTACAGTTAAAAATTTGCATCCCAAAAAATACCGATGCAAAGCAAGCATGAGGATTTGCATTTATTGAGCACTGACGATATGTGTTACTCAAAGTCAAGTCAATGCCCCTCCCTTCCCCGCTCCACCTCTCCATGCTCAAAGCAGTTCGAGCCAGTGGTCATCTCCTCGAGCCAGGGCTGGCATTTCCACGTTTCTATGATGGTAGTAAGTATGTCCAATGGACCACAAATGTTGGCTTCCCACATGTACCCATTTCTGTGCCTCTGTTAAACCCAATCGTCTTCATCATCGTCATCAGCCACGTAATATCCACTGCTGGATGAAAGGCCCTTCCAATGTAATTTCCATGCACTCACGTTCCCCAGCTCACTCCTGCACGAGACCTAATTTCATCACTCCATCTACTCAATGTCCTTCCGCTTGGCTATGCTCCTTCCTTTGAAACATATTCTAATTTGACTGTGAATAAATTCACCGAGGGCATATATAATACACGAGCCTCATTCCTCCCGCGATTTCTATTTTATCATCTATTAAAAAAAGCACAAACTGCAATCGATAGTTAGGCAAAAGTCACTTGTAAAGACGTGAACCAGAAGAACGTTGAATACATGAGCATATACTTGTGTGCATCGTTAGGGTTTGACATATTTTGAAGGGGCCTGCAAGTGTGGAGTGCATGTGTTCTTGTCAGTCTGGTGCCCTCTAAAAGTGTTACACAAGATGATATACTGTGCTCATGTGCAAAAGCGGTACATTTTTTCAAGCTGACACAAGAACAGTTTTGCATGTGTTTGAGATTTGTGTGTACGTATATTACATATCTGACCACGCTTCAAGTAACCACGTGTAAGCATATATGATCACTAAGTAAGTTATATTTATTGGTTGAAATAGCGAAAGTTATTTCCCATCGCCTCGTGTCTGGCTGCCTGTCATTTTCACAGATGGCCACGCAATTAAATTAACAAAATTGGCAGCTCTCAGTGATGTCACCAGCAGTCGCGGTTGACACCATTGCTCATTTGTGCAGTAATTTGCTAAGCAATTCAGCATCGTTCTCTTTTTGGTTCTGCTTGGGAGGATGCTACGTGATACAGTTTTGGAACAAATGAGCTCACAGTTTGTTGCAAACCGGTGGCTTATGCGATGCTTAGAATTTAACGGAAATACCAACGCAAGGCACCCTAATGTGCATAGAAAGCAGAACTCGGAATCTGGGTCCAATAATGCTTGGTTGTGACCTTAAGTTTTTAGCTGGCTCTGCATGGCAGGTCAGTGCCATTGTCTGCAAACTCAGGCCCAGAAGCGTAAATCTACATAGCGCCAACATATTATAACGTAGCGCCTGTTTTGCTATCAATAAAGCTCAAGACGCTAGGTTAGTATGTGCTGCATTAAATTAGCATTATACACAGGTTACATATGGTAAGAGAGGCATTTAAGCTTATAAATCATCCTCCCCTTTCTGAACCTCCCCAACCGCCTCGCCTGGCTCTTGAACACATGTTCAGCTCGTGACTGTTTAAAGCGACTTTCTTCATGGGACAAGCCGATAAGATTATGTTACCACCGCCTCGAATCAAAATGGAAAATCGGAAGAACATACATAATTAGTATAAACAGTATTATTTGAAAAGCTACAAACCCATATTAAGCTTTGAAAGGAAGGTCTGTTTTCTTTTTTGAAGGCGTTCTTATTACCCAAAGCAGCATTATGCTTTTTTGGTGCAATTTAATTGCTGATCATTTCAAAATCATAGACGAAGGCTTTGACACCAGAACACAAATAGCCTGGTGATGTACGTGATATGAGAGGGGTGTTTAATGTCTGCCTTACATCCGATTGCGTGTTCTCGTAATGCACTGCAAAATCACTGGACTGCTACAAATATAATATAGTTGATCAACATAAAATGACTCCGATCAAGGACACTGTAACTCGTAGGACAACAAATCAGATTACAATCACATCATAATAATTAGTATCAGCCATGGTCAATCCACCGCTGGATGAAGGCCTGCCCAAGCTGCCACCCTCTCTTGCGATGTAGCAATCCATCCTCGCACCAGATCAGGAGCTGAATTCGTCGCCCCATCTACTCGGAGGACACCCTCTAGGAATTGTTCCATCCGTCAGCCGCTACTCCGTCATTGTGCTTGATCATCGGCCCCTCATTGCTTCGAGCGACGTATTCTGCCCAAGCCCACTTACTCTTATTACCCGTTAGAATGATGTCTTTAACAAGATTGTTATCCAATCCTATCTGTTCTTCTTCCTAGAATTGTACACTGGAAAATATATATATTTTTTTTTAGTGACAGTGGACAGCAGTATACTGAATATCAGAGACTAATACCTACTTTAAAAAAACATTGTTTCTCAGCAGGTAATTTGGGGATTGTCAGCTCTGCGATTGATTAGAATGAGGTGACATGGGTTTGATGGATTTAATTGGTTGGAAAAGGGTCGTGTTGGTTTGACAGCATTGTCAAGGGCAATGTTTATCCAGGGAAAGAAATTGGTGGCCAGTTTTCCTATGACAGATATGCACACCTGAAGTAAATTACAATGAAACCTGTTAACCTTTGTCAAGCTAATGTGTGTAGCTTAATTACATTACATATCATCTCTTCGGGGTGTTACAACTTGCGTAGGTTTTGCACGGTTGTGCTCTACAGCTCTCCGATGTGTTCTGGGGGGTTGTACCACGAGGTGTTTGGCACAATCTCCGACGTTTCGCTCCACGTGCTGAGAGCTTCTTCAGGAACTACATGTTTTTTGTTGGTGTTGCATAGTGTTTTTTTGCATCAGCAACGTCTCAATGTTTCGTATGTTTAACGGCGAAAACACGTTTCAGACGGTGTGCATCTCAAACCAAAATATCCCATCCAGTGCAAGTGAGCTCCTTGGGCTTAATTGTCTGCTTTATACAGCTCTAGGCAAGTGGTGGAAATTACACATTCCTGTGGCAGGGGTGAGTCTCTTCTGAGGGCAATCGTTGTTGACTTGCCCACAAAGTAGTCCTCGTTTTAGCAACCACAAAGAGGTGATGGGCTGAGTTGACCCCCCCCCCTCCAACGAGGTTTCCTACTTGCACCCTTTACAATTTGTGAGCTGCTCGCTCTACCACTGAGCCACCTGGCAAAGTTGCGAGGGAGCAGGGTAGACTTAAGGTTACAGGTTGGCACGCACTAGTGGGGAGTTGCCAAAGGTGGGGGGTTATGGGTCGATGTGTTGAAGGATGAGGCTAAAGGAGGAATTATGAGAGAGGTTGATGGGGTTTGGGTAGCGGGGAGAGGTGAGGGGAGGAGACATGGGGCATTGGCAGGGGTCAGTGGGTCGCTGATCTTGTTCTGGAGCGGCTACACGCTGAGATTACCAAAAACGCTGCTTAAAAGGAAAGCCAGACATGGTGACACGCTTTCGCAATGTTTATTTTCACAGCAGCAGCATTCGAAGATTTTCTTTCGAAACTTTGTATTGGACAAACGACGAAGGCATGAATATCGACGCAGAAAACATTTAACGTCTCAGATTTGCTGACAACACAATCGTTACAGCGTCCAAACGGAACGCATTGCAGAACATTTTAAAATAAGATCATGAAGAAGGCTCCAATGTTGGGGTCAGAATGAAATATGAGCAAAAAAAAAGGTCACGTACAACAAGTTTACTAAACAATTCGAGATATCTGTCGGAGGGATACAACTGGAAAGCACAGCATAATGTTTACCTAGGACAGCAATTGAAGGCGACACGAATGAACATGTTGAAATAAAGAGATGGAAGAGAGCAGATTGGAGTTATTCGGAAAGTTGAACTTGATTACCTGCTTTTAAGTATGGATCAGGGACATCAACACCGGTGAGGAAAATGGAATGCTGAAAATTTGGCAAATAACGAATGGATGTATTAGCATGCTTGGGAATTATTTTGAGAGACAGAAAGAGAAGCACATGGATGAGAGCACCTGAGCAGGTCACTGCCACGATTCAAATCGTTAATGAAAGGAAGTGGGCCTGGGTGTGATGCGTCGTTAGATGGGGTGATCGGCCGATGGTCAAAAATAATGAAAGGGGCAGCCAAGCAAGGAAGTGCGGGCAAGAGGACGTCCTCTGAGGAGATGGAGTGACGAGATCAGTCAATGTGAAAATGCCAGACAGATGATAATCTTACAGGGTCACAGGAGATGACAGAGGCCTATTCTTAGGTTTTTTCGGTAAAGTCACGTAGGTAAAACATCAAAATTAATGAAAATAAAATAAAATAAAAACAAAAAATCACGACGTTTCGGAGGCAACACAAGTCTCCGTCATCAGGTGGGACCGTCACAGCCAGATCCCACCTGATGATGGAGACTTGTGTTGCCTCCGAAACGTCGTGATTTTTTGTTTTTATTTTATTTTATTTTCATTAATTTTGATGTTTTACCTACGTGACTTTACCGAAAAAACCTAAGAATATGATTCCTTGCAGTCACGAAAGCTTCAAATCTAGAATGACAGAGGCCTGAGTAGGCTGTCATCCAGCAGTGCGGTTGATGGTGACTTTAGATTTCATGCGTTCATAAGGACGCAAATATTCGTCAAATTTAACTGTGATACGAAAATTCTGAATATTTAATCATGGAGCAGGTGAATAAATCCCGAATACTTATGAATTATTGTAAATTTGTGCTTTAAATGTTACCTACTTTTATATGAAAACAATAATTTGCTTGGCTTATCCAATGCCATCCAGTAAGGCGAACGTGAATTAAAATGTGTGAATGGTCGTTACATAGATCCGATCTTTATTATGATTTTTCACAATCATGGTGCATCCATAATCATCACTAGAATCATGCTATGTGGTACCAATTGTGCGAATATAGTTTTTCAACACGTGTTTTTCTTATCTATTTAGCCCGGAGGCATTCAAAAGCAGAAACTATAAAAAAAACAAGTAAAGTCAAGTAACTGAATAATTGTATGCAATCAGTCAGTTTTGGGTATGACTCTGGCTTCAATTGCCTAATCCTGCAATGTCATGGGATCTTTTACAGCCACACAAATTAGCAGATGGTATGCTTATTTGACAAAGTCCCTGTAGAAAATTATCCAGGGGCTGAGAGTGGATTCAAAGTCATTAACCACGGACCGAGTAATACAAGTGCACTAATAGCTAGGCAACTCGCATGGCACATGAGTGTACGTAATGCGCAGTCGCATGTTTACACAAGTGTCCCACACAGGACCGGGGAAATATGTGCTCTTTCACCTGACGGAGTTATGCGCAAATTAGTTTTGCGTACTGTATGTCCAAAAAAACAAAAAACAGTTCCAAAAGCAGCAGATAAAATCAGTCGGTTCCATCCAATCATCCCCCCATGGGGTCTCACATTACCTTCATACTCCTGAGGTCACTTACAGCTCTCTGGGGGTGGGCCCTCTGTGGCTTAAACCCCTCACAGAGCACCGTTGCAGATAATGACATATTGTAAATCCATTTAGATATCGTGTTTCACAACCCAGCCTTCAAAAGCAAGCTCTTCCACTGTCCTTCATTCCAACATGTGGGCGAGATTTACGTTATCACACTGTATCTTTTCTTAAAGTTTAATAGCCTTGCAGCCAGGGTCTTGTTTTTATTGAGTGGGTATTTCTCCAGCACAGAGGACAACTTTGTTCTGTTTCGCAGTTAAAGGTGGGATCTGAGCATCGGTAAATTAATGGAAAGCCCTTTCTCAATACGCTGCTGCATGAAGGTCTCCCTAAGTTTTGTCAGTCGTGGCGGTTGTTTGACCATACTTCACCACACCAGTCAGAGTCAGGTACAGGGGGACCTGGATCAGATGAGAGGTTACTTGCCACTGGCGTTAGCCATGATGGGGAATTGAACTCCAAAAACTGGGGTTTATAGCACAAGGCACTAAACAAAAACATCAACCACTACTTCCAGCCCTGTAAATTAATAATTGCATTTTATTTGAAGCTAATGATGTTACTTTATGGTGTCCAGCAATGTCAACTAATCACTGTTGCAAATTATATAAGTAATAATACTGTAAAAAAATAAATGTCAGCCCTTTGTCAATCCACTGCTGGATGAAGGCCTACTCATGCCAGTTCATTTCACCATACTTCACCATGCTGGTCAGTGCACGTTGGTGTTGGGGTGGCCAAGGTCTGATTCAGAAAGCACTTGACACTGGTGTTGGCTCTGCACGGAAATCAAATTCAAGTATCTGGGTTCATATCGACGTGCATGAATAACGATCCCACCTCTCTTTTCATCCACAGATATAAACGACTGTAACATTTAAATCCTACTCTAAAACCCCTATGTTTTCTGGGAAAATCGCATATTTAAAATAATATAATGTGTTAATTTGAAAGGAACAGTTTGCAGGCCACTGGACACTTTATAATTTTGGGCACTATTACGAAACGATAATGTAAAGGTTAACAGCAGTATCCTGCCGAGAAAAGTTTCATGCCAATTTTCAAACGTGTTTCCGAGTTCGTCACTGCTTTCAATCCATTATTACCTATTCAATCACAGCTTAAAGGTGGTAAATGTGCAGCTGTGATATTTCTTACTGATGCCACTGCTGCTGGACGGGCTCTCCGTAGCAGGAGCTCGATGGAGCCCCTCTCGTTGAGACTTTGGCCTACTCTTCCGGGATGGCCAAATGTCTTGGAAGACGTGGAAGGAAGCACTATTATTTTACTCCACTACAAACAAGCTGCCAATCAACTAACTGCGGATTACCCATACACATTGCTGGGTGGATACAGGTGGGGGGGATTAAAAAAATGTGCCCATTGTTTTAACTGGAGATCGAACCGGTGACCTCTAGATTATAAGTCCAAATGTCATAACTATTCCACCACTGCAGCATTCAATTATAATGATCTTAAAATTATCTCCACAGCTTTCGTTGACGTTGCTGCTTCCATTATCCCTCCAATTAGCACGCTCTTGGCTACGTACGGTGCGAAATAAGTTCAACATACTTACATACACTCCTTTCTCTCAATTATGTTTTTACCCAAAGTTTTATACATTTTATTTATCTAGGAAGGATATAAATAATTTGAAGGTTTAGTGGGTTAAGCATGCATATTTGCCATTCCAGTGAGAATCCATGCTTTAAAAAATACATAAGCAAGGTCAATTTGTAGTTGTCAAATATTCCACTAAGTTATTCCCAAGATTATACTATTGCATGACAAGGCCATGGTCAAATGTGCCCTTCCCACACACAACGTTTCTTGTGGAATTTTACTTATTTCTAGAAAAAGATCCTGGAGGAAAAAAAGGCTCTTTTTATTATTCGATTGAACTTCATTATCACATCTGGAAAACTCAAACCACATATGCCAGTCTACACCTTGCTGGGATGAAATCGAACATCTAATCTACCTTGATCTCTGCAGGTCCTGGAAACCTCAGACTCCTCTTGAGGACTATAAATTCACGAAAGCATGTTCCTAGTAACCCAGTATCCTCGGATACTTTGTCCACTCTCAGGACAGAGGGATTTTCCAAGCTATTCCTCTGAAAAAGTTGAGAGGATCACCAGAGGCATTCTGGTCTCTAACAGCTCTCCACATTTCGCCTGTCCTCTTCGCCATCTCTGTTTGGCAATCTCCCTGCCAGGTTCCAACAACTTATTTTCAGTCGGTGCTGTTCGGGGCTACGCTCTGAAAAATAACATCCACGTTAACCCAGCAGCAGTTGTTTAACAAGGCTGACCCTGCTGATGGCACCCTGAAGGTTGAAACGTATTTAAGCCACTCTACTGCACTCTTCTCGTCTTCTGCTCCAACGACCAAGCCCTGGTGTTAAGACCCGGCCTTCAGTCAAAATCCGATCAATGGGAGGTCATCCGTTCTTTGCTAGTGCTGCCCCTTTAAATTCCTTCCCCTGGTCGCCCACACAACTGATTTCATCTTGCGATTCAAGTCCAGGC
This sequence comes from Lampetra planeri, assembly GCF_965212315.1. Classification (NCBI taxonomy): domain Eukaryota; kingdom Metazoa; phylum Chordata; class Hyperoartia; order Petromyzontiformes; family Petromyzontidae; genus Lampetra; species Lampetra planeri. Next base: position 21,718,004 of record NC_136109.1, on the reverse strand, counting down.
TTAAGACTGTCCTGTTCTCCTTTGCCTGTGATAACCAGACTCTGCCTATCCAAGTGTTATGATTCCATCCTCACGGTACTCGCCATGCGAGTAAATCACCCATAATACACCCGATCTCATCATGTCTTAGAAGCTAAGTAGGGTTGAGCCACGATAGTGATCAGATGAGTATCCACCATGCACAAAGAAGCTGTCATAGGGATTGTACTTCATAGAGCATTGTTCTTGTTAACAGTCCTTTCTTGTTGTGGTTGTAGTTTTTTCATTACCCTTTTAGAACAACAACAATAATAGCTACATATTTTGTTTGGTCTGTGAGGAAGACTCTTAGTACATTATTTGTAGTATCCAACTTCATGGCTGAATATATGTACAGTATTGTAATGCATTATTTTATGGAATAACTTTCCACAACAAAAATATAAATGGCTACATATTCTTTAGAAACAAATACTTTTAAGTGATTTTTTTTATAAAGTCTTAAAAAACGGTTTCTTTTTTTAATAATACCAAACTAAGGGATGGTGTGAAATACTCAAGGATAATGATGTTTGAGTGGCAACAAAGAAAAAAAAACGATCTCTCTTCTCTCATCCCACGACACCTCGACATTATTTTTGTCCACATTTCTCTTGCGTCACTTCATCTCAACTCGGATTTTATATCTCATTAGGGCTCCCTTATTGGTGAGCAAACTACTGGCTGAGTGTTTCGGTGAAGTAACGTAGGTAGAAAATTAATAGATCACGACGGTTCGATCGCAACACAAGCAACCGTCATCAGGTGACGTCACAGTTCTCCTGCTGACGTCACCAGTTCTCCTGCTGTGTTTGTTTCATCAGAGTGTTCAGTCACACCTCGTCACTGGGAATAGGTCCGTTCAGGATAGACCCCCCCTCACCCTTATCTAACCTAACAATAAATGCATCTAATGATTACTTTCATATCGTGTCGTTCATGCAAACTCACAATCGCTGAGGAACCACAGACACGAGCTGGAAGGCTACTAGGCGGTGACCCGTCACGACCAAACATTTCTCTGCAGCTTTATATACACGTAACTATACTCTTAGTTCTTTCGGTAAAGTCACTTAGGTAAAACATGAAATTAAAAATAAAATAATAAAAATCATGATTTTTATTATTTTATTTTTTGACTTTACCGAAAGTACTAAGAGTACGAATCATTGCAGTCACGAAAGCTTCAAATCTAGAATACACGTAACTTTTGTTTGCCAATTTGTGAGTATTTATACATGTGGGAGGAAACCAGAGCACCTGGAGAAACCCCTCACATGCAAGGGGGCAACACTCTATCCCATAACGGAAGGGGCAGATGATATTAGCCCACGCTGTGCTGCACTGTAATTCTGCTGGCAAGCCAGGGAATGGCACCTCCGATGCCCCCCTAGAGAAGGGAGTGGTTGCGAAACATCTGCGCCATCCATCAACCTCCACTGCCTCCGCATTGCTGGAGCACATAGCCAACGCCCCCGCCCGAATGACAAAGAAAAGGCGAATTCAGAAGCGGTAATCGCTCGTAAAACTTGCCGCACGCGACACCAGTGGGTGGCTTCACCGTGGTGGATCGCACGCCGCTAAAATCATGACCTGAAAGTTGTGCGAATAGGAACCCACTTTAAAGTTACCACTGCCAATGTCGACAGAAATGTTGTCTGTCAGAGGTGTTTGACGCTGTTGAGATTATTGTACGATGTTGGCTGAAGATATGCCAGAGATTCACCACTGTTAACAATTCCAGGTACAGAAGTGTTTAGAGGACTCAGATACTAAATATTTCCATCAGACGACTATAATTTGGAATAACACGGAAACTAGATATTTGTAGTAGCAGCAGCTAAGTTTAATAAATGCATTTGCTCACCAAAAATCATCAGTTGCTAAATCTGCCAAAACAATCCTCAAGTTATGGCCAGGAGTCACTGGGAATTTCACATTACAACATGGAAATTAACTTACGCTAAAAAATATAACACATAAAATAAGGTTTTAACTTGTTTTCACAAAAAGCAATGTAGCAACAGCATACTATACTTATGTTTAAGATAGTGGTAAATTATGTACATTTTAACAGTGTATTATCCCGCTTAAAAAAGAAAATTAAGCTCTAATCCTAATACATCCCTAATCGTGTAAAATGTTGTATGTATACACATTATTTTTTTTAAATGCCAATTTATATGCATGAAGCGACAAATTTCTGCGGGGATTAGAATTAATACATTACACTGGCGATGCACGGTTTGCATCCATAAAAAAAGACTTTGCTTGAAACAATCTGACCCTTTCAACAATGTGCTCCTTTCCTTCCCTTTCATCGCTATCATTCGCCTACTGGCAAAAGGAAGGTAATAAAGACACAAGTTGCTTTAATTATTTTGTAGTTACAGTGTAGTCTTCTCTTTTTTTTTCCTTTAGTTTTTTTCTTCTTTTTCCTTGAAACAGAAACACAGCTGTCTTATGTAAAGTTGCCAGAGGCTTTTTGACCAAATAAAGGGACGAGTATCACTGTTTTGAGTGCGTTTCTCTGTTCCAAATTCAATCAAGGCTGCTGAGTGAACAGCATGGTCCCATTCATTAAGCATAATTAACTCTGGGGATTAGGTGAGAGTTGGCAACATCCTCTGCATAGCAGGGGGGGAAAAAAATCCAGGCCAAATCACTCCCCAGAATCGGTATCGGAGGGTGTTCAATGGAGCCTTAAAAATAATTATTTCAATCCAATTAAAAATGCACAGAAACCTGATTATTTTTTTACTTGAGTGAACATACTTGCCTGCAGCTAAATACAGTGATGGAATGTTAAATTCACCTAAAATTGTCTGTACATAATTTCATATCAAAGAAACTGCTGGATTAAATGCGCGGTCGTTACAATTGCAGAGCGATGGTGATTCGTGTGCTGCAACAAATCTATTAGCGAAATGTTTAATATCCTTAGCCGACAGCTATTTTAAATAGGCACAGTGCGCATGCTAAAGATTATTGAGACTGAAATTATACAATCTGCAGGAGATGTTGTATCAATCAAATTCATTTTTTATCATAATGGAGCAACATAAAAAAGTGACGTGGGTAGGCCCTTGTTCCGCATTGGTTTGACACAGGGATGAACACTAATACTACGGTTTACATCAGGGATGCGTTCCTGAAATGTGCGATGAAAATCGAAACGACGTAATTCAAATAAATATTTCCACGAGAACTAAACAAACACAACAGAGGGTACCGGTGAAGCTGCGTGTTAATGCGCGCATCTTCGTCCTAGGCGTACCTACAACGTTAAATTACATTACAAAATATACTGTACGTAACCCTAGTGTACAGCAGTAAACTTTAACACAAATTATACAGATACAGTGCAGACAAAAAAAATCACCTAAATACTGTGCGTAAATAACATTGTACGGCACAATGCATTTCTTGATGCGCGACGCAAAGTTGTTCGTGTACAGGGTAGGTGGAGGCGAAGGCTATCAGCGTCGTAAGTGTGGGTTGAGGTGACCCAAAGCAGGTGGTGGTGGTGGTGGTGTGAATACAGTGACGACGTATTTGCGAAACAACGTAAAAGGGCGAGACGTAAATCTACAGGTACAGCAACAATGATGGTACTGTATTTCTAAAAAAAATTTTTTATCAAGATGCTAAGACCTCATCCAGCAGTGGAAAAATGATGGTACTGTACTGTATTTCAAAAAAATAAAAATAAAAATTGATCAAGATGCTAAGACCTCATCCAGCAGTGGAGCAACGAATGACCATGCGTGTACATGGTTTCATTATGAAAGTGTATATATTTAATGTAAAATGGAAACAAAATTCTAAGACCGCTCTAAATTTTCAAAAAAGGCATTACAGATCAGCAAAAGGCTGACAAGGCCCCCCAAGTTTATGGGAGCATTAATTCAGTGACCACATCGTGACGCATGCATAACCCACCCAAGCAGAACAGACGCGAATTTCCAGACAAAGGAGGGCTTTCACTTTGGGTCAAGTGCATGTCCTTTTTAATCTTTGGTTCAAATCTAAAATCCCAAGTTAAGACCAAAAAAACCCCAATGTTTTATAGCTCCTACCATAAAGTGTTCACCCGCATACCGAAATTTATATATTTCACTTTTTATGGAAAGACCACACAGGCATTCTAATAAGAACATTTAGTCTGTAAATCAATTCTAAACAAACAAACAAAACCCCATGTAGGTTGTTTTACACCATCCCAGAATGTCAATAAATAGGATATTTCTGACTCGGGCGGTTGGGGAATTACCCTAACTGCCAACAAAGACGTGCAGTTGGCCGGGCCTGCACATCTTAACCAATGGTTTCGCTGCAAAACAAATATCACAATTGTACCCACGTTTGTTTTAGCTCAATGCTATAATATAAGATACTGCACATCAAATTCGTGGCGATCTTCAATATGATGCTGTGATGTTGATGTCAATTGACGATGCTGATAGTGAAGACGCTTACGTTTTGATTGTGATGAAAACATTCACATTTCTCAACTTAGGCAATCACGGGTAATTAAATACAAATGTTTATTGTATACACAGTAATTTAAAATATTAAAATGTGCTGTCTCATTTTAGCATTAGGAGATATATTTCCTAAAATATATTCTGGAGTAAAACAGCTCATTTCAGATTTTATTAGCAACATTATTTTTTCCACATAATCTACAACACAGGAGTTTATGAAATGAGTTAAAACACTTATGGGCCCATAGAGATGTATTTGTTTGAATGTTCTCGAAAAAGCCGTAAAACATACCGAATTAATGTTTTTCCTTGCACATTATAAAACACCGTTATATATCAAGGCAATTTATCGTTCGAAAATTTCCCAAGTCATATTGCAGTGTGCTTAAACATTCCCACTTATTCCTCAGACCCTTTAAACCCCCGAAGACTCCTGCGACATTGTGTGGCACGAGAGCACAGGTCCGAGCGATACATTTGCCAGCGAATACTTCCTCCAACAGATGGGGGTGGGCAGAAGCCGCACGGGCACGTCGCTGACTCCGTTACTGTCAAGTAAGGTTACAAGCCCACACAGCCACGGACAAAACAGCCGAGCACACGTGCCCTGTTGGGCGCCCCTATTTGTCCCATTGGTCACAGTCTGTGCTGGCAGAGGCAGCGCTGGATCTGCCAGCTGCCGCAGCCAGGCCGAGGTCAAAGGCCAGCCGGCTCGAGTGATCTCTTGCAAGTGGGGAGTGCAAGGCGAGGAAGAGTAGAGAGGGTGGTCAAGCAGCGTGTAGGAAAAGGAGGACGGATACTTTGCGTACAGAGGCAGGAAATGACCAATAAGGATTGAGAACAATGGTAAGTACATAGGCAGCTGCTGTGGAGAGCAAAGGGCAGGGGTTGGAGGGCAGCAAGAGATACGCAGCGGGAGAAACGAGGCATCGATCTGACAGAAATACCAATTGATATGATATCAAAGAAAATCACGACGCGGCCCTCTTCTTTGTGCTTAAATTTGCGACGTAATTGGGAGAGAAAAAAATGCTTTACCCCCCTAAACTGATAACATTAAGTGGAAATTGACTCGACTGCTCTTTGTTATATATTTTTTCAAGCTGACAGACGAGTTGGCAGGAAAAGAGACATAAAAGGCACTTTTTTTTGCAAAGGAGCTAAAAAGGCGTCGAGTTAAATCAAGGTCTTCTACATTTAATTTAGAAGTGGGGGTGGGGGAATCATTGAACAGTCATATAATCTTATATTCATAAAATACGGGTTTCATGTTGATAACCACTGAAAACAAAATGCATTCTCTACTCCTTTGCTTTTTGGAATGTTTAGCAACGACCATCAATGAGCTGTTATTGCTTTTGCAAAAAAGTTTCACTTGGAATACAGCGCCGAGTATTTGTTAACACTGAATCATGATCTGCGCCGTTTCGGCCAATGGGCTTGTGAGCCTCTAATAAATTACTTTAATTGATGAACAAGCAATACTATTGTTTAAGACTTGCCTTCTGCAATCAAAACACTTTTTTTTACACGAAACTTGCAAAGGTGTCTTGGCCGTCTCATTTCCCCAAGGACAGATTAACATTTAATTTCACTGCGCAAGCACTGAAGTGCTGCCTTAATCAGTAAACGTTACACATGAGAGGCCACGAATTGGCTTTCAAATTGGTGCAAAGCAGAAATGACTTTTACCATAATTTAATTGTCTTGCAAGCTGAATATAATGATTGTTGTTTCTGATATCTTATCTACATATATATTTTTTTATTTTTTACGCATATGACTTCAGTTTCATAAGATTATCGCTTTGAGCATTTGGATCAATTGCCCCCTAAATGACATCAGACTTTACCTGCCATCAACTCCGAGGAGACATTCATATATGAATATGGGAATGGGTACCAGGAAACACAGCACGAAGATAAATATATTTACAAACTTTTCACGAATGCTAATAATGGTATATCCACTATTTGGCAAAAGACACAACAACAACAACAAAATACGTCTTTACAAGCCAGTGAATGAGACCAAAGAGTAAAATGTCACTTTGAGTGACACTGCCGCTGTGGCTCAAGTTATAGCCGGCTAGATTAGGGAGTAGCTTTAAAAAACAAAAACAATACAAAAAAAAGACCCCAACTGACAGCCCTTGGGCGTCCCAGTGGGCAGCGAGCGCTCAGCCAGAGGCCAACACAGATGACTTCTCAAGGCAGCATCACGCGCTTTGTCGTTCGGACTACACATCAACCTTCTTATCCCCCTCTCTAAGCCTTAGGCTGCAGTTTTAATTAAAACAGATGCCACCATTATTTCTTTTAAATAAAAACCCGGTCAAATAAAAAAAAGTTGTTATTTTTACAGTTTATTATTATTTTATTTCTTCACCGCCACACCCCCTCCCCCCGTTTGCACCCAGAGGCATTTGCTCATGAAATAAAATTAAACGTACCGTTTCGCATATATAAGACACAAACATTCCATTGTTAAACACAACTCTGTCTGGGCCATTCGCAGCCGAAAGAATACTGGCTTTTGTCTCTGATAAATGTATTAAAAGTGACAGATTCTGTTATTCATAAAGCCTAAAACGTCACCTATAGGGACGCCCATTCTGCAGATTCCTAGTTTTAGTCATTTAACCGGGAATTCAATAGTATTTTATTTAGTGGCTCCAGAGTAGTTTTAGCTCCCTTTACCCAATCAAAACATCCGTAGAAGGAATAGAATAATAACGTTTAGGATTCAATCTTTGACAACTTTTTTTAAAAATGAACTACCATTCCAGAATCTAACGATCACAATGGAACTTGTGATTCTATATTAAGTTCCAATAAAACGAATTCCTGTGGTCGACCGTTGTCTGCACGTATCCTTAGCAATTTCCCAACACGATCAAAGGGTGGAATGGTGAAGGGGGCGGGGGGGGGGTCCAGAAGAAAGAGCAGTGTAGTATGTGAGGTCCAGGCGATGTCAGTTGTACAGGATTTATGATGACCATTGGGAATTCAACGGAGGACAGCGCTGTTAACGTGCTTGAGAGAATCCTCGCCGTGGATTTACGATTCGGTTTGCGTGTAACAATGCTGTCGTGAATTCACATTAAGTAATTCGGAAGCTGTTGTCGGTGAAAGCGGAGGCCTCGTGTCAGTGGCAACGCCAATTTACGGCGGCAACGCAAAAAACAAATATCGCGAATTACATATCTTTGGGCGTGAAGCTGTCACAGAATTTGACTTCTCGGTGTCTTGATACCCTTGTTGAAATCACCGGGACTTGTATCCTAATGTTTTTTTTTTAATTTGTAAATACTGTAGTCATCTACAATCGTGCGCATACGACGCAACGCGTCCAGGATTCCCGGATGAATGTTACTGAAGAGGGACGTTAAACAGTAAGTTGAGCATAGTTGGTAAGAAAGCTGAAATTGAGCTCAAAATGCAGTGTATCGTACAATTTCCTCACCCGCATCGTGCAGGGTCTCGGTTTTTGGTAAAGCGTGGTAGCAGGGTTACCGTGCAACTGTGGTACGCCTTGCACCAAAGGGTACCCTGCTGTGAGCTTATACCTTCCTGCATTGCCCTTCTAATGAAGCTGCCAGCAGAGATCCAAAAGCTCAACCTAAAATTAGAATGAAAATGGCTCCTTTTGCTCAGGGAAAAGGCAGAATGTGAGCTTTATCGGGAAAACGCAGCTTTGCTGTTTCACTAGGGTGTCTAAATGGCCAGGGATTCATTCACTCCTTCTGCCCAGCTACAGTTCATTTTCAGAAGTAGAATTTAAAATCAATCATGCGCCAATCATATAATGTGTATGGTAGTCGTTATTTTACATGTAATTATTTGGCACGGAAGAAAAATATATGTATGCTAATGAACTTAAAAAGTGTGTCATTGTATTAATGGCCGTGGTCTCGGTATGCAGACAGAATTTTGACAGCTTGAGTTCCATTGGAAAAATAGCATTTCTTCGTACGTTTTTTCTGCAGGTATATAGTCTATTCTATGTCATTGTATATTGACGATGTGTTCTTCAGGTTTTTTTTTTATGAATCCCAACATAAACAAAAATATGGCCAAAATACAAAATTTGGGATGTTCACAAAAATATGTTTTTTCTTTTTCCTAAAGTATGACACCACAAGATATTACATCACATGTTACGATGCGCTTCTCTGGCCGTCTGGAACGCTCTTCCTTCCAATATTAGGAAGCCACTGGAAATATGCACTTTGTAAATCTAGATTGAAAACTAATTTATTTTCACTGCTTTTTGTGTTTAGCTTGTTGTCCTTTGTCTACACTTCCGATTAGCATGGTTGGATCTGTACAGTGTGAAAGACGTTACACATATATAAATAAATGTAATCATTTCTGCGCTTTCCCAAAAAAAAGTGGTATCACATGGCATCAGGTGATGTCACTTTTATTTTATGTAAGTGATCCGAAAATAAAAAATATATATTAGAAATTGTCCTTACAAATCCGAAAAAATATGCATTGTACAAATGTGAAACTCGTGCCTTTTGCATATCAGGAAAGGAAAGGGGATCGCTCATACTAACAGATATCTCTTGAGACAATAAGTACTTTAGAGATGTTAGGTGAATTACTTCCTTGTAAAATCCAAGATAATCCCTCTTTGTGACGTTGCACTTTAAGCAGGCCCCTTCCACTATCGACAGATTAATGGCTTTGCGTAATCAAAAGCACTCATAATCATTTACAAAAAACCATGTCAAGTACCAACAAAGATTATCAATCCTCTAAATTAGGCTATCGTTTGAAGAGATTCAACTGCATTTTCGACAACGAAAATGACAACAGATTTTTACTAGAAATAACGATATTCGCATTAAAATCGAAAATAGCCTCCTATTAAGGCATAACAGTCAAAATGGGGGGGGGGGGGTCATATCACTGAATCATGGGTCAGAGATGAATGCTGACAACGAATGACAAACATGCTGGCTGTCGGTTGGTGTCTCAATTACAAATTTTTAAAAATAATGACGGTTTGAAAATTATGAAAAGCTTTTGTGCGACAATTGGGGCACAATATTTTTAAATGGGCCTATAAACTGTCAACATGCAAATGCGGTACGGTATGCAATAGCCATGACAAGCAGGAAATGTTGTATTTTTATCAGTCACTGGCCTGTAGCAAATATTTGTACGAAGCAGTTAAAGGCAACACGTGCATTTGAAGGGCCAGTAAACAGCGTCAAGAGTCACTGATGAATTCTCAAGTGCGTGCCGAGTCTGAACTGCTGTTAATCTAAGTGCTTCGAGACTCTAAAACCCACTTGCTGCAACAAGAGATAATGTTTAAAACGATCCACGAACCTGATTTCGAAAGCGGAATAGAACATTTCCTATATTTATGCCATTCCAAAAATGCTCAAGAGTGTGCGTAACTGCATGCCATTCAATTATTTGCGTGGTCTTTAAATTATAATTTAACCGCACAAAAAATATGGTGCAATATATAGCGATTTTCACGTGCAAACCTATGCTACTATAATGACATGGCCTACCTATTAGTCATAGAAAACTGTTCATTAGGGCACCACATTAAAGCTATTCGAGCAAGTTGACAATCGCTTTAATCATGATCTGAAACGCAGAACACAGTTGTAAACCCACACTATAATACATGGCAAATCTTTGAAATTTTCTCTGGAGTCCAGAGAACTGAGCTGAGGTCCGATGCATGACATTTCGATGTTTTACTTTTGCAAACGGACATTACCACATTGTGACAGTGACAAAAGCTGACAAATACATCAAAAATTGGTTATTTAGATATAGTCATTTCCATACACTTTCCGTATAACCTAATTATTATTTTGAATACAAACGCAGGTGTTTTTTTTGTTGACAATACCAAAATGCTTGCAAAGGTGTGCAAATTTCCATGACATATTTGCCCAAGGCTATATATATAAACTCTTCCCTTAGCTACTGTGGAGCGTTGCTTTTTATGCCTAATTCCATGAAAGGTTCCCAAAGGATATCTTAACAGATTGTGTGCAAATTTATGCATGACAAAATTATCACCAATGCCATTGGAAAAATTAGCAGAAGAGTGACAGACAAAAAAGTGTTCATCTCAACGGGCTACAACTTGCAGAGAGATGTTCCAAACGTTGATGCTCTATTGTGCTAAAAGATGTGCTTGCACGCTTCTGACATGCTAAATAAACAAAATGTTAACTTAATTAACCACGTAATACATTTTAATAGGTGAAAGAATAACCAAATGCACGAATTGATAAAGTAATGGATATATTAATGGAAAATATGAAGAAAATAAATGCACACTGCGAAATAAAATATGATAAAACACTGCGTTGTATTTGCAAGACAAAAGCGTTTGATTCAACTGTCATTATTTATCAATCTAACCATTTATGTTGAACGTGAACCGAATAACGATTGCTGACATTTTTTTTTCTTCCGCGTAACATTGGTCGGAATGGTCATTTTTTTTAGGGGTGGACGTCACAAATTAATATCGACAAGTTTGACAAAAAAATAACAATGTGTGTTGTGGGGGTTTGGCATCAGGCACTGTTTCCTTTAAATGCTTATGGCACCGCTGGAACAAATGGTCGCTCCTATTGGGTGGGGGGGATTGTTCATTAGTGAAGGGTGCTGGCAGCTGTTGTCTTTTGTTTTTTTTATTCCCCCCCCCCCCCCCATTTGCAGGGCGTGCTTCTAATGAAGCGTGGTAAGGGGTCCCAGTGGAAACCTGGAGCCAAACACAGGCCAAGCCGAAAGACCCTGCTGCCTCCCCCCCCCACGCCGCTCACTCTCTCATTTTCTTTCTCATTCACTTTCCCTTTTTCTCAAGTCTTTCATCCATCTCCATCCACTTACTCGCGCTATTGTTGTTGTTGTGTTCCCCTCGTTCTAGAACTCCCTGAACTCTCCTTTTCTCACCTTTCCCTCCCACCCAACTGACCATCTCTCTCCCTCTTACTCTAGAGGAAGAAGGTTTTGCGGTGTTGGTGGGGGGTGGGGGGAGGAAACCACGCAGGATGTCATGTCTGCGCTTTTCTCATCCGGCGACAACTCCCTCGTTATTTTCAATGTTGAAAAAAAAGAAAATGCACTTGTGTGACTGAAGCGGGGATGGCGTTGTGGGGGGGGCGGTGTGGGGGGGGGGGTGAAATCAGCTAGGGACCACAGCCCCGCAAAAGGAGGGAAGTCAGCCATGCGCTGCACTCAGACCTTTGGTCATATTGATTGTTGTCTGCTTCCCAGACGTTGAATCGGTTATGCCAATCTCCAAAAGGGCCTTGGGAAAATCTTTGAAATGCTCTCGTTAAAATTGAAAAAATTGAGCCCTTGTCAAGGAAGCAAGATGCAATTAACACAGGCGCTCAGCGTGGATTTTGCATCTTCATGGGGGGGGGGGGGGGTGGTGAAGCTTGTTAAAGATGAAGTGCTGCATTTGTAACGAAGAATACAGAAAAAAATACGTTGGAGGAGAATGTTTTGTAATTGCATCCTTTACTGATGAAGAGACAAAGCTGCTATTTCTTGTGGGTATCACTCACTTGTCCTCGTGTCACAGATTAGTCTCTTATCTAACACATTGCTACGGAAATATATTTGCTTTACTATGATGTTTGTTTATTAATGATGTAAGTATAAAAATCATTTGCACCGCGTTATTATTTTTTTTAAGCATGATTTTTAAACGAAGAGACAAATCGCGCCCGTGTCGTTTCACAACCTCCATTTACATTTGCAAAGAAACAATTTTGCGTGTTGTTTATAATGTGTAACAGGCATCGCATGTGCGCCATTTTAACTCCTTGTATTATACACAGTAGGACATATTAATGTAGATAAAACATACAATATCCTTTGCGTATTTTTCATCCAGATAAAGCTAAATATCTGCTACAATCGTTGTGTTCACGACCACCGCAGGCAGAGAGGGTTCTGGTTATTGTTTCCTGAATGCGTTAGCATTCACAGTCGTATATTATTGAGGGGTCAAAAAAATCATCCACTGCCACTGAATTTAAATTAATAGGCTGTTCCATGATTTCATGACGGTTTGATCGGTTTTGGTTTATCAGTGGTGCAATGATCTTCACAGTGTTGTGTCATGAACCCGGCACACCTGAGTTCGATTCCCAGCCATGTCTAAGATCAGTGGTGAACAATATCTGAACTAGTTCTGGATGCTTCCCACAAACCATCAACATTGCTAACCTGTACTGACCAGTGTAGTGAAGTATGGTCAAATATTCCCAATGGCCAAAACAGTGGGAGGAGGCTCTATGTTGTTTATCATTTAATCGCCATTACCCCACAGCGTGTTATGTATTGTGCTCATTTTATATAGCGGTGGATGAGAGCAATAGAAGATAAAGAAACATATAACCTTTATAAAGGCTTCCACTTGAGCTGGTCTATCTGATTATTTAAGTAATTGATTTCTCTACCAATTATCAGTTCCATTACTTAGCTAATCGGACAACACAAAAGCATTTGGGAAAAAAAATATCACCTCTGTTCCCACGTGTGCCACTGGATGGGAGGTGATGGGCAGGGCTTGATGATGTCATCGACATCATCATCCAGCCGTGTTATGCTCGGCGAGACTTTTAGGGGGGTTTCCCACCTTCGAGAGACATGATGTAGAGGACGACCGCCAATTTTAAAGGGGCCTGAGTAATCGAACACCAAACAATATAGTCGATTAGAATGTTTAACAGATTAATCATCCTAGCTCTAACTTCAACTGAACTTAATAGGGAGTGCATTTGGCACTGCTAGATTGCGGGTGTAGTTGCACTCTCCTATCTTTTATCCAGATATTTCACAAATGATACAATACCGTTCAAATGAATATTCACGTATATATATATACGATTTGGAATACGAGTTGCAGCTCCTGGGTGAAAGCTCTGTGGACTATAAACCCACGCGGCATAAGTTCGATTCCAGGCCACAACCGACATCAGCGACAAGTCAAAACAACCAACTCAAACTGTCTAAAGTGTCGAAGTATGGTATGAAAAAAACCCCAAAAGTAACTGACATGGGGTCTTCGTAAATTGGTGGATTGAGAATGGCTGGTTTTTGTTATTTGTTTTAGTTTGAAATTTCAAATAACCACATTTTACAACTTTCAATCATATAATGTGAATAAGGATAGTAACCAGAACATTCTCACAAAGGTTCGGAGCGCTGTGGCTGCTGATGAATGATTAAGCAGCCAAGCTTTCCTGCAGCTGGGCTCGTCCTCAATTCAACATAATTAAATTAGGCAGGTGTTGTTTCCAAGCGCAAAGAGCACCACAATGGGCATTTATTGAATTCTGAGCGAAAAGAATCAGAGCACACAGGGGATTTTAAAAATAAAGACGAAGCAGTGTGAAACCGTTGCTCCATGTGCAATTTAATAATAAAAATGCAAAAGCTAGGGAGCAAAACTAAAAGAAAATCAAATTTGTAACTTAAATGAGTGTATCCATGTCCAATCACCATTATTTAAATTAGTCGAATGGCATATAGAATGCAAATTTAAATCTCAAAATATGCTGTTGCTATGCTGTACAAAATGTTGTTCAAATTGGAATGATGGCCATGCAGGCGGGAAAGTGATTAGGTTTGTATAACTTTGCCTTGTGGCAAGGCACTGGTTATGGGTCAACGTTGTCGGGAAACAAAATTGTCTGTTTAATAAATACAATTATTAAAACAAATAAATGTGATGTCTAACTCCAATGAGCAATGAGCCAGTACTAGTCTCCTATTTACAGCCCTGAGACAGTGGTGGAAATTCCAAATTCCTATGGTCGGTGAGGATCTATCTCCACGCCAAACACTGTCGACGTATCCACGAAGTGGTACTCATGTCACCGACCCCGGACGGATGATGGGTTAAGTCAACTTCCCGACCAGGATTTGAACTGAACTTGCAACCTTTCCGATCGCAAGCAGCTCGGTCTATTGCCGAGCGAATAAGATATGCCAACTTTTTTATGTTGAACACAGCCTAACATTCATCAGTAGCTGTCAGCAACGCACACTCAATTTACCACTGTCAAACGTACGATGGAAAATGGAGTGGGGAAATGCTCTCCCCGCGGATTCTACGGCCGACAGATGAATCCTTGGATCCTAATCTCCATCGGCAAAAACACCGATCTCAGTGTTTAAAATCTTTACCATGCTGTCCTCATTCTAAACATTCGATATGTTTGAGTAGCTGAGCGGCTCTACTTACCCAGGGGAGCAAAATTAATTTATCACTCTGCACCTGCCCATTTTTTCAATATTATCTTTGAATTCATTACCATATCAGCAGTCTCGGTCAAGTCTGCGAATACCTACGTCAACGAGCGATGACCGAGTTGTTTTTATATTAAACGCGTAACATCTGCTGGTGTGTAAGTTCATGCGTATACAGTATTGGAAAATTATCGATTCATTGAATTGATGTACGTTTGAGAAAAGTGCACCGACAACATTCGCCACCCGCACTCCTGCTGTTCAACTTTCTTCCAAAATCGAGTGAGTGTTTTTTTTACGACGTGAATGAAATAACACTGTTTTGCTGAACGATGTCCTGGCAATATGGTTACCACTCTATCACCGCCATCATCATCATCAGCCACAAATAAATCGACTCCTGGGTGAAGGCCTTGCCAAGCCGTTTCCATCCCTCACGATGGTGCGATGCAAGGACCCACCTGCACCCAAGCCGATCTCATCGCTCCGTCTGCCCAGTGGACGTCCTCTCAGACAGGGTTCTATATCTTGGCTGCCACTCCATCATCATTATTATTATTGACCAGAAGCCATTATATCCCTTCTAGTGACACGACCTGCCCAGGCCCACTTATTTTATGTGTTTTATTTATTTCATAGTTTCATTGATGCCAACTTATTTGTGACTCACATGCAACTTACTCAGTGTAGGGTTTTGTTTAAATAAATGCATTCTTCTTCCTCTCGGTGTCATTTCAAGCATGTCTTCATCCTGATTTGACACATTTTGAGTTTTCGCACCTTGTTTGTTTTTGTTAATGACCATGTCTCTGAACAACAGCACTGTATGTTTGACTTTAATGCCGAGCAAATGTTTTAACAATTTAACTCCAGTTCATAATTGTCTTGAATATCTTTTTGCCATGTTTCTGAATGTGTTCACGCAGTATCAGCCTCCGAAGTTTCATTTGACGTTGGCAAGCTCGTTAAACTCAACCTAACAGAGACGATTTATTTTAGAACATTTTTGTGATGTGTGGAATTACTGTGTCAAGATTTTACTCAATGTTAAAATGTGACTTTCGTTGCGATTAAACTATAACTCCTGTTATTTGCTATGCCATGACATCTACAACAGTAGGAATGGTTCACCATTGAAAGAGACATTCAAACCCTCGCGCATTCATTTATATTAAAGTTGTATAACATCTTTATGATGGGCTACTCCACGAGTTAACACATGTCCAGCCACTTTTCATTATTTTTCTGCCAGCGAAACGCTGTATTAAGTAATTATATTCTGAATGTACCTTGTCATCTTCTAATTAAGCAACTGTATCCCAAAATCATTACCATTTTAGCTCAGCTGCTAAGTGGAAGTGTCATATAAGAAGACTGGTGAATACTGTATCGTATTTTGGCTATGTATTTTACTCAATGGTGACTCGTTACAAAAAAAAAACGAAGTCCGGTGTTGGGAAATAAATAATGCACGAGCTTGTTAACCCTCTTAGCAATTCACACCTGCAGCTCCCATTATGCAGCACTCCCTTGAATAATTTAACGCAGTGGCGTGTATTGGCATATATGTATGGGCCAGTCAACCAAAAGACAGCTGTCAGGTTAATGGATGTTCACATATTGGTTCAACCGTGCGAAGTTGCATCGCCTCTTGTGGTTCACGATTTTTTTTTGCACTGCGAAATAACGTCTACGTTAAAAAAGAAGAGGTTACTCAAAGAAAAATAAAGAGAGAGAGAGAGAGACGGTGGGTGTGTGTTCTCCAAACCGAATTTGCGTTACAAGCGTGCAAAGAGAATGTGATTGCCTAGGCCGCGTAACGGTAGGTTTCGAGTGGACTTTGAATGCAGGCGGTGCAACTGCGTTGGGGCTCACGGGCCGAAGAGGAGGGGAGGGGTTACAGCCACTGGGTTATAAAGCAGAGGTAGGTTGGGGACAGAGGTGGCAGATCCATTTTATCTCTTGCACCAGGGCCCATGCCAACCACATCTGGCACACACAGCGCGCAACATTTTATTCCGCGCGTGGTTCGAGAAAATAACTATGTATATATGTACGCGCGAAAAAAAATCACATTTCTCATGCCAGTGTTAAAAACTGACTAATGAAGGGAAAACTTCCCCCCCCCTCCCCCCCACGGCTGCTCAGGGAAAAAGTCACTAATCCTTGAAGCGCAAACCAATCTGGCCAGCCTGGAACACACAGCAAGAAGATTATTGAGATGCTTTAAAGGAGAATAAAAGGAGAGGCTGGCCCTCATTTGCATGCTGACACCATTAGCGGCACCATTGCTGCCTTTTTTACATTTGCATAAAGACAGTGATATGGAAATGGAACAGCTGGAAAAAGGCCCAAAGTCCTCTCTTGGCCACACTCCGTGGGGAGCGTCGCGCTTCTCAATTAGCATCCGCCAGCATTAACCTCCAAAAATAAAACTTACAAACATCAAGACGTTTGGAGACATTCTGGGTGGGTGTGAGGTGTGAGATGGAGAGGAGGGGGGGGGTGTACAAAAAACAAACTTGGCATTTTTTTTACCGCGAATAAATTGGGCTCGTTAAATATATTATATCGTTATATATGTTTTGTGTTTCGGTTTTTAATGGGGGAGCTCATGAAGCTGCAAATGCACTTCTGAGAGCAATGGTGAAGAGGCAGGAATGTTATTGTTAATTATTTATTCACTTTGCATGCATTTGTGAAATGTAGGCCACTCGGCGCTGTGTGAAGTGTAGGGCGACTTAAGGTGAGCGAACGCCTTAATGGAATTTCATTGTTATGAATGTTTTACTCCTTAAACATTTACATTTTTAATATGCAACAACCTCCAACGTATAGTATACGTGGACGTGAAAACTTAATTTAAATGCTAATAGGGACAAATTATCCCTGGTTTCTATCACGCAGCCCGCAAAATGAAGAGAAATAGAGCTAAACAAAGGTTGTGTGAGAAATGGATTTGTGTAAATCATCTCTTTGTTTGAAACGTGAGTGTACGACACGTGACGTCGCGGGCGTTACGCGCGGAGCCCATGAACTACTGCGAGTCTCGATCGTTTGCCTTCAAATGTGATGTCACTGACCCCTGTTGGCATATTGTGGTAAAACCAGTTATTGTCGACTAGATACTTAGGATAATAAAGGTGTTTGTTTGGGGGGGGGGGGTTAGATCGCGTAAATATATAAATGTGTCGTTAAAACCCGCCACCACCCGACACGGCCAACTAGTAAGGGTTGTCACGTAAACAGAACGTGGCCAATTCGTCACTAGTACAGCACACCGGTGTGTTGGAGGGCCAAGCCACAGTTATTGTCGGCTACATATTTACGACTGGACAGCCATTTACTATGCACGGCATGCAATTCGGCCTTTTTTTTTACGAACTTTGGGTTAGTTATTTAATAAAATATTGGCAATTGCAATTTATCAAAGCTTTCTTTTGCTTTAAAGAGTATTAGTAGCATTATTCGGACTAACGCACTATAAATTGCGGCTGCTGTGAAAGCAAACCCAATTGAGAGTTTGGTGAGACTAACCAACACAAGCGCCGTTACATTATTAATGTGTCCACAATGACCAACACGAGTGGCACAAAACAAGCGATAAGTGGCGTGTGATTAAGGGGGTTTCTATATATGCAGCGGCTATGCTGCGGTGTACTTTGATTTTTTGGGGGGTTATTGGTTTGTGACTTATTTGCTTTCGAAAAAAAGACTCCCGTGATGGGTTTGACGGACGAAAGAGACAAATGTACTGATGGGCCACGGGATTGATGGAGAATACAGGTTGGCATATGGGGTAGGGAGACTCCACGTCCCCGCCATCGCCTGGCACAATTCGCTGAACCTTTAGCTTTCCCAGAACAGAATAGAAGCGAACATTTACCAATACTAGAGCTAAAATCAATAATGTACATCATCATCATCATTATTTACAGCCCCTTGCCAATCCACTACTGGAGAATGTCTCAACCACTCGGTTGGCACTGGGGTTGTTTTACCATATTTCACAAAACTGGTGAGGGTAGGTTGGGGCGTCATGGTGGCGAGGTGTTAACTACCTCGCCTGGTATACATGAGGTCTTGGGTTCGATCCAGATCCAGAGTTTACAAGCTTTCTCCAAGGTCGCCTGGATTTTTCTTCGGGTCCTCCGATTTTTCCCTCCACATTTATAAACACGCGTTGAGAGTAATTTGGCTCCTATAAATGTGCACGTGATAAGCCACTTCGTTGAACTGTATCATTTGTGGCCATATCGCTTCTGACAAAGAGCTGTATGGTTCAGTGGGTCTTACATGGTAACATAACAATTATTTAGTTTTTTTCATAATTTTAGATTACGTTGGTGAACAATGATGAGTGGGTGGGCGAAGATGGCCAGCTGGACCGGTTCAGATCTCACTCACCACTAATGTTAGCCATGGCTGAGATTTGAACTCGTGCGGCCGGGTTCATTGTGCTGTGCACGAGCCAATGTGCCACCACTCCACCCATTGTCGTTAACATAACCCGGTCCCCAGAGTGCTGAAGCTGGGTCGAAGAGACAACGGTTAAAAACCTTTTGAGAGGTCGTGCATCACGACTAATGCCATGTTGTAAACGAGTCTCTGTCTTGCTTCATATCGAATACGAGTGTTTGCCACCGGTGACAAATACCAGGTTGTGGGAACCCTGTTAATTGCCAAAAAAACAAAAGAATGTAATCAATTTCAAGCTCAATATTGGTCCAAATTTGCAATTGTTCTGTAAAAATAATGACAAAAAACGAAAATAAACATCGTCGAGGGATTTTCAAATGCAATGGTTCGAAAACTCTTTGACCGTATTTTTATTGCGACATTATATCCAAAGAAAAGATGATGATGATGATTATCATTTAGGGCTTCCTGAAACATCTGAGCTCCCACAAATAAAATAAAATTGAAAATACTCCATATTTAAAAATAAACAAGCAAAGTGCTTACAATAAGTTAAACATCTTATTCTGAATTATTTAAAGCAAAAAAAAAGATATCGACTATAATATATACTTTATAATAATGGGCATCATAAAATGCACATCACTGAGCATTAGTCAGTTCTCCCTCGTTTGGAGACAGTAACATGACTCAAGAGTGTGTTGTTTATAGCGAGACATTTTCATACTAAATCCAATTCGCAAAGTAACCCCCGCTATCCATCTTCATTATATAGAGCATCTGGGCATGCATACATCTACTTGAATGGCTTAACGGACGGTTTGGGATTCCCTAATGCTTGGCTTTCAGCACAAATAGGTTGACTAATGCAATGCTGTGCGAAAGCAGTTTCCACGCAAATGTGCCCAGGCAAAGATAACTGTTTACCTCTGCCACTCTCCTCCAGTTAGCCTCGCTAACAGATGGTGAACAATCATTGGAATAAGGGTGATTAAATGAAGAAGCTCTCTTTAAAAGGAGTGGATTGAACCATTCATCACCATGAATTGGGACACTTTCTGCTTAATACATTATCCTTGCTCCCGTCAAACATGGTAAAGCAGCACATTTTGTCATAGAACACAAAACTTTATCTTCTAATCGTCTCAAAGATACTAACATTTTAAGTGTTAATTTAAAAATATGTGTAAACATGACATACTATGGGAAAAAGCATGTGTTTTTGTAACAACACTCTTGGCTTATTTTTAATCACTTCATTAGGAACACAAACATCAGGAAATGTTGTGGAATTTTCTTTTTTTTATCTAAACATACTTGTTTTTAGTGATCGGCTGATAAGCCTCAAGCATGACAACAACACAGCAGTTGCCCTTATCTCACTTCCTGTCTTCACGCATTATTCATGACCTGCAAATGAGCACAATTATTCAATTGCGTCTCTTTCCAGACTGGGAAACACAAACATTACATCTAAAAATGTATATTTTAAGGGACTATAATAACATACTATGCACAGAATTACCATACAACAATGTGAAAATTGTTGGCCTGCTTGTTTGGCAATTATAATATGGCACATTTTGTATGTGTGAGTGTTTCTTTTTTAAGTGCATGTATTATGGAAGAGCATTTTGACATATTGTTGGTAATAATTTGGTAACAAGAGCCTTTCAAAACTAGGTTAAGTGCAAAATCACCGATAGTATTATAGTTTATGCACACAGATGTCCCTCAAATAGACGTTTCGCTTGATGTCAATAATGAAATTAATAATGTACGGCCCTTTCGTCAATCGACTGCCGAATGAAGTGATGGTGGTTTTTGTCCAAACTCCACCACATTGGTCAGTTGCGGGTTGCAAAAGGAGAGTTCCCATCACTGGTTCAGATGTCACTCACAACTGGTGTCAGCCACTTGCCAGGAATTGAACTCGGCGGGTTTCATAACGCAGCCTGCCATCAACTCCTTTTAATCAAAATTCAAACATTCCGTATCACGTAATTCGGCAATTGTAGGTTTTATGAAAGCCTTATTTATTTATTTAAACTGTGGAATAATAATAATAAAATATCTAGAAATGACTTATTGACTTTAAATGTGAACACATGGCTAGCATCCGGCGTTATATTCCCTCGGCATCACAAAACACCGCCGCACTGAAATTCTCAACAGCGCCAGGCTGCCTGCCCAACAGTTCCAGTAAGAAACGCGCACATTCCTAGAATCCTGCTTGATTTTTTTTTCCTTCTGTAATAAGCCTGAATTTCCATGAAATGCAACCTGGGCATTAACGTGAATGACATAATGCTGTTACTGTAAAGCAATGCGTTTGTATTTATTTTTTCCTGTATTATATTTCTCTTTTAATCAGACTTTGTCATTGACGTTATTTTTCTTATGCATATTGCGTATATCAAATTCTACAGCTATACTCAAGACTGCTGTTTTAAAATGACCTAAATGAAGGTGAATTCCATGATAAAAACACTATTTTTTTTTCCATAACCGTAATTTCATTTAGGAATGTTTTACATAATCCGCGTAGCAAATTTTTTCAACAAAAGTTAATATTGCTTCCTCCCATTTAACATCGTAGTGCACAACAGGTCCCACATTTTTTCAATAACAGTTTCCACCAACTTGGGGTTCGACTCTCAGACAGGACATCCTATCAGTAAACAAAATCAACTTCCTGTTTGGCCTCATTAAGCTCCACGTGGCACCTAAAGTGTGGTAATGATTAGCCTTGTCCAGGTGTTGGTGCACCAGGGATATGTGACCAGGGGCTGGGAACGCTGGGTCACGACCTGTGGTCTTTCAACAGGCGATCTGAGACGGGGTAACAATGTCCCTGGAGAGAGTCCCGGGGTGCAAGGAGAACTCCGTGAGCAAACGGCCCTTCACCACGGCTCACACTGGAGATCTTTTGAAATAGATTTATGCATCCATACTCAGTCCTAAGTGCGAGAGAGGTTGTGAGCCTGTCTCTTGCTGACGTGAACCCGCCTCTGAAGGCCAGTTTAAATTGCGCAAACCTTCAAAGGATGTTCATTTAGTGGCACTGTGGAACACCGTGCAGTCCAGTGCAATTTGGATGTGTGAACCCGGCGACCCGGATTCGATTCGTGGTCGCAGTCAACATCATGGTAAATTATTTCAGACCTGCCCCACCACCCACCGCCCCCCTCACACTGACCAACGTGGTGAAGCATGGTCAAAAACTCCTTTGATTGACATGGCGTAGGGAGTCCTTGATCCATTGTTGGATTGGGAATGGATGGAATTTGTTGAGAATGTATGGAATTTGTGCTGTTGTTGTTTGCTTCTAAATGCATCTGCATCAAGACGCTGTGCAAAAAAAGTTGGTCACAAGTGAAAAAGTTAACGTTTGATCCGATGAATGACAATGAGCAGAATGTTTGAATTATTTAATTTTTCTTTGAGCTTGAATTGCCTTCGGAAACAGTCACTTTCGTGGCAGGTGACAGAAGATAAAACGCTTTCCATGGATCCCACGTTTGATAAAAAAAAAAGAACATACTGAGAGAATCATTGCCGTTCCATGTAACGCTTAATACATTGCTATACAAACAATATGACTTCGAATGTAGCAGCATAGATGGGTAAGCCACTGTTAGTACATCGGTAGGGCATGTGTGGTGGGCTAAAGTGTGGGTACTCTCACTTCTACCAAGATGTCTGGCCAGGGTGGATGAGTACGAAGTAGGAAAAAGAGACACTTTTAGTTAGATACTTCCACAATAAAGGACCCTCGGCTTCGTGCTTGTCTTCCAGCTTGTATCTTCCTCCGAACGTCCCCACTCCTCGTGCTCTCCCTGAAATATTCCTTTCTCAAACCTTCTTGTCCTTGTTGTTGTTTAACCTTTAATCAATCCCTGTCCTTCACCTCGAACGGATCCTTTCTGTTTTCCCGTTTTCTCGTTCAACCCTTATCCCTCCAATCCATTTAAAAGTCTGCCTCCCGACCAATCACCGTGGAGGCCTCTTTCTTCCAATCGGAGACCTCTGTTCATTTTGAAATAGCCGTTAGGCTGCATATTGGTCTGGGGTAATTTTTCGGTCATTACACAGGTTACTCCAAAATACCCTCTGGAGGGGCTCTCTTGTGCTCACTCGACTGAAGGACCTTCTGCCAGCAGTGACCTGAGCAAGCAATTGCAGGAATTCACCTTTAGCTTTTTTTCATGTACATTAATTATAATTGTCGCCAAAACATTAAAAGTAAACCCCAGTTAGACATGGGGGCTGAGATTCCATGAACACAAAGCATTCTTTCAATGGCTTGCACTGTCATCTGCAAATTAATTAGAAATGAAACGTTGGAAAAAAAAGTAGTAATATGAGGAGAAAATACATTTAAAGACGCATGGATGAAATAAAAATTGCAAAAATATTGTAACATTTACTTTCAAGCCTGACATGCAGCAGCAATTTCACCACATTGCATTCTTAACTATTTTTGGCACACCTTATTTTGCGATGGCATTTAGGACGATGTCGTTAATCCAAAAAGGCTCCGCGTGTATGTCTGCCTAAAAATTGACACCAATTCTTTAGAAAAATAACAGGTCTCGTCAAAAGAAATCTGCGTGTCTAGGGCTAAAGCCACTCACACATGTAACGTTTTTTTTGTGTGAAATTATTACACAATAATAAAACGTTGGATCCTAATTGTCTGCTAATTTTGAGATTCTATCACGATGATGTTTTATGGTTCCACTTTATTCCCTAAGGCCTACCATTTGTGAGTTACAAATCATCCACCTCATTTTTGTTCCTTTCATTTTCCCATTCCTTTCTTTGATGTCTGCAATCGTGCTTGTGTTGTGTTCTCTGATTTATTTGATCATTTTTACGAATTGTTTTACAAAGTTGTGTACACTAGTCACTTTGTATAGCCCCTCCAACACATGAATGTCTCTGCAGAGGAAACATACCAGTGTGTCAAAAGAGAATGGAATTCAATCGGTGCACATCACCTGCTGTGACATGAGGATCTCAGAATTGATGGACACTGACAAGTAAAATGGAACACATGGTGAAAAGTGTGCAAAGAAGCATGGAAAGGTGCACGCTTGGAATCACAACTGAGACTCAGAGAGGAACACGTGGGTCAAAGAACCAAGCAAGATAGTGACAGATTATTGACTGAATACGTCTAAATATAAGCATGGAGAAGTGCATGTGGTTAACACCACTTATTTTGCTGCTTATTGACCTACTCTTTGGTTCTTTCGGTAAAGTCACATATAAAGAGAAAATAATAAATTAAATACTAGAATACGACGTTTCGATTGCAACACAAGCAATCGTCATCAGGTATAAATGAAATAGAAATACAAAATCTAGTATACTTAGAAATGTAATGTAATACAACAGAGAGTCGGATAACATAACAGTCAACACCCTACCTGGTTGATTACGTTCTTCCTGAGAATGCTAAATTTGAGAGAGATATAAAACACAGAACCAGAGACATATAGATAGACATATAAGCAGAGACAGATATCACAGAGATATCACAGAGATACATAGAGAGAGAGAGACGTACATAGGCACACAGAAACCACGTCTCTATGTCGAGGCCTTATTGACCTGGTTTGAATTCAAAGCAATACTCACCTTCTTTAGAGTGTTTGCAAAAGGAGGAATTGTTTTTATTGTAAGAGATTTTATACGTATAGTACTCTGCTGAATGACTATAGTCTATTGCCTTTCATTCTCCGAGAGACATTGCAAGGGAATGCCACGAGACAGGCTTCACAAGTGCTTTTGTTTCTTGGCCCAGTGACTAATGTGAGGCCTAGAGTCATCTCCCTGAAAGCACAAAGAGAGGCCCTGATACCGAAGGTCGAGTGCCATGCTGTGCCATTGCTATATTGAGTGAGACGTACAGAAAGTCCTACAGGCATGCAACTGTGCACAACGATCCACACTGTGCTTCCGTGTGCAGGAAGCCAAGTGTCCCTTCCATTCCCAGTGGTATCATGGCTCCTTACCCAACCTAGACGAACGGAGCGGCAATAACAACAAATATCTGTGCTGTCACCGTTCCTTGTTGAACAGGAATTGTCCAAGTTCATTTAGGGTGAAATCTCGTCTCTGGAGCTTCTGTTGTAACACAGAAATTGGAATTGAAATATGTAAATTTGCACGTAAAAATATAACTTTCGATGTTTCCAGCAATTATATAATTACAATTACAATATATGTAATAGCCACACGGTCCACAATTGTGTAATGTGATTGATTTAATATAAGCAAAAAACCCAATGACTTACAAAATATATATTCAGTAATGCAAAACAAAATGACTACAAAAGAAGTCACCAAACAGTTGTTTTGTTCTCTTTTAAAGGAAACGTGAACAACGAAAGGAAATAAATAAAACCCAACGTTGCGGTCTTATTTGTAATTTACAGTTGAGTTTAAGAAAAAAAAAGATCTGGAAGGATGGAGGGCATTGTTTAAATGAAGGCATGGGCATGATTCAAGCTTGACACTGACGCCATTGAAAAGCCCAGTTTGGCAGAATTGCAGAATTGCACAGGCATCGGTGGTCAGAATGCGACTGTTCTCATAACACGACTCTGTGCATGGCTGCACATAATGTGAAAGTGGCACCTCAATCTTGTGCTTCGCCCCCTTTGAGCAAAGTCGTCATATATCGTACTTAAACGGTGTCGATGGTGCTTTATTATTGTATCACACTACTCTGACAGCCATCCATGAGGATTTATGATTAAAGTGCTGGATACATATCTTTGTAACAGCTTCATAGTGCCACCCACGTTATAAATATGAAACATTTCTGCAACCCCACTGCCTTTAGGCGCATTATTCTCTACATGTGTTATGCACTTACATTATTAACGTTATAAAAGGTGTGAAATCAAAGTTACTAATGCAACAAAAATGTTGGCTTCAAAGGTCCATTTAAAATCTACTGCCAATACCAGGCTAACATTTCAACGTTATCCTCTGTTCCCGCACAACTTTAAAATTGCTATATCCTTGAGACCATGAATTATCTGCTAATGAAATTAGCATCAGAGAAAGTCTATTTTTATTTTCTTAAAATATTCACTCGCAGAAAGCCATACCACTCTCAAGAGCTACAAAGTCACAACCTCGCCAGGGTTTTTTTTGCGTGATGTAACATAATCTGACACATACCACAAACAAGCAGGAGGGGGTGAAAGGTCATGGAAGTGGGTCATTAAGGTAAGCTCGTGTGAACAGCTGACTCACCTGCACGTTTCCCATTTTGGGTAAACCAATGCCCCAAAAATGTCTCCATTGTGCTAAAGTTCTCAGCGTGAGTGAAGAATCTGTCAATGCGGGCATGTCATCTTCTGCTGCTGCTATAAACGTATAATTATTACATGAAGCGTATCTTGCCTTAAGCATGGAATCATTGTCATTTGTAACTCAGCTAAAGGCGCACTCAATGCAAAAACGCATTAATCTACCGAGCCATTTGCTATAAAACCACGCTTTACATGTGGAGATTACAAATGGTGCATATGTTTTACCGGGAAATGAGGGAAAAACACATTTTTTATTGCGGTTTTTAGTTGGTGCATACAAATGATTTCTCTTTAATAAGATATACACACATGTACAATTAAGTGTAAATGTAGGAGAAAAAAAGGACACTTAGATTTGTTATTGCAAGCGCTCGGCACAATAAATGTGCCAACTGGTGCACATTAACACTCCCCGTCCGTGCCTGTTGGAACATCTAATTAGTCAGATCGCAAAACAATGGGCTGTTCTCCGAGCTGCCTCAGTGTGAGATGATGGCTAAAGGGTCATCTATGAAAAGAAACTATGGTTTTTTTCCACCTCACAAAAACCAAAAAAATAGAAAAACAATCTTGGGAAATGGAACTCATTTTGGCATCGGAAAATGAACAAATGCTTACTTACTCTTTGGTTCATCTTCTTGGTTCTTTCGGTAAAGTCACGTAGAAGGGAAAAAATAAAATAATAAAAATAAAAGATAATAAAATAATTCTCACGACGTTTCGGCCACAACGCAAGCAGCCGTCCTGCGTTGTGGCCGAAACGTCGTGAGAATTATTTTATTATCTTTTATTTTTGTTATTTTATTATTTCCCTTCTACGTGACTTTACCGAAAGAACCAAGAAGATGAATCCCTGCAGTCACGAAAGCTTTAAATCGAAAATTATACTCTTTGGTTCTTTCAGTAAAAAAATGCTTACTTGTGAGTGACAAAACCAAACCAACATGTCTGGCGCATTGTTAGAAAATAAAATGCGTTCAATGTGTACAATTCATGAGATACAGTATTTCCTATTAACTTGGCCTAGCGATACGAGAAAAATTGTTAGGCTATGAAATGCCGTGTTGCAAATTTTAGTCTTTCTTCAGGTAGATAATGACTGTTTTTTTTAAATATTTCTTAATATCTCTAAACGTATTAAATTATTCATAAGCCATTGAAATTCTCAGTAGCGTGCAAATTGTTTTAATTATCCCGGGAATAGTGCAATTGTTTTTAGTGGCGGTTTGCAAGGCCATATGACGCCAATGCATAATTGGCCTTCTCCTGAGTGATAACTTAGAAGTCAGAATGTTTACATTTTAAAGGAGAGGGTACAGCTCGTTCGACTTTCCCTACAAAGGATGGAACACTTTGCAATGCTGCACGAAAAAAACAGCCAAACTTCCCCTTTCAAAAGTGTGTT
Organism: Lampetra planeri; assembly: GCF_965212315.1. Lineage (NCBI taxonomy): Eukaryota > Metazoa > Chordata > Hyperoartia > Petromyzontiformes > Petromyzontidae > Lampetra > Lampetra planeri. The sequence goes on along the minus strand of NC_136109.1, from coordinate 21,690,082 downwards.
CTATGCTTCTTAAATGCCTTTCTGTGAGCCTTTACCTCATATTTATAATGAGTTCTACTTTTGCATGTTTTAATATATATATAAATAAAACAACCTTTGCAGACCTCTTTTCATTTCATGTAAATTAAAATAAAATTTGAAATAAGAAAATAAATTCAACAATAATTGCTGACCAAAAACTGAGTTACACTTGCACAAGTGTTAAGAAAAACACCTGATTTCAAATACATTTGCATTTCTAAAGTCAATGCGTATAATTAGTGTCGTGTGGTGCCGTGGTGCATTGAGCAATATAAGGCACTCAGCAGCATGTGGGTTGCACGAATATATTAAAAGTAAGCTTTAAAACATAAAAGGATAGTTATTTTACTATGAATGTAAAATGTTAAAGAGTGTAAAGAATAAAAAAGAACATACAATGAAATGAAACTGCGTAATTAAAATTGCTTGAGAAGATATTACCTTTCGATTTAAAGCTTTCGTGACTGCAGGGATTCATCTTCTTGATTCTTTCGGTAAAGTCACGTAGAAGGGAAGTAATAAAATAATAAAAATAAAACATAATAAAATAATTCTCACGACGTTTCGGCCACAACGCAAGCAGCCGTCCTCAGGTGAAGACCAGGTCAAAACATATGCCGCGACTCTAAGACCTGGTCTTCACCTGAGGATGGCTGCTTGCGTTGTGGCCGAAACGTCGTGAGAATTATTTTATTATGTTTTATTTTTATTATTTTATTACTTCCCTTCTACGTGACTTTACCGAAAGAACCAAGAAGAATATATTACCTCAAAACGATTTCAGGAAATTTTCTTGGACAATTGTGAGCATTCAAAAAACAAACTCTGGTCCATGGATCTTAATTTATGCGAAATGATGAGTTTAAGCTTAAACCTCCCAAGGCACTGGAGCACAGAATCTTAAGGCACACACGACTTCCCCATTACAAGCCATGCTTATCCTTCGCTACCTGATGTGTTTTTTGGGTGGCATTGCGTGCTGAGCAGCACGATGTCCAACGTTCCGTGCATCGAATTGTCAGACATCAAGCCGGTCCAGAGAGCTCCACAGCGCAAACGATGTTTAAGAGGCATCAGTTAATATACCACAGGTAGAAAATTAAACATATTTATCATGCAAATCAAAACATACACGCCACCTATTGCAATCTATACGTTATGGAGTTAGCACATTTGCCGCACTTGTAATATTTAGTAAATTGTGGCTACGTTAATGAAGAACCAATTTTATGGCTTTGTCATCACTTACCGTATAAGCTCCGAATCATCATTTATGAATGCCTTTGCAAAAACTAGGCCATCCATTCTTGTGGGTGTTGTAGTTCATCCTACTCAGGCAGAAAACCCCAGGAGTACTGGGGGTTGTGCATCGCTGCTTCAGTAATTATTAAACAGACATTCTCCGTGAGATTAAAATTTTATTCGGTAAAATCGTCCTGAATTTAACTCAGACGCAAAGTGCGCATCATGATGTGAGGGTGTAGAATTATGAAAGTAAATATTATGAAAGTAAATATTTCCTCGGCGCCAAAGCTGTAACACTTTTGAAATAAAACACCTACTTAAACTCATGTTATTACTATAATCATTCAGCTTTGAAATAACAAATTGATTTCCATTTTTCTTAAAACGGTAAAGTGAAGTTAGGCACTAAATCTTTCCATTCGTTCATTCGCTAGAATCTCTGGTATTAAACTGACCGATCTTGACAAAATAATTTCATAGATGGTCTACCACCACAATACGTCATGTGGAATTGTATTGCAGGTGACAAGGTCAAAAGTTAATGTCACGTTGGTCTGGGTCCAGCCAGGCACCTACTGTGTTTTTTGAACTCTTGCACTAAAGTGTTTGACATGTTTAGGGATAGTCCAGCAGCTCACATGTCTCTGGCTGGGGATAGCTTTCCTGTGGCAGAGCTAAAAGGTCAACAACACAATGCTCTCGCGAACTGTCATTGAGGTGAGAGTTATCGGATTGAGGGACCCAACATTGCACTGCCTTGCGTTCCCTCGTGTATAAAGCACGGGTGTGAAGCAATGGGTGGAATAAAATAATTCTGATGAAGCTGTAGAAAGGGTTGTAAAGCGTTTTTAAAACGTCATCATATGAAATTTCTGGAACACATCTTACATTTTTACGATTAGTTGTCCTGTAATGAAATGTATGGCTATAAAACTATCACGCATGTAGACAAGAATTGTGTGTGTGCATGCACAGGACAGGGTTAATCAAACTTGACCAAACACACTGTGTGCAATGCAGATTCTAGAAAGGTGTTTGTTTAGTTGTTACATTTGACCACATGTGTGCTATCAGTAATTTTCAAGAGCAGAAGAGCGAATATGAAATACCATCATAAATTATGATTAAGGCATTTGATTCAGTATAAACTAATGCAGTTATCCCAGTTGTCACAACACCATTTATATAGAGCGAACAGCAGCAACACATTGTACAAATGTGAGGGATGGTGATGATGTGAGGGAACCTTCATCCAGCAGTGAATAATGATGCTGAATACAACTTACAGGTATGCCACCCTCAATGGATAAAGACAGCACAAATTTACACCAGCGAGTGCAATGTTTGCCAAAGATTTACAACAACGAAAAACTGCATGCTAAACTGATTTAGGTTACATGGATTTCATACTGAGTCTTACTCGGAGTGTATTTTACATTCTGCGACTGCACTCCATTGGTTGCAGGGTAGCACAGGATTACTGAATATCGTGTATGAGTATTATAATTTCATTGCCCGCTAATCCATATTCCGCACATCATATGATGATGCACACAATTGGGCATTGACACTGCGCTGGTTGGCCTGTGACACAAAAACCCACTGCCATTCGTCGACTACAATATCACACGTGCACTGTATGTCCTGATGTGGAGCAGCACACTTCGTTTTGAACTGAGATATTACCTCAAGTTTCAAACATATTCATGTTTAGTGGACCATAAGTGATGATTAATTACATCTGGAGGCTATTTTGACTAATGGCATGAACCGACCGAGCAAAACAACGCACATGGTGAGATTTATGAAGAAGTTGTTGGCCCCCTGTCCAAACACACTTCATCCTCCATGTCATGGAGTGGAACAGAGCAAATCCATCGCTGTTTGTTCAGGATACAAACGTTTCCTTCTTGTCTATATTATTCGCGTGGTAAACGCTCCGTGCAGCGGCTGCATTCGCCGTTGTCCTAGCAGTAGCATCACCTTCGTGGAGTTCACCATAAACCACCCCCCCCCCCCCATATCTACACGACCCAAAAATACAGCATAGATCAGCCGCATAAGCGTTGGAAGTGGTTTGAGGGGGCAGAGCCCCACCCCCCTCCCCCCACTAGCACCACCGTCATTGAAGGATCAGCCAAATTCTAAATTCTTATATAGCTGTCAAATATTTCAACACATAAACTGTCCACAAGAGCGCAATTAAGCTGTAGGCATCACAGCCTTTCTGCATACGCACAGGGGGTGGGAGCCAGAGCGGAATACATGATAGACACAAGCGGATCGTACCATTACTCATTCTGTTCTATGTTTCACATTTGTTGAACGCTTTTTAACATTGGCCGTGTCGTTCTATCCACCCTGAGTTTGTATGCTAACCCCCCCACCCTTTTAAACAATGGGAAGCTAGAGGGCTCGAATAGTTGCCAAAATATTTAAGCACATTATTTTTTTACCAGGTCTGGTAGTCTCGGTGTTGATGCGTTTTAGAAGTATTTTATACCGTGCTTGCAAATTATCATAGATTAAATATGAATGGCAGACTAAACACATTGATTAGATATAATAAAGTCATATCTGCGTACTAATCACATCGTCATTAGTCACATCGTGGGGTACTAATCATATGAAGAAAAATACATTTGTATTCAAGGATCATTACATTGAATAGCACAATATTTTAAAGGAGTTTTTTGGTCAAGTCTTGTGAGGCAGAGACATCTAGTGGAAATATACTTTTTTTGAAAAAGGCTTGCAGTTTTTAAAGCGAATTGAGAATACTATACATGTTTAAATGCACTTAACAATTAATATCCATGAGAATGTTGAGAAACAGGATTGTCGAGAGGAAAATAAAGATTACACATGCTCCCCTGGGGTTATCTGCATGCTGCGTTTTGTTTGAACGAGGAATCCTCAAGCCTATTATCGCGATGTCTGAACCACATCGCACACATGATGTTGGGACATCGCATTGTCAAAAACAATAAACAGCGATCATGCCACGTGTGTCGGTTTATCTGTTGATTAATGTAGGTCTGTGATATCACCTTCCGGAGTCACTCACCCTGGTGCAATGGTGGGACGCTAGACTGCAAGAATGGCCATAGTAGAGGTTTTTGGGTGAAATCGCGTAAATATAAACGTGTCGTTAAACCCGCCACCACCCAACACAGCCAACTAGTAAGGTTTGTCACGTAACCAAAACATGCTAATTCGTTGCATGTGTAATGAGCGACTTCCGGTAAAGTCACGTACGTGACTTTACCTAAATTCCTGCAGTCACGAAAGCTTCAAATCAAGAGGGCTTCTTATTTATTTCTCACACTTGGGCACAAACACTGGGCAATCTATATAGCTACACAAAGCCGACCTTTCTACATAGCCCCATCGGCGGCGGCTAACTACAAAGCTGGTCAACTAATGTAGCGATGACGACGATGGGAGCCGTGCAGAGGATCGGCCATGCGGCCGGACGACGAAGAGAGATGACGTCGAGCAGCGACGCAGCCAGGACCCGGGACCCCATGACAGCCCCGAAACTTCGGTGACGTCCCCCCTATATACTTCCCGGCGTGGCCAGGCCCCGCCTCCGGCCACGCCCCCTTCTAGAACTTTCCAGCAGGTTCCCGGAGCTTCCCGACTGACCCCGCCTTTAACCTTTAACCCAGACACGCCCCCTTCTAGTTGGTTATTATATAACGCGCCCATACCCGTGATTACCGCTCCTGGCCGACAGGTGGCACCCTGTCATTACATAAAGTACAGAACGCTGGCGTATTGGATAGTAAACACACAACATTTAAAATTTGAGTGCGACATTTAGCCGGTAATTAGAACCAGCATCATCAGGCGGCAGCCATAGTTGGATAATATTGATCGCGAAAGCACCTGCGCACATGTTAAACTGCGAGACTTGCACGATGCCGATGGGCACAATTGAAATGCCAGCGGCGCACGCGTTCATGAATGTTCAGCGAAAAAAAAACGCATAGCTCCCCCATTAATAATGCGTCGATAACGTTCGGCGTGGTGACGAGGTATGGGGCCATCCATAACTGACGTCACGCAATTTTGGACGACTTTTGACCCCCCCCCCTCGTCACACGGCGTCACAAAAAGTCAGACCCCCCCCTCAAATATGACGTCACAAAGCTCTGCCCCCCCACCCCCAAAACCATATTTCCATTTTGAAAATAAAACATGCTTAAAATCGCTTTAAACTATTGTCATTGTAGTGCGTATTTAATGTGGCGCTGCACTCTGATGTTGTAGGAATGTTGTTATAACAATTAGTGTTGTTATAACAATTCTATATTTATTTAAAGTTGCGCATTTTGATGTGACGTCACATTTCTCAAACCCCCCCCCCCCTCGTCACACATCGTCACAAATGTCTGACCCCCCCCTACCCTAGGTGCGTGACGTCATTTATGGACGGCCCCTATGCACACACAGTGAGATGGTGTGCCGCCGCGTTCCTGCATCACTCCACGTACTGTGTCATTGTACCGCTCAGCCGTGCAGCTCAAGAAAGTAGCAAAAACGCGTTGTGTTGACATGCGTTAAGCGAGAACTTACTGTGTTTGTGAATGTAATTCGGTTAAAATGTGTGCTGGGGAGGGGGGGGGGTCACAAGGGTTCGTGCCCTTCACGTTATATCCTCTACATTGTTTTGCACTATGTTCACTTCTTGAGCTTCGAAAGTTCGATTTCCAATACTTTTCAGTTTTAAAAATAATCTATGTCAATGCCCCCAGCCCCAACTCCCCCCCCCCCCCATTGCTGTATATGCAGGACATGGTACATACCCCGAGTTTACATCTCCCCCTTTAACACAGTTTCGCAAATACGTCGTCACTGTATGAATACCACCACTCGGTTCTGCGTCGCCTCAACCCACACTCGCGTCGCTGACGGCACCGTCCGTCCCTTGTCGTATCCGTCACCTCCCGGCCTTCGCCCCCTCCACCTACCCCGCGAGTCGCTTTGATTGACGTCGTTTCCATATTCGTCGTCGCGCATTTCAGGAAAAACACATCCTCGACGTCAACCCCCCCCCCCCCCTTTTGTCTCCAGCAGCAGAGGTGCAAATGTGCCCTGGATCTCTTCTCCCCCCACGCCCAGGCTTGACCTCTCACCCCCTCAATCTCTGCCCCTCTCTTCTCACCTCCTTCAGCCCTCTCCTCTGCGCACCCACCAAGCCAACCCCGGGGGTGGCATAGCAGGCATCGGCAACAGCAGCAACGGGGAGTTCCTATCTCAATTTTGGAGCTTTCGTGACTGCAGGAATTATTCTTTGGTTCTTTCGGTTAAGTCACGTATAAAGATAAAATAATAAATTAAATAATAGCATACTACGACGTTTCGATTGCAACACAAGCAATCATCATCATCAGGTATAAAAGAAATAGCAACAAAAATCTAACCAGAAAACTATAGACAGACACACAAGCAGACAGACATCACAAAGACACACAGAGAGAGAGAGAACACGTATCGGCAGAAAGAGAGAGGTCGTTTCTGTGACGAGGCCTTAAATATAGAGAGGGGGCGGGGGCGGAGAGAGGGAAGGGGCAGAGAAAAAATTAGCATGTCAATGAGTGGACGACGACGTGGTACGGTAAGCAAGACGACGACGTGGTATGGTACGCAAGCCTCCTCCGTGCGTACCCAGTTACTCCTCCTCCGATGATGACAGACACGTGTCCAGGGAAGGCTCCGAGCGGGCTCGCATTGCTAATCTATGATGACAACAAGCAATCCGCCTCATGTGGGGGTTCAGGGAGGGAAGGGAGCGACGGGCTGGATGGTTGAGACGCCGCGTTGGTGGCGAACGAGCGAGAAGGCAACGCAAGGAGGACCGCAGGAGGTTGCGTTTTGTGGCGAACGCAAAACGACGTAGATAATATTTCACGTGTGTGCGTGTGTGCCCTCCCTTCTCTACGCTTGCGAAACGTGGAGCCTTCTAAAGGAGCACCTGCGCCTGTTTGAAACATTCAGGCTTAGGCTGCCTACGATCCATTCCGGGTTTAACCAGACTGAATTGTGTGAGGTGCTCACAGATCCTTGAAATATTCTGGACACAGTCCCATCGGTGAGCTCCTCCGGCAAGCGAGGCTCTCGATGGCTGGGTAATGCACAGACACAGCACGTCCAAGCAGCTTCTGTTTGGCCAGATACAAACATGACCCCCTCCCCACTCATTCATGCGCAGCGCCGGCCTTAATCGGTGCTGGCTAAACAGAATAATAATATTTATACTGGAAGAATCCGATGAGCTATAAAGCTCTTTTTTTCACAGTAGGGGCGGGTCAGAAAGTTACAAACAATGCCAAAAAACACGATACGTGTGCAAAGTATTGGGAAGGTAAGCAAATCACTTAAAACATATACAGCACTTGCGCCTCCACTACAGATCTGTATGGCTTGCACACACGTCCCTACTCTCTCTCTCTCTCCCTCTGTGTGTGTGCGAGGGGTCTCAATGGCCTCTTCACGTGAACAATTGGGCCCTATACAATGTGAAAATTGCCGCATACCGTGGGGTCACACGCGTGACCTTCATAAGGGATTGCATTATCAGACGGGTCAGAGTGTCACGGAATGTATACACGTACGTACAGCCGAGGTTATGTACAGCTATTCTATTGAACCCTTCTTGGCAGAACACGACTTTTAGTCTGGCTATAGAGCGTTGCTCGCTGCAAATGTTGCCCGTGAATGCCTGTTAATGTCTGAGCGACGCGGACGAGAGAGAGAGGGCGAGGTGGGGTGTTGAAGGTCGTGGCGTTTATATAAATCGGCCACCTTTGTTAATTCGCAGTGGCGATGTCGAGAACTCGTATTTTCGGCTGAGGTGAAGTCAAGGCCAGGTTCATGGTTATCCCTGACTCGCTAAGCACACCATGACCGGGGATTGAACCAGACGGTCAGGCTGATGGTATTCAGAGAAAAGACAAAGATTCCCCATATAGCCTTAACAAACAGTTGGGGCAAGTGCTGTGAGCGAGCACCTATGAAGGCCAGTACGACGCACGAGGGGGTGGGTGGCCAGCACCACGCCCGCCCGCCTTTGTCCTCCCCAGCGGGTGCTCATTTAAGGCTCAGTCGACCTATGGGTGGCCCAGGACTGGTTCAGATCAACGTCACTGTTGGTAGCCGTGAGCGGGAGTCGAACCTGGGTCGTCGGTAGTGTAGAGTGCTAACCTCTACACGACTGTTCCCCACTGCACGACCAGACACAGTGGAACACACGGACACTCACACAGAGACACAGATATACTATACACAAATATCTGCAAACTGCCACGGTCCATGAACAACAATTAACAATTTAGAACCTCTGGCCTCACTGGATAAAAGTATCTTCAGATAAGAGGATGGCACACATGAGATTTTCATCATTACAAATGGATGAAAAGTTTTACCACAAAATATTGGCAAAAGGCAATATTTAGAATACACTGACAATTATTGTGCGCTGTTAAAATCTTATTGTAAATGTAAATAAATCATTTAAGGGACTGCACTGGCAATGGTACAGAGGCAAACATCAAAGTGCAATATCCAAGTCTGCGAATCTGTCTACCGAAAAACGGCATATTTCTGAAATGTTCCATAACGGGTTATGTTTCTAAAATGTTATCCAATTATACAAATAATGTTATAACTACATGCGTTCAACCTTCCAAACTTGTATACACCATGCAATCTGAATAAAGGATATTGATTGTGAATGCAACACATAGAAATACAAATATATATTAAGAGGAATAAAAATGCAGAAGGGTTAGCTTTTAACAGAGGTCTGCCGAGGTGGCCACACATTTAACGCGCATAACGCACACAAGTTAAATTGAGCTTTACGAGCACAATGGAAGTTGTACATCCAGTTATAGCCGATTTCAATTTAACACAAAACAGTTACATTCGTGTAACTGCATCTTCATTTGAGACATTTAAATTAGAATACACTCACTCCAGAATAAAGCGGGCGGTTTGAAATTGTGAAGTTGGTAACACGGCGAAATTAGGTTTTGGCAGAGTGAGCCAGAGAAAGAATCTGGAGCACACACACAAAAAATAAAAAAAGACAGAGCGGTAAAAGTCAGTGTCCTATTTACCTGCCATTAGGAAAGTGCTGTTTACTGCCACAGTTCTGGCTTTAAACATCTGTCATGCTGGATTACAGCAGAAGGGGCTAAATGGCTGTGCAACGTCATGATGGCGTGCTGAGATCTCCGGTGTAGCTGTCACTTGTGTTTAGGGTTTTGTGGGGAAATGCTTTTAACCCTGCTTTTTTCCAGCAGAGTTGCCCTGCAGGATGGGACTGTTTGAGAGATTTCTTTCTTGGTTATTTGTTGTGACTATGCTATTGTCTAGTCAGGCCAATTTTGTCAGGGACAATCTTTTATAATGACAAATATGGAGCAATATCCGCTAATGAAACATTAAGCACTGACCCACTTTCGGTCGTAGTAGGAGGCAAATGAAAAATAACTATGGAGATAAATCATTAAAACAAAAAGGCCCCAAACTCCCCTAGGTGCCGTGGTCACGTAATGGACTAATGCACCATACACTCACAATTTTCCATTCCGATGTCTGTGGATTCGTGCCCTAGATTAAGTGAATGCCTTTATTGTCTGTGCGTTCGCAGCGTGTGAACGCAGGCACAAATTACTGCACGAAAGAACAACCGCAAATTTTAATCACTGGTCGGTTATGCTTAAAGGTGAGCATAATAACATCTTAGATATATTTATTTAATTGTGACAAGATTGAGTTAACTTAAAATGTAGGGGTTTTACAGCCAATACCGTGATCCGTATTTGTTTTTTTTTTGGGCCACGGATTATTTTATGTCAAAATTCTTGTCATTAAAAACTTCCACCACTCAACAAGATTGTCACATCTTTGTAACGGTTAACAAATACAAATGTCATCAGCCAGTGAAATACGCTAATAGCTGGTGGTGGGATATGAGGTTGGTCTGTCATGTCCCTAGCAGGAAACTAATTGAAGATCAAACAAATGGAACCCTCTGGTTTCTGCTGATCTCAAAGACACCACGTGGAATTTAACTGCATTAGAACGAGACATGGGAGGAGGTGCAGTTACTTCCTCCATCAGCGGAGAATTAAGAGATTGTCGCATTGTGACTGCGGTGAAGTGCAATCCAAGTGCAATCCATCACGCACATCACAATCACTGCCCTATATACACTGTTGCAGTAGGGTACGAATAGGATACATCTGCTGACCACAGCCCCATCGAAATGTCATTCCAAAATTCAACGTACTGCAGTTCTCAACTGGGTCCATTGCTTTTAAAATGCCAAACGAAATAAAGTGACAATTGTGTGCGCATGAGCATATACACACGCAAAATTAAGGGAATGCATTGGCAGTTGTGTACAGGCACAGCTCAAAAATAAAACGCAAGGCATTAATCATTTACACTGCCTTACAAATGGAACATATCCATTATGGACAATGACCCATTTTCATTGTAGAGAAAGAGAGGGCAGGGAGATGGACTTAAGAGTTGGAGGTCACACCTTATTCTGCTGGGGATTTTTACCACTTAAAGAATGCAAAAAGCACTTAAATATAATCGACGGTACAACTAGATTTCACTTTATATATACAGCAAATAGAAACATTTATATATTTGCTATGTTTGTGAGGTCATGTAATAACAGATTCAAAAATAACCAGAGATCTTGGCAATTCAGCCATCTGGCCTCGTTTTATGACAGGACAAAAAAAGCCTACCCCGTTATTTTTAATTATCCTCTTAAATGCATTTATATGGAGGCACACGTTTAGATGACCAAAATGCATGTGCTGGAATATACCCAAGGCAAAAACATTCCCTTCTCACTCCCAAATGTCTCCTACACCTTTCCTCTTCAATATCATACATTACCAGTACCTTTTCTCCTCATTGCTTAAGAATCCTGTGTACTCGTTCTTTGCAATATGTTGTCTACTTTGTTGTTGCTGTGCTCACGCACCACTGATCTCTCTTGTAATAGCAAGGAAACTGGCTAAACTGGAGACGTGTAACAAACAGAAACATGCATACTCTTTGGTGCTTTCGTTAAAGTCACGTAGGTATAAAATAAAATAGATCACGACGTTTCGGGCGCAACACAAGCGTCCGTCATCAGGTGGGAAAGCATGGCCTGCTGCTGATGCAGACTGTTTTAAAGGTTTGAAATGGGTGTAGCCCAAGGGTCATAAAGAAGTGGCTGGGTCTAGTGATGTTAATGTGATAAATTAGCATGTAACTGGGTACGGAAGTGGCTATGTTCATGTGAGATTAGCATGATGTTAAAGTGAGAAATTAGCATGTAACTGGGTACGGAAGTGGCTATGTTAATGTGAGATTAGCATGATGTTAAAGTGAGAAATTAGCATGTAACTGGGCACGGAAGTAGCTATAATGTGAGAGATTAGCATGATGTTAATGTGAGGAGTTAGCATGTAACTGGGCACGGAAGTAGCTATGATATTCAGTCCTGTATGTACCCATTACACTCACTCCTTATTTACACACTTTCGCATTCACATTCTTCAATCCCAACCAACTCCACGTCCAGCCAATCGGTGAGGTGGGATTTGTATTGTGTTCGAGTAAGAGCGATACATCGAAGCATCTCACAGCACAATTTTCTCACTCATTTTGCCTTACTTTGGCCCCTTAGGTTTTCGATGCTGGCAATGAATTTAACAATTCCAAGCAAATACATAAATGCTAAATATAACATTTCCTAGACGTGATAAAAGTAGACCTCTGACCAAACTACTAGGGTTTGACCCAATCTTGTCAGGTTTTGGAAGCTAAGCAGATGAGAGCCTGGATAGTGCACTGAAGGGTGACCAAAATGCACAAACAGGTAGTAATAGGCCACCGGGCTAAGCGATTGGACAGCAAAACTCATCGTTGTACATACTTCTCCACATCCACGTCACCCTGCACTGACCAGCGCGGTGAAGTATGGTCAACCAACCCCCCATGACTTGCAGTGTGTAGGTAGGCACTCGCCCAGCAGTGGATTGACAAATGGGCTGTAAAAAATCAAGGTACAAACCATCATCCACACGCCGTGCATATTAATTGCAGGAATGGCGGTAGCTCACGTGTGCTCCTACCCTCCGGCAATGAGCGGGCTGGTGTTCACACATACTTTGCTCGCGGATGGAGTTTGGTGATTAAAATAATGATCTCACCCTGCCCCCTCCTTTGCCCACCCCCACCCCTCCTCCACTTTGCCCACTCCCTCCATTATAAAATTACTGTTCCACATTGACTTTTGGCATCCAAAGAGAATAATGGGTAGACTAAAATGAACAATAAAATTAACTAAAAGGTTACACATTTTTTTTTTACATTTCTGAGAAGCACTACACTTTGTTTCAAGACTAAAAATACTGTGGTATCAAAGTTCATCCGTATTTATTCTGGAGTAATCCGATGAGCTATAAAGGTATTTTTCACAGATGTCGTCTGGTTACATTGCCGAAACAGAAGGACATACATATATATGTTCATATAACTGCGAGCGAAGTGTTATTGCCCTGTGGGAGAAACTAAAACTGATTACTCTACACGTACAAGTAGACTTGCATGCAATTAATGTGGCTATGCAGGTGCCTATTAAACCATATTACGACATGACATTATTTTAGAAGCAAAAAATGTTTTGTTGGCTGGCCAACCCACGGGCGGCCAAATGAGCGGTTGAAACGTCACCGCGCACATCTGCGTGATGACGTCACCGGATTTGCATATTGTTGAAAAGGGTTCGTGTGTGCCGACGTCAACCCTTAACCCCACCCACCCTTCCTCCACCCCCGGCGGCGTATTCCACGCAAATGCTTGGGGAGTGCAGCTCAAATAAAACAACAAGTATTACGTCCTCACTTTCAATTTGACCGTACAGAGCTGAAAAATAAAACCTGAGTAAACAAATGTGTGGCATTGGCAGGCACTGGAAAACCACGTCTCATTTGAACGAATTGTATTGTAACTTGCATCTGAGCAGTTGGTGGATGTATGTGAACAATCACACTTCGTAACTCGTCACATTACAGCCATCAGCCTGATGAAGGGAATCTGGCCGTTAAACTCCAGCCATTGCTGTGAACTAAATTACAGCCACCTATCTGGTGCTGAGGTGTAAGAAGTGAAACTGTTCTTAGCTGCTATAAAATAAGGAGCTGTTTGTGAAGGCTGTTAACCTGTGGGATTTAGTGAGCAATAAAAGATCAATGCCTTCCTGAAGCCAAGGAACAAAGCAAAAAAAAATCCAGCACATTTCAAACCCAACTAAAACTCATTTGTAGGCAGTATGTAGTGCTACAACAGTAAAATAAAAATCTATACAAATTAGAACATTTATATGGGTTAATTTTGACAATTTTACAGTGAACAGAATATGCATTGTAATATTCATATTATCCATTGGTGTGAAGATCAAATAAGCACAAACGCATGCAGTAAAATACAATAAATAATATATAAACCGTAGCCAGCTGAAAAGCATAAATGTATTCCATCATGTATGCAGCTCCAATTTAAATTGGTCAGTTTATCATATTGTACCATGGATACACACATTGTAGTTGACCATTAGTGTAAGTATATGCATACAATCTTGATTTGAAGCTTTCGTGACTACAGGAATCCATACTCTTTGGTTCTTTCGTTAAAGTCACGTACGTATAAAATAAAATCACGACGTTTCGATCGCAACACAAGCGGTCGTCCTCAGGCGGAAAAAAATATAATCCAGCACTGCTGGATTATATTTTTATCTACGCGACTTCACCGAAAGAACCAGAGTATATATGCATACATTACTTTTAATCAGTTGCTGAAAATAATCAGCAGTTACATCGGTCCGTCTTACACTAAATAACTGCTATGATTACTTCGTCCATTACCCAGTTTGAAAAGTTAATTCAAGTTTCATTAATTTTCCCAAAAGTCAACCATCCATTTAGTCTCGCCCTTATTATGGCGACATTACGGCTTTTATGTAGTCTTGTGTGTAGATTGAAGATCGGTTTCTCCCCTAGAAAGTCTGGTTTATAAGCAATTCTAGAGATTTGTATCCAATGGTATCTTTATGGTACTATCAAGAGCTGGAATATCCCATATTGTAATCCATGATTCGACTATATCGGATAACACAAACGTCTCACCTCTCTTCGCATGTTTGCTACTGGATGGGAGGTGATGGGGTGGGACTTCTAACATCGGCATCTTTAGCTGCGTCACACTGGACATGGCTGATAAGAGGGTTTAAGACCTTTGGAAGGCATTTGGGGGGCAGCCACCATTTTTAAAGGAGCCCAAATAATCGAGTACCAAAAAACGTAGTCGATTGCCTGACTCGATGTATCGTCCCAGCTGAGCGAAATCAGTACACCAACCCCTCGGCTTAAATTCTGCCCTCAGGCCACTTGTGTGTACATTTATTTTTCCACGAGATTCATGTCAACGGAAAGCCAGTTAGAAAAGTGGCAAAATTGCAACAATTTCCTAATTCGGAAACTTTGAACAGAAACACTGTGAAGTGTTTTTCACAAATATACAAAAACATCGAGAGGAAGATTATTTTATATACGGACTTTTAGAAAATTATCCTTTTTACAATTCAATTCCACAGCATTTAGAGAACCTTATTAAGTACAAATGGAGGTTCAAATGTATTAGCTGAATATTTAAAAATTCCACATCACATATTTCCATCATTAGCTTTATTGTATTTTTTTCTAAATTGGTAAAAATTATATTGCACGAGTACAACTGATTACATTATTGTTTCAAAAGCGCATTATGAAATAGAATAAAAACACGGGAATGTATAACTGGTTTCTACAGTAAAAGTTATTGAATAGCATACAGCAAAGCCTTTTTATATGTACTGTACGTCACTATGCAAGTCTGAATCTTGCAAAATACAGATAACTTAAAATATACAATCTTATTGTGGGAATTAACCTCATGTCTGTATTTATAGATTTCTGCATAAAAAAGGAAATCAGAAGCATATATTTTAATATATATTTATTTTTTGTAAAGAAATCCACTATGCTAGATGTGTTTTTCTTGTAATATTCAACTGCATTGTACAGTCATGGACAAATGAACACCCGTGTAAATTAAACTAATGCAAGCCAATACAACCATATAGCAATGAACACTTCTGCCACAAATAGGAATATATGCAAATCTATAACTAGCTTTTACTTTGTGACATTTACCTTTTTAAAGGAAACAAAAGTGTATTAAAATGATTCCATAATTGGTATTGAATGCTCATCATACTAATAATGGGTTTCATCATATCACAAATACTTATGGCAGATTTATCAAAAGCACTTTACACTATTTTATTAAGCAAACATGTAATTTTTGACTGAATATAACTTTGTTGAAAAAGCAAAAGTATAAAAACAGTCACAGAAGCATGATCAATGTACAGCAAAGTATGACTTTGCAAAAAGTCACGTAAAAAAATGAAGACCCTTAGACTACAGTCCTCATTTTACATCATGTGCACAGCTACAGTTACATACCGTTCGAGAACAATTATCAAGTTGAAAAAAAAAAGGGCAATATTTCAAGCATGGCAGCCTTATCTTGTCAGCCTTCTTGTAAAGGGCAAGGACTTCTGGAATATTGGACACACTTGGTTAGTTGTCATCTTGTTGAACTAGTTGCTTTTCTCAAGATATGCACAGCAGCCCTAAACGAATGGGAAGACAAATCAAGATAACATTATATTCCATTAACCCTGGATCAATGACGTAAATAATTGCATTAACTAAAGTTATTCTGACATAGAACATTGCTTTTGAATAGTTCGTTTTGCAGTGTAACATTCAACATTTTAAAACAAAGCAAGTATTTTAAAAACAAAATCGCAGATTTTACTATTTTACAGTGGTATTTTAGCTT
This sequence comes from Lampetra planeri, assembly GCF_965212315.1. NCBI lineage: Eukaryota > Metazoa > Chordata > Hyperoartia > Petromyzontiformes > Petromyzontidae > Lampetra > Lampetra planeri. The sequence goes on along the minus strand of NC_136109.1, from coordinate 21,673,837 downwards.
ATTATATAAATGTGAAATGCACTGCTTCACACATTAATCTTCTTCCATTTTCTCTGGCGGAGGGCTCTCATCGTCCACTATGTCCTCTGCTGAAGCCAGGATATCAGCCATCAACACTTGCTCCAGTTTCTTGCGAATGCTTTGAACCCGTTCTTCTTGTTTTCTATGGCAACGGAATGTGAGGTTGAATTAATCATTGTCTGGCAAAGGCATTCAATAGCTACTAATGTCAGACCTTCAAGGTTCCTGAAAGGTACCAGCACCAGAGATTTACCACATTATCGAATTAAGCAAAACATTATTCATGACGTTAAACATGTTTTAAATGTTTCTTAACGGCAGAACCTACGGTTCTCTTTATTAGTAAACTAATCTTAACATTTAAAAAAAATCGTGGCAGGTATTTAACCAACCTCGGCCCATAACAACCACAAAGGACACGACGTAGCATGGGGGATGCAGATAAACACGGGGATATGTATGGAGCCGATGTGACAAAGGATTTTATTGTGAATTAATGTCTGGACCACTTCATTCATACTCCTGTTTTGTACTAAATAACAAGAGTGGTCTTTTAGCGCCACCTTTTGGCTGAGCAAGTTAATACAGAAACGAAAGGTCAAACTGTAGATTGTTTGTGACAAAAACAAGACATGTCATTCTATACTTGTGATTGCTAGTTGGGAGGTCTCAGTGAGTCAATTGATACTTATCTTTAATTTCTTACCTGATATCATCATCGGTGACGGTGAAGGCTTTACAAAGAGGCTGGCTGGTGTTGAGCCATATAGCTGGGTTTTTTTCCACACCTGCAGACATCTGCCCAGTGATGGAAGATGAGCTAGTGTGCAGTGCACTAGCCAGTGAGGACAGGAGCGTCTCGGCAGACCAACCTGGGCCAACACCTTAAACAAGCAGAGTTTCAAAACAAACATGTTAGATGAGTAACATAAAGGTTATGGCATTTTGATTTCAAAGGCCTCAATATGTGACTGCATTAGAAGATTTTGTAAAATAACAGACGTGTGCATCAATAGGACTTTTGAAATATATATATAGGATTACTTTGGGAGGTTACTGACGGGGTAGTAGAATGAATACTCTTAGAGTAGGCAAGTCATCCACATGCAGATGATGGGTATTTAGATGGATTGTCAACATAGAAGTTGCAATCGAGGACGGGAGGCCTGTGTTGGGTATAAAATCAAGTCGGAAATAAAGTTTGGGTGTCTATCTTTGGCACATAACAGAATTTAATTTGGAGATTAAAAAATGGTTAATTGCAATTTATTCACCAAACTTTATTTTCAAACTTTTAGAATAGATAACAGAAGACCATCTTTGTCAACATCACGAGGTCAGCGTACAGATGTGAAGACAGATACATTGTAAGCCAAAGAGGAGTAATATTACTGTACCTTGGATTCCTTTTGGTAGGTCCATAGACTTGAGGATTTCCTCAGTGATATCAGAAGCACTCCAACCTTGAAGCCTCTTTTCCCAAAACAACTGCCACAGGGAAGACAACATCTGACATACTATTATAATATAGTAATAAAAACAAAATATTAATTAAATGTAACATCACACATTGTTTTCAACAGGCAAGTGCCCTTTCAGATTCACCAACTCTTTACAAGATAGCTGCGTTATGGTAACTGCATACGTACAGTCCGTAAACCATATAGTATTGAAATGTGTAATTATGTTGGACTATTATTTGCACATGAATATATTGATTTACTCTCAGAATTATTTGTCTCATACACGAGGGTGTCTATAATTCACATTACTAATAGTTTATGTCACACATATTAGTTGCATATATTAATACATTTGTACATGTTATAGTTTAAGTTAGGTTTAATATTTTGTTGTATTCCAATGACATGACATGACTGAGATTTCATTGTAAGAGGCAATGCATCATGTCTCAATGGGCATATTAGTCATCTGTTAAAACAAACATATTATAGGCATCAAATTCCAGAATCTAAACTGATTAAGTAAAATAGTCACTATTATACGCTATAAAATCAACATCGATCAAAAGTATAAACTATAAAATTTCTATTTGAGTTAAATCCAGTAATACCTACATTAGAAATTGATCATCTCAAGTTAATTTAGACCAATACTAATATTACTAAAGCAGAAAGAACTGAAGCACTAGGAGATAACCCGTGCATGCAAGGGGCCAACTCTATTCCATACAGTTGGAACAGATTGATTCCAAATTTTCTGTACCGCCTTCATCTGGTATGCCAGGATTTCACAACATTTCTGAAATGTACCAATCCTCGTCTCAACAAGGATCGATTCCAGGCGTGCATCACCACTGCCCAGCTAATCATATGTATTTATCGTGACAAATGTGCACTTGACTCACCTGTTTTGGCTGGTCAATGGCTCTGTGTGGATCTGCCTTCACTTTGCTAGACGAGTGATTTACAACTTTGGTGACAGGTTGCTTAAAGATAGAGGCTGTTTGTCTGATGGGCAGGGATGTATTTAGATCCGGTTTTCCCTTCAAAAAGACATAAAATGATGGGCATTATTTAAGGAACTGAAATGCACATGTCAAACTTAGTGAACATTAAACAAAGAATGTTTTTTGTATTTTTCAAGAACTCTTACCTTTCCTTGGCCAATTTGGTCATTGCGAAGGCGAATCTTGTTTTTCTGTAACTTGCCCGGGATCAGTTTTCCAGTCCTGTAATCGAAACTACTAATATCTGCACCGGTCCCCAGGTATCGAGCCAACTGTGGCTTTCCACGGAACTTCTTCACATTTGGACTGTCGAGGAAAAGCAGAGAAAACTTGGTGTGAATTTACATCGTGTAAAACATGTTAAGGGACCACATTAATCTTCAAGATAAACCTTTACCAGGAAGGACACACTAATATGAAAAGGAAATATTGCCAGAACTAAACATTGTGTTTTGCACGAATTTTCAGTACAAATCCTAAGGAAACAAAAATAAAAATGTGTAAGATAAACAGTTTTCACGGCTCATCAGTTTTGCAATATTCAATTCAACTTTGTTTTAACCAGGTGAGAACTCAGGAGACCAGCATAGTATCCTTCGCAAGAGTAGATGGGTATATTGGTAGATATATCAAGCACAGGCTTACTCATTTGGATCGATGCCCCTGATGAGACGCCGATCACTTGCTGGCAGCAGTCGTGTGTTGGGGCTGCGTAAAATGACAGCTGGGCCATGTTCTCTTTTTCCATCTGGGAAGTGGCAGCTACAAACCATTGAGTGTTGGCTCGGCTCTCTGTCAGCACGACTACAATGCACACCATAAAACACATGTTGAGTGATTAGTGGCTTACAAATCACGTGTACACAATTCTATTGCAAACACTGAAACTGCATCATTATATTTCGATTTAAAGCTTTCGTGACTGCAGGGATTCATCTTCTTGGTTCTTTCGGTAAAGTCACGTAGAAGGGAAGTAATAAAATAATAAAAATAAAACATAATAAAACAATTCTCACGACGTTTCGGCCACAACGCAAGCAGCCGTCCTCAGGCGAAGAATCATTCTTCGCCTGAGGACGGCTGCTTGCGTTGTGGCCGAAACGTCGTGAGAATTGTTTTATTATGTTTTATTTTTATTATTTTATTACTTCCCTTCTACGTGACTTTACCGAAAGAACCAAGAAGATGCATCATTATACTCTTTGGTTCTTTCGGTAAAGTCACGTAGATAGAAAAATAATCAAAGAAGCACATGAAACCCTTTACAATATGGAAGATTACCATTCACGTCTTTTAATACAATGTCTTCTTCCAATTATCCATACAATTTTTTTTTATCTACCTTAGCCTTGCTCCAAAACTCATCAGTGGTGCACATTATTTCAACTCACGTGAGTTTGGCAAAAACCTACTAGTTTTAAATGCAGATTTTAGTAACCTGTATTAAATGCATAGTCAAAAGATACTACTTATTTTTGAAGTGTATTATATAAAACCAAAAAAATGGGAACATAAAGTGAATAACTTCAGCAAAATATTAAGGAATTCTTTTTTTCTCAATAAGCTAAATATATATTTCACGTGAGATGATTATGCAATGTTTATGCGACTCAGTAACAATCAAAGCAAGTGTTACTTTAACAGTGTTGCTGACAACCAGACGTTTAGAATGTATATATTTACATGCATACAAGTCAATTAACATTTAAGTGACCTAACAAAAGTGAACAAATCTGTATAAAACTGCAATCCACGTACTCGATCGTAAGAATGTTATTAAGGAGAAACACCGTGCAATATAGATTGCATTGTGCATTTTGCAACCAGTGGCCATTAATATCTGGACCCAAGAATAAATACAGGAATGCATTCATTAACTGAAGACATTTCCATTCTGAACTCTGTAGTAAGGAGTGCACTTCCCTGTCAGAAAATGACCTTGGAAGAAAACATCACGGATATCACTTTCCTAAGTCACTTTGAAAGGCTGGAATGTATCCAAATTAATTGGGAAAATGTTTTTTTACATGACAGTTTTTATCTAAATAGTCATTGGTGAATGGGCTGAAACCATCAACTCATTACACTTGAGAACCTGGTTTGGTCACGGTAATCTGCCTGAGAATTAATCAAACCCATAATATCAACAGTGATCATTCAGCCCTTACTCAGTCATCCGGCCACCTAGACCGTATTGTGTTTTTCAACTACTTTGTGGTTTCCCATGGCTAGACCGCGATTGAGACTGGCCTTTTTGGTTTCGGATATTGAATTTTACCATGAGAATCAAAACACTAAACCCTAGGCATCATGAAGGTGACAACTTGGCACACTGCGTGCTATTTAATCGATAGGTGTATGTGTCAATATACAACAAATGTTTGTACAATATCACATCTGCGGGGACAGTCTTCACTCCTAAAAAAAATGAATCCGTTACATCTGTCAGACGCAGAGGCGTTCGACACGCCATTGACTTAAGAGGCAATTTATCATAACATTTAACAAATAGAACTAACCTATTAAGGTTCAGTGTACCGTAGCCGACCAAACGGACTGCCAAACAATCGTGAAAAAGAACTTGCAACACGTGCAATATGCTTCTATAAAAAAAATCAAGTAACGGTGGATGTAAACACTATTGTATTTTGTAGTGGTTTAACAGGCTAATTCGTAGTTTTACCCATAATCCACCACTAGAGCCAGACAAGGGGTCAGTGGCAAGTTACATTTATTTAGTTTAACCAGGTAAGTTAAGAGACCAGGTTTGTCTCATTTGCGAGTGACCTGGGGCATTCGTCTGCCAGTAAGGGTCGATGATTGCTATGAATCATTAAAGTAGAGTAATATGCGGCTAATTTTAGAAAATGGCAAATTTGCAACGTGACACCGCCACATCATGACCTACTTTTTCTAATAACGTTAAGGGAAGCAGACAGCGCGTATTCGGTTATTACATCTGCAGTAATACTCAGGGCCGCCGTTTGATTACAATTGATATACATTTGATATTTTGCAAGCAATATGTTATGTTGGCTAAATGCAATGCCGCCGTATTTGAAATTATAATCGAATCCTGGTCTTACATACACTAATACACACTGTCAAATGTGCTTTGGCTCCAATGAGTGGGGTTAGTTGATGTGCGTGGAGAGTTATTGCCTAGAATAGAAGGCAACCCGACAGTATTTCAGACTCCACATCCTGCTGATCACTCAAGAACTGAAACCAGCAAAGATGTTTTCCTTGTACAAATTCTGCTTGAAAGCATTATTCCAGAACCGACCTGGGGTAAATCATATCTACTGAAGCATTGTTAGTTTCAAGTACAATTAAACTGCAATTGCAATTAATTACAAATGACAGTGACTGTACAGTAGTAACTGACCCCACCAGGTCTGGTCCAGCAGAAGAAAATGTGTAGCTTGATGGATAAACATTACTGCATTGTGTTGCCGTGCCACACAGAACCCTCGTCTGGATGTCGGTTAATGAATTCACAATTACAGCGGGCATGGCTTTGTTCGCTCGAGTGCAGGCAAATCACCTCCGCCCCAACAAAGCGCCTCGAACCGACGACGAGCACACATCTCGCCTTAACACTGCAAATTTCACCACACGATGCGTAAAGTCACCGAACGGCGACGCGTAGAGCGTGCAAAAGTGTTGGGCATTAACGCGTTACATGTGCACAGGCATCGGTTACACGGCAGAACACCAGCCCTTGACTGAGGCCCAGGCAGGCGCCAAGGCCCGGGGCTTCTCCGATGAATGCAACTCGCAAACAACAAACCAAAAAACCCCGAACAATAAACGACAACACACGCGACTAAACCCACACGGTTTTGCGCGTTACGCCTACGAATAGCCCGTGGACACGTTATTATATTTGCTTTGTGTTTGCCGGCGGCCGCGCAGAGCCTGAAGCCCTCCTCACCTGATGAGCTTCTTCCATTTGTCGAACTCGTGGCGCGTCTTGGGGAAATGAAAGAACTTGCACGAGTCCCTCTCGCTGTAATGCCTGCAGTTTGGTACGAAGCACATCACCATGTTTGTTTACTCGTTTGTAACCGCTATTGTCCTCCTTTAATTACATCAATTGGGTTTGAATTGTACACACAACAAATGTTCCTGCCGTCGCGGCCCCCCCCCTACAGTCATCCCCTGCGCCGGGGCCTCGATCATGGCCGAGCGGGACCGCGTTGCCCCGGCAACCGCGATCCAACCGAAGTCGTGGGACAAATTCTTTTTTTTTAAGCACGACTCGTAAAATTACAGTCGCGAGTTATTAATTGCTCTGATTGCAAAAGAACGCGGAAAAATAGTGTGTTTTGTAAAATAATTTTTTTTTCGTGTTTGTAAATCTTTCGGCCGCGTCCGTGAGAGTCCCACTCCCTCCCCCAACCCCCTCCCCCACCACCCCGAGGGGTCAGTGCTGAGTGCTGACCGATATTGAGACGTAAGTTTATTATACTTATACAAACGCGATTTAATTCAGAGGCGTTCATAGTGTAAGTTGCAAATCGAAGCGTGGCATCGAATACTTCCCGTCAAGCGTGAGTGAGGTAAAACAATTGTTTGTTTTTAAACCGTTGCAACTCACGCGGAAGAGTAGGCCAATTACCCCCTCGAGAGCTTCCCCCTTGTTGGAATTCCTCTCGCAAGCAGTGGCGGTGAGCAAGGCATATTTCACATTAATTAAAGGAGTACTTTGCCTTGCAATCTCAAGCCTTGTCAACCCATACGGGTTACCTGTATTGTTGTACAGGGAGAGATTTCAGGTCCATACGGCGTACAGCCGTTTCAATACGGGCATCAAGTTACAATGTTCCGTCTATGTATGTTTCTGCCTTGTGATGGGACTTTGTCGGATGAACGTTGAGATTTATGAGGGCACTGGGGTAGCCAAGAAGGTCGGAGTTGGTCTGTAATAAGGTGGGGGGGCACTGCTATAAGGGGTTGGCAGCTATGGAATGTGACTAAATCATCGTAAGCTAATTGGTAAACACGAAACCCAAAGAATGCGCTCTTACTTTTTTCTTCAACGGTTTTACTTAACTTTATTCCTATGTTTGTCGTGGTCAAAACCCAAAGAATGAGCTCATACTTTTTAAAAACGTTTTTACTTAACTTTATTCCTCTGTTTGTCGTGGTCAAATCTTGCAATCAAAATTTCGTTCACTTCCCGTTGACAAATCAATTCCACATTTTTTTACACGTACTCAGATCCGATGGCAGCGCATGCCTGTATCAAAATCGGCTCAATTAATCAATTAATTCGCTACTTTAAAGCAATTTACATTTTGTCGGTCAAAGACGCCGCGGTCACTAAACTGTGGAATCGGCTCGCACGAAACGCAGGCGCCGCGTGTCTCAGGCGCCAATGACGGACTTCTCGACCCTGAGTTTAACCAAGTTGTTAATAAAACCCTTGTTTTTAAAAATGTAAACACACGACTTTTAGCAAGAACACAGCGCCATAACGCTCTTAAGGAACGTTAAATGATTAACTTTAACGAAGCTTCAAACTGAATAAAATAAGACACAACGGACTGCTGTTAGTTTTTTTTTGTGCCACGCCTTTACCTTTGTAATATTATTCTTGCAATATGTTCAGGCGCGAAATGCCAATGTTTTGTAATAAGTGCATGGCAGTTCTTGCTAAAAGTCGTGTGTTTACATTCATTAATAAGAATGTAAAATGTGCCTTTGGCTCTCGTAAGCTTCTGCAGTGCATTCTGATATCTCCACACAAAGAATATATTTAGTCCCATCAACCTATTTATTGCCCTTCCAGGCCAATGTTTTCAATAAATATAGAATTAAGCAAGCGAACTGAACTGGTCTTCGACCTTATGGGTCTCATGAGTAGAGTCAAACTGACTCATTAAATCTCATATTTGAGCTTCAATCTTAAGTAATTTGAAATTATCTACAGATGGGCATGAAACCCTTGAACACGGTTCAGAGTTTGCCTGTCTTGAATCAATGCTGCAACACCCACCTGTTTTTTTGTTGCCAGTGGTCACCCATCCAAGAACTAGCCAGGCTCCTGCTTAGCTTCTGAGCTCTGAAGAGATTGGGTGCATTCCAGGTGATGTGATCATCTGTTAAATGCAATACAATAGTTTATTAATAATTACAGCTGAGATAGGTCATCCAGTAGAGCACTTGACTCATGGCAGCATCGTTGTGACTTTAACAACATCATCATCCCTCCCTTGTTGGTAAACATCACACAGTGAGCATTGCTTGGTGCAAAGTGGAAGGTGGTGTACAGTGGCAATACTATGCCTTACCATTGGAATGTGGAATTGTATCCCCTGACTTAGGATTGTCAATCATGATGAACCCCTACAAACTGATTTAGAGAGCATGGATACATATTTGTGTCTTTACTCTTTGCAATATGTTCAGGCGCGAAATGCCAATGTTTTGTAATAAGTGCATGGCAGTTCTTGCTAAAAGTCGTGTGTTTACATTCATTCATAAGAATGTAAAATGTGCCTTTGGCTCTCGTAAGCTTCTGCAGTGCATTCTGATATCTCCACACAAATAATATATTTAGTCCCATCAACCTATTTATTGCCCTTCCAGGCCAATGTTTTCAATAAATATAGAATTAAGCAAGCGAACTGAACTGGTCTTCGACCTTATGGGTCTCATGAGTAGAGTCAAACTGACTCATTAAATCTCATATTTGAGCTTCAATCTTAAGTAATTTGAAATTATCTACAGATGGGCATGAAACCCTTGAACACGGTTCAGAGTTTGCCTGTCTTGAATCAATGCTGCTGAAATTCTGCACACCCAGAATGCCGTGCGGCTCACGGATTGTGTCAGAAATACTTTAATATTGTATGTGGCGAGACATATACGAAGGACAGATTGCATTCCTTTCACCTCATCCCACATACAATCATACTAGGGTATCTCAGTGCGTCTTTTTTAGGTGACACCATCACTGGATCCAGTTTGACATGTTCAGGATAGAAGCTCATTGAGCTGAAGCTTATTTTATGGCAGATAATTCATGCTTACATAGGGTGCATTTCATTGTTGAATAATTATCTCTGGAACTGTATTATCATAGATTTTGAAGAATAATTACGTTCTCTGATATGATGTCAAAGCGGACAAAGTAAACTATAATGTCACAGCAGAGAGAAAGTTGTGATGTCACAGAGCCGAGAGCAAACTGATGGTATATTTTGATCTATACCTGGCTAATACATGTCAATTTACTTTCTGAAATTTCCTAACATCTGAAACTCATTAATGGGCGGCAGGGCGACACAGTGGTAACACTTGCACCTCACAGCAAGAAGGGCCTTGTTTAGATTCATGACGCGGGGACCTTTCTGCGTCAAGCGTGCTCTCTCGCTGCTCTGGATAGGCTTTCTCTGGGTTCTGGTTTCCCCCCCATGACAAACAAATTTTAAATATAAATTTGGGTTTAAATTAGCACCAATTATTCAGGTTTTGGACCACCTTGTTTCCCAAATGGACAGCTGCCAATCAGAGAATCTGTGCTCGGCATTTGCACTGAAGGCGTTACGTGATATCACAACATCAATACAGTACAAGTTAATTCATAAACATATCACGGCATATTTATACATTCTTGGTGAAATAAAATATATTCTGTAATGTTAAAGTGATATGCTTTTTTAATGATTTTTGGTTGCAGATATTTGACGCCAAAAAAAATGTTCACGAATAAAAGAGCATGGTTTTCAAGCAGCGTGGACAAACAGCTTGTGAACATGTGGGGTAAGTGCTGGTTTAGTGAGATATTCATTAATTTTTTTTTATAGCACAGTACTTTGGTGTTTTAAGTTTAGTTTTAATTATTTTAAGTCAAACCTAACTCGAGTTTATTAGGAGCATTCGCCAGATGAGGGCACAGTTGAGACGTGTCTTTTGCAAGAGAGACCTGAGTGAATTTTTTAAAAGGATAACTGCACAAATAAGTGCAAATTAAATATAAAAAATGGCAATCTAGAAATATGCCAATAACACTAACTCAACCTGTATACTGTAATTGCAAATCATTCCCATGCGTAATTGTGCACTGCATGCATGATTGCATACACCTACAGGGTAATGATTGCATACAACTTTTTGTTAATCCACTGCTTGATGAACGTCTTCCCACGAGGGTTGTTTCACCATGCTCTCACCATGCTGGCTAGTGCAGGTAGGTGAAGTGGGGAGGACCCAGGAACAGTTCAGATATCACACGCCTCTGATATTAGTCATGGCCAGCAAGCGAACTCATGTCAAACACATGTCTAATTATTGCATACAGCTGTGCTTTCATTTTACATTCAATATTCATATTATAATACTCGGAAAAACATGTTTCATCTGTTAAGTGAGCTTGCTTTTTTATGTGATCAGAACTTTTGAATGTTTTCTATGCAAAATGCTTAATTAATTGGCAATTGTGTTGCACATGATTTAAGTGATTAAAGTGGATGATGACCTGTTTAATACAGTAGTCTAATAACCTGTCATGTATTACGCGTAATAATACGTCTAATAACTGGCCGTTTTGTGTTTCATGTGGGTCCCTCAAGTTGCCAAGGGAGGCCAATTGTGCTCCATGCTGTCTGCAGACTTCCTGTTCAGCGATGATGCCACCAGCACTGACACTCAAACGTAATGACATTGTTTCCTGCATGTATCAACAAGTCAACAGTGAATCGATCTCTGTGCTTAAACAATTGATGGGCGATGCTCATAAATTGGTGTTCCTGAGCCATTGTTGGAATTTGATACGCATCGTCAGTCTTACAAAATACACCGTGTGCATGACATCATGATTCCATTTACGTATAATACAGTGTACATGTACAACTCTTGTCAATTCACTTTTGGATGAGGGCTTCCCCATGCTTTGCCGGTCATGAGGTTTTTTGACAATGCTGGTTGGTGTGGATTTGTTTAAGGGAGGACTCAAATTTAGGAGCATAGTGCAGTAAAACAATGGAATGTTTGCACTGCCCATTGCTGACAATGTAGTCCTGCAACAGCCTACAACACCCACCTGTTTTTTTGTTGCCAGTGGTCACCCATCCAAGAACTAGCCAGGCTCCTGCTTAGCTTCTGAGCTCTGAAGATATTGGGTGCATTCCAGGTGATGTGATCATCTGTTAAATGCAATACAATAGTGTATTAATAATTACAGCTGAGATAGGTCATCCAGTAGAGCACTTGACTCATGGCAGCATCGTTGTGACTTTAACAACATCATCATCCCTCCCTTGTTGGTAAACATCACACAGTGAGCATTGCTTGGTGCAAAGTGGAAGGTGGTGTACAGTGGCAATACTATGCCTTACCATTGGAATGTGGAATTGTATTCCCTGACTTAGGATTGTCAATCATGATGAACCCCTACAAACTGATTTAGAGAGCATGGATACATATTTGTGTCTTTACTCTTTGGTTATTTCGGTAAAGTCACGTAGGTATAAAATAAAATAGATCACGACGTTTTGGGCGCAGCACAAGCGTCCGTCATAAGGTGGGAAAGCATGGTCTGCTGCTGATGCAGACTGTTTTAAAAGGTTTGAAATGGGTGTAGACCAAGGGTCATAAAGAAGTGGCTGGGTCTAGTGATGTTAATGTCAAAAATTAGCATGTAACTGGGTACGGAAGTGGCTATGTTAATGTGAGAGATTAGCATGATGCGCGTTTTAAATCTATTGACATGCGCCTCAAAAAATATTTAGTTTATTTGGAATGGTATGGGATTTTAAGAAGTGTGGATAAATTATACAAAGAAGGGGTTCATATTTTGAACTTGATTCACATTTTCAACACTGCCGAAACATGTTGCCTTTGTGATTTGCCATTTTGTTCGATGAAAAGAGACATTTGGGCTATAAAATATTGATCATCACCACTAGGTGTCAGTGATGTACTGATTGAAATCATTCCCCATTGTGGTTTTGGGTTGTACCTGCTGGTATCCTCTTCAAGAACTTTACTCAGTTCCTCAAGAAGCTCCCAAAACATCGAGCGAAAAGTCAGACACCATGCTGAAAAACATGCGGAATAACCCAAAAATACATACAGCGAAACAACTCTTTAATCTACTCAATGTATAGCTATATTTATCTGCTCTTAGTAGGGATGTCAGTGTTTTTGGCAATGGCCTAACAAAATATCCTCACTATATTTTTTACATGATGAACTGCACATAAAATTAGTATGCAAAACTCATATGTTTTCGTAATTATTTGTAATTGAAAACTATAACCACATTTAATTATCCAGGAAAGTATCAAGACATGTTTAGCCAATTCCACTCAGTTGTGAGGGTGACAGCACAGTCATGTCAGAACGTGATCAGTGCAGTCATACTATTGTTACCCGTGGTCTTGCATAATTATCCACAATATTTATCCATAGTTACTGTGGATTCATCCCATTATATCGTGGACAATTGCAAATAAGTGATGAATTACGGATGATATAAAAACTACTTTTAAATGTACTTATTCCTGATGTGGTGCTCCCACTTTAACAAGGCTACTGTTGTGTAAAACATTGCAGTCACTATAATTTACGATGTCCAGGCTCTGTTTCATGTATATACATTTGGAATCATGCTTATTATATTGTCACTTGTCATTCTGAAATCATGGGCATTCATATTTTGGTGGAAGCCAAAAGATGAAACCCTAAAAAAGCTGTTTGCAAGGTGATTTCCCAAAACTTTAAGGCAAAACTCACAACTGCATTTCCTATTTTCTTTCCACTTTATCAAAAACGCTAATTTGTTTACATTTGTGTAATTTACAACATTACTGCAGTTACTACAATTATGTGTATCACTTACTTAATGCGTATTCTTTTGGCATTGTGTTTGTCTACGATATTTTATCATCACATGTAATTTAGCTAAAAGTGTGGATATATTTGGGAGCCCATTTTATCCTATAATCAAGAAGAAACCGCTGTAACAAGGAACAAAAATCATTAATATGCGTAGATTATGTCACGCTTTATAATCTTTCATGCTTTCTAACAGGTGAATATAATTGGAAGTATTTATTGAGCATTAATAACGCTACTCCCAAGCCGCACAACAATATGACATCACACGGCTCATGACATGACATTACGATATGACACCTTGTGTAATAATTTCATGGGGAGTCGAGGTGTGCGCATTGCGTATGATGTCATCAATTTGTCCAAAGGTATTATCCATTTAGCATTGTTCTTTTATTGCCAAGTTTTGGGAACCCCTTGAATCAATGTGGCTGGTTTTCTTTTCGAGTAAGTTCCTAATATCAAAACAACTTTATTCCAAAATCTTCCAGAAGGATGATCTTCACAAGAGTTATTGTGACCCCCATTTTATAGACAGTGGGACAGAGAGAATGCATTCACACATTTAACCTAAGTTGTATTGTTCAGTTAATTTCCTTGAACAAATATTTATACATGAACCGTATAAAGGCAATATTTTTCTCTCTTTTCTAGAATCTACAACTCCTGGATGTATTTAGTGCATGATGTTACAGTATTTCATTCAAGCTATGTTGCTGCATGCTTGGATTCAAAAACATTCAAGAATATATCAATTGGTCATTATGTCCTGCCTCCAGCAAAGCTGCATGACGGTGTGTATCCTTCATTGTTTCCTTCATTGCTAAACTTCACGATGGAAGCAAATTAAGAGGCAAATAGACGTTCATGTTCCTGTCTAAATCAGATATTTCATGGTTCGGTTTATATTTCAGATGTTTATAGCGTGTATGAGAACTACAGTGCACATTTTAAAAACCCTTGATTTTATTGTGTTTTTACCACTTCATACTCTTAGTTTGACCTTTCATGTTCAACGTTGTTTATTTAACATGGCATTCAGATATTACTATTTATGGATTGTTATCAGATGGAAATTTCCCTTACATTCATAAAGTTGAAAAATATTTCTAACCCACATATTTTGCATGGCTGTAAGGTAGTTACATCATGAATATGGTATGTGAATATTTAATTATATTGCTACACATACACAGCCCTTTTACTAACCCACTGCTGGATTTTTGCCTCCACACGCCATGCAGGTCAAGGGAGATATTTGACCATAGTCTTGGTTCTTTCGGTAAAGTCACGTAGAAGGGAAATAATAAAAATTCAACATAATAAATTAAATGTGAATTTTTTCAGTTTTATTCATTTATTATTTTATTATGTTTTGCTTTTAAATTGTTTTATTTTATTATTTCCTTTCTGCGTGACTTTACCGAAAGAACCAAGAATATGAATCCCTGCAGTCATGAAAGCTTTAAGTCGAAATTTATTTGACCATATTTGACTGTTTGTCAGTGCGTTTTGGTGAAGACAGGGAGTAGACATCAGAGCATAGAATCACAGTAATAATAATGTACATTTGTAAGGCACATTCCATCTGTAGATTCCAATAGATTTATTTTACACATTTACTAAGCAGAGGCACAAAAAATTGCAAGTTACCAGAAACAAACACCACGATCTTAGCATTTTTATAGATAAGAGTTTACATGGATTTTTCTGCACTGGCCTCTGCTGTGCATGGTGGTTTCTTATCCCAGAACTATCCACCCTCGACCCTCCTTAGCTTCCAATATGTGATGACAGCAGATGCATTTCAGTTGATTTGGTCACAGGCATATCGCTGTTTTGCACCATACGGAAGCCGGATTAATTGGTGGGAGATCCTTACCGGTCATGTGGATTGTATGGATATACTGCAATTACTCTTTGGTTCTTTCGGTAAAGTCACGTAGGTATAAAATAGCTTCAAATCAAGATACTGCAATTAATAGATTTATTATGTGTTTTTGTCAAAATTACTCTTACCCCTAATTAACACCTAACCATTTAATTATCGGTGAATAACCTGACAAGGTGGTTCACTATTTACAGTTCATTGTTTATTTAAAAAAAATCTCAACTGTACAGTTTCATCTTAGTCGCCGTTACAATGAAGCAGAGGTGGGCTGAGGCTCGTTTTTCATGTACATGAAGGACAGTGCCTCAATAAACTTAAATGCAAATGTTTGTAATGTCCTTTTGAATCGAATAGTTAAATGAAACGTTTACACATTTTGCCTTATACATGACGTATTCTTTTTTTAGAAATAAGAAAGAAAGTTGGAGCATTTATATGGGAAGTGAATTCACCGCCACATACTAAGAAGGTGAGGTTGCAGAAAACGTCCATGTCCTTAAAATTAAGTTGCATCCTATTTGTGCCTGTCCACGAATATTATTCCTTTAATCTGAAAAATATAATCATGAATAAACATATGAGGATGTATAAATAGGCTGAATGTAGCACCTGTGGTGACCATTTGTACATCTAAATCATGAATAAACGTGGTTGATAAGATCAGTATGAAACATGACTGCTATTATTGTGGGCCAAACATTTACATTATAGATGGGACCATAGAGTTTTCACAATTGTTGTCACCGGATCTAGTTGCCTTTCCTTGCCGCCGCGTAAATATTCTACAGCGTTTTGAGATACAATTGGCATGAACCATGCGCTATAAAAAAAATTACAAAAATATCCTCATGAAAAACACACGTGTCATTACAATTTGTACCAATTGATTTAGGGGCTCCGGATAATAAGGAGAGATGATAATAGGGCTGCAGCTAAGAGGATATTTACTGGAGAAAAATATGAAACAACTTTGTAGGATTAACTTGTTATACATAATACAACTCTTATTCTATTTAAGTGCCTGTCATAAATATAGTATTATAAATGATCTCGGTAAACATATTTAAAATAATAATTGCAGGTTTCCACACTGAGCAAAGTGAATGGGGTTTAATGATCTCACCCCTGACTTTTCGTGACATTTCGCTCATCTATTTTTCACATTCCACTTTGTGTGACTCGCAATTCTGCCTGGGGAGATGGATGAGCGAGGTTGTTGTGAAGGGCCCTAGACACGAGAGGTCGCACTAGCACATTACTATAGGGCCACTGATTGTGTTTGTCCTCCAAACGTGAACGTATGCTTGCTTGTTCCAAAATAACTCTCATTACCTGTATCTCATACAGGGGTTGATTCAGTTCATCATTACTCTCAGGGGGTCGACAATGAATATCACTTTGTTAAGAAGTCGACAGTGGTCCTATGGAGAGACTCGCTCCACCATTGGCATGTGGAATTCCCACCACTGGCTCAAAGAGCTTCAAACAGGAGATGGACACCTTTTGAATGCTCATTGGAGAAAGAATATTGTAGCAAAATGTATATATTGATTTTAAAGGATTAACATGTGATACAAATTATTGCATTTAATAAAATAATACGGAATAAATAGCAGTAGCACATTGTTAACAATGACATTAGTAATCATTATTTACCATTATATAATGTGGTACGGTATATAAACAGTTGTAGTTAGCTATTTAAATAGCTACTGTATTATAACTTCCACAGTCATAGTGTGACCATACTTGTGCAGTAAGAATAGAGGTGGTTCTAGAAACTTCACGAAGTGGGTGGGTCGGTCCAGAAATGTCAAACTTTTTGAATGTGGCCCTTAAGATCTGCCACAAAGTCAAAATAAATTGGACTCCTCAGCTGTGTGTGCAAAGTTCAATGTTGTTTAGTCAAAGTAGCTTCCTCTTGCGCAAATCAGGAAGTGGAATAAACGTTGAATTACACTACATTGAAGAATGCATCACGGAGACAACAGCTGGGAGCCACTCAAAAATATAAGAGTGTTAAACAAAATACGTTTCCTTAAGGGAACTTAAAATGAGCTGAATTCTGAAATCGACATTTCCACTTTACTAATTCAACATACCCTACACCCATGTGAAAACATGAAGGCTACATAATGCCTTAATTACCATAGTAGTGTATATTGTCAGTGTCTTGCATGAAGCTATTTAACCTCTGTATCTTTTTTTTTACAAAGGAAATTTCAATAAAAAGAAAACGAGAAAAAAATGGATTCACGACTAAAAAATATCTTCTGAATGATTCAGGAGTTGATGTGACAGAGGATACAAGAGAAATGTTAGTATTATACATGGTTGTATAAATGTGTATATATATTACTGTGTAACGTAACCATTGTAGTTCTGAACTGAAGCTATTTTGTCATCCCCATTGAGTAAACAGACTTCCATCGTCATAGTTTTCAGTTACATTTAGAAAACGAATGTGTCTTAATGTATGTATGTCAGACTTTTGGACCATAGGTAGCCAGCCGTGCTAATCAGAGGTACGGGATAGTCACGATCTGCAAACAATCTCGACTGTGTCACAAAAGCAGCTTGGTTATAGTTCAATGTGAACTTGTAATGTGATCCATGTAATTTACATTTTACACATGCATTTTTAAATGCTTGTCATTGTTTTCTGTAACGGGAGAATGTGCAAAAATAGGTGAATTGTACAACACTATATTTATGGTTGATATCGTGCAATGGGATGCTGCTGTGGCGAAATAGTTAGCGCCCTGTTAATTGAAACCCAGAAATTATTTGTTCACCTCTATCCACCCAGCAGTATAAATTGGTACACCGCAGTCGATGGACAGTTCGCATATGGTGGGGTAAAGTGTGGTTAATCCCACCTCTTCCAAGACGTCTGGCCAGCAGTGAAGAGTCGGCCGAACACCTTCTAGAAGGGCTCCCGAGCTCCCTCAATTTTGGCTGCCCTTCTGTCAGCAGTGGTGTGAGCAAGCAATTGCAAGGGTGCACCTTTAACTTATCACCCCTACTGTGCATCGTGATCACCAACATAAATTAACACTGGCATAAAGCACACGTTATATATGTTCATGGTTCAGCCCAGTGTATGAATGCCAAGCAACAGATATCATCTATATATGACCGACTGTATACTTCTGGAATGTATTTTAAAACCCATACGCTATACATTGTTATAACAAGTCGTATATATCTTTTTTTTTATCACGCAGCAATAATTCAGCGCAGCACCTGAACACCAAGGGAAACTGCTGTCAACTAAAGCAGCATAATTACCAACTTAACAACCTCATTGGTAGTAAGTATGAACATGTCTATATTCTGTCCTGTAGAGATTTACTTTGCTGATCCCGAACATACTAATTTCCTTCATTACCACTGCCTTCTGGCAGAAATATGGAGAGTAGGGTAACACTGCAGTGACTGGCTCTTCGTCATGGATTAAAGGACTATTGAAGAAGGTTAATGTTTAAAATATTAGTTAGCAACCTGATCAATTCCTTATAACAAATATATATAATTGGCTATAGATTAAGTAAATTGAATATCTGTATGGCTCCGAAGAAGTGTCACAACCGATAATGTTTACTTGTTGTATGACAGTGTTAATGATGGTGGGGTTTTTTGTGCTTGGACACTGACAACTCAGTCACTTAATTTGTAATATATACGTTGATAAAATGTTTTATCGCCAATGACTTTTATTGAAACTTAACTACCTGTTATATACATATACGTATTAATTGGATGCTGATGAGTTTGAAGCATATTTCATACATTCATATCTCATACTATTGTCTGCAAAATGTCCCGTAATACAACAATTTGAAATAATCCTACATATATGGATACAGGGTGCATTTGCCCGTAAGTGCTAATATAATTGTTTTTGGTGGGAACTGATGACTAGTGGCCCTTTTTGGAGATATCCCACAGAAAATACAAGTCTACACACCAACGTTAAACATTGAGGATGAAGTCATTAAAGTAAATGAATAGCAGGAAAATACTAAAAAACACCGAAAAGATGTCTTTTTATACAAGGTAACTGGAATGCCACGATCGGCCTAAACTCGAATGAACAGTGTGGTGGAGTTGTGGGGAAATGTCGAGTCGGGACCATCAATGACAGAGGAAGCTTGCCTTTTAGACTTTGCAAGCAGCCCTTGGGCTGAAATTTTCCCCTAATAGAAACGTTCACAAACAGATTGATTTCATATAAGCTGCTCAGTGCTTTAAATCAAGTATAAAGGCTCAAACATGTACTTATCCTGGTGCCGACATTCGAAGCGACCATGACATGGTGTTCATAGCCATCACCATGAAACTGCTAAAAATCTTCCTACATAATCGACACGTATGCATCAAATTTGATGTAAAAAACTCAAGGACCCAGAAGTATTAAGTATTAAAATTTGACCGCCTCTACGGGGAGGGTTTCCGCATAACCATAAGATCTTTTAACAAACTCCGAGACAAGAAAGCTCATCTGATTGAGTCACTCACATTTCTGAAGATATGCCGCCACTCTAAGTTGTAATACCGATCTCATTTACACTGACCTCTGCTGCTGTCACATCTTCCAATGCCAAACGAATCTTGTTTAGGGCTAGCTTTGCCGTGATCTCAGAGAGAATTGGACTGCTCCGTACTGAACTAGCTCATGTAGACAAGACACTCTTGAAATTGCACTTAACATTGACGGAAAAAAATGTCTACATCTGATTGGGAACATGTAGATAACATGATTACTTCATCAGCCGCTACAATTTCAGCTAAATGTAAAAATAACCTGATTTCCAAGTTCAACCTCCTTTCCAAGAAGAAACCAGATCCACACATTAAAAAGTTAGACGTTGACAAGGTTGTTATTAATCTGAGTAATAGCCCTATTTCCGATGGTCTAAAGTCGGTTTTAGCTAAAGGGTTAAACTTTGCAGTCACCCACAAACACATACCAGTGGATGACATCATTGTCCAGGTCGATGTAGCCCTTACGCGTTTGGGACACATCGCTGCAGACGTGACAAGACCTCAAATCGCTGCAACCCTCAAAAGCGCTAAGATATGAGTCAACAACATCAGTAAGGAGGAGCGCTTTGAGTTATTTCAATAAAAAAAGGGGGAAGATATCGTCATCCTCTCAGCCGACAAGGGCAATGCCACGGTCATCATGGACAAAAACATGTACAATAACAAAATTCAGGACCTACTTAATGATGGCAGCTACACATAAGTTAAAAGAGATCCCACCAACTGCCTCGTTACAAAAACTAACAGTATCATCACTGAATCAGCTTCATTAATTGAACAGACCAAACGGTTTTCCTTAAAACCCTCTGCTGCTAGATCACCCAGATTGTATGGCTTACCAAAAATCCATAAAGAAGGTACACCCCTTCGTCCCATCGTCTCCACCATTGGCTCACCCACCTACAAACTGGCCCAATATCTGTCTGAGACTTTGCAGCCATTCACTGGTAAGACCACCTCTTCTGTTCTTAACTCAGCTCACCTGGTATCGTCAATTAAAGACATATCACTGTCCCCAGGTGGTTTGCTCATTAGTTTCGATATAGTTTCTCTGTTCACCAAAGTTCCTGTGCCCAATACCATTTCAATAATTGAAGATTTGGTCCAAGAAGGACTGAATACTGATGTACCGGCCCTGGTGAGACTGCCTCACCAAAACATACTTCACTTGGAATGGAACATTCTACAAACAAACTGAAGGCACCCCAATGGGTTCTCCCTTATCTCCGGTTGTGGCCAACATTTTCACAGAAAAATTTGAGACGGACGCCATCCAGACATCCACTCTACGCCCGTCCTGGTGGAAGAGGTACATGGATGACACGTTCGTCATCTGGCCACATGGCCGACTGGCTCTGGAACAATTCCTCAACCACATCAATTCCATACACCCAGCAATCAAATTCACCATGGAGGTAGAAAAGGATGGCGTGCTACCCTTCTTGGATGTCTTAATCAAAAAGAGACCAGATGGCTCAATGAGCCACTTTGTCTACAGGAAAGTAACCCATATTGACGCCTACCTAAAACCTGATTCCCACCACCATCCATCCCAGAAGAATTCCCTCGTCAAAACGCTACACCATAGAGCTCAATGTATCTCCGATCATGAACACCTGACCAGTGAACTGAAACACGTACACCAAGCTCTCAATGCGAATGGATATTCTGACTACACAATCCGCAAAGCCATCACCCCAACCGTGAGGAAGGAGCCATCTGAAGATCCAATCAAAACCATCACCTTACATTACATAGCAGGGATAATCAAAATCTTGAACAAACAAGATTCAGGTCCGATTTAACACAGTGCATAAAATTCGTGACCTGATCCCGGCACGTGGAGCGAAACGTCAAGCATCACGCCGAACAACACGCCGTACAACTCGAGACCTATGTGTTGATACACACCTATTGAACAGTTGAGACTGATTTCTTGAACAGTTTAGTGTGTTGTCTTTCTCCCGCACCTCCGATTTGCATGGTTGGCTATGTACGGTACATACATACTTAAAAATGTCAATTCAAATCAATTTGTTTTAATGAAATGTCAGTGCCATGAAATAATTTATTTCAATGTCATTGCAGACTTCACTCATGCCAGTGACATGAAGCAATACAAAGGATACCTGCGTGACTTCATGTGTGCTGCTACCAGCTATGGAGTGAAGCGAATGTGATTAAACTAATTCTTGAAAGTTAATCAAGATATAACCGCAGGAAAATAGCACCGAAATTAATAAAAACTACCCGGGGTGATGTACCGATGCAGAAATGGTAATTTAAAAGCAAGCATGTTAAAAAGTCTGTATGGTAGTTATGTCCCGTACTGGAATTTATAGATAGTTGAATCGACATGACTATATGCAAGGAATTACAGAATATTAGATGTTTTTTGTCGATATTGTTGAGACTATATTTTTTACTATGAAACAAAAGTTTAATGCTCAATTTATTTCATAACATTTATCACAGACTTCAATATTAGTTTTTCAATTTTTATTTGTGAAGAGCCGTGTTATGATTTGTTTTTAAAATCACCCACTTTACACCAGGGCATCTCAGAGTGCTCTACGTGCGATATGCGACTTACATCACACCTCAAACATTTAAAAGGGTACAGTTTGACACAGCACCTGGGCTGCAAGCAGGCATTTGTCTGCCAGTAAGGAACAGTGATTTGCTATGTGTCATTCCCATTGGGTATTGTGTGGATAACTTTTAGAGTTTGGCAAATTTGGACCATGACGCAAGCACACAATGACATCCACTCTGTAGTTAATGGCGTATATTTTGACGGTTAATCCACTCGTTAATAACCAGGGCGGCCTAAAGGAATCGAACTACGAACCTCTGCAGTTTGTGGCATATGCCCTATCGATGGATGAAGTCATTGCCCCACATTTACGCGTGGTTTTTGCACTTCATTAAACATGTAGACAAACGTGAAATTGTCATTAAATGCCGTAATTTGTTATATCAGAGTTGCATCAGTAAATAGGGAAAAGGAATGTTTGCTATTGGAGTTCATGAATATATATCTGCATTGCATTATTTTGAGCATTACCTAAACATACCCGAGGCTTAATTTTAAAGGGTATATCATTGTGAACCATTGCCATAGACTAAATCCTAAAAAAACTGCCTTTTACTAGCTTGTAAAACTAATGGATTAATCTTCTGACTGTCCAAACTTGATCTTGGTCTGTCTCCCTAGCAATGCATACATGTTTGTTAAATACCACATGTTGGTTACTCAATTCATGGGCACCAGGATAGATTGAATCTGCTTTATGTTCGGAATTACTATTTGCTGTTACCCTGTTAATATGCTGCTGTTGGTGTTTTACAAATGTAAACGTGAATTAAAGGTTTGTTATTGTTGACAAACATTGTTGAGTTCTTATTTTGTTAAATTAGCGATGAGAACATGTTGAAAGTGACAACCAACTTATCTATGATGTAGGAGAGATGGTGGCACCTACAAGAGTATCAGATTATAACAGGACAGTTAAGAGCAATGCTGCTAGAACTGTTTTATGCATGTATGTGTTTTGCAACATTTACAGAAATGTATTGACAGTTGAATTCCACCATGAGGCGCCACGGTGGCGAGATATTAACTACCTCGCCTGGTATACAGGAGGCCGTGGGTTCTATCTCGACCCTAACGTGTGTATATTTGGAGTTTGCGGTGTCTCTCCCCATGGTCGCATGGATTTTTCTCCAGGTCCCCTGGGTTTTCCCTCGACATTTATAATCAACATGCGTTTAGAGTATTTGGCTGGTATATATGTCCGCGTGATAAGCCACTTCGTTGAGTTATAATTTGTGGCCAGGTCGCTTCTGAAAAGGAGCTACATAGCTCAGTGGGCCTTACCTAGTAAAATACAAGTAGTTTAGTTTTAAACTCAATTTATATTCCTAGTTCGATCATTTTATCCAGTTCGGTGGTCTTAAGTGTGGCCAGATGGTGAACATTTGATGGACAATCGTTGGTGAGTGTCAACGGGCCTTCTTAGCCTCTGAAAATATTGGCTCATGCCATAGTAAAAGAAGTTTCAGGGCTGCCATTATAGTTGATCACCTCTGCACGTCCGTTTGAGCATGGAGAGTTCAATCATTATCCAAGTTCACTGAACTTGTGTTGGCAATGTACAGGGTTTTATTTGTTTCTGGTAATTATTGTGTCAACAAACATTCGAAACCAGGTCATTACTACTTCTGGAGTAGAGGTCAGCTGTGGCCAGCTCGTGAACAAATAGCTTATCCATTATATGTTTGTAGGGCGGATTTACAAATCACACTTATCTACGACAGCAAATACACAGTGTGAAATGATGAAATACTCCTTTCTCGAACTAAATTGATTTGCATTTAAACGCTTTGGGGAGGGTCAGATTTGCAGTTCGGGTGGCTTAGCATAAATTATTTTGCGATATAAAACGGTTGACAGCAAATAATATACATCAAATCATCTCCAACATTACTCTCTGCATATCATGTATGACATGCATTGAAAATATGAACATTTTACGTGTTTACTAAATATTGGTTTTCATAGATAAGCAAATGTTATGGTATTCTATAAAGTAACTTGTAGACTTGCAAGTGACTGCAAGTCATGAAGGTGTAAACACAAAACACAACAGTGGTTGTTGGTATTTGTTAAACACACGTGATGACATAATGTTGGTTATATGAGTCCAAATAATTGGCTCATGGTTTAAGTGATAACCTGCCCTCTGAAAAAGCTTAACCCATTCAAGCCAAAAGGGGCATGGTTTTACAATAATAATACCAAGTCTGCTTAGAGCATGAAATGCTACTGCAGTGTAGAAGGTATTTAAACACATTCCTGCGGAGGGAGCTGGTAGGAACGTTGGGTTGCTCGGTCAATGGCCAGGGTCAACGGCGGCGTGGTGTATTCCGCATATATGCCCGACTGTGAGGGCGGGCACAAGCCGACGTGAGTAGGTTAAACGTTGAGTTGTATAAGGGCACCACGGGGTGACTAGCCCCTCCCCACCCAGCCCCACCCCTCCCACCCAGCCCCACCCTCCCCACCCAGCCCCCCCCCACCCAGCCCCACCCTCCCCACCCTGCCCCTCCCTGCACGACGGACACAATAATCCCCTGTGGGCTGGTGTAACCAGGAGGTTCCTACCAGTACAGTATAACCATAACATTGTCAAGAAAAGTTTTCAAAACCATAGAAAAGAATATGCCCTCTAAAAGACTGGATAATATTTGTTTTAATCTACTGGGGAAGAAGAGTATTTTCTGCCAATATATACATCATGCTCAATGTCTACAATCTCAATTGGGAGCCATCATTTGTGTCTCAGAATGCTATGTATTTATTCTAATTACTAAATATTTTAGTCGTAGTCTATTCAAAACAACCTGTAGAATTTTAGTCAAGTCTTAAGTCTGGGGATTTAATTTAGTCATTAAAATAAAATAGCGATCTAAATTAACACTGCCGCTTACAGAGACATTTCACAACCTTTGTATTATTATTACACGCTTTCTATTAACTCACTGTTGTTGTTGTCGTAACCTCAATTTTAACCCACTTCCAAATGTGTTATCGACTGCAAACTTGGTATACTTATGTCATACTGATGACAAAACTATATTCTATCATAACAAATTAATATTTTTAAACAATCTTTTTTATTTATGTTTCGGCTTGGGTCTAATTGTCCACGCTCAACTGACGTTGGCTGTAAATTACCACGGTCCCTTACGTTATGGCAAGCTTCGGGGCCACTTCCTGGAGTCGTGGAGTTCTTCCATTACTAGTAGGGTACATTTCATTAAAGCGTGTTTTTTTTAAGTAAAAAAAAACATTATTTGACAAAGCATTTATTTCCATGTTTAGAGGCCTACAAGAATAATCTCGTTAAATTTTAGTTGGTATTTTAATGTCACTGAATGCAAACAACCAAATAACACCCGAATGAATATTGCACAGTAAATTAAGTAACATTGCAGTACATATTGCCATTTGCCAAATGATTTCCATTGCTAAGATTAGATTTTTATTTTATTTTACAAGTATAGATGATTGCAATGGTCATCATACGATATGAGGCCATACGCATTGCTTTAGAGTAACTTCAAACAGTCAATACAGTTCTTGAAACTTTTATAGCAGCTTTTAATAATGGTGTTGTGACATCCAATCACAATATAGTAGCCACTTGCCAAAGGTATAGTACATTGCTAGACGTCATAAATGGAAATGTATGCAAATGTTTTTTAATATCCTGTTTGAACCGGTCAAAAATATATGGCATTTAACACAACAATCCGTTTCCCCAAACTATGATCTTAAAATCCCCCAAAGTAAGATTGGATTTACATAAATAAACATCCTTGAAGGATTCTAATCGCTGTTCAAACACTGCTACCACCTTATGCAAATCATCAGATTGGACAAACCCTTTTGGAAAGCACCTTATACTGATGTCTATTTTTAGTTGTTATTTTGAACTTTTTTCCCCATTTTGTTAATCTACTTATGCCATCTGCATTCACGAAATGAAGAATCCATGTTGGAAATCTTGCACAGCAGTGCAGCCCCGTTTAACACGTATTGCTTTCGCCACCAATAGTATCCATAATAGAGGTCAGAGATTTTGGAATGATTGTCGAAGAGACGTTTTTCACAGGACTTGTTCAAAAATATCCATCAAGGGGCATTTCATTCTTAATCACACTTTCCCATACACTTGTGTGTCTGTCACTGATATGTTTATTTCTCAGAGCTAGAATTTAGCCACATTAAACACATAACCAAATGTAATGTGATGCTTTCTGGGGGCATCCACTGGCTTCGAACATCAACTCGTTATGTTGGAGAGTCCGTTAAAATTTCCATATATTTTACCAGGTAAGGCCCACTGAGCTATGTAGCTCTTTTTCAGAAGCGATCTGGCCACAAATGATAGCTCAACGAAGTGGATTATCACGTAAATTTGGAGGGAAAAACCGGAGGGACCTGGAGAAATTTTCACGCGACCGTGGGGAGAACATTCAAACTCCAAATATACAGGCGTCAGGGTTGGGGGATCGAACCCACAACCTCATGCATACCAGGCGAAGGAGTTAACATCTCGCCACCGTGGCGCAGAGGTCGCAACCGGGTACCCGATACCCGTACCCTACCCGATACCCGGCTACCTGTACCCGGCCGGGTACGGGTACCTGTTTGCGACCCTGGTGCGGCTGGGTACGGGTAAGGAATCAAAACCCGTTTGCGACCTCTGCCGTGGCGTGATCATAGGTGGCAGCCCTGAGGTCCCAGTGGTACTGGTTCAGTGCTCCGACTTCTGAGCCACCTGACCACCTCTGAATTCGTTTTCAGAGACAACCATTGAAGACCATTGCATTTTTTTTTTATATACCATATTTATTTAGGTATTTACCGACTAAATTTACTTTTGGCCAATTTAATATAATATCAGTACAGTACAAATTACTTTGACAGTATATTAAGAAATATTTTAAACTACTTTACTGACTACATTATTGCATTGTTACTCCTGGAAACGTGCCATTGTCTTACGATGCTATGCTATGTTGTATACTAGATGAAAAAGAGTTTGTCAATGATCATTGTGTATTTCATCAAATGTATACGAATCAGAGCTCTTTATCAACCATCCACTGCAAGATGAATGCCTCCTATCATGTCAGTCATAGGGCTTACTTCACCATACTTCACCATGGTGGTCAGTGTGGGTCGGTGTCGGGGAGGGGGGGTTCCAGGATCAGTACAAATATCACTTGCCAACGATTTTAAGCCAGGGCCAGGAATTGAACTCACAGGTTCATAGTCTTAATGCACTATCAACTGTTTCACCCTGACCAATAATTCATGTCTGTCATTCGCTGGATATTACTTTATTTTAAAACGTACGGTGAGAGTAGTAATAATAAGACTAGCTGCAGTCACGAAAGCTTAAAGTCGAAACTAGCTTCAAAATCAATCTGTTGAAGTAATGCACTTTGGTGGAGTGGGGTGGTGCTCCTATAATGTAGTGGCATGCAGCTCCGGTTGGTAGCACAAACGTCAGTGGCAAACTCAAGATATTTCGTCTGTTCGATTCACGCTCCTGCAGGGCAAATAGGTACCTGCAGTAAGCAATATGGCAATTTGTTTTGTGCTCGTAAAAGTATTGTCATCATCTCAAATCGTGGTTGTTCCCTGGTTTCGCCAGTTTTCCTCCAGAAAAAAATTGCACTCTCAAAGGAAGAAGCTCAACATCACAATCAGGATCCCTGTGAGGCTTTCCCACTTAAATAAAACAATACGCTTACAAATTGCATTCAAACATTGAATCTTTAAGTTGTGTAACACCATTCCCCTGCCTGATGTGTTCTGGCCGTCCTGCGTGCTGTTCAGCGAGATGTCCAATATTTTGCTTCCAGTGCTGGGAGCTTCTTCAGCAACTACCCTGCAGCTTCTTCAGTTCGTCAAGAAACACCCAGAAGAGGACATCAGTGGGAGCGAGGCGCCAAGCCGAGAAGCCCTCTGAATGAGCTCGAATAAGGCGGCTGTATGCCACCGAAATTTTAGTGGAGTCAAATGTCGGACATTCCTTCCATATGTGTCCCTTCAACAGATATCTTCAATTACTTAGTAATGTCATTTTGATTGACTCATTCTTTATCGTGAGCCCAACTTTGCAGCCTTCTTTATTACGTTAGCCAATACTTCATTGTATTGGTTAATGCAACGACCCCATGATCAGTCAATTTGAGTTGGTTACAATTTTATCCGTGTACCTTGATAAACCTTCAATTCGTCATGCAGCCCTGAAAATGTTTTTTTATCTCCTTATTAATTGTTTCGACATCAGTTTGATGAGGTCAGGTTTGTTGAAAGCACAGAGCAACCCCTTAACTTTTGTTATGCTTATACATATCTGTCACCTGATACAAGATACATTACATCATGCAAAGAGCGCATTGCAGAGGCATTAAAAATAATCAGGTCTTGTTTTTCACTAAAGTCAAGGAAAGTATGTGAAGATTTGCATACATACAAATTAATACGATGTTATTTTCATACCACCAAGTGTGTGTGTGTCTATTAATGAAAAAAAACACGCGTATGCCACTATACACTATTTTACACAATGCTAACAGCATCCGCGCATCTGCGCACAACAATATGCACTTCGATAATTGTAACAATGTTTTCATTTTATCGAGTTAAATTTCGGGAAACCTTAATATAATGGGACGAGATGTGTGCAAAGAGACTGGTAGCTACTGCCAGCGAAAGGACAACCTGGCACCTGATGGAAGAACAAGAGGAGAGGCGTGGAGGATTTTGGCTGTGAGCACCTCCATAAAATGTTATACAACCCACGTTTGCCACTTTACACAACTACCTGCCAAAGCAGATCAGACCAGAGGAGGGAAAAACCTGGGAAAATCTGAGCCTGTGAAAATCAACGAAATTCAGGCATGAGCGACCTCAGACAATACTACCTTTTGACACACCGCATCAGAGGCGTCGGCATCCAGACGGTAATACGTGATCAAAGGGTTCGGGAATGAGCAAATATCCACGTTACACATCTCAAAGGGCCCAGGAAGAAATGGCCATCCTAGTAGAATTAGATTGTAATGCATCAGGGTCCGAGTGATCCCAAATATACCATAAACGGATACACTTCTTAATCCAGGAGGCCCGATTGTTTTTATAATTTTGGTCGCCCTGAAGACCTACCATAAAATACAAGCAAACGATGAAAATAAAAATAAAAATCCTCAGGAACAACCAGTGTTCTCCACTTCCTCTGTTATAGAAGAGGAGAGGTTGGGCAAGCTGAAAGAAAAACAATAATCTCATAGAGGGCCCATGTTGGATACCACTTTCAGGATAAAGGCAACACGCCAGCGCAAAGTGGCCCTCTCGCCTTCAAAAACCACGAACAGAGGAGCAGCAGAGGGCCTGCAGCTCTCCGACCTTTCTGGTAGAGGTGACAGCCACTGGCGTGGCTATCTTCCAGCAGAAAAACCGTAAAAAGCAAAAGTGCACCCATGTAATTGCTTGCCCACAACACCGCTGTCATGAAGGACATTCATTAGAGAGAGCTCTCGAGATCCCTTCTAGAGGGAGTTTGTCATACCGGAGGTGCACGCTTGGGCAGGCGTCTTGGAAAAGGTGGGAGTACAAAGACAAATACAAAGTCCCCCGTATAGCTTGAACATACTGTTGGGGCAAGTGCTGTTAGCGAGCATCGATAAAGGCAGGCATGGCACACGAGGGGGGTGGGTGGCCAACACCACGCCCGGCCGCCTTTGTCTCCCCAGTGGCAATGTTTTTACATACCGCACAAGGTACTCATTTGAGGCTAAGTCGACCTAGGGGAGGCTCAGGACCAGTTCAGACAATCATGACTGGTGTTGGCCGTGAGCAGGAGTCGAACTCGGATCGCCGGGTTCATAACGCAGCGCACTAACCACTCCAGTACCCACACTTCACCACACGTGACCTGCCGATTGACTAACTGTGGTTTACCCATTTATACTACTGGGTGGACTGAAGCAGGGGGAATCAATACACGTACCTATTGTTTCAACTGCTGCGCTGGGAGATCGAAACAGTGGCCTCTGGATTGTAAGTCCAGAGGTCAACTACACCATCATCCATCCAGGTAACAAATGTAAATTCTCACGGAAGCCCGTTGCATGAACCTACCAACGTGACTTAAGTGTGCCTTTTCCACTCACTGGACTGGACGTGTTTGATCCAAGCCATGTGGACTTTTTGCAAATGTATTCGTACATTTTTTTTTCAAATATAACATTTTCTTACTTTAGTTTTTTTGTAAACATTGTCCATAACGTGATGGATTTTCTGTTCGTCCTGCAAACCCACAGCTCTTAGTTGCTTCGCTTTTGTGTTACATGGTATGTGTGCAGTGTGTTGCATAACTCTACACACAGAGCAGTATTAAGATTTAATCGTATGACTTTTATCTGTCTTGCACACATCAGCCATGGTGTTGATAACAACATATTAATCTTGATTTGAAGCTTTCGTGACTGCAGGAATGCAAACTCTTTAGTTCTTTCGGTAAAGTTTTTGGTAGAAAGAATAATAGATCACGACGTCGTGATCTATTATTAGGTGTGGTTTTTATTCTGTGCTGTGGAAAATGGCTCGTGAAATTTTGTTGTTTTGGCATACACTTGATTATTTCAGGGGTCCTTTGGTGGCGCGATCGCTGTCTCACTGGACTACCAAGCTGGCAAAATTAATTAAATTCCGACCATGGTTCAGATAAGTTGAGAGTGACACCTCAACCCACATTGACCAACTTGGTGAAGTATGGGAAAACAACCCTGATGACGAACACGGAATGAGGTCTACCTCCATCAATGGGGCTGAACAATGTAATTATTATCTTTCACATTACCCCAGCAGTTAGTCACGCAATTCAAACTCCTTTCTAAATATTAACCTATAACGGACACCTTACGCTACACTAATTACACTTTACTCAAGCAACAGTGACAATATATATTATTTTACACTATTTTAGTTGCGCTGTGCAAAAGTCGTACTTCATTCACATGTTTGTACCTGGTGTACGTGCATGCGCGCGAGGTTTTTTTGCGCATTGCATGTAAATGAACATCCACTTTAAAATGTTGATTTGCTTCCCTGGTTTCTCAATTGCATCTCATTCACGAGTCTTAACAACAAAAGTTAGGTGTGGATGTGAAGCCCTTTGATACGCACAATTGATATCATCTTCATTCAAAGAAACCAATTTAAAATTATCCTTCGCCAGTGTGATTTTAGATTGTTTTCCATTCGAAAAGAGTCACCAAGTACAGCGGTCACACTCAAGTGCCAGTCGCCTCATATACTCCTACTTAGCTCGTGTCGATCGTGCTTACAAGGGGTTATCATTTAGAAGCAAGTTTTGATGACACTTTAGGGATATGAAAAATCTGAAAATCAGAGGACCAGATATGAAACTTCAGATGATCTGAAACTTGTTTTCGTCTCGAATCGAAAACGTTGCTTTTCATGCGAAAAGTGGCGTCACGTGGCATCGGGTGAGGTCACGAATTTTAGCACGAAAACATTTAGGAATAGTACTTGAGGAAAATTATGCAAACTCCAAAAAATATCTGATATTGTCCTTAATAATCCAAAATATGACATGTAAAATTACGTATGTAGAAATAAAATAACATTTAAATAAATAAAATGTAATTAAAATAAATCACGACGTTTTAATTTAATTGATTTAAATTAAATTTTATTTCTACATACGTGACTTTACCGACAAAAAACAGTGAGTATAATTTCTGCAGTCACGAAAGCTTCAATCCTAGATTACATGTAAAATCCAAAACTCATCCCTACTGACACGTTACCATCAATTGAAATGTCACTGCCAATTAAACTCAAATGAAAATCCTTGGTGAATTGTTTTAATGTCTACTTCAGTTTTATATATATAAAAAAAAATATTTGACAATAAAGAAAAGAGTGTCCGTCTTACAAAAATAAAACCTTTTAAAACAATAATAAATAAACGCTGTCCAACGCCTTCACACGGTCAAAAAAACCACACGATTGTAAACTTGAAGTGTGCACTTTTCTCCCGCAATGTAATGTCATGTATAGAAGGTGTTGATCGTTGTGAAAATTTATCCACAAGTGGTAGGTGACTGGACACAGACTGGGTTTAAACATGGGGGAAAATGCTTCACTCCATTTGAGTGGCAAAAGAAAATGCAAGCAACATTTAAATAAAACAAAAAAAAATCCTGGTTTTGAAAAGGTTGGATTTGTGAGTACGTAGAGAAAATGAGTTACGCCAGGTGCAAATACTGCACTCACTGTGGGTGGTTGTCGGTTTACATACCAGTACAATAGTTACTCTACATCTATTACGTTTCTGTAACTCGGTTGGTTATTGTAATTTTAGCATTCTAAAAATAACATAATTTGAGTCGATTTATGCTAAATAGAACGTATAAATTTACATGCAATGATGTTTCTGCAATATTTTCTATTTTTTTCACGTGACACAGTTTTTCTTCTTCTCTCTCTCTCTCTGTTTTCTTTTTGCGGCATTGACACATTTTAGTTTAATTCTTTTTTTATTCA
Source organism: Lampetra planeri (assembly GCF_965212315.1). Lineage (NCBI taxonomy): Eukaryota > Metazoa > Chordata > Hyperoartia > Petromyzontiformes > Petromyzontidae > Lampetra > Lampetra planeri. The sequence goes on along the minus strand of NC_136109.1, from coordinate 21,640,900 downwards.
GTCATTTTTGGTGACTCAGATCACTGTTGCAAATTGGACTGTCCCGGTCTCTTGAGTTCTCGCCTGCAGGTTAAACAAAATGAACTTGTAAGTTTGGTGAATCATTCAGGGCATATAGACGTCATGGTTATATATGCGACATTGTCCTATACAGAAATGCATCTCCTGTTATCCACGGAGGATACGCAACAGAAAGCACTCGTAGTGAACACTTTGAAAATGGGAAGTATCCATCCACGAATAACAGGAGTTTTACGGATCAGTTCTGAGCCGTAAATTATACGAGTCGTGGATAAGCGAGTCAGAGATAAGAGGAGCTTTATTGTTCTGTAGGTCACAAATCCGACCACACTATCTAACACGATTTTTGTTCCTGGGTAGTAAGTGCAATTTTCTTATTGCTTATGCCTCAAAGGTACAGACAATGGCTATTATTCCCCACAAACTTTGCTTTTGTGACCAGGACTTTACGTGAAGGAATGACACAAATGCACACGTTTTCGCATTGAAAATAGGTACATTTCAAAATATCAATGTCCTGGTCACAAAAGCAAAGTTTGTGGACAATAATAGCCATTTTCTGTACTTTTGAGGCATGAGCAATTAGGAAATAACACTTACTACCCAGGAACAAATTAAATATTTCTTGTTACACAGTGTGCTATCAAACATCCACCCTGAACAGCATGGGGTAACTGTCCTTTTAAAGAAATGTTCACATGTTCGACTATTCACAAATCTGTCTTTATCTCAGTCCACAGTGAGTCGCATATGCAACGCTATATTGCACCATCAATAGTAGAAAGATGCGTACGTATTAAGGGGCTGAGTCATTGGTCGAGAGGAAACAGAACAAACTAAAATTGTGTTACATTTGCTCACGTGTTTCACCAAAGATGTGTGCAAATAGCTTTTCCCAACGGTAACTGGCTAGCAATGCATTTGGTTACGTGTCTGATCATATCCGTCACAAATCCTGCAACCTGAGCTCGATTCCTGGCCGCGATTAACATCAGTTGCAATGATCCGAACTGGTCCTGGGCTTGCCCTCGGTCGTTTCACCCTCAAACGAGTACCTCGTGCCGTGTGCAAATGATCCTTATGGCGGTACCCCGAGATACCAAATAATACAAAACTGGCCGAGGCAATTAAATATTTTATTTCTGGGACACTATTTTCTTCCAGGGGTGTTACTTAACTCCGCGACTGGGTTACCAATCGATCCGAAATCGGTGCCACTCCGCGATGTCGAAACGCCAAACATGAGCATTAAAAATCTGTTCTCGAAAATTGCAACTTTGAATAGTGCATGGTGTACAGGCTCGTCGAGACGAGTCGATTGCCGCATCGCCGACCATCAACAGACTAAAAATGACTGCTTCACGGACATTATGCGAGAGCCGTGGTACTATGGTTACCCCGTGGTACCGCCATAAAGGTTCATTTATCAAAACCGGGGAGAAAAAGATGGGCGTTTGTATTTAGCCACAACAACCAAAACGTGAGCCAGCGATGTTATTCATAGATGCCAACACCCCTTGCTCCAACAGCCATGTCAATGGCTACACGGGGGGGGGGGGGTGGACTTTGTCTTGGTATGTAGGCGACTTGCCCATGTTTGGGGACGAAGGCGTGGGTGGGAAAGCGAGTTCCTGGCCCTGCTAACCCCCCTTGTGAGACGAATTGGCTTTCTTTGGTCACCAACAGCACTATTGGCCACGTGCGAGGAGACCGTTTTATTTGTGTTTGTTTAAACCCCAAGGGGTTGAGAATGGCCACTTTTTTGAGGTGTGTTTGTCTCAAGAAAGCCAGGTGCAGAGGTCTCGGCCGAGATTGATTTAATCGTTCGAAATGTTTTCGATTGAATGTTTTTACTTGCCATTGCGTGGCGGAGTACTGCATATGTCAATATAACTCGTCTTTTTTTTTATTTAAAATGTTTTTCCCGTTGCGATAAATAATACATTGCAGTCCTTTGTCAGTGCACTGTTGGATGAAATCATTGGTTCGGTCATTGGGGTTATCTGACTACACGATATTGGTGAAGGGAAGCCGAAGAATGGTTCAAGTATGACTCACCAATGATGTCCAACATCGCTCCCCAAGCTGATACTATGCTGATATAAACATGAAAAAAGGTTCATAACCTTCATTGTAAATTATTCACCACCAATATTGAAGGCGGATGACTTCATTCAAATGTTGACATTACTGCCTTCACTGGCTCCTTCACAATTGTTTCCATTGTCTCTTTCACTACGTCTCGTCTGTAGTAGGTCTCAATTCATGACAAATGGAGCTTTATCAGTGTCCCTTCTCGCTTATATATAGAGCCCACGTCCTATTGCCTTCTACATCAAATTAGGGTTCTCAAAATTACGTATCCTTTCTAGAAATACCATTTTGCAAGCATTGGCATAATTCAAAGCATATGCACATCATTAAAATGTTTTTTTTATTTAAGATGTATTTGATAAGATTTGCTTATTAGCACATCATAGACATTAAGCACGAACCACACTAGGTTTGCAACTATTCAATGCAATCAACAATTACAGAACAGTGTTTTCAAAATGCGTTCACACGGCATGAATTACAATACTTATAATCACGTTCTAAAAATAGATATTTTAAATAAATTGTCGAACATACTGTACATCTTTTTTTTCACTTTTATTTCCAAAATAAAACCAAAATGTAGGTTAGTCATAATTGCAGCGCAGTGAAAAAAAATCACAAATTGCGTTACAAATTGTAACAAACGTGTGCAGTGTGAAAGTGTGACCTCATATATGAGCATACGTTTTAGGAAATGTGTGAAACATACATTGCGAAACGTATACAATAATTCACTCTTTTAAAAACCTTATATTTATTCATTCATTCTTACTAAACAAGGTGGAAATGGACAATGACTGGTCATGTAAATAACCTACGAGAGATGGACAGAATAAACTACAGAGTCCAAACTGAGAGAATTGAATAGAAAGCAGAGGAAGACAGTGGAAGAGATGAGACTGAAATTGTATGTTGCCTAGATTTGTTTCAAAATAAAACCCATTGCAAAAAAAAGAGAGTGAGACTGATAATTGAACACAAAATGCAGGCCAATTCTACGTCGGAGAAACAAAGGGAATGAAGCAATGGAACAAAATGGGGACCTTTTCAAAACGGACCATCCAGGGATATCTGCGCGAGCACAGACAACATGGTAAGAACACACTGTCATGTATGTGCATATGTTTAACTTCTTTCGCACCAAACATTGCCAACCGTGTGCTAATTGGAGGTGCGGTCTTGCGTGTTATATTGCTACAAATTATCCCAATTGTAGCTGCCCGTCTTCTCGCCCACGTCTGTAAAATGTGACTACATCATTTAAAAAGGCAGACAATAACACCTACAATATTTAACTCCAGTATGAGTCCGACTATCAGACCACATCAAAACGTAGTTTTAGAATGTAGTCTTGATGTGAGCATGTCCGCATTATTACTTGATAGTTAAAACCAAACCTAACTGTACGTTGAAAAGACTCCTTGTTTTCACGAAATATTATTCTGCTTATCCTCTGACTGCAAATTAACGCAACAAAATAAAAGATCACAACATAACTGATGTTTAAAGTGTACCGCTTGTGATAACGTAAACATTCTAAAACGGGTTTCATGACCAGCAAGTGAATCATTTGGTTACTGATACACGTGGGGTTTATATTTCGTGACCAAAATGTATCTTGCATCTGCAATGAGTGCAAATTGTGAAATCAGAAGTTCTCATAATGGTGGACAAAGAGGGTTTGATCATGACCATTTAACTGGCGGCAAGACTTCTCAACGGTCTTCGTAAGACCCGGAGGTCCGCAGCTAAAAATGCCGATCTTCCCAACCTAAAACAGAAAACATATATTGCATATAAAATACATCATGCTCAGCGCTGACAAGAATGTAAAAATCATAACTTTGATGTAAGTTATCAGGAAAATAATATTGGTCACGATTGCATGGGCAATTAAGTAAAATTGGGCCTACAAAACACATTTTCACTCTTCAAACATAGGTGGCACATCGGGTAGAACCACTTCAGTTTAGAGAACCACTCAGACCAACAACGAGGGCACTTGGCCCATAATTCTGCAGGTCACAACATGGAGAGCTGCACTAACATTGATTAGTGTGGTCAGGATTCATTGTGAATAATGTACTTTATGTCCTTAACTCAACTCAAACAGAACGCAAAGAGTTCAATTCCCAGCGTGGCGTTCACACAGTCCGTTTTACATCCATAAAATGAGTACCAGTGTGTGGGAGATCAACAGTGGGTATCCTATACAGCGGTAGTGGGGAGCGGTAGTGTAGCAGTTAGAGCGCTGGGCTACGAACCTGGCGATCCGGGTTCGATTCCTGCTCACAGCCAACACCAGGGACGATTATCTGAACTGGTCCTGGGCCTCCCCTAGTTCGACTCAGCCTCACATGAGTACCTGGTGCGATGTTTAAACATTGCCACTCGGGAGACAAAGGCGGCCGGGCATGGTGTTGGCCACCCACCCCCTCGTGTGCCGTGTCGGCCTTCATAGGTGCTCGCTAACAGCACTTGCCCTTACATTTTGTTAAGACTATAGGGGGGATTTTTGTACTTGTCTTGTACCCTATAATCCTATATATAGACTGTCTACTGCCATATGAACGTGAAATTTCCATTATGGGTGCAGGTCCATCAAATGAGATGAGCACTGCCCCGTGCTTATTTGAGCAGTGAAAACATTTGACGATTCACTTTAAATTTTAGGTTAACCCATGAGTCTATAAAAGGTGCATTAAAGGAATGTAGCAAAATTATTTTAAAAAAATTTTTTGTCCATCAGCCGACTATCACACTGTATGTAGACAACCGTGCTAATGGCAGGTGCGGGGGAAGGATCAATATGATAATTATCAAAAAGCATTTTGCTTCAAAAAGCCATTGGGCTGATGAAGAGTGCTACGTCCATTTTTTTTTGTTTTACATGAGCCTTTACTCACGGTACTCAACGGCAACGCGTAATGAGTTTGGGTGGCTAATTAATAAGTTAGGCGTGCCCAAAACAAACTCATGAATGCAAAAATACTTGTCGGTAAATGAAGACAAACCTTCGGGTGCAGATTCTGCAGGGAGTTGAGGAAGGGCACAAACTGCGGGCGGCCAAAGTGCGTGATGGAGCGAAGGCCCGTGAACAGACTGCGGTTGGACACCTTCTGGAAGTGACGCTCGCAGATGTACTGCAGGAAAGAAGGTGAAAGAGCAGTGTTAGGTTATGAAATTATTGTGACACACAGATTACAAAGCACAACACATTTTCCATAAAAAAAAATGTAAAAGACCATTTCACGTAAAACATATTCGCAGTTAACAAAAAAAAGAATACATTTGCCAGTCGTTATAGTAATATTTTCCCTCAGTGTACTCGTGTGTCTCTACGTTACATCAATTGCATTTAAAGACGTTGACAAATAATGAATCAAATTAACTGTTAATATACAACAAGTTTCAATTTACTTAAACTAGAGAAGAGCCCATGAAGTAAACCATTTTTAATACAACACTTGGATCAGCATAACATTTTTACTATTATTGACATAGCTTTACAAACAAAGGCTTCATTGTAAACAAGCAGTCAGAAGACTGACAATCTTCAAACATTGGCAATGTATATTCAGTAGCAAATGCAAATATGCTATTAAGAGTATACTATGTGTGGGTAGAGCAGTGGCACACTTGTTAGCACATGGTATTAGAAATCTGAACGCCGAGAGTAAGTTTGATTGCAAGGCCATGACGAAAGTTGGCTTGTAGTGATATCTGAACCGTTCCTGCACAACCGTCAGTATGATGAGGTATGGTCACACAACCAACAATCAACGACAATCAATCAATCCAAGATTTATAACGCGCCATATTCAACAAAAAGCTGAGATTAAAGGGCGAATAGCATTGAGAAAATTACACTGAACATAAGAGAAAATTAATGTTTCTACTCTGGTCGTAGAAAAAAAAGATTGTCGCTGCTGACTGACTGAACTTCAGTTGGCAGACTCTTCCAGACGGAAACACGAATCGCATTGAGAAAACTAAATTAAACTGAACAGAAGAAAACATACACGTTTACAGTACGGTCTTAGAAACATCGATTGTCATGGTTTTGTCTGGACTTCAGTTCGCAGACTGTTCCAGACCATCAGAGCTGCAGATGAAATTCTCAGCTCTGCTGTCCTAAGCCGAGTAGATTTCACACAGCAGTAGCAGCAGCAGGTCCATACTAAATGAGCATAGGTCTCTTGATGCTACAAATGGGTGGATGGCATGGCTCAGGTACGTTGGTTGACCGGTTGTCTTAGCTATGAAAGCGAACACTGTGATCTTGAAATAGACTCTCGTATGCACCGCTAACCAATGTGGCTCCTTAAAAAGGTTTGAAGAGGTTGTGAGAGGTGGGGGGCCAGGCAAACGACTTGCGAGGAGGGTGCTTTCACGAAGCTGAAGATGTTTGCCGAGGCTATCGTGAACTCCGCATCGTACAAAGTTGCAATAATTATCAAGACATGTGGCATTGAGACTACATGCGATGGAATTCACTAATTTCATTTTAAAAAGGTTTTTTTAATTCTACCAGGTAAGGCCAACTGAGCTACATAGCTCTTTTTCAGAAGCGATCTAGCCACAAATGACAGCTCAACGAAGTGGCTTATCACGTGAAAATGTATAGCAGGCAAATACTCTAAATGCATGTTTCTAAATGTGGAGGTGAAAAACTGAAGGACATGGACAAACATCCACACGACCACGGGGAGAGAGACACCGCAAACTCCAAATATACATCAGGCGTCTGGGTCGAGATCAAACCCACAACTTCCTTCATACCGGGCGAGGTACTTAAAATCATTCCACTGTGGTGAGACGTTCTTATCTATGGAATTTCTGAATATAACGTAGAGCTCAGGTGTGAAACCTGCAAGACCAGATGAACTCGCTGATACGCAATTCAAAGCTGAGATGTTTGTCGAGTGTAATACCCAGCAATTTGAGATTGCTACGTGTTTTTTTTTATGGGACTGCCGGCCACGACGAATGGAAACTGGCACGTTCAGACGTCGTAACTTCTGACGAGCTCCGCGGATCATAGCCTTAAGATATTGAGGGGTTGAGTTGTGGATTGTTGAGCATCAGCCAGTGTTGTAAAGCTCAAGCACATTATCATCAGCATGTTGATGTACGGATACGTTTACACCGAAACTCTGTATGAGCATGGCTACTGGAAACAGGTAAGCTGCAAAGGGAATGGGGTCCTGAGAACAGAACCCCGTGGGACACCTAACAGAGACGAGATGATGTCCACGTCTGATGACGCTAGAACAGCCAGTCAGGCACGGAGAGCCCTTCATCCAGCAGTGGATTGACAGATAGCAGTCATTTGTTATTTCAGACGACATTACCAGGCTATACATTGCAAACCAGATATTGTATCCCTTGGCAAGCAAATTAACAAATCAAGCGACTGAAAGTGCACTGCGGCGTCATCTCAGAACGTGTGCTGTATACCAGCATGGCTGTGCGCAGATCAAACTTCTCGGCGAACTGCGTGATGTAGGTGTGCGTGGACACCAAGTCGTTCTTGTCGTTTTCTTCCACCTCCCGGATGATGTCTGTCAGCCACTCGAACTGCCGTTGGGTCCGCGTCACCCAAATGAAGTACACCTGGTCGAGAATGGCACACCCGTTTCAACGTGAATATTAATACAAATGCATTCATTTCAAGAGAACATCATTCCAATTTCTCTGAAGCTTTGGGACACAGAGTTGTGGTTTAATGAGTGCATATCCATTACCAACCGATCATGGATAGCCATAGTAATTTATGTGCATACATTAACCCCCCCCCCCCTCTGGCCTTCACACAAGATTGGCTCACGAGTGACGACTTCACATTTATCCCTCTAAGACCAGAGGAGGAGGATTTCTCCACAACTCTGGCTGCCCACCTGATGATGCTAATTCTAGATTTGAAGCTTTCGTGACTGCAAGGATTCATACTCTTAGGTTTTTTCGGTAAAGTCACGTAGGTAGAAAATAATAATAATAATACAATAATAATAAATGAAAATAACTCAATTAAATCACGACGTTTCGGAGGCAACACAAGTCTCCGTCTTCAGGTGGGACCGTCACAGCTAAATTTACTGTATCAAGTGAACTTGATGAAGTGAACTTGATACAGTAGCCAAGTTCACCTAAGAGTCTGATGATGCTACTTGTATTTACTGGCGAAACGTCATACCCGAATTGTAAATGTTGTGGGTTTTACTCTCCAACACACATGTGTGCTGTCGCTTGGTGGCGGGTTGAACGACACATTTAAATTTACGCGATCTAACCCAAAAACCTCTATTATGGTTAATGAGTGCTGTATCACGAATGTGATACTTCAGATATTACCCCGTTACCTTTTTGCAGGAAATGAGCCGGGCATTGATCGACGACTTGTGAACAATGTCTTTGAGGATGGACGCAAAGGGAGTGACTCCAATGCCCCCTCCCACCAGCACGGACACCTCGAAATCATTCCAGTGCTGGTGTCCCTCCCCAAACGGACCGTCCAGGTATATCTGCACACGTACAGACGGCATGTTAGGAACACTGTAATGTGTGTCATATCATTGCAGATGATCCAAAATGTAACTGGCAGTCTTTTCAGCCACATCTCGAAATGTAACTACAACATACTCAAAACGGACGTTGATTCTAAATGTGGAGGGGAAAACCGGACGACCCGGAGAAAATTTCACGGGACGACGGGGAGAGAGACACCGCAAATTCCCCATATGCAGGCGTCAGGGTCGGGATCTGAATCGAACCCACGACCTCCTTGCATACCAGACGAGGTAGTTAACATCTCGCCTCCGCAGTTCCCCTAATAAATAAGCATGCTTCTATTCCTCCAGCGTGTCCCCTGTTCCACTGTTTATGTATAGTGTCTTAAGAGAAGCAGTTGCAGTATCATTATAATGCTATATATCTTCGGGAAACTATTAATAAGTTGCCTCTCTAGCACGTAAAATTATGTACCTTGGAAAAGGACCTGGAGTTGTCTGGAGAGTAGGTTTCACGGAGTCGCGTGGTCCAGGGCCCCACTGCGCGCACGTGAACGCTCAGGGTGTTCTCGTGGGGTGCGGACGTGAGCGTGAACGGGTGGTATTCACTACGGCCCAGTTTCAGGCAGGCCACGCGCACCAGCTGGCCCGACTTGTATTCGAAGCCGTGTGGCCGTTTAAACTCCAGGTGAGTCACCCCTGAACAAGACAAGCACTGTTGATTAATCTCGTGTTTTTACAACTGCCGCAGGTGTTATATAGCTATCTGATGTGTCTTCGGTGTTCTCAGGTGCTCCCAGCACGCGTGGAGCAAAACGTCGGATGTCGTGCCGAACAGCACGCAGTACAACTTTGAACACACATCAGAATAACATAAAATATGAATAACTGATGCAATTACTCATAACCAGGTGAGGCTTTTGATTCGCTTCTGTTATTGAAATATTGTTAGATATCTCAGAAAAGTTATAATAAAAGTATCGAATATTTTGGTAAATGAAATTTTACAGCACTCTGTAGTAATATAATTGTTAATTTCAAGGATTGATTTCTTATTCGGTGTTTCTGGAATGCTTGGACTATGGATACGTGGCATAAGGCACTCGTGATGAGTACAAGGTACATCATGCATATCCATATCCCGACATTAATGTACCCTATATTGTATTCCTGTAATCAGTTATATAACCCTATTAACAGGTATATTTTTTTAAAGGACAAAATGAGGCCAGATGGATATGGTGTGTCTAAATAATTCCCAGAAGAGCATTCCCGACTGTTTCCAAATGGAATTAAACAATGGCTAAGTTGTGTGTGGCGATGTGATGAATTGCAATACCATAAACCCTTGTTAATTCGACACATATGAGGCTCTGGCCTTATCCAATATCCCAAATTATGTACAATGGTAGTCCCCAGTGCCTCCTGCCCCAATACATTTTTTATTCCAAATTTGTTTTCCAAACTCTTCACATCACACACCCTACGCATTGACACACCTGCATCAATTACATCCACAACTGTTGATTTATCTCGCAGACTAAGGGATGTATACTTCAATCCCTTCCTATTACATATTGATGTGCGTCTAGACGACATTTCTGAGAGGGTTGGCTTGCACAGAGTGCACAAACAAGGTAAAGTCCAAAGCGACGGGACTGAACTAACACTCACCACGCGCGTCGCCACCAGACTGAGTCGTTGTTTTGATCGTGGTGTGTGGCGTCGCTCGACGTGTATGCCGAAATTGGACCATTCGGTACGGCAATTCGGCTTATGCCGAATTACTAATACTCCGTATATATCCCCAATTACGAATGATTAAATACCGAAATAACGAGGTTTTACCGTGTAGCGTAAATCATAAGAATGAACTCAGGTAATTGCAAGAAACTCACAAATTACCCAACATTGATTTTGCTTCTGGCATTTTCACGTGAGAGTAAGGTAATTATTTTTGCTGAACCCTGATGGATTATGATAAATGACGTCTGCATTGCTTAACATGCTCAAAGTGTCACGACATGGGACCCATCTGTCAAGGGTAGCCGTGGCAACGTGGTTTCAGGGCTTTCTCAATATTGGCACTGAGCACATAGTTCAATAAAGCAACTGCCAAAAAAATATGTATATGGGTGGGAGTGGTAGAGAGAACAGCTGCGTTTATGAGAAATTGAGAGATCTTAAATATTTATTTTGGCGTATAGCTCAATGCAGGTGTGGAACGGCCGTGCAGGGGAATTAGTGTGCTCCGCCATGAAGCTGGCAAACAACCCGAGTTTGAAATTCCGGCCATGGCTTACAACAGCTGTGAGCGGTACCAGAAGTGGTTCCCCATCCTCATTTCCATCAGCAACTCATACTGACCAGTGTGATGAAATATGGTTAATATAAAATAAAAAAACAAATCTATGACCAACATGGTTTGGGGAGGCCTTCACCCATTGGTGAATTGAGAATGGCTGGAATTGATGTCATCTAGATATTATTTCACAGCTCAATATACACTTATTTGTGTATGCAATCAATACGTTTTTGTCAGCCTTGTTTTGCTTGCGCCGGGTAAAGTAGTTTACAAGCAACACCAACACCAGGATGCAGTCTACCCAAGCATGGTTGATGACATCCATTCCTTCGATGTTGTCTTCATCTGACATTTTCTTAATAAGGCACTCAGCCTGATTAAGAATAATTTATTTAGGGCAGGTATTTATCGTAATTCAAAATGTATTTGGGGTACCGTACCAATATCCAATTTCAACACATCTTTTCTACTTTTAATTTAAGATGGATTACTTTTGGTCTTAGTGCTGCATCATCAACAAGGACGCATCATAACTGACCCAGTGATTGTAAACTAAATAAGCAGACGATGTCTCCTTCACATATCCATCAATCCACGTAATAATTCAAGTATTTTTACACAACCCATCAGCTGCACAGCCTTCTGGGAGTGTATAATTTCAGCAGCCTTGATTCAAGATAACAAAACTGTGGGCCAGTTTTGACATACAGCAGAGCCAGGGATGGTTGAATCAATGCTGGTGAAATGCTGATATTATAGTCAAATGCCCTCTCTTTTATGGTATGGGTCCTTGTTCGATACAAAATAATATTGGGATAAACTACTCAAATGTTATCATTCGCATCATTGTGGAGAATATAAATTCAACATAAATAAGAAATGACTTCTTCACATATCCATCTCTACACAAAATAGTGATAGTAGTTGTGTATTGCATCTAGACCACAAGAAAGTCCCTCAAATTATATAAAATACTGCAATGTACGTAGTCAGAATCTTCCCCTCTGCAGTTTATGTAAAGTTATTTGGCAGAACGTAAATCTCCACCTCCTTATTCCTCCACTTTTAGGTTGTCTGGTTGACTTTTTGTTTCACTGACATGTTTAACTAGTAACACTGTTAAACAGTACTACAGTTGTATTTAATTTGAAAAACAGTACCGTGTTGGATTATATTTATCGCACCGAGTCAACCTTTGTCGATGTGATCGATGGCATCCCCATTGCCTCACATGAACAAGCGACGTGACCAATGACAATTGCTCTGCATTCAAAACCATTGGGCAGAGGAAAACCGAGATCACACCAAACAAAAACATGCATGCAAAGAGAACAACATACCCGAGGGGAGAAGCTCAGCCTTAATAACATCGATCTCCACCTTGCGTCGGCTGAGACTCAGGAGCCGGTCACCCATGAAGATGAGGGCAGGCGGCAGAAAATACATGTAGAACCTGGGCTTCTGGACGAGACCAACACTCCCATGCAGGAGCATCTATGACAGAGAGGAAAACATGGTGCTTTACATTTGTTTTTTTTAAAGGATGCTGACATGATTACACTAGACTCCCACACCTCTAATTAGCACGGTTGGCTACGTGCGGTGCGAAAGAAGTTCATCATACATACATGCAGAATTGCAATCCAGAAGTTGCTGGTCCAGTGGCATTTCCCGACATGGCAATTGAAACCATTGGCAAGTTTCTTAAATCCACCCCACCTCCAACCCCCGCCACCTCTGTCCGCCCAGCCAGTACAAATGGGTACGCCGCTGTCAATTGGCAGGTGGCATGTGTTGGGGTAAAGTGTGGGTAGTCACACCTCCTCCGTGACGTCCGGCTATTGCTAACGCAGAGGTCAAATAACCCCCCTCTAGGTCCTTCCGCGCGTAGTGGCTGCAATCTCTCTGCTCCGTCTCCCTGCTCAAACGAGCGTCGTGTTTTGCGCACATTGATTTTGGTGGCTCTCTGAGCCGCCAAAAGCGGAAACTCCACGTTCGTACGATGTTGGGTTAGGGACTCGCCCTTGATTGCCCACAAGTTTCTCTGATCACGCTTCCCTGATGAGCACGCTCAGACCATTCGGGTTTCCTGAACCTAAAACGATGGACTGGTTGCCTACCAGAATGTAGAACGCAAAGTACAGCTGGTGGGTCAGCCAGAACGCGTTGAACGAGTGGCTTCGGGAGAAGCGGCTGGCGAAAATGTAGAGCACCGCAAGGACCACCAGGAGGAGGACTCCAGTCAAGCCTGTTGGCAGCAACACGAAACACCAGGAGCGGCGCTCAGAGACCGAAATGATTTTCGTGAAAATGGCTTATGGGTAACCACTTACGGTGACAAATTCTCACAATGATTTTCCGAAAGAGCTTTTACAGATAGATCATAAATATGCGTGATAGCTAGTTCACCATGGACTATTATTATGATAAATACGTCGTAAATATGGTGCCAGAATTTCTATGATATACAATATTTTTATTCAGATGCATTTAAATATATAATCACAGATGTACGGTATTTACCTGGGATTGTTTGAAAGTACCACCAGTAGAATTTTGGAGGTATTTCAGACCTGGAGCATAAAACAAAAACGTTTAAATGAGGCTATACAAGTGTAAGCAATGAGAAGACCTTTAACAACAGGGCCAATAATTGTTGCATTAAACCAAAACGCCCTGATAGTGATAAGGAGTAAAGGAAACCCTTTTTAAAGAACAAAATATACATACTTAAAATATATGCATCTACAATTACATGCCAGCGAATTAATTTTGGAAATACAGTCGTGTATTATCTATGGACTATAAATTTCAGTAAATAGTATACCAGGGAGATTATAGAATTCTTACAAATACTTTGCATGCTGCGGTGATACCTTGTAACAATGTTACCTAACAGTGGCATTTTACGGGGTTGTCTGGTGTTTAATATCAATGCAATGCCGTGGCTGTTAAAAAACAAATCTTTACAGAATAACGACTGGGGCAAGGAGCAGCAATAAACATTCCTATTGTCAACATGATATATGTCCCATTTTTATGACCCAGGTCACTCTTGCAAATAAGATGATCCTGATCTCTTGATGTTCATTTGAACCTGGTTAAAGGAAATGAAACTTGAAGACTTAAACTATTGCGTCTGTAAACACGGTATAATATTAATGGTTCACGACAAACCTTATCGTGAATAGTAATAAAATGCTCCATATTCTGCCACCAGCATTTGTAAAATCCCCCGGTGTCAGTTTCAGGCCATAAAATGTTCGTAAAAAAAATTTGCATATGGAGTTGGGCTACATGGCAACAGAAACCTTTTCTTCTTAAATGGGTTCCCACCAGGTCAAACATCATGATCACTGCATGACTGAATTATTGTTAGATTCATGACACATCATCAAGACAAGTTAAAATAAGCACCAAAATAAACGTTTACCATTGATTTATTCAATCCATTGTTTAATTCAATCAATTGATTTATTCAATCCATTGTTTAATTCAATCAATTGATTTATTCAATCCATTGTTTAATTCAATCAATTGATTTATTCAATCCATTGTTTAATTCAATCAATTGATTTATTCAATCCATTGATTTATTCAATCGATTTATTTATTCAAACCCACACTTACCAGTCGTTGTAAAACCAGCTTGGAAAGAGGCAGGAGAGCACGCTTAGCGGGATGATGGAGAAATAGTACACGTTTATCACGTGGCCAATGGTGTGCACGACTGATGGAGCAAAAGAGAACAAAGAAAACAGGTCAAGGCGACGCCGATATTAAACTTCCATTACTTGCTGCATTTACCCATATCATATGACGCAGCCCCAAAACTCGTGACCGGTGCCATTAAAGTCATGCAAATATGGTCAAACACACACACACACGCTTGTTAAATTACAAGATGAGCCGCCAACTTTCTATTCTAAAAATATGGAGGAAATGTGCATATTGTAATAGGTGTAATACTACTACTAGAGTACTTAAGCGTGTGACTGGCAGTGGGTCGTCATGACCTCCAAAACTTCCACCCACGTAAAGTGGTCTCACGCGAGCCTATTTCATGGATAAAGATGTCTGTATACCGTATTCTCTGAATTAATAGATGCTCCAGAAAGTAAGAAACTCACCAAAAACTGGTGCCTAGTGTAAATAACGTAATGCAAACATCTACCTACTGATTATAAGATGCACCTCCCAACTATTGCTTTAAAGTACAGGGGTAGTGAGATTTATGACCCAGAGAATACTATACATACAAATGTATCTGCTAGATGAACCCGCCGACCTGAGTTCGATTCCAGACAATAACTAATATCAGTGGCGAGAAATATCCGAGATATGCCTGGGTCACCAACTTCACCAACCAGCACTGACCACCATGCTGGAGTATGGTCAAATAAATCCCATGACTGAAAGAACATTGAAAATTATTATTATTTTGAAGCAAATAACAATTATGAAAAGTATTCTTGTGCATTGTGTGCCCCCTTTTTCCATAGTCAAGTATAAGAAGTTCTGCATATAATTATAATTTTATTATTTTTCGTTAAATCAGAACCGTATATGCTTGATTCAATTAGTCAGAGCTGCAAGAAGAAAAAAACGTAGCCCAGTATAAAAATAATAATCGAGCCTTGTCAAGCAAATATCATTTTACGAAGGTAACCTGGTTTCGAACAGAGAGTCGTATACAAGGTTTCAGATTGAAAACTCACTGGACACAACGAGGCCAGTCATGGCAATCATGCGATGAAATTCCACGGCCGAGTCGAAGGGGATGTAGTGGTTGAGCCTCGTCTCGCGCAGCGCCGTGATGATGTTCCGGCACATGGTGAGGAGGATGAACGAGTAGCAGAGGCAAATTCCAGCTGCTGAGCCGCGAGCCAGCCTGATGCCAACCTCTGTTACCTGCTGGATACCAATGTCTTTTGCATCTCCTGGGTAATCTGCAAGAAACATGGGTGGGAATGGGGGGAGGTGTAATTATACATCGAATGTGTAAGGAGCAACGTTTTGTTATTAAGTGCGTTGTATATAATGTGTTCATGTGATCCCCCCTGCAGTCTCCAGCCACGAGAGGCCACTATATTCACCACAACAACAAAAAAACTGATGATTGAATCCAGTCGCCACCCTGACTCGCAGTGATTTGTTGATTCGCAATAAGGAAGGTGGATCATTATATCTGTAGAAAGTATCTGGAGGCCTGAATATAATTTTACCCAATGAGGTTGCATTGTTGTCCTACTGATGCAAGGAAGGGCCAGTGCAGTACTCATTCATATTGCTATGGTGCAGATCTGTGTCTACGTAGAACGACCACTGACACTCTTGACCATCCAAAAAATGTAGTACGTAGTCGACTCACTCGCAACTAAGGTATAGGAAGATGTTACACCATCCACATATAGGTTACTGGACAAATATAAAGCACAAACCGCCTTACACACGGGGATCTGCTCGACTGTGTAAGCGAATGTGTCTTGAGATTTATACCAAAAATTGTATGTGAAAAGGTCAAATTGGTGGACATCTCTAGATTCGCAATAAGGAAGAACAAATGCAGCACTTGGGTGCGGCCAATCAATTGGTCAGGGTGGACATGTGGTGGGTCGGATATACGCGGCGCACTTAATTTGTCAACCCAAGGCTTCGGTGATGAATGCACATGGCGGTGGAAGATTCCCATGCTGGTAACGAGGGGCACAATACGCACGGAAGGCGCGGTCGACCATGACGCCGGCCATGACGGCGTAGAAGACGAACACGCAGAAGATGTGGCGGCGGTAGTTTTCCACGTAGCGCTTGAAGGCCTGCGTCTTCTGGCCCAGCTTGCTCCGGTCGTAGTGCTCGTGGGCAGCGTCCGTGAACGGCTGGTCTCGTTTGGCGGTAGTCCTGTGATAGGGTGAAGTGTGGTATGGTACATTGCTCATTTGACAAAAAAATATATAAGAAATATTTTAAAGGTGGATTCATGATTCTGTTGTAAAAATAATATATATATACCATAGAGTTTTACTTCTATATTTGGGGGGAGGGGGGGGGCAGGGGTTCACTTTGTCCCTCACAGGAATCGTGGGTACATAAAATGTTTTTTTATTTTAATTTGAAACTGCTGAAAATAAATAAATGGTGTCCAGTTTGGGAGGGGGGGCGATGCCCCCTTTGTGCCCCCCCGCCAAACTCTGCCCATGATATATACATATTTATTTAAAATGTGTTTTATTTCCCTGGAAGTGGTGCACAAGCACAAATAACAAAGTCATGTTCGTCAATAACACGAGACTAAAGGAAAACAATATATAGCTTTACAAAAATAATCTATGCCTTGAGTTTCCTGGCAGGCTGCTGGTTGGGCTCCTGTCCACCGCAACAATAGTCCTGTTGTTTGTTAGTGGCTGTAAAAATCTAGCTGGGTAACTGGCTAAACAGGATTTTCCATGGGAATAAATAAATAACTATTGAAGTGAAATTAAACGGTAGACTAAAATAGACAGCGACACGGAAGAGGTGGGACTAACACATACAGAAAACTGACACGGTCCATTTAAAATTGCTGTAACTTTTCAGTTTGTGCTCATTTATGTCATTCTCTTGCCAAAATATTCAATTCAAATATCCCCGAGATTATTAAAAAGGGGATTGCTTTTAAATGCTCCGAGTACTGGGTCGTGAGAAGAGTATGAAAATGACAGCCGTCTTCTACTGCAGAGCAACGGATACTCTACGAGTTTCTATAAAAGGCAACGTTTCGGGTAATGGCCCATCTTTTCATCAGAGAAACATCTCTGAAGAGGGAATATTGATTGAAACTTTACCCGTTATATATACACATTATTTTCCTCTTAAGGGCAATGTTATTGACGCGTGTGCTAGGGGGTTTTTTTTAAACGAAATTCTGCAATGTTTTATATCGCGAGTATGCTCTTCTCTGATTTCATCTTAATAGCCCATCCAACTTTAAATAAGTTCACATGCATGCGTTGCACAAACCCAACATACCTTGTGCAAACAAAGAAAAGCCGGTCTCACTTCAAGATAAAAATGTTGCATTAGCAGCTGTCCGATTACTTGGGTTACAAGGCGTTTTACTGAAAAGGTCCGCATGATGCGTGTCTAAGCAGTCACATCACAGCTGTGTAAATACAGTCCACGCATTCAGACCGAGGCGAACTTAATAAAAGGTCACGTCACTGTCAAGTACAGTATTCTGTCCATTACAGTACTTGTTTTGATGCACTGATGTATTAATTTCAACCGAGAAACTGCCTGATTAAATATCTATCTGTGCGTTGTTCCTGTTGGCGTTCGTGATGATATATCTGGACCCCTTTGTGGAACACGGGTAGTGTGTGAACAATAGGTCTCATTATAGTTGCAGCCTTTCATGGCTCCCCAGCAAGGCCCCATCAAACAATATCTGGAACAAATGGAAACTTTAAACTGCATTCTAACAAGAACGACAACGAAAGCACGACTCTTTCCTATACTTTTCACTCCCGTTGCGTTTGTTGTTGTATTGTTTGTTGTTGTAACGTTTCTGGACATCTGTGCAACAAAAGAAGCTTCATAGCTCATCGGATTCCTCCAGTACGAATGAAATATTTCGAATGTTAGAGCGCTCTTGGTGCCACTGCCATCAGATCCTCACAACAAACCCCCCATCCTTCACAGCGATGTCGCAACCACCACTCGACGGCACGGACCTGCTACAGCCGCCACCTCCGCTTACACTTTCACACCATTCAGCAATAGAAGACAAAACGCTCCCATTACGGCTCCCTTCCTGCTCAGCAACCTCAGAAGTCGAATCGCGTCCAATTGACTGGTGCCCACTTTTATGGGGATTTATCACCCCCCACAAACACCATGCCGTTATTTTTTAATCCAAACTGCTCACGGCAGCAATGAACAAACCTTTTACAATGGCCCCAAAGATGGCTATCTTGTGTTAAACCACGGTGTGGAGGAGCTTCCTTTTTTGCCAGGCTGTATACCAAACAGTCAGATCGACGAGGGTTGTCTCAGCCACCAGACTGGACTCTATCTGAATTGCAATACGCGTGTGCGCTACAACAATGTGCCTTTGTAAAAGGAGGCAAACGCTTCGAACCCGCGGCAGTCGCTTTCTGATGCCACTGCTGGCAGAAGGGCCTCCAATTAAAAGCAAACACTATTAGGGTACTTGGTCCATTCTTTGATGTTGTCCAGACACGGAAGGGATGGGAGTACCCACCACACTTCACCTCAAAGACAAAGATCCGCATGTAGCCTTTAACAGACTTGTAGGAGCAAGTGCTGTGAGCGAGCAGCCTATGAAGGCCGGCATGTGGCATACGATGAGGGTTGGTGGCCAGCACCACGCACGCCCCGGCTACCTGTGACTCCCCAGTGATGATGTTTGCACACCGCACCAGGTACTCCATTGAGGTTGAGTCGACCTAGGACCGGTTCAGATAATCGTCGCCGATGTTGGCAGCGAGCAGGAATAGAACTCGGGTCGCCGGGTTCGTAGCACGGCGCGCCACCCGCTACACTACCGCTCCCATCACACACGCACACAGTCGCGGATCGTTTAGTTTAGACTACTTGTGATGTGAACATTAATAATGATGTGAGTGAATTGAGGTGGCGGGAGGGGGGATTTAAAAAAAAACTTGCACCGTTGTTTCAATTGACTTGCTGGGAGACAACAGCTGAACTGATTGGTGGCCCTTTAGCTTGCATGTCAGGAGCACTAACCATTACACCGTGGCAGCTCCTGTTCTGATCACTTGGCTACGGGAGACGTAAAGACGATATCACGTATACCGGTAATCGCTCCCTGAGCATTCTTACCCGTTTGGTTTGCGATGGTGAATGAAAGAGACCGTGCGTTCTGCTTGACGTTTCGCTTGGGGCAATTCCATACCTAGAATTAAAAAGCAGTTACAGTCAGGGTGTCCAGTTCGGTTGGATTCTTCTTGCATGCATGTTGAACTTATTTCGCACCATACAAAGCCAACCCTGTTAATCGGAGGTGTGGGGGAAGGACAACAAACTAAACACAAAAAGCAGTTCTGAACAAATGAGTTTTCAACCTAGAATATTTGAAAGTGCATAGCTCCAGTTGCTTCCTGATATCGGAAGGAATCGCGTTCCAGACGGCCGCAGAAGCGCATCTAAAAAGTGTGCGATGTAGTGACCATCTTTGCTCGATGGTTAGTCAAAAGCCACTGCGAGAATGATGTACTTACCAAATAACCCACTCCCAACCCCCCACTGTAATTGATGTAAAGCACCTTGAGATTTTTATTAAAGTTGCTAAATAAGCTTCAATTTGTATAAGATTGCTTGGAAGTGTGCACAATCAAATAATTAAAAATCAACACTGAACGACATGTCGGCTATGAGTCATCAGGTGCCAACTGCCATTCGATCCCAACCGAAATAACATTTAGTCAATTAGTGTAATTATAAAGAATTGTAACGCACTAAGAATTACATGAGTGATAATGTGGAATATTTATAAAAAGTTAATTCACCAACAAATCCTACGTTTTTCATTTTATTGTGGGGAAGTCAACAGTGGTTGTCCTATCTGTAGACTCACCCCGCTACAAAAATGCGGAATTTCAACCAACTGGCTCAGGGTTGTAAGCTGGAGATAAGCACTGCTTCAGTGGTGGTTTGATCAGGAAACTTGACTTTGACCTTTGATACTCTTTGGTTCTTTCGGTAAAGTCACATAGGTAAAAAATAGAATAAAAAATAAAATAAAAAATATTAAATTTTTTACCTACGTGACGTTACCGAAGGAACCAAAGAGTATGGATCCTTGCAGTCACGAAAACTTCAAATCTAGTTTGACCTTTGACTTTTTTAAAATCGGTTCATTTGTAGGCCTACAAAAGTCAATTACAATTGTAGTCGTGTGACGAAGGACGGGATAGATTAAACATGTATGAACAATAGACCACAGTATGAATCTGAACAACGTAGTACGCTACCTGGGATGTGAATCTGAAGGCTGCCGGCGTCATTGTAGTGCTCATCCAAGAGGGCATGCAGATCCTGCCAGGTGAACTCCGTCTTGTTGAATTCTTGTTTACTAAACAATGCGTTGATGATGCTGTCCTCTTCCTTCTTTTGTAACTTGTAGTTCGCCATCTCCAAGAATGACCTGAAATTTGGGACAAATCAAAAATACACGACGTTTTGTGAACGCTATTGTTTAGAGCAGCACCTGTTTGTCCATTCAATTGAATGCGATGTTTTTTTTTGGCTTATAACTAAATATTATTACGTCTACAGGCACATGAAAAAAGACAAGAAGAAAGACGTTTACCAACCTGAGCATTAATTCATACTTCTCCTTTGTCATGGGCCCACACCTCCTTGTGGCGTACATGTCAAACATCTGTTTGGACTTTTCCTCAGCAGTACCTAGTTCCACACACAACGCAGTGCTGCTGTGTTAGTTGGATGTGTTATTTGATTTTTTCCGAAGAACTTTATTTGCAAATTGAAACAAACAGTTCAAATTATAAATGCCATTTTACAGTCTTTCTGGATGCAGCTCAAAACAATTGTAACCATTTGTGTTTATTTAATGACTGCCGTTATATATATTTTTTATTAAAACAATAAGGGGGGAGAGGTAATGTTTGCTAACAAGGAGGAGACGCTGATAGGTTAGTAGCGAGGGAATATAGATTTTACATTTTCTTCTTACCTTGGGGCCTATTAACTGAGTATTTAGTTCTGAATTGCACATTGGGTGGAGGTTGCTATGGGTTTGAAATAATTGTGGATATATTTTTTACCGGTGGTCTGGTTAGAGTTCATTTTCTAAAGATAAGGCTAAATAAATGGTCACGTGTCCATGAGGCTGCAACATACTTATGTTGCACCAGTCACTAAACATTTTTAATAACTAAGCAAAGTATACCAAACAACAACAAAAACGTAATTTTGTGCAGTAAAATTAAAATTGAAAATATAGCAATAAAATCGGCCCTACCTGTTATGAAGACGCCAAGCACATCAGTCAGCTCATTAAAGGATAAGTACCCATCATCGTCTTTGCCAGTCAGATGAAATATGCCCTGCATAAATGTGGAGCTGGGCTTCAGGCCTAGCAATTCGCCCAGCTCTTCTCGAGACAGCTCACACTTGAGCGACTGTTTTACTGCATCCGCCTGCATCTCCACATTTCTCTCCGGGTCAATCTTCAAAACCTGCCACGGTAAAATGCATCAATATTGCCCGATATACTGGACACCATGAAGCATAGAACACATCACTTTTGTAGTCGTCGATTAATACTTTGAATTACATGTCTCATTTAAAGGATTACAACTTCATATCATAGCATCATAACTATTGGTCAACATGTGCAAAGATAGCGATAAAAAAAAACGTTTTAATATTTGATGTATAAATGTTCGTAAAAATATAAATCACCTTGGAAAATATTTTCTTGAATGATGTCTCCAGCAAGACTTTCCTTTGCTCCTTTGTAACGGCACGTTTTAAAATTGCCTTTTTAGTTCCAGCATCCGTCTTAACAGAGTGATTGGCAACTTTTGTCACAAATTCTTTTAGCTGATGTTCAAATTGACTCCGCTGGATGGTCGATTCAAAAAAGATCACCTAAGAAAACAGCAATGCATTTATAATTCATAGATTAACGTTGATACATTATTTTGAGCTAATGACAAAGCAACACAAAAGCTTAATTCCAGATAGACAGCTAAAAGATAGAGCATCATCAACATCCGCTATGATGAATTTACTGCTGGAGGAAGGCCACTCCAAGCCTTTAGCCCCTTCAGGAAGCTCCCAGTACGTGGAGCAAAACATCAGACATCGCGTTAAACAACCCGCAGGACAGCCCAAGACACACACTGGAGCGCTGGAGGACATAATCACAAACATCTATGCAGTGCTACCTGGAAGAATGTAGGAAAAATACAGAGCCAATAACAACAATACATCCAGTATGTTCTTTACAATTTACAATAACAAATGTACACAGTCATAGAACGGTGTATAATGGAGCACAGTAAAGAAAGCTTTCACGTGGGGCAACGTGGTGGAGCGCTGACACATATCGCACACGTTATCGCACACTCGTAACCGTGACGGCATTGGCCCTTGACCTCTTGACGGTGCACGGCACAACGCCGGTGCGCAGCACGCCAGGTGACGTCACGGTGCGGTGCGGTGCGGCTGCTGCTGCTGCTGCTGCTGCCGCTGCCTCACCAGGTCGTACTCTTTGGGCACGTGCACCAGCAGCAGGTTGCCCTTGTCGCTGGCGGAGAGCAGCTCCACGCCCGACAGGGCCTTCACCTCCAGGCTGCGCAGCAGGGCCCCGGCGCAGTCCAGCACCTTGATCGACCCCGCGTCGTCGAACCTCAACCGCACGTCCCGCAGGGGTTCCTTCTTGCCCTGCCATTCCCTGGCTGATGGACGCAATGCATCTGTGTTAATTTGTCACCCATGTTCTCAATGGCCCATGTTATAGAGGGTGACAAAATATGGTCAAATAATGCCCCACGCAACCCACATTGCGTGCGTGGGAAGGTCCTCCTTCAGCAGTGGAATACGAAGAGTCGTAGATGAAATGCTCCAATCGTCTAGAGTTAAAGTGACTGTTCGTGGACCCGTAGTAGAAAATGAATGCATGTATTTTAGATATACGTGTAACAAAAAATCGTCATCAGCTTTGGTTAATTTACTGCTGGTTGAAAGTCTCCCCAAGCCACGCAATACATATTTACATGAATATATGATAACCATTACATTTTAAAGTTCGCTTTAAACAAACATAATTTTTTTTAAACCAGCGTACGAATAAAAGGACAACACTTTACGGAAAAAAAACGTATAACAAAAAACAGCAAACCATTAGAAACTATAAAATAAATTATAGTGCACAATAATAATCCTAATTATATGCAAAATAAACATTTCTTTTTTGAAATGTTAAAGTATATTGTATCCTATTTTTCACGTGTTTATCTGCGTGTTCGCGTTTTCATTTGATACATTATAGAGTAATCAATTACAGGGGTATGCATTGCCTTCACGGCACATCTTGGTAGGGCAGCATGGCAATAATAATATGGCTACCGATTAATCACTCTCACAATGTAATCACAACTTAAAGCTTTCGTGACTGCAGGGATTCATATTCGTTGGGTCTTTCGGTAAAGCCACGTAGATAGATCAAATAATAAAAAAATAACAATATCAGTAATATTGTTATTATTTTGTTATAAACATTTTTTATCAACGTGGCTTTACCGAAAGACCCAAAGAATATGTTATTTGTAATGTTATTAAGATTCTCCACAGCAATGCTCAACGATTTATTGTGCATTACATGTGCAGTGCAGTGCAGACAATTGTGTACCAGGAATGCCGTCTGTCTCCTTCTTTGCTTCAGTTTTTGGGTCATTCTGGTCTGTCAACTTCTTGAAGCTCCTCTTGCGGTTGTAAGAGACGCACCACAAAACTGCAACGCATGCTGTGGTGTGACACAGAAAAACAAGAGTGTCATTATTTATAGTCTGCGGTTACCTCCCTGACACACCCCACTACCAATGCCATATTTACACTTGCCATATTTGAGTTGAGGGTGATGAGGTTTAGAGGGTAGCGTATTTGCCCCTTGTCACAGGTCAAATACAGCTGTCACACTGATGGTGAGATGTTCACTACTTCACCTGATACACAGGAGGTCGTGGGTTCCATCCCGACCTGTATATTTGGAATTTGCATGTGTTCTCCCCGTGTTTTTTCCCTCCACATTTAGAATGAACATGCATTTACGGTATTTGGCTGCTATACATTTCCACGTGATAAGCCACTTCGTTGAGCTATCATTTGTGGTGAAGAGTAGGTCGTTTTGTGTTGACGTCAATGGCCCAAATTTGGCAAATTCGAAAATTACACCACAAAAGCAGTCATTTTGTATTACACGTACGTAGGTATGTATGTTGAACTTCTTTCATATCGTACGGAGCCAACCATGCTAATCGGAGGTGCATAGCAATCATCGCCCCCGAACGGCAGACTAATGCCCCAGGTGACCTGCACATTAAGACTAACCTGGTCTCCTGAGATCTCGCCTGGAGAAACAAAACCAACTCGAAATAAACTCGAGTTTTACTTTCACCGCAGGCGAGGAATGAGCGGCCAATGTACTGACCTGCAGGTATGAGCAGGAGGAGTACGTTGGTGATGATGAAGGTGACCACGCTCCCGGAGAAGTAGTCAATGGTCTGTGGGGGGGTGCACACCTCCAAGTCCTCCACTCTGAGCTGCTTGGGCTGCTCGCAAGGGTCCCCTGATGGTGCGTGTGTGTGTGTTGCATAACACAGCAGCACATCGGAGCATTTACACTATGTTAGTTTTGTACATGTATATGGTACGTGTAAAAGGGATCTCTTTCTCATGAGATTAATTCTCATCTGCAACACCGCCAATGCAACTGGTTGTTACTGGCCGCTTGGCGTTTTGCATCTGTCTCTAATGGCTAAACGTAAATATGCATCAGCAACGAGGTGGTGGGTTCATTAAAGGGCTGTGAATCATTCATCAAAGTATTTTGTAATTATAATCTCACTTAAACTTTTTGAAATGCAAACATCTTTAAAGAGTGACGGTGTAATGTACACAACTACAGTTAGGCGATGTGAATGGAGTTGGGCAGGACTCATCGCAAGTTAGGATATTAGCCTGATGGACAAGGCTGGTGATGGAATGGCAGCCAAAGAAAAGATAATGTATCTACACTATGGGAACCTCATTTGCCAGTAAAAATATGATAATTGATTCTTTACCCTTCTATCTGGCAACAAAACTGACACCTTTTTACAAGGAGTCATGTTTGAATAGACCGCAATACCTGCAGTCATAATACAAACAAAAGAACATAACTCTGATAATGTGCACTGTCCTTGAAGTTGATTGGTCCACACCCGAGACAGCTTTCCTCAGAGCCTAGTCTCATATGGGTTGGACCAGATGACGCCAAAAGGCGCACAACTCAAGGACAATGCACCATCAGAGTATGAGAGCTCGGGGCAAGCATCTACACTATGGGAACCTCATTTGCCAGTAAAAATATGATAATTGATTCTTTACCCTTCTATCTGGCAACAAAACTGACACCTTTTTACAAGGAGTCATGTTTGAATAGACCGCAATACCTGCAGTCATAATACAAACAAAAGAACATAACTCTGATAATGTGCACTGTCCTTGAAGTTGATTGGTCCACACCCGAGACAGCTTTCCTCAGAGCCTAGTCTCATATGGGTTGGACCAGATGACGCCAAAAGGCGCACAACTCAAGGACAATGCACCATCAGAGTATGAGAGCTCGGGGCAAGCATCTACACTATGGGAACCTCATTTGCCAGTAAAAATATGATAATTGATTCTTTACCCTTCTATCTGGCAACAAAACTGACACCTTTTTACAAGGAGTCATGTTTGAATAGACCGCAATACCTGCAGTCATAATACAAACAAAAGAACATAACTCTGATAATGTGCACTGTCCTTGAAGTTGATTGGTCCACACCCGAGACAGCTTTCCTCAGAGCCTAGTCTCATATGGGTTGGACCAGATGACGCCAAAAGGCGCACAACTCAAGGACAATGCACCATCAGAGTATGAGAGCTCGGGGCAAGCATCTACACTATGGGAACCTCATTTGCCAGTAAAAATATGATAATTGATTCTTTACCCTTCTATCTGGCAACAAAACTGACACCTTTTTACAAGGAGTCATGTTTGAATAGACCGCAATACCTGCAGTCATAATACAAACAAAAGAACATAACTCTGATAATGTGCACTGTCCTTGAAGTTGATTGGTCCACACCCGAGACAGCTTTCCTCAGAGCCTAGTCTCATATGGGTTGGACCAGATGACGCCAAAAGGCGCACAACTCAAGGACAATGCACCATCAGAGTATGAGAGCTCGGGGCAAGCATCTACACTATGGGAACCTCATTTGCCAGTAAAAATATGATAATTGATTCTTTACCCTTCTATCTGGCAACAAAACTGTCAGTTTTGTTGCCAGATAGAAGGGTAAAGAATCAATTATCATATTTTTACTGGCAAATGAGGTTCCCATAGTGTAGATGCTTGCCCCGAGCTCTCATACTCTGATGGTGCATTGTCCTTGAGTTGTGCGCCTTTTGGCGTCATCTGGTCCAACCCATATGAGACTAGGCTCTGAGGAAAGCTGTCTCGGGTGTGGACCAATCAACTTCAAGGACAGTGCACATTATCAGAGTTATGTTCTTTTGTTTGTATTATGACTGCAGGTATTGCGGTCTATTCAAACATGACTCCTTGTAAAAAGGTGTCAGTTTTGTTGCCAGATAGAAGGGTAAAGAATCAATTATCATATTTTTACTGGCAAATGAGGTTCCCATAGTGTAGATGCTTGCCCCGAGCTCTCATACTCTGATGGTGCATTGTCCTTGAGTTGTGCGCCTTTTGGCGTCATCTGGTCCAACCCATATGAGACTAGGCTCTGAGGAAAGCTGTCTCGGGTGTGGACCAATCAACTTCAAGGACAGTGCACATTATCAAAGTTATGTTCTTTTGTTTGTATTATGACTGCAGGTATTGCGGTCTATTCAAACATGACTCCTTGTAAAAAGGTGTCAGTTTTGTTGCCAGATAGAAGGGTAAAGAATCAATTATCATATTTTTACTGGCAAATGAGGTTCCCATAGTGTAGATGCTTGCCCCGAGCTCTCATACTCTGATGGTGCATTGTCCTTGAGTTGTGCGCCTTTTGGCGTCATCTGGTCCAACCCATATGAGACTAGGCTCTGAGGAAAGCTGTCTCGGGTGTGGACCAATCAACTTCAAGGACAGTGCACATTATCAGAGTTATGTTCTTTTGTTTGTATTATGACTGCAGGTATTGCGGTCTATTCAAACATGACTCCTTGTAAAAAGGTGTCAGTTTTGTTGCCAGATAGAAGGGTAAAGAATCAATTATCATATTTTTACTGGCAAATGAGGTTCCCATAGTGTAGATGCTTGCCCCGAGCTCTCATACTCTGATGGTGCATTGTCCTTGAGTTGTGCGCCTTTTGGCGTCATCTGGTCCAACCCATATGAGACTAGGCTCTGAGGAAAGCTGTCTCGGGTGTGGACCAATCAACTTCAAGGACAGTGCACATTATCAGAGTTATGTTCTTTTGTTTGTATTATGACTGCAGGTATTGCGGTCTATTCAAACATGACTCCTTGTAAAAAGGTGTCAGTTTTGTTGCCAGATAGAAGGGTAAAGAATCAATTATCAAAAGATAATGTGTTCACAAGGATGTCGCCACTGCGCGGATGGAGCAATATATATATATAAAATAAGAATATACGTTTGAAACTTTTTGGCAATAAAACAGGTATTAAGATGTTCAAACACCAAATATAAACCTATGCATGTTTATTTGCATGTTCACCACATGGAAGTCCTTACTTTGTGTTTCCAGTTTTAGGAAAACGAATATTTCCGATTGAAATGGACATTAAAATGCAGAGGTAAAGTATGTTGCACCTACTGCGGGACTGCAGCCAGACCGGTTTTCTTGGGAAGCTGCAACTGTTGTTTTTTGCATATCCGGGTAAATAAACTGAAGGCACCGAGTCCGAATTCCATTCATTAAGACACACGCATTACGAACTCTAAACCCAAGTTTGAATGTATATATAGCCTTCTAAAATGTGATCCACACGCCACATTTGTTTTACAATATGAGACCTAGGATGGGAGATCAACCTGAAAAACTGAACATGTTGCGATACGGAGACAATGGCCACCGCCGAGAAAATGTGGAAAATATTCCACAGGCTGAGGGCCACCAATGAGTATGACAGGACGCTCCTGACAAAAAAAAGTCTTAAGACTAAGTGAGGCTTTCCTGGGTTTAAACAAGTGTAGTATTTACAATAATAATAAATACTGCACCAGTGCTTGCTTTGCTTCCAGATATCAGGCATGAAAATATGAGTAAACAAAATAATAATGATTCTAGATTTGAAGCTTTCGTGACTGCAAGGATTCATAATCTGAGTTTTTTCGGTAGAGTCATGTAGGTAAAAAAAAAATGAAATTAAAATTAATAAAAAATCACGACGTTTCGGAGGCAACACAAGTCTCCGTCATCAGGTGGGACCGTCACAGCCAGATTTGCTGTATCAAGTGACTCAAGTCATAAGTATCAAGTGACTCAAGTCCATTAAGACAGATATGACAGGATCCTCACCGTTTCTCCAGAAGAAAACCTCTTCTTGGACAGAGTTCTCATCGATCATCATTGCAGCTCGCAGGACGCTTGAGAACCGCGTGCCTCGCACCGTCTCTACGTCCGTGTCTGTGAACATCCTGAGCAGCGTAACCAAGCAGTATCGAAATGATAAAAATATGTTGTATATACGTTTCGTAAACATCATACCACAACCGTTCATCATCATCACAAGTCATGATCATGGCACTGCTGGATGAAGCCCTCCCCATGCCGTCACTCTCCTAAATGGCTCTGAGATGCCACAAACAATCATCTCAGCAGTGATCATCTTCGAAGGCATGTTTAATCCTTATCCATTCCACTATTAGCCTAAGCCACCAGCCATCCTCTCTTCTAAGTGAGATATGTTTTTCTCAAGCCCACTAACTCATTAACAGCCAGTGGGAAGTCTCTAATTTGACTTTCTGTCTGTCAGTGCAATTTTAAGCATGCATCTCTCCGTGCTTCTTCGTAGGCAAGAGGGCTGCTCAACGTACGACCCTCCGGCACACATGGCAGCAGTAGGCAATGATGCCACTCATAAAGAGGCACAGTACTCATCAACCAGGATTGAGTAATGCCAATGCCTGACATTGCTCTAACCGCAGCCCCACGAGGTAAATGATGACCATCTCCCACCTGAAGATGATTGCTTGTGTTGCGATCGAAACGTCGTGATTTTTTATTATTATTATAATTGGGGGAATTGTCGACAAGGGCATGAAAGCACCTCACCCGTTGTTGGTGTTCTCAAACCAGAAGCGGTCCCCGTCGCGGATGCGCTCAAACTGGTCGACGAGAATGCGCGAGAACAGGGGCCCAGGCCCCCCCTGGCACTCCATTAGCCCCCCCGGCCACAGCTCCAGCCGCGAGATGTCACCGTTATAGAGCTGCTTCAGTCGCTCGATCACCTGATAAAAGACAAATAACCACGTGTAGCTGAAACAGACTGTTGGGGCAAGTGCTGTTAGCGAGCACCTGTGAAGGCCGGCACGGCACACAAGGGGGTGGGTGGCCAGCACCATGCCTGGACACCTTTGTCTCTCTCAATGGTCCCAGATACTCATTTTAGGCTGAGTCGACCTAGGGAAGGCCCATGACCGATTCAGATAATCGTCACTGGCGATGGTGGTGGCCGTGAGCGGGAATCGATCTCAGGTCACTGGGTTCGTAGTTCACCACAATAACCGCTACGCTACCTCTCCCCTCAGACATATAAAGACAAAGATCCCCCGTATAGCCTTAACAGACTGTAGGGGCAAGTGCTGTTAGCGAGCACCTATGAAGGCCGGCATGGCACACCAGGGGGTGGGTGGCCAGCACCACGCCCGGCCGCCTTTGTCTCCCTAGTGTCAATGTTTACACATCGCACCAGGTACTCATTTGAGGCTGAGTCGACCTAGGGGAGGCCCAGGACCGGTTCAGATAATCGTCACTGGTGTTTGCCGTGAGCGGGAATCGAACCTGGGTCGTCAGGTTCGTCGCGCAGCGTAGCACTAATCGCTACGCTACCGCTTCCTTCAGACATACACATATATATATAAACAGGAGATGTCATTGTCACATTGCTGCTTAAGTCGCTCAATCACCTGGCATGCAGACCAAGCATGTAAACAAGCATTTAATTGAACACGTACAAATGGTATTAATGGTATTCCACACACATACACACATCAATGTGTGCAGTGCATGAAATACACCACATGTTCAATTGAAATTGAAATGTTTTAGACTAAAATCGCTCTCACCTTTGCATTTATTGAATTGTAAATGGTCCAAAAACTCTAGATCCAAAGCAGCAGCTACACTCATCAACGTGGGTCTCATTTGATGTACCTTTGCACACAGTAAATTTACACACTTGGAAAAAAACATGCTCCTCCCTCAAGATCATTATTATGCCATTCATATATCGCAGCTCTGACTGCAAACATAGCTCTAGACCTGTAGTAGGTAATGAACAAAAAACACTCCGAAGAATTGCATTTGCATGACCAACATTGCAATCACGCAACCTTTTGCTACATCTGAAACGTAAAGTCGACAATTGTTTTCTTTTCATGGCTACAATTGACTTTAGTGTGAGTCTATCAGCAGGTTACGTGTTTGAGAGTAGGGCAAAACACCCTCTGGAGGAGACCTTCTGCCAGCAGCGGCATGAGTGTGCAATTTGCAGGGATGCACCTTTGCTTTCAACCGGACACATTTCGGTGCAGAGTGATGTACCTCGGGGTTGCTTTGATTGAGCCTGGGGTTGATCTCTCCCCATTGCGAGACAGGGGGCAGCTTCACAGCTCGCCGCACCTCGTTGTAACTGGGAGCTCCGTGGTCGCGACCCTGCTGAATGTTCATGGCCATGAGGTCCAGGCGGGAGGCCTTCAGAGGTCCGTACATCCTGTCTGCAGTGAGCAATGAGAAGCATTTGCACACACGGTGATGTCATTTAAATGCGGCCACACTTGCTCAAAGCATGCCAGAGTATTAGAGGGTGGTTACCGCTGTGGGCAAACAATGGTGAGAAGCATATGATTATAAATACACGTTGATAAAATTCAGTTGGAAACCCAGAAGTAACACACTTGAAGGGGCAGTACTGCAGTTAACATCACAATGTGTTTTTGGAAAAGGTTATTTCCATATTCGTGTACAATTTTGCTATTGGCGTCATGTGATAAGACAAATAATCCATTTGGAACTCTTGCATATCAATGGTGCATCGCCATGTGACAGAGAAGAATCTGCAGAAGGAGTTATCACGGAACTCATTCTAATATCTCAAGTACTCTCTGGTTCTTTCGGTAAAGTCACGTAGATAGAAACAATAATTAAAGAAACACGACGTTTCGGTCGCAACACAAGCGTCCGTCTTCAGGTGAGAAAATGATCTGCTGCGCTTGTGTTGTGACCGAAACGTCGTGTTTCTTTTATTATTTTTTCTATCTACGTGACTTTACCGAAAGACCTAGATAATATGGATTCCTGTAGTCACGAAAGCTTAAAATCAAATCTCAAGTCACCTCTTGACCCATGCACTGGATAGGAGCAGCACTTTCCCACCTGCTATGCTATCGAGTCATGATCGTCACACTTAAAGTCAAACCGATACATACTTTTATTTATCAGAATTACCATTTTATCCAAATCAAGTACAACATTCATTTCGAATGATTTTTTTGTGTGTGTAGTCAACAGTAACCGAGCTGAGCCCACAATCCCACTGCAACCATTTACCCGGTTGAATCACAGACGACTGAAATCCAGATTTTGAACTCAGGATCTCAGCAGTGTCAGCATGTTGCAATTACCACGTTACAGTGTTGTATATTCAATGTCTCACCGAGGATATCTTCGACAACAATGTGGTCCTCTCTTTCAGCGATCTGAGAAGCCATTCCCAGCAGCATTTCATCAACTTCATTCCGCGATTTGAAAACCTAAACACAATGCAATAGTTGTAACCATATTAGAATCGCAACAATATAGTTTTATGTGACAATATACTGCTATTTAATTGTACACTTAAATTAACAGGTGAACTATATTGCACTAACTGCTGGACTGCAGCCAGACTGGTTTTCTTGGAAAGCTCCACGGCCTTTATTTGTATATCTGGGAAAGTAGACTGAAGCCAACGTCTCTGTATGAGTGTAATGGCACGAGCAAATTGGACAAGAATAAATAATGAGGCTCTTAAATCATATGGCACTTAAATGCCTGAACAACCCAAAGTGCAACTCAAGGAACATCACATCGAGCCTAAACCATTCCCAGGACCCCCTGTGCCGACTGACCCTGTGCGGCGCATTGTGCACGCAGCACCAGCCTGCAATTGTGCAATTGGAAGTTAGTCTGGTGGTAGGGGAGAAAGGTTACGGGGAGATGATTACGAGCAATTGAGGTGTGTTTCGTTTTGAAAATGGGCAAGTTTCATGCAGTGACGCATTCAGCTTGCGCGTACGCCACTGCGTGTCTGTTAGAAATGTTAAAGTGGACGGGAGAGGGGAAATCAAAGTGGGTGGGTAACTAGCACAATCAGCCGCGCCTAGGTTAGCGTTGATTAAGATGAAAGGGGAGCGGGCTTGGATCGTAAAATGTTGGGTCGCTGGAGAAAAAGTGGCACCAATAGCTGGTGGAAGGTGACGCATATCAAGCCACAATTAAGGGATGAAGGGGCAAGGCAGACCCCATTGTTGTCAGAGGAAGTTGAGATGCAAAGTTGGGGCAATAAAGGGGAAAGGTGACGAGACTTCGTGAGAGGGAGCCTTAGCCAGTTGGACAGCGAGCCTGTACATGCTGTATCGCCACACGCAGCGTACGTGACACAGGGGACAATTAAAGACTTTACTGATTCAGGAAATCGTCACTGAGTCTCGTGGCTCTCTTTAAGGAGGGCCCTGCATTTTTGTTTAGCAGGAAAGGACAGTGTTGCAATGTGTTCTCCCTATTGACTAATTTTCACGGGCATTTTTTCTACACTTGGCAAAATGATATTCATCACAGTTCTGTACGATTGATGCACTTAACCCTTTCCCATTCCGATGACTTACATGTATGTCATCGGTTTTTATTCCAATTCCGTTCCGATGACATACGTGTACGTCTTCCGATTGCCTTCCGATGACGTACACGGTACGTCTTCAGGTAGGTAGGAAGGCGTACCGAGGCTCCCACAAAGCCACGCGGGAGGGAGTGCGGCACAGTTTGACGCCAGCTATCATGGAGTGCGGTCGTGTCGCTACAGTTCTCTGCGGTGAATACAATGTCTTTAAAAACAGTGGCACCCATGCCTCTGTAAAGAAAATGTATGCGTGTGTGTCCTTGGAGCGGGAAAAGGTTAAGAGTCCACCGAATGTTGTTGGTTCTTTCGGTAAAGTCACGTAGAAGGGAAGTAATAAAATAATAAAAATAAAACATAATAAAATAATTCTCACGACGTTTCGGCCACAACGCGAGCAGCCGTCCTCAGGTGGAGAACAGGTCCGTCAAGTAGACTCTGTATACTCTCCACCTGAGGACGGCTGCTTGCGTTGTGGCCGAAACGTCGTGAGAATTATTTTATTATGTTTAATTTTTATTATTTTATTACTTCCCTTCTACGTGACTTTACCGAAAGAACCAAGAAGATGAATCCCTGCAGTCACGAAAGAAGCTTTAAATCGAAGAGTCCACCGAATGTACGATTACCTCATGGTTCCAGTAGTTATTGCACACACGACTTGCAATAAAACCAGACTCGGTTGGCTTGAAATGGCAGGATTCATTCCTAGTGGTGTACAATAACAAATACTTTAATAAGAATATACTGTATTGTGCAATAATATATGGACAGTTAATTTGCATTTATTTATTTTTTAAAATACAAATCTCAAAACAACACAATATTAGTTGGTTAGTATATAGCTTATGTCATTCATAATTTGGCTTTTAAGAATGCAAATCATTTAGTTAGAGTGGAACCCGACATCCACCTATTTCCAGCTTCTGAGCAATGATGATGAAGTTAGACCGAGCACAAACTAATGCAGCCAAATTAAACACGAACTTCACGTGCAGTTTAGAACAGGGCTTCATTTCAGCCAGGTCTGTTTGAGTCAGTCACCGGGAAAATATTTCCCGTGCCCGGTACACAACATCAAGTATTACCGCTCACTGCCGCCCAAGTCTAAAATCGGCATCGACAAATTAAACACCTGGTTTCAGTTTGTGAAAAAAGTAGTCTGCCGCACTTACGGCAGCTAGCGCACGGCGATTAATATGAGGACACAACTCATTGATGGCGTGTATTTAACGTATGCTTTTCACCTCGTGTAAACGCCTGGAGGAAGCATGGTTTGGCTGTACCTCATGGCGGCTGCCTCAAACTCCACCGAGATACCTGGATGCACGTGCATCTTGTACCCTGAAATGCACAACAAAAGTGTGAGAGTGGCAGTTTTAGTTTTGCACGTTGCTTTGCCACCGTATGGAATTCTTCAATAAAACAAAAAGGAATGCAAAATGCAGTATATAACGAAATGCAATTTTTTGTACCTGTGTAGCCTGACACATTTTGTCCAAGCATCGCTGGTAACCATTCGTAGAGGATAATGTTCTGGAAATGAAGCGAGAGAAGCATAGAAAACACAAAACTTTAATTCCAGTAAAAGGCACAAAGGTGCAGCCCTTCATTGACTTGCTCGCAGCACTGCTGGGGAAAGGACCTCCACAAGACCACAAGAGAGACCATTAGAGAGCCTCCCCCCACCCCCCCATCGAGGATATTTGGCCGATTCTTTCATGTTGGCCAGACAACTTGTGAAGAGGTGTGATTGCGCACGCCTTACCCCCACTGCACACAGCCTGCCAATCGACAAACTCTGGTTTACCCATTGGAACCTCATTTACCAGAAGAGAAAATATGATAATTGTTTTTTTACCCTTTTATCTGGCAACAAAACTGACACCTTTCTTTACAAGCTCTCATACTCTGATGGTGCATTGTCTTTGAGTTGTGCGCCTTTTGGCGTCATCTGGTCCAACACCATGTGAGACTAGGCTCTAAGGAAACCTGTCTCGGGTGTGGACCAATCAACTTCAAGGACAGTGCATACATTATCAGAGTTATGTTTTTTGTTTGCATTACGACTGCAGGTATTGTGGTCTATGCAAACATGACTCCTCGTAAAAAAGGTGTCAGTTTTGTTGCCAGATAAAAGAGTAAAAAAACAATTATCATCTGATATACCCATTTTGACTCCAGGGTGCTTGTTTCAACTGCCGGCGCCAGAAGATGGAACCTGCAAATTTCTGGATTGCAAGTGCAGTGTGGAACCATTTGCACTGCGGCAACATCACTTGTGCCAGTGTGCTCATTCATTATCATCCGTTAACGTAATCGACTGTGCCAATGCAGTTCATCTCAACTGGCCTGCCATTTCATTTTGACACGATAAATTAATAAATCACGCACCTGATAGATGGCCACTACCCACTTCCGTGCATTTGAAAATACTTCTTCGTCATTCCAATCAGGGTGAGCCATGCTCAGCTTCTGTGCCCAGTAGTTGTGGTAGCGCAGCCACACCGTGCTCAAGGCCTTCAAGGACGGGCTCTCATTTGCCCACGGACTCCCAAAAACTACAAGAAAGAATGAAAGGGAAAATAATGGTGGATTAATTACGTAACACCCCTTCCAACATGCGCGCATATTCGTAAGTATGTAATTAGCAGTATGGAATGCAACGGGTAGCTCTGAAGGCAAAAATACATTTGAATATTCGCAAACAGGTTTTTTTGCTTAACATTTAGTGGCCAGGCGTTGAACAACCCTCTGATCAATGTGTCATGTTTTCAATAGAGTATGCCGCTCACTAACAGCAACACGCTATTACAGTAAAAGTGTATTTGCATTTCATCATCTTTACAAGAGTTAGCATGACCTCCATGTTCCAGACATACATGGACAGACAGGCAGACGGAGCATACATGCGTTCAAGCTTAGTTGTAGAGTGTTAATATAAAAGAGAACATGCTTTTTTTTATTTTATCAACCTAACATTTCTCTGATAAATCACGACTAAAGCAAGCACTGCTTTCTTGTGTGGAATACAAGATCTGCACATTTGTATGAGCAAGCTGTGCTATTAGCAATTGACAGTTTCTTGGCTGTGCAAAACATAACTCTCACGAGTGATTAGCACGTCAGTGCTTCAATGTCTTCCCCCAATAATTGTAATTGCGAGATTCTACATTACCTTCCTAGGCAGGCCTCTTGATTACAGGCCATTTAGTGAAAAAAAAATACAAAAGTATATTTGTCTCAGATTGTTGGCATTAAAACTTTCAATCCTCGAGAATACAGCATTCGGTTTAACACGTAGGCTTTCGCGACCAATATTATTCATAATCAACGTTTTTGGATTAGATCGCGTTATTTATAAATGTGTCCTAACCCTCCACAACCCGACACGGCCAATCAGCAAAAAAGTGTCACGTTGACAAAAGACAAATATTTCACTGCTTTAGCCCACCGGTGTGTTGAAGCGTGAAACCACAAAAAAACCTACAAAAATTGTAAATGTTGTGGTTTCACGCTTCAACACACCGGTAGGCTAAAGCAGTGAACTATTTGTCTTTTGTCAACGAAACACTTTTTTTGCTGATTGTCCATGTCGGGTGGTGGAGGGTTATGACACATTTATAAATAACGCGATCTAACCCAAAAACGTTGATTATGAATAATACAGCATTAGTTTATTTTGGATTGAATCCTGTAAAACCCTTATCCACTCGACACAGCCAGTTAAGGGAAGTGTCACGTGATTCAAGCGTGCCAAACGTATTACCTCTTCCGCACGAACTAAACAAATGTTTTATTTTTAAATCCTTTATATTAAGTTCACTTGCTTGCTTGCGCGCTTACGACCGTGCAAATCTTTCGGTCGTTTTTTAACCCACTTCCCGTGATCCAATCGAGCTGACATTTTGCACACAGACTCGTTGTGCGTGACAATTTATTTTCGTGAAAATTTTTTTCCAAAATTTTCCACTTTTAAAAAAAAAAACATTTTCATATTTAATTTAAAATACCAATGTGATAAAAATGAAACTCTTTCTCAAGAACAACAGAAATGAATAATAAAATAAAACCGATGCCACGCATATAAAGTATTTATAGTGAAAAACTTTGTTTTTACGGGTTAATTTTTTAGTTTACCAGGTAAGGCCCACTGAGATATTTTGCTCTCTTTCAGAAGCGACCTGGTGAACAAATGATAGCTCAATTAAGTGGATTATCACGTGGAAATGTATAGCAGCCAAATACTCTAAACCAGGGGAAAATCCATGCGACTATGGGGAGAACATACAAACTCCAAATATAGAAGCGTCAGGGTTGGGATCGAACCCACGACTTCCTGCATACCAGGTGAAGGAGTTAACATCTCACCACCGCGGTGCCCTTTAAACAATATTTAAACAGTGTGCTCCATTAAAGTAAGGTGGATATATTCTGTAGTTTAATGTGGCAATACAACTATGCAATGACTATACAAATATGCAAATTATTTAACTCAGGTTATTATAACAAAAAAATGCATTTTTATCAATGTGTCCTCGTAAACGGAACTGTTGCACTCACCATATTGAGTCTGAGGCCCAATGTTGCCAAACTCGTGAGACGGAGAGCGAATATTGATCAATGTGGATGAGTCTTCTGCAAGGGGCGCAAGAAACCCATTGCTGCTGGTTTTCAACATTCCCTTCGCAAACTTGCGATGTGCATTGCAAGCAGTCTGCGAGGATCCGTATATCGAGTTTCCATCAATCCAAGCCGTCACCATATTTGACTAGAAAACAAACGTAAATCACAAATATTCATCAGCAAACATGTTTTTTGTTGTTATAAATCATCATCACTCATGTTCAGTCGACTGTTGGATGAAGGGCTCCCCAAGCCGCCGTCAACCTCCCACAATCTTGTGATGTCGTAATCCACCTCGTGGCTACGCAAGAGCACATTTTATTGCTCCATCTCTGCAACGGAGAGTCCCGTCGGATGCGTTCCACTCCTTGGCTGCAACTCCGTTATTATTCTTGACCATCGGTCATCACCCTGACTAGTGACGTGTGTTTCTGTCAAAGCTCTCTTAATTTCACGAAACATCCTCTAGGTCTCAGTATTGCCTATTTCACACGAAAGAATATTTCTCTGGGCTAATCACTTGGATTTTAATAATTCGCATTCCCGGTAATTGAATGGTCTGGCACAATGCACGGTTGAAAAGTCGATTTAAAAAAAAGCGTCTCATATTTACGGCCTTGTGTGTTTGGTTTCCCATTCTTTTCGGTATCTGTACACTTTCGTTAACTCCCTTGGCTTAATTATAACACCAGCATGTCGTGCCATTTGCTGTCCCCCTGCCGAGTTCATTGTTATAGATCGATGTTACGTTCACCCTGTATCCTTGATCTTGGGTTGTTCTGTTTCCTTGTAGTTTTCTAAACTCTTCTTGGATGTCAATATGGGGCTCGCAATGTTCCGCAACTGTTTGATGCAATTTACACGAATGACGCTTTGTAAAAATTAAACAATTATTATTACACATCGTTTACACACACGTTGTTTAAAACGTGCCATTTCTCAAGTACACGGTCGTGAGCCCAGGACTCAATATGAATCTCACAGATCGATGTGTCGCTACTTGTTTTATAAGCATCTTACCGGCGTTCTGGGGTTGTTTGGAGACGACCCCGTATCCTCGTCCCAGTGGCTGCGCTGGAACGGCAGGACTTTGTAGACGCCATTTGAGAATGCCGAGTCGTTCGATGGGATTCTGATATTGACAAACTCGGCGGGGCAGCCTTGATGTTTAGTGTTCATGATCTCATTCAATATTTGCTGACCTGTGACCAGGTAAACGTACCATGATAAACAGAATGTTTTTGCTCTCGTTATTCAGTATTTTAATAATGTTTAAATGATCATACCTATGTACAAACTAAAATTTAATCATTATATTGTAAATGCTACACATGCTATGAATAACAAAAACTGAACACGCTCGTTAATACCACTATCCTGAAGAGGAATATATATATGAGAACGTCTCAGGCAATATTTCAAAACGTCTTCAATGTAAGTGTCACCCGTGATTAAAAATGGAGTTTCCAGTGTAACAATGTCTCTGCCTGATCGCTTTATTTGGCTTCATCTCATTTTTGAGAATGAAAAATATATTGTTTAGACTGTGGTGCGACGATCTCAGTGAAGAGTCGAGGGGCAAAGTTCGACCTCTGCTGTCTGAAGGATGAGGAGGCCACTTGATGAATCTTTTCCGGAGTAGACTCCTAAAACCATACTCTCCAGCAGGCAGTCTCTAACACATGGGATGCAATGGTCTGCGAGATTTACAAATGTAATCTTCATCTGATTAAATTATATTGACAGCCCGATTGTAATAAAATGGGGGGGGGGGACCACAAGGAATATTCTATATTATTGCATTGTGGGAAAAAAACGACTTAAAAGTGTGTGATTTGTTAGGATAATGAACGCATGCCACAGTGCGCTGTAAAGATATATTAGAAGTTTCAAATAATTGGCTTTATTCTTATTATCCCCTTGGGTGTGAAAGCAACCTGGATAATACCAAATTTATATCTGAAATTAGCTTTTCCATAAAATAGTCAATTCAAGGCAGGATAAAGACCTCTACGTGACATATCAGTAAAGGATGTTGTTTGACCGTTCTTCAACCTGCTGATTAGTGGCAGATTGATGAAGATGTGGGCTCATAGCACTGCTCCACCCCATAAAATAAGTTGTGTACATGAAACACAATCTTTCCAGATAACAGCTGAATTCCATAGATGTTTCAGTTTCTGACGAGGGCTCACTGCAAGTGGAGCAAAACATCGGACATCATGCTGAACAACAAACACGCAGTGCAATCCAAAAGACGCATCAGAAAGCTATCCCAGTGCAAGAAGATAAAGGTACGATTTAAAGCTTTCGTGACTGCAGTGTCAGACACTGTCTTTCCGACACTGTCAAACACTGTCTTTCCGACAGACCTCTTCTTCACCTGAGGACGGCTGCTTGCGTTGTGGACGAAACGTCGTGAGAATTATTTTATAGGTTTTATCCATGTATTTATTTATTTTTTATTTTTTCCCCTCCTACGTGACTTTACCGAAAGAACCAAAAAGAAGATAAAGGTATTTGCGTGACCAATGCGAACAGGGCATTTCTACCGAAGAAGACGGCCAGCACGGTGCGGTTGAGGGCCGAGGGAAGGCCGCTATCTCCCCGCATGACGCTGCTGCTCAAGCGACGCGCGTTGGGCACCGTGGGCTCGTCCCACATCTGGTAGACGCCATCGGCAAACGATGCCGGAGCCAGGCGTAGCAGCTTGCTCCCTACGGGCAGATGGCGCAGGGGCAGGGAACGCGATGCAAAGACGACGGTCGTTTCAGTGCTCAGATATTGATGTGAGTGAATCATAAACTCTTAGAAAAGGCCACTGAATGACGCTTCGACACATTTGTGCGAAAAACTGTGCGCGTTACTAATTCTGCAGCATTATTATTAGTCGCAGCAGTTACCAATTCTTGCAGCAATTTGCATGAACGAGCTTATATATTGTCAAATCAAATAAAGCATTGTTATTATTGTACGATCAATATTTTCTGTGTAAGATCCTAATGAACCGACTGGCTAATGAAAGTAGGCAACAAAGAATTCAGAACAAGTGCAGGCTGAGGGATACAATCAGTCATTATTCAGGAGAGTTGGCAGAGGGTGAGGCTCAAATAAGACTGGAATAAATTAAAATAAGTAAAACTAAACTCAACGATTCATATTTTACCAGGTAAGGCCCACTGAGATATATGGGTCTTTTTCAGAAATAATATGGCTACAAATGATAGCTCGATGAAGTGGCTCATCAAGTGGAAATTTATAGCAGCCAAATACTAAACGCACGTTTCTAAATGTAGAGTGAAAAAAACGGAGGACCTGGAGACAAATCCACGCAACCAAGGGAAGAACATGCAATCTGCAAATATGTAGCAGGCGTCAGGGTCGAGATCGAACCCACGACCTCCTGTGTAACGTGTGTACACATCCTAAAATAACAATGCGGTTGTGGTCATCTATGACTGGACCAGTGGTGTAAATTCCCAACGTTTTATGACTGAAGCCAGTCATTTATTGTTCGCTGTTATTGAACAATAGTTGTTTGTCCTATAAATAAAATGGCTGTCATAAAAAGTTACGTATCAAGGTTTCCAGCAATGACTTCGGGCTGTAAACTTGAGTACCTTTTGTGCTCATTTGGCGGATGACCAGATTGGGCAAGTTGTACAATTAGAGACACAGTTTTGGCTTACGTAGGGTGCGGAAGAAGTTAAACAAACATACATATGTTGATAAAAAAAATACAAGTCCTATTCAAAAGTATTATATATTCGTCATGTTATCCAGATAGTTGAATTGAGGAAAGTTAACTTGTCAATATGTAGCTGGAGTATATGTTTTCCTATTCTTCTTAAAAGTTCCATAGCAAAGTGCTATGTGCCATTTAAACACAATGCTCACCTGCACAACCCCACTGAATGTTCACCAAATTGTTGTACCACCCATCGTAGCGCTCCACTTCGAAATTTGGAAGACAATCTGCGAAAAACCACATGAGGTTAATATTTTGCTTAATTCTTTTTTTTTGGTATTGTGGCCTGTAAATGTGGTAAATGACTCACCTGCAGACAGCCACATGGAGCAAAGCAATAACAGTAGCAGAGGCATCGTGAAGTCTGGCTGCATACAATTGGATCAGGCTGGGGGAGTATAGATGATGGGCCCTCTCTGCTTCTTCGTTCCTGGGGTGATATAACAAATTCACAAAAGAATACAAATTGAACAAAATATACATGACCCATTTTACAATCTTTCATGTAGATGACCCATCTACTAATTTTAAAAGTGCACAATATATAAATGTTCGCGCTATTTTTGCACATTGTTAAATGTGCAAGGCAGAATTTAAATAATGTAAGCTTGCTTGTATTAATATGACAAGCAATGATATTCGCCTTTTTGCGTCCTCTGGTCTAACACCGTTTGAGACTAGGCTCTAAAGAAAGCTGTCTCTGGTGTGGACCAATCAGTTTAAAAGACTATGCATATACTGTCAGAGCATGTTTTTTCGTGTGTATTTTCACCGCAAGTATATGTGGTTAATGCAGACATGATTCCTTGCAAAAGGTTTCAGTTTGGTGTTTTAACATTTTAACACCGCTGTTTTGTTGCCAGAAAAAAGGGAAAAAACCTCTTCTCATATTTTGACACTGGCCAAGGAGGTCCAATGACGCAATGATATTAACGTTCTGTATTTATGCCGACCTAAATACGTGATTTTAGTACTTAATCCAAGACTGTTAATACTTAAGTAAAACAAAACCTATATATTACTTTTATTTGTATACTTGAAATGTTAACAAGTAGTATTCTGTGTATGTTGTACATTTAAAAATGTTTGAAAACGTGCCATTGCATGTTTCCTAGATGTGACACACTACGCCCTGGACACCCTTCCAAGGGATTATCCAGGTAGAATATTTAAACAAGTAAAGGAATATCTACTTTAGGGAAGTGAATACATCAATCGTACAACTAAATCAGGAATGTATTTATGGATGCAGCATATTGTCAAACAGATGTGCTTCAGAGAGGTGCTCGGGCTAAAGTTTGATCATAAAAATATATAGGTAAAAAATATATACCTAGAAGTTACAGTGTATATGTATAACAATTAATACACGTCATCATATCATCATCATCCCTTCAAGTGTCAATAAGATGAAGGGAATTTTCGTAGAAGTGTAATGTGATTTGAAAAGTGTAAGGATTTCCCCCCTTCTCCCCGCAAATAAAGTGTGCTGAATATTTTTCAAATTATTTCATAGAAGTCGCGTAAATGACAGCCATCCACCTCTTGGGACGTGACGGATGAATGACAGAGTTCGACATATACCGCACTCAGTAAAATGAGTACACACTAAACAAACCACTCAGTACGCTTAATCATGTTCAACTTAATTAGTTACAGAGTGCAGCACAATCTATGCAAGATGTCCCGACTCACCGACTGCCAGCCAAACGCACTCTTACCAATTTCACAACCCTGCTGCGGGCGTGTTGCTGTCACGCTTGTTGTTTTCTAGGTTTATTATTGCAGGACATGATCTCACGTGGCTTATTGTCTGATTGCGTGGGCACGCTGACCCAGAGCTGAGCATAAACATGCACACTTCCTTCCCATTTGTGGCCCGCTCAGGAACGAAAATAATAAAAAGGGTCACAGACTTGAGATAAGGTGTGTGTATATACTGCGT
The DNA here is from genome assembly GCF_965212315.1 of Lampetra planeri. Classification (NCBI taxonomy): domain Eukaryota; kingdom Metazoa; phylum Chordata; class Hyperoartia; order Petromyzontiformes; family Petromyzontidae; genus Lampetra; species Lampetra planeri. The sequence goes on along the minus strand of NC_136109.1, from coordinate 21,596,781 downwards.
GAGATGATGGCAACATTAAGACGTTCAAACACCAAAAGAGACACCTATCACAAGGCATCAAAGTCTGTATTAGTCGTATTTACGCGTAGCAAAACATGAAAACAAATATGCTTTGATAATAACGTATGCATTGTCCTAGAAATGTATTGTGCTACACCCGAGATAGCCTCCTTTGTGGTCTTGTCTCAAACGTGTTAGACCAAAGAACGCCAAAAGGTATGAAATAAAATATTTTATACCTACGTGACTTTACCGAAATAACCAAAGAGTGTGGATTCCTGCAGTCACGAAAGCTTCAAATCAAGATAGCACAAAGACAATACAAATACGAAAGCATGAATAGCTCGGGTCGAGCAGTTAATATATCTATGGGACTTTTTTTGCCAGTACTAAGATGATAGCAAGGGTCCCATAGATATACCGCAGAAGAGTCATCGTGTTTTCAAGCCAGACGTTACTAATCTGAGTAGCGTTACATTTATGGCGAACAGTAAAATCCAAGCAACAATACGCTAACCCTCTGTCACCGCCTACTTGCCCTTTGCCGAGGTGGGTAAACGTAAGCAGTTGAAATAGTGGGAAGCTAGCTGTAAAGAATGCGCCTTGACAATTTGCATCGCGAATGGGATCTGTGGAGGGTGGTAAAGGCTCCTAACGCGTCTTCGGGGTAAACAATCGGTGAGTGCGGACTGGGCAAATGAAAGATAGGGGAGGGAAATTGTCTTGAATGCAATTACTGCTGATAACAGGCTGTATGTTGAAGCCTGTCAAGAGTTTTGCTTGGCCTGAAACAATTCTGCTGAAATAGCGCACTCCCAGAAGACCGTGCGGATGAAATGTTTGGGTTTTTTTATTCCAACAGATATGTTAAGGAGACATTGTCCGCTTATTTATTACAACATTGTCGTGTAATAAAATAATTGCAAATAATATTGAGACACCCCTTTAAAATAATGTAATTATAATAAATAATAATAATCTACAAGTGTTTATAAATTAACGAAAGAGCTGTACATATGTACATATAATTAAATATTGGGATAAACCGCAACTAGGAAAGAGCAGGCAATTTAACACAAAACTAATATTTCCCCCGGTGTCTATCATGACATTATGTGCGAACGTAATTTGCTGCACAACGGTATCAATGGAGCACAATGTACATACAATTCAGGTGAAATAAAATACCCAGCACTTTTTTTGGCCGGGCAAAAACCCTTCTGTGACGAAATATTTAACAGCTATGAAGAGCGCCACCTATTGAATTCTTGGGTCATTTACATGACATTTATGGCACCAAGGTGACGAATCTCAAATTGGGGGGGAGGGGGTGTTGAGGGGTGGGCGGGGTCCGGGGGAATTGGGGGGCTCCGGAAAATATTTTCTGAGAAATTAATCTCTGCATAATATTGTAAATGTGGGTTTGCCGTATAGTAAGACGTTTAAGATTCTACGGGGAGCGGTAGCGCGTTGCGTTATGAACCCAGCGAGATCGATTCCCGCTCGTGGCCAACACCAGTGACGATTATCTAAGCTGGTCCTGGGCTACTGGGGAGACAAAGGCGGCCGGGCGTGGTTCTTGCCATCAACCCCCCTCGTGTGCCGTGCTGGCCTTCATAGGTGCTCGCTAACAGCACTTCCCCCAACAGCCTGTTCAGGTTATACGATACTTTACCATAATTACTGAGATTTTGCGTCATTCAATTCTGTCTGCACATTATCTATGGGGCCGTCCATAAATGACGTCACGCGATTTTGGACGATTTTTGACCCCCCCCCCCCCCTTCGTCACACGGCGTCACAAAAAGTCAGACCCCCCCTCAAATATGACGTCACAAAGCTCTGCCCCCCCCCCCCCCCCCCAAAATAAAATGTGCTTCAAATCACTTTTAACTATTGTCATTGCAGTGGTATTTAATGTGCCGCTGCACTCTGATGTTGTAGGAGAAAACATTTATTAAAAAGTCTATTTAATTAAGTAGAACGTGTCGTATATATGTATTTAAAGTTGCGCGTTTTGATGTGACGTCACATTTCTCACCCCCCCCCCCCTCGTCACACATCGTCACAAATGTCTGACCCCCCCCTCCCTAAGTGCGTGACGTCATTTATGGACGGCCCCTTATACGGTACTTTACCATAATTACTGATATTTAGCGTCATTAAATTCTGTCTGCACATTATCTATCTCACGTTTTGCTTATAAACAGTACTGATTTTATGCAGTGTTGAAATATTCACACGTACCGCGGTTTGTGCTCTCGCAATGAATACAGATGTTTAAAATAAAGTTTAAACCTCATTATTAATTGATAATGCCGGCAAACAAAATGTGTACTTTTTGACATAAGATCACGTCGTGTCGTTTAATAGAATAGCCCATGCAGTATGCAGGTATACACTCATAGCGCTTCCTACAAGTTTAGTCGCGGTATTGAACTCAAAATCACAACTTTGCATACAACAAAAAAGCCAGCTGATGCGTTTTCAGGTAATACCCTCGTGTTGTCCGGGGGCCACGATGTCCGACGTTTCGGTCCACGTGCTGAACCATCTCCCAGCACGTGGAGCAAAGAGCGTCGGGCACCGTAAAAACAAACAACGCACGACGGTAACAACCCGGACACACCATCGGGGGAGAGATCAATTACCGCAGCACAACCGCGGAAAACCTATGCGCAGTAGTTATCCAGATTATCTGGATTATCTGGATAACTAGATTATCTGGATAAACTACTGCGCATAGGTTTTCCGCTCCGAAGCGCTCTCGTTTGGTCGAAACGCACAACAGCGACGCAGCACAATCCCAGAGGCGACACCGTTCGACTTTACCTGAACGAGATCGAGAAGAGAACGGAGCGAGAGGGGTAGACAAAACAAATGAGCGGGTGATGCTGAGCAGGCAGCGGCAAACGTGCGCTCAAGAAACTTTCGTCCCAACAACGAACGCCGCCCGAACGCTTGCGGTGCGACCGTGGCGATGATGATGGACAGGCGACTGAACGGCGGTGGGAGGAGGTGGAAGGAGGGAGGGAGGCGCTCGTTTCGGACACATGAGTGATTATGTTTTGCTCCTCCTTTTGAAACTTCCGATTGGCGTGAACACACGTTCGTTTTGCATGTGCAACGACCGGTCAGCGAGATTTGCATCTCCGGCATGTATATTGGGCATGGGAAATCCGCTTGGATTTAATATATCATTATTTATGTAGGTGCCCCGTGGCCTGATTTGTTGATCCACCTCGCCCTATATATATCGGTATTCAGCAATACCCGTTCAGTCGTTAAACGGTTTGCTGTGAAGTTATACAGACTGGGTGGCGAAGTTGCTTAGACCATCTAGAAGACTTTGATCGTCTTTCATCGATCGGCATTCGTTTTGCGATCATCTGAGGTTAATTTTTTTTTTGCTTTGCGTTGAGTATTTATGAGCATTTGAAGTCATACCATATCGTGATTTAAAAAAAAAATATCTGTGAGTATGAATGATAATGTGTGTGTGTCTAAATGAAGTGTAGTTTCTGTTGTTGCTGTAGTCGTTTAAGTGGTTGAACTGTAGTTGTGTAAAAGGTGGAAGGAAGTCCATTGTGACTTATAGCTTTCGTGACTGCAGGCATTCATTTTCTTTGGGTCTTTCGGTAAAGTCACGTAGATAGGGTCAAATGAAATAACAAAAAATAACGCAACGTCGTAGTTTTTTTTTTATTATTCGATCGCAACACAAAAGTGTGACTTTACCGAAAGACAAATTTGAGTTAGAACAGTGAGCAAGAAAAATACAACTAGCGAGACAAATCTTCGTTTCGAAGTCTTACTTTAATTATTCATATTTACTTATCGATATTTCATACGATTTTAAGCAGAGTATAGATTTTTGGAATGTTCGTATATCGATTTAATAATGCTCGATATTTTCCATTCATCATAATCGCCATAGTTGTATTATTATATCGCTGACCTTATATATGACTTAAACGGATTGTCCATGGCAATTTGGCTTTTGCCTATGGACTTTACATATTCTTAGGTTTTTTTCGGTGAAGTCACGTAGGTAAAATTTTTTTATTTTACTTTTATTAATTTTAATTTTTTACCTACGTGACTTTACCGAAAAAACCTAAGAATATGAATCCTTGCAGTCACGAAAGCTTCAAATCTAGAAATATGGACTTTACAGTTTACTTCTCTGGGGGTATGTCGCAACGGACAAAACAGGAGCGTTCAACATTTGAAGTCGACATGTCCACCACTGCCACGTTGAATCGTACACGTCTTGTACGTTCATAGTTGTACATTGCATACGTCGATCCAGCTATGGTCCTGTGGTTGTTGCATTGCCGCTTGAAGGGTTGAATATACCGCTGCTTGGAGCCGAGTCGAGTTTTAGATCCAGAGTAATGAATACAATGGGGCTAAATTCATGTCTGGGCAAATGTTTGCTTCGCAGGTCTCCCGTCACGACTCATCCCGTGCCCCAACTCCAGCGCAAAGATGACTTACTCTGACGGATACCCTCCGTTCTACGGCCCGCGGCGCACACCCGCCAATGTGGACATACATCAGTATATCGTGGTGGCGGTGTTCTGCGCGCTGGCTGTCGGGTTTCTCTCCATCCTCGCAGGCATCAGAGGGCGGGCGGTAAGTGCATCTCCTAACGCATACATCTCACTCGCATGGGGGGGAGAGGAAAGAGTGGGAGCAAACTGACTGCAGAGAGGTCTGAGGATACATGCACGAAGAGTTGTGTGGCCAGGCTGCATGGGACTCCTAGAGAAAGACGACTGACGTTGCAACGCTAATTCACCATCAGCCATGATTGATCCGGTGCTAGACGAATGCTTCCACAAGCCGCCGCCACCCCCTCACGATCCGGCAATGTTATTCTGATTTTATCGCTCCATTTTTACGGTGCGCGTTCTCTCAGACGTATTGTATTCCATTCTCAATTACCACCTCTCTAAGTCTGATTAACATACACTGGGTTCACGCAGGTTAAGCAGACAAGCTGTGTAATTGGGTTGATTAAATTACTGCCTGCTGGTTTGCCCTCGTTGCATGTTTAATGATATGCAGTCCATTGTCCCGTCAGGCAGTCCGTTGCAGTGGTGATGTAACTTTGATTTAACAAAAGCATAAAGAGGGACACACTTGATTTGAAGCTTTCGTGACTGCAGGAATCCAAACTCTTTGATTCTTTCGGTAAAGTCACGTAGGTAGAAAAATTTAATAAAAAATAACATCACGACGTTTCGATCGCAACACAAGCGGTCGTCCTCAGGCGGGAAAAAAAATCCAGCAGTTCCACCGCTTGTGTTGCGATCGAAACGTCGTGATATATTATTTTTTGTATTTTATTTTTCTACCTACGTGACTTTACCGAAAGAACCAAAGAGTAGGGACACACTGTGATGGTCAAAAAAAATTACGGTAGCAGCCAAGCGATGGAACACGTCCGCATCATGCAGTCGTGTGCAGACGCCAGGTGGCTTGGTTATTGCAGGATTGTTCAGGATGGTGACTGTTTGATTATGACCGACTGAAGTTGATGATGATGATGATTAATGTAACTTTGAAATGTCCAATAGGTGGTGGGAATAACTTAACATTGCAGATTAATGTAGCATCATGGGTAAATGAACTTGTACGAACTATCCCAATGGGTTTAATATTGTCGTCATGGATCATGACTCTTTCAATGCTGAATTAATTTGCATCACTGTGCATAGTATAAGCAATGTATTAACGTCAAATATAGTCATTAAAGCACGACTGCCCTTACAGGGAGACACTAATTCCATGACTCAGATGGGTCACGGGCAGGGTCAAAAACCTGCCAGTTATTTCCACTTTGGGAGTTGTGAAATTTAAATAGCTTCATAAAAAAGAATGTACAAAATGTATGGATACTCTACTTAGGTATGGGGTGGCTCTCTCACTCAGAACAATTATAAATGTGCACTTCCATCACTGCCTGCCAAATAAAAAACAACATTGAGAGACAAAAACATTAATATCGGTTGTGATATGTTCTTATGCTGTATAAATAGAACAATTCCTTTGTGTTGCTTGCTGGTAGTTTTGTCCATGTTATAATATACTGCGCTGTTTTTACACAAATGTGCGACATTAAATACCAAGCGGCATATACTGGCAATCTAATGGTTAAATATAAATTTAATATGTATTGAACGCGTGCTGAAATGTATTTATTCATTAACGTTGACAGTATTGTACAGTACTCTGGAATAACCAATTGGTTCATTGTGTGGGTGATGTATTTATGTTTTTTTCAGAGAGTTTTCTGGTTCACAAGAGTCTTCCTTAGCCTCCTTATCGGATGCATCACACTCGGTGAGCATGACGCCACAGACACTCTCAATCTTCCTAGCAGGCTCGCGTTTTTTGTCTCGCGCGATTGTGATCGTGAACTACGGCATCGTTGCACAGGCTCAGCGACCTTTGTCCATGCCACTGCTGGATGAGGGGCTCCTCCACACCATGCCGTGCGGGTCGTGGGGTGCGGTTATTTGACCATACCTCACCAGATTTGAAGCTTTCGTGACTGCAAGGATTCATACTCTTAGTTTTTTCGGTAAAGTCACGTAGGTAAAAAAATGAAATTAAAATTAATAAAAAAATATATATACTTATATTATTATTTTACTTTTATTAATTTTTATTTAATTTTTTTTTACCTACGTAACTTTACCGAAAAAAACTTAGAGTATCATACCTCACCACGCGGGCCAATGCTGGTTGGTGAAGGCGGGAGCGAGCATATGTTGGGGATGGGGCAGCTGGGGGCGGCATAGAAGTATGGTACAACAATGGATTATACTGTACTGTCTTCTGCTGCCCACGAGATAGAAAGTAAATGCGAGTTAAGTTAAAAAAAAAACTAAATATATCCCTGCGGCAAACAACGGTTGCAAGTGAGAAGCTTGAAATGTTTTTTTGGTCCAAGCACGCAGCGTTAACTGCTACACTCACACAAGTGCAGCAGTTCGTCAGGGTCCGTCCATAAATGACGTCACACACCTAGGGGGGGGGGGAGGGGTGTCAGACATTTGTGACGATGTGTAACGAGGGGGGGAGGGGGGGGGGGTTAGAGAAATGTGACGTCACATCAAAATGTGCAACTTTAAATAAATATAAACAATATAATTGTTATAACAACACAAATTTGTATTAATTTTCATTATTAACTATTTTATTATTGAAATTTACTAAGGTCACCTTTTATTTATTCCATGAAGGAGCATTTTTCTTCTCTATGGGAGAATGGAGAAGCATACATTTAGTAAAAAATTGTAATGATTGTTATTAAACATTTTGATTTTAATGATTCTACCAGGGCTTTTCATTCTGTGGATTGAATATGTGATTGTTATAATTGTACTCTCCATTTTGCTTCGTTCTAATGCAAAGTTTCAAGTATTTTTAATAGTTATAATTACTTTTCATATTTTATAATTATAAGAGAATTTCAATATAATATCCTGAACATCTGCAGTTTAGGTTAGACGTTGAATATTTTCAAGTGAATTTCATGCTAAATTTCAGCTTTCCAACGCCTCCTTTTTAATACGTGCTTTCTCCTACAACATCAGAGTACAGCGCCACATTAAATACGCACTACAATGACAATAGTTTAAAGTGATTTGAAGCATGTTTTATTCTCAAAATGCAAATAGGTTTTGGGGGGCGGGGCAGAGCTTTGTGACGTCATATTTGAGGGGGTCTGACTTTTTGTGACGCCGTGTGACGAGCGGGGGAGGGGGGGGTAAAAAATCGGCCAAAATCGCGTGACGTCATTTATGGACGGCTCCTAATACTCCATTCGGAACTATTATTAGCACGTGTAACATCCGTGTTTCTATCCACACTTAATCAATGCCAGATTTCGAACTTTTCAAACAGCCCCCCCCCCGTGCACTCTGCGTCCGAACCAACACGCGTTGAAGGCACTTACGCTCCCACTCTGCTCTCCCCCGCCGCCACCCTCTCAGTGGTGAACTTCCAGACGCACTGGGAGGTCGGTCACGTGGAGACACAGACGGAGTACCGCGTGGCGGATGGCAGCACCATCAAGGCGCGTATCGGCCTCGGCGTTTCCCTGCACGGCTTCAACATCACCCTGAAAGGTACCCAAGAGCCCACACACAGTCGGCCCTGAGTCAGCCGTGTACATTCTCATGGCTAAGTACCTGAAACGTCATACAAGTACCCAAACCGTCATACTGATAGGCACAATACATATGAATCATCTACAACCCTCAGGCACCTTGCGCTCTTAATGAACTACATCATTGGCCTCTTGTGTCAATTTAGCAGCAATCTTCTCGGCACTGGTTGAGATACCACTTGCCTCCATTGTAAGCTTGGGTCGGGATTCAAACTCAGGCCACCGGATTGAAAGTGCAATGTGCTAACGCACCTGCCTCCGCCCCCCCCCCCCCCCAATGTCTACACACATATAATTATCAACAATTTTCATGATTTTTTTTTTATTTTCTCAGAAAACAATATTTTACCCGTAAAATCCCTTGAGATGGAGCATCTCGTTTGCAAGGCTTGTCGCTACTGTGGGCGTCATTCCTGGCAGTATTATTATTATTTTTGTAAAAAAAAAATGTAAGTCTAAATTGTACGTGTCTCCTCATCCTCATGCAACGCGTTGCGTTTGGCCATTCCCCTTGCGACGCGAACAGGCCTGCCAGAACTCCAGCTCAACGAGACGATTGCCTACAACGAGCAATTCGAGTGGGCTTCGGGAAGCATCAACAGCGACTACCACGACGCGTTGGAGAGGGGGCTGCCCAAACCCATCCTGCAGCTCGCCGAGACGTTTCTCAGCGCGAGCACCTGCGCAAACGTCTACCTGTACGCGCAAGCCGGACTCTACGCGTCCGCCTTCCTCTGGTATAAACGCACAGCTCCTGCATGACCTTACACATTTTATATATACACAGAGCCGGCCCAGCCACTTGCAATTGCAAAGGGCCCCGTGGCCAGCAGAGGGCCCCCTAGAGTCACTGCGAGCTAGTGGGTGAAAAAAATCATACATCAAAGGGGCCTCCAACCAAATTTTGCTTAGGGCCCCCAAAGGTCTAGGGCCGGTTCTGTATATACACACACAATGCTCAAAGTTATTTCCTGCTCAAATAAGCATTAAGGTGGTGCCTCACATCCTTACTCTTTGGTTCTTTCGGTAAAGTCACGCAGGTGCAAAATAAAATAAATCACGACATTTCGGGCGCAACACAACGCTCAGGCACCTTGCGCTCTTAATAAACTACATCATTGGTCTCTTGTGTCAATTTAACAGCATTCTTGTAGGCACTTGTTGAGATACACGACGTTTCGGGCGCAACACAAAAGTTGTGTGATTTATTTTATTTTGTACCTGCTTGACTTTACCGAAAGAACCAAACAGTATGGATTCCGGCAGTCACGAAAGCTTCAAATCAAGATTGCCTCACATCCTGTTTACAGAAAGTGGTGTAAATTCCACATTGCTATGGTGGGCGCTGGCCTCCACATTTATAAAGTACAACGTTTATTTATTTAAAAACTAATTTCTTAAGAACTACTTTTTGTGTTTAGTTTGTTGTCCTTTCCTCGCAACCTCCGATTAGCACGGTTGGCCACGTACGGTGCGAAAGAAATTTAACGCGCACACATTTATGCTCGAGAGAGGCTGTCGGCAGCTCTCTCTTACGGAGGCCCTTCTGCCAGCAGGTGCGCGAGCAAGCAGTTGCAGGGCTTGCGCCTTTACCACTCATACCTGTTGTGGATTGCTCTTCGGAGTCTCCCAGAAACGACCCCCTTGAACAGCGTAAGGGATTTCTAGAACTGTATTCTAGGGTTGAGGTTGATGAGACCTGTCGTTGTTCACCATTGACAACTTTGTCAAATAATACATGGCCTTCAAGTCAATGCAGTAAGGGTGCGTCATAATGTTATTCTGGAATCTGTCAATCGCACAGTCGCTCACAAAGCTGTATTTTTGCCGACACATCATAAGTATAGTTAAAAGGATATACAGTATACTAAATCACTGCAAAACACACCCAATTTATGGTACTGTATTGTAGGAAAACATCAGTATGTGGCTTATTGAGAAAAAAAATGTTGTACGCAAATATATGTTACTGAAACTATCGATTTTTATCAACCAAAGTCTACTGCAATGAGACTTACACATATGTACAGATGTGCTTTGTATGAATTAAAACGCGGCATATTTCATTCAACAGTACCCTGAGGCAGTTACACCCATTATATTGATTAAATATTGGGTGGTGAAATTATTTTTAGAACATTTCCTCTTCGATCAGAATTTGACCTGAAGAAGCACCTTCTAATCTAAGCTCACTTCTCACCTCTACTGAGTTCCTCTTTTCTATAAATGTGCCTCGACGTCATTGACGTGAAAACATGGATCGTACATCAGATGACAAAATATTGAGAACATAATTTGTGTGATTCAGAACCACACATTGTCGATTTTTGTTTAGTTAAAATGTACATTGAAACACGGTTAGAAAATTGCAACGATGTTGTATCCATTTGATACAACACTACGACCATGTTTTTGTATCTACGATCGTGTTTTGTTTTGTTTGTTGTTGTAACGTTCTTACCAGCCCCTACTGGACATCTGTGAAAAAAGCTTTATAGCTCATCGGATTTATGCAGTATAAATACAATTTCTGATGCTGTTTTACAGTTATAATAATTCTACAAAAGGCAAAACGCCACACACATGTTCTGAAAACATGTTTAAATATTGTATCCCAGTCGGGGATATGGTGAGGGTTTCAGTGCTCACAGCAGGGTTTAGTGACAACTCAACAATCTGTTGCCACCGTGTAACTTATAGTAGTAGGGTTTTACCCTTTTAAATTGGTACAAAACTGACACCTTTATTCAATGCATCATGTGTGCAATAACTACAACACAAGTAGTCAAAAAAAGCAAACAAAAAGAAGCAACTTTGTGTGATAATGATAATAATATATCATTATCAGAGTTGCTTCTTTTTGTTAGCTTTTTTGACTACTTGTGTTGTGGTTATTGCAAACATGATGCCTTGAATAAAGGTGTCAGTTTTGTACCAGTTTAAAAGGGTAAAAACCTACTATTATATTTTGCCACTCGTAAAATAGATCTCACACCGTGTAACTGTTTAGGAAAACAGCGGCTAACACAACAAATACAATATTTTTCAACGGAAGTTTTTCAACAGAAGTTTAAAAATAATGTATTTCAACTTCTTTGTCTTAGAGTGTCAAAAATAGAACTTGACAACGAGTGGTTCGCAATCAAAAATGTTACGAGTTCAAATCGTGATTTGGGTGTAGATTCAGATCATGAAACAAGTGGACGCCCTATTAAGCCTCTTGCCTCCACGATCGGACCCTGGAATTTCCACCGCTGGTTCAGGACTGTAAACGGGAGATAACCACCGCCTCATTTGCATGTTTGAGCAGGGAAATCACTTTGACTTTTGTATGTTGATGTTCGAATGAACATTGATTCGAGCGCCATCGTTTTACCCAGAGCCTGAATATTTTCCGACTCATTGGCAGACTTAAAGTGGACACGTGAACTCGTAGCCTCAGCTGCATCGGGGAACAAAAATCACACTGTGTGAGCCTCCCGACGCCTTCAAACTAAACCAGAAGTATAACATCTGACACTGTGACGTCGATGCAAGCCACTCGCCCCCCCCCCCCCCCCCCAAATCGCGGGGCCAGGGGCAGTCGCCCAGATTCGCAGTACCCTAGGGACTGCGGCTCTGGGTACACCGGCGGACGTTTGCCGGGTTGCGGGAACAAACCCTTCCGGCTCTCCGACCTGAACGGATGATGAACGAAGCGTGCGTTTACCCTTGTTTCCCCATCAACGCCACAGGGTCGCGTTCGCCTGCTGGCTCCTCTCCAACCTGTTCTTCTTGATGGTGCTCACGTACGGCGGGGCGGCGTTGCTCCTGACCGGATTCTTCCAGCTGGTGGCGCTCGCCGCCTTCGCGTGCACCCGCCTGCAGCCGCTCTGCAGGGCTCACCTCGGGCTAGAAGGCGCGACGCTGGTGACCGCTCTGGGCTCCAGCTTCTGGCTCACACTGGGCAACGGTAAAGCGCAACGGCAAAGCCGAAATAAACCCACCCCGCCACTCGAACGCACCCCCGTGCCAAGAATAATTTATTCAACGGCGCAGTCTTGCACCGGAGGCTGCGCCGTGCGCGTAACGGGTTAGCGACACTGGACTCGCGGTTTATCCAAAGGTCAAAATCAAAAGTTGGGTGGGTGGGTGTGGGGGGAACGCGTGTTGAAGTCTCAACTCGTCCACGATGTCTGTGCAGAGCAGCCCTCCAGTGGTGGCCTTCACGTCATCAGTGGCGTGAGAAAATACATTCCATGTCTGAACCGTTGCCTCTACCGTCTTGCATTAAGCAAAACGCAGACGCAATACAAAGCCACTTTGATTTATGTAGCGTAGCAATGCAAGAGACACGGTGCTCAAACAGTGGGAGTGTATTGATGTATGACATGTCTGCTTCTTAAATAATACGGATGGTGTGCGTGGTAAAGTGCCTGTTACTGTTACACAGGAATTCCTTTGTTTCAGGACATTACTGAAAATATGTAGTCAGTATAGAGCAGTGCAGCAAAACCCATTGTTGTACTGTACTCATCTATGTCGTCGACGTTCCCCTCCTTCACAGCCTGCACAGACCAGTTTGGTGCAATGTGGTCGATAGGGGAGGCCTTCATCCAGCAGTGGATTGGAAAATGGGTTGTACGCGTACGCACATTCGCTGGTATAACTAGCTACTAGTCCTGTGATACTTGAAGTAAACGTCCAATCCTCGTTGCTTATATTCTAGACCAGGGGTCGGCGACGAAAATAAAAAAAACTTCAAATATTGCAATGTGAATACGAGACCGCGGTGCTTAAAGGAGACGCAGGTTGGCGAGCCCCGTTCTAGACAATGGGAGGGGAGCAAAGGTCCCCCACTCTGGTCAGTTCATTCATTCCAGCCGTAATGTAATTGATGAGCCAGATGTCGGTGGTCAAAATTCAACTAACCACCGGTCGCTGTAACCAATTAAGACGGTAATTCTTTTTTTTTACACAGACCTGAAACGGAGCGGTAATACTTACGGAAATGAAAGCATAATTAACATACTCTTTGGTTCTTTCGGTGAAGTTGTGACTTTACCGAAAGAACCAAAGAGTATGGATCCCTGTAGTCACAAAACTTCAAATCTATAATTAAAATACTCGATGACCAAGTCACCCGGAATGCGTCCGATCTCATCAGATTTCGGATAACGAAAGAACAGGTTATTTATCTTTTTAAGCAAAAAATAAACTTGCATCTGTTTTTCAGTCAGAGGTTCAGTGTACGTCGGTGTTGTGACTAAAGCAAATGCGTGACCAAACATGAAATGTAATCTGGCAGACGGAGTTTAATTTTCCGTGTGGATTGTTTGAAATGAACATCTCTGGTTTCTTCCTCCCTCTCCTCCCCTCGTGATGGATCGCGATGGCAGCTGTGCTCTGCCTGCTGCTGGGAAGCCTGGTCATTGGCGCTCACTTTTTGGCTCCACACACGCTGGAGGTGTTTTTCTCCATTGAAGAAGAAACTGAAAATCCATGTAATGTTTGCATGCGCTCCACAACGCACATAACACACACGCAACACACAACACACACAACACACACAACACACACACACAATGGCAGCCCGTGCATTGGCATTGCCTTTGGTTGTCCTTCCCTACGTATGGTGCGAAAGAAGTTTACCATACGTACATATAATTGAACTGTAGCACAGCGCTTGAATCGTAATGGAAACGTTTCATGAGTTTAATTCTGATCCAGAGATGGATTCGAACCATCGAAGTTATGGAGGTAAAATAACGTGTACCACATTTTGGAAACGAACGTTCATTGTCCTATTGAGGAACTTGTCCTGCCATAGGACTGTGGAATTTCCACCACCGACATTCACCAACATAAATGAGCAAATGCGGCACGCTTGCTTGAGCAGGCAGACACTTTTTCATTTGCATGTCATCAACAAACATTATGAACTTGCCAACATTAAACGAACTCGCTGTTTAAAATGTTCTGACGGAGCTAATGCATCATGGATATGTCATCTTACAGCGGCGCACATTGTAGCTTCACAATAATTGCATATTTCACTATGATGCCCACAACATATGCATGCAAATAATAGTGTTTTTATTGTATTGTGTTTCTACAGATGAATCTGAAAAAGTTCCTTTTGGAAACAATGGCTATCGAAATGAAGCGTTCACAGAGGGACCATCCGTTGAGAGGAATGTGGCTGTCATGGTAAGACATTGCAGGATATACATATACAGTGTATGCAAATCACCTTAGTTAAGACTATATTGTCAGAAGTAACATACACACACATGTATATTAATGTGTTCTAACTCGTATTTTTTATGGTTTCAGATTCCGGAGGAATTTGGAAGCCAGCAAGTAAATAACATACATTCTCAATGTGATGTTCAAGTCACTGCTACTACCAACTCTCTACCAACAACTACCCTACCATGAATGGCCACTCATAAGAAATTCAGCTGTATGAGTATTCGTTCACCAAGTGAGAAATATTATTGCCTGCAAAAAACTAATACGCGATTATGTGCATTGAGATATTTTCAACCACCGCACGACAGGACACGATACTTCTCTATCTGCCTCTTCCCTGACCTAGTTCTATTTGAGTTTTCCCTCACATTGACTCCTCTTCCAAGTTGTTATAATAGCCATGCTTAACTCAAAAAGCGTTTTAACCCTGAGTGTTATTTGTTCCTGGTCGCTTGAAGTTTGAGGCCTGTGTTGACAAAAAGATGATCTAATTGTATTCACCAAGTGATGAAGATGTTAGTCTTTGAAAAATATACAGATCATAGCATTCAAGGAGATTATGATCTTTAGATATGTATTCACCAAGTGAGAAATGTTTAATATCTTCTAAGCTTGCTTTTGAAGTTTGACTTTGCAGAGATGTTTTTTTATAACTGTATTATATGTACACGATATTTAAACTTTGCTTTTTGATATAGTGTTGATTGTATAATTATAGTGATGTTCGGCGTTTCGTGGAATTATTGGAATTCTAACATATCCAGAAGTCAAACTGTTGAATATCTACACTCATGAAATAATTAGTAAATTCTGATTAATGGCTTTATTTATGGAAATCTGTGAAGTACATTTCGTATTCGTTTTATATTGTATAGCTATTTGACTGCACAAGACTCGATAGCATAACGATGTGGCTGGGAATTTCCCTAACGCTTCGGATACATTGAGCAACAGTGATTGCGAAAGGTGGAACTCTGAAATATGTTTTGAATAGGTGTGGTGCTGTTAAGTTTACATGAATACACAATGCATTTTGTGGAAGTACTGCAGACATATCGAATTTCATTTAAAGTGGTCTGGATACCCCTGTATCATCTGAAGTAAACAAATTCTGTGCTATGAGCCTGACGTGCATTGTACGTATAGCATGAGAAATATGATATTAATGTATAAATATGTGTTTATGCCTGCAATTGTACCGTTTCAGTTTTTTTTAAAATAAAATATACTTTCATGTAATTTTTACTGAACAAAGTCAATTTCTAAAATCACATTTACTCTTTCCATGGTCTTCATTGTTTATTATTGGTCCATTGCCTGTGGAACACTTAGTAATGTGCCTAGCAGTTTCCAGCTGAATTTGGCATGCTGATGTGCCGCTAAGAGGGTGAAATACAAACAGTCCCTCACATGCCTCATCTGAGAGGCATTTTAGGCAAGGATCGACCGGTATTCTCCAGGCAACTACATTTCTGGAACATTTCTTTACTCGGTAGAAGCTGGATGTACGAACACCTTATACAGTACATACAAGCACCGTTCTAATATAAGCAACGCTCACTATACAATTTTGGGAAGGAAGGATTGTAATGCAAGCACACTACTTCGGACAACATTACACCTGTACGTGCTCCATAGGGAGTTCTTATATTCACATTGTACCAGAGGCTACTTGAAGCAGCATTAATGTAATTCGCTTTTTTCACACCATATTGAACGATGGCCAGGGGCCTGGTTGGTGACACTTAGTGTGTGCCAGTGCATGTAACTTGTACAACTGCGAGGAGGTTGCCATCGTCCACCCAGGAGCACCTATGCAGTGTAAACGATTCAGAGTCAGTTTATAGGAGGCACCTTCTTTATTAACAACTTCCACGGTCTCGACCACACACTCTCCACAGTAGCCCAGCCTGGCCTGTACACAGCACTAACCGTCTAACACTGACGGTGCTGACTGAGATGGCCAACTGCTATCTTAAATTTAGATTTAAAGATTTCGTGACTGCAGGGATTCATCTTCTTGGTTCTTTCGGTAAAGTCACGCAGAAGGGAAATAATAAAATAAAAATAAAACACAATAAAATAATTCTCACGACGTTTCGGCCACGTGAAGAACAGGTCTGCCGGAAAGACAGCATCTGAATGTATCTAGCGGAGACGTTTAGCGACGACGGTGACGAGACGACAGCGACGAAGAGACGGGTCCACTCCCAGAACTGTCGGCCTCGAGCTCCCCGCTCTCGGCTCCTTTCATGCTCCCAGCGCGGCCTGGCTCCGCCCTGACCGTGCCTCCCTTCTCGAATCTGCCAGCAGGTTCCAGGGGACTCCAGATGGGATCCTCCGTGACTCCTTGCCATAGTTCCTCCTCTCTGCCAACACACACCGTGCACACCCCCACCGGCGTGTGTGCTGTCTGTCCACCACAGTTGCCGCTGCTGTCCACCAGCCGGTGCTATTACACTCCACCTACAACAGACACACCGACGTCCAACTCCACACAAGGAAGCCCCCTGGCTTCGATCTGACCAGAAAACAATGGGACCACACGCGGGCACTGTGCCCATCTCACGCGCACATGAAAAGAAAAAATGTAATTGCAACCACAGGCCCCACGTTGCAACCCACGGACCGTATCCTCATCTGCTGCCCCAATTGATCGTTCGATGGAGGAGCTACGCACGGTCTCTGCAATGCCATAAATTGGCACAATGAACTGGACCTAAATATCACATTTTCTGTCTTCAAAGTTTCACATCCGGCGATACGTGAGAATAAAAATGTAACGTTCTGCTTGTTGTCACCGTGTTTTGTGTTCAGAAAATACAGTAACAGACGTATCAATACGTTAAAAAGTTTGTTTTTTAATCAACACTCAGCCATGCTTGTCCGCTACACCAATAAAATAAATAAATAGAAGACTGCACTGGGTCGAACGTGTGCAGGATGGAGGGACGGTTACCGAGATGGCCATCGGCGCGTTCTCCACAATTTACAGCAATCGAAGGGGAAGTCCTTAGACCAAGGCGGTGGGATACCGTTCGGGCAAATCCTTGGAGGTTGCGTGTCGACTGTGCAGCCGCTGTGGGATCTGGCGAGGTGTGGTGGTGCCAGCGGCTATGGCCCATGATGGCATCTTGATCTGCTACTTAGATTAAGTACTGGGGACCCACATCAGTCCACCCAAGTGACCTCAAGGCAAGAGCTGTCACCGATACCGACCTCTTTACCTGCAGGCTGGGAGTGGCTCAATGTGCCGCACCCAGCCTGCAGAATGTGAACCCCACCTACGAGAGTTACGCTGCCTTGCTTGACTTTAAGTGCGGGCTCACATCACACAAAGGCGTCACATTAAGTAAAATTGTACGTTATCATGAATGGCTGAGGGACTGTGACCTAATATCGGAGCACAGGTGTACGACAACATACAAATCCATTTCAAACGTAGCATTATCTTAAAACCAGCGCGGCAACATGCATAGCCGTCGGTTATTTTTTTTTATATATATGTGTTGAGGAGTACCCACGGAGGCACTCGGAGACGCAGGTAAGTTGAGAGGCTTCCGCCAAAGGTTTATCAAGGATATAACAATAACACACACCAGGGTATACAACTTCCCAGGGGTTAGGGGTCCCACACTGAGTCCCGCCACACTTTACCCTGCTCTGTCTGGTCCCAGCCCGGCTAGCTCCGGTCTCTCTCTCGTGTCGGATCGGGGACTCTGCCAACTCCACCGACCGGAGAGAGAAGCACCTCTACGGCTACCACCGGCTTTTATTCACTCACCTCTTGATCCCTCTACCCCTGGTTCTTTCTCTACCCTTCTACCATTCCCCGTTCCCACAGTGACCCCGCTTTCGTCACGATGTCTCCCTTAAGTACTGTAGGAGACGTGACGTCATCGCACTGAACGGCACACCTGACGTCACGTCCCCATTTCACTCCCCTACATATATGCCTGCTGTGGCCCTCTTGGAGTGGAGTTGGTGTATTCACAAAGATTGCCGAGGCATTAAGTATGCCTATGTGTGGCAGTACAGCAAGTAGCCTGCTGGTGAATCCGTATAGAGTGTATAATATTGCATTACCCAATCATCTATTTTGGTTTCATTTAAGTACGCTGGTATTGGCCTTACATCATCACCGTTATCGTCAGCCACGATCAATCCACTGCTGGATGAAGGCGTTGCCATCTCTCACGATCCTGCAATGTAATCATTCACCAGATGAACTGCACAAGGGCTCATTCCTTCACTCCATCTCCTCGGTCGACGTCTTCTTCGACACGTTGTGATCTGCAAGGGGGCGGGCATTGTCTCGGGCCCCTTGCCGAGTACCTGAGTGGTGTGGGCGCCCCTGCCTATGTGTTTAGGCCTCAGGCCTACGAGGCACACAGGGTGCTTTGCTCGCACGCTTCTTCTAGGTGGTCTCCCATCTGATCGAGGTGGGACACCACCTCATCGAGGTGGTGGTCTCCCATTGACGAAGTGGCCCAACACACCATAACGCGTTATTATCCATCATTCTCTTTCACCTGTTGATGTACATCTTGGCAATTAAGATGGTTTACATTCAGCTGTGTGTGTCTAGGAATCATTAAGAACTTTTTTTTTGCTTGAATGTAATAATTTATTTGAGAACAAAGTTTGTAAACATTGATTCGGTGATAACAGCAATTGACTAACTGTATCACTTAAATAAAAAAGAAACATACAATAATTAATACCCCTAAGTATGTGTTTTAACTTCGGAATATTTAAACATTTGTAGGTGTTATCCCATCATAATGCTGGCTTTTAACCACCATTGGAGATAGGCACTGAATAATTTCTCATTTCAGTAGTGAGATATCTCAAATTAACTAGAACCATTTGAGCACAATTTGTAGACGAAAAATGCACGGATATTGAAGTAGTTTTTTTCAGGTGCATATTTTATCACCACTGAAGTATCCAGTTTAAGAAATGTATTGCAACTATGGCCTTGAGTACATGCTTATTAAAGAAGTGGACACTTTTTCCATTGCACTTTCACAACAATGGGGTGGAACGTGAGCAAACAACACTGTGAACTTAAATGCAGACACAATTGTTACATTGACTTAAATGCTGGTAAATATGTATAAAACAGTTTATTAAATGTATGTTTAAAAAAACCGATATAGAATCCATTCAATGGAGTGGAATTTGGTGACTTCACAGCTGCCCGGATGTAAACCATGGAACTGCAGTCTGGCGCAGTCAGCGACGATCTTATTCTGTCTTCTAACCTACTGTTACTTATAAACTAAGCTAAAGAAAAAAGTACGTTATATTTTACAATACCGCCCAAATGCGTGACAATTGAAACAGAATATAATACAGAAATCAATGCAAATTTCAAACTTTTCATAGCAAAATACCATTCACTAAATCTGTTTATCTGAAATAACATTTAGCATTGAATTACCACCAGCAAACAATTTTAGTGGTAAACCCAAAAACGTTGATTATGACTGGTAGCTGTGTTTGGTGTTTGATATCGGTGTGCTCATTACACTCGTCAGTAGGCGATCATTAATTTTTTGTACAACTATAGGGATGTTTTTATTTCGCAGTAAAAGAACACTTTCATATGCGTTAAAAATGGGAAACTCGTTAACTTACGCCACACATGCAATAATAAGACGATCACGAGTCGAGATAAAACACGGCAATCGTATTAGCTTTGGTTATCTCAACAACAACAACAAACTGCCACCGTTTATGATCTGGAGTCAACGTTTCGTGATCAAAAGTTCTCGAAATGGTGAACAAATTGAGCTTCGTCGCGGCGATTTAGTTGGCGGCACGACTTGTCCACCATTTTCGTGAGGCCCGGAGGCCCACAGCTAAAAACTCCCACGGTCTCGGCCTAAAAACAACAACAACAAAACATCACAGCAATAAATCATTGATGAAGACAACTCCGAATGGCCTGTTAAACTACCGCACGCAGACAAGGTGAACGTGATATTCTAGATTTGAAGCTTTCGTGACTGCAATGATTCATGTTCTTAGGTTTTTTCGGTAAAGTCACGTAGGTAAAAACATAAAAAAGTAAAATAAAATAAAAAATAAAAATCACGACGTTTCGGAGGCAACACAAGCTTCCGTCTTCAGGTGGTACCGTCACAGCCACGACAGCTGTATCAAGTAACTGAGAGATTGCAGGAGTTACCACTGCGTTTATATAATGGTTGGAGAAGGTGGTGGGGCAAGGGCCGCATACTTATTATTAATATGGTAAGGTGAGGTTTGAGACTAAGAATAGACTGCATAACAAAGGCTGAGCCTTTGTTATGGAGAGGTGCGGTTTGTGACTCAACCTGTAACAAGAAGACCACCACTAAACATGGTAAAGCAGTAATGGTTGTCTGTCAAATAAGATTGACAAATAAGTGTAGTTAAATCTTTTTTGCATGGTTAATCACATCTTTCCAATGATTACTCAGTTTGTAACCGTCATCACGGTTGAAATTATGTCTGTGTTTGTATATTTGTATGGCTTCGTGTACAAACGTGATACTTTGGATAGTTGACAAGAATGCTCAGAACTTGTCACGTTCACGTCTCTCAGAGGGCGAATCACCTTTGAGCTCTCTCCATTCAAGAGCACCGATGTAAAGTATACACTGCTGTATTTTTTGTTATTTTTCCTAAAATAATTATCAGAGAGCCTAAATCATTTAAATGCGTCTGGATGTACCACATGTGACCATCACCGCCACTTAATAAACCTCTGTAGCTCTAATTACTTTTATATTTCCCAATATGTCGCGTGACAATGATAATACATTTATTATCTATGAAAGACTTGCCATTCATTCCGCGATCTCCCAATATAGAGCGTATTTTTTGTTTACTTTCATCACTAGTTATATCGCAGTGATGCTCCCAGGTCATGTCAACAATCAGCAGCAGAGCATTACATCAAGTCACGAAAATCTATTCCGCTGTATGCATTTAGCAAAATTCAGCAGTGACCGGACCAAATCATTAGCTCATTACACTTATGAATCTGCTGTGTAGGCTCTCCGTTGCCTTTTTGGACTGTACCACTTGTTTTTCAGCCAACGGCATGTCCAACGAAACGTCAGACGTCATGCCGAACAAGACTCGTTAAAACCCCGAAAACACATCGGAGAGCTGAAGGATTTGGTTCAATCATAGCTGCTCGGATGTGAACCTATAGGCACTCTGCAGTCTGGCTCAGCGACGAACTTATTCCCACTGTCTTCTCAGCTATCATTTCATGACTGAGTGAATGTAAGTGTTATCAGAATTAAAAAAATAACTCCATCGATAACAAAAGCGCGCGTGCGCACACACACACACACGAGAGTCAAAACAAACCTGTGGGTGCAGATTCTGCAGGGAGTTGAGGAAGGGCACAAACTGCGGGCGGCCAAAGTGCGTGACGGAGCGAAGTCCCGTGAACAGACTGCGGTTGGACACCTTCTGGAAGTGACGCTCGCAGATGTACTGCAGGAAAGAAGGAAGCAAAGGGGAGCATTGCAGCAGCCTATGATGTTGACAGAGCTTGCGTCCTACTTACTGTGCTGCCCACCAGTTTTATCCGCTCAGCAGCAAACCCAAACAAGTAAAATTGTCCTGAATAAATGCCATGCCTTGTATATTAGTAGATTTAAAAAAAAAAACGTCGTCAATACACTGCTAGACGAAGGCCACCCCATGTCTTGTTGCTCACGGGGGATGTTTGACCAAACTTCACCGAGCTGGTCGTCAGTGCGGGTTAGTGAAGGGGATGCCCAGGATCGGTTCAGATATCACTTGCCATTGATGTTGGCCATGGCCGGGAATCCAACTTGCATGGCTCTGTTCACAGCGCAGTGCACTAACTACTGCGCCACCACTCCACCCTTGACTTGTTTCATGACTCAACATTGTTTATCTACAAATATCCAGGTCAAAGTAGTTTACTTTGACGCTTGAATCACATTATAAAGTGTCACATATCCCACTGTTTGCTTTCCTTTGCCAGTTGAGAAGATAACCCCTAAATTACTTGTTAAACACAATCCTGTAATGTGCATAGGATTAAACTAATGTTTTGCACATGACTTCCTTATTTTCAAAGCTAAAGTCTCATAATCCGGTAAGAATGTGGATGTGTGACCAGATTTGTTTAACTTGTATGACACCGGGCACAAACAAGTTTGGCTTCGTCTCACTAGGGTTTCTTATTATGCGGATATTATGAAATACATATTTTTGGAAGACACGCAGAAGGGTTCACAATATATGTCAAAGAATTGTAAATGGAGACTCATTTATGCATTAAAGAGACCTCATACAACTCAAAGGGGAGCATAACATGTGAACTGTAGCGCTTCTCTTTTACCAGCATCATTGTACGGAGGTCAAATTTCTCGGCGAACTGCGTGATGTAGATGTGGACAGAAACCAAGTCGTTCTTGTCGTTTTCTTCCACCTCTCGGATGATGTCTGTCAGCCACTCGAACTGCCGCTGTGTCCGTGTCACCCAAATGAAATAGACCTGGCATGACAGGAAGAAAACAATATTACACAATCCATTGCGTCAGCAGTGACCGAGACACCTTATTCTCAGTACAATTCTGAATTGAAATTGGGGTCACGGTGATACTTTGTAAAAGGGGAAATTACTCTTTCATGCAACTGTTCGCAGGAGAGCCTCCACTACAGGGAGCTCAAGAGAATAGCTCGAGAGGGTTTTTGGCCTACTCTTCCTCGCTGGTTATACATCTTGGAATATGTTGGAAGTACCCACACTTAATTCCAACACACGTGGCTTGCTGTTTGACTAACTGGGAGGGAGGCGAGGGGACAGAAGTGGCAAGGTTCAAGAAAAATACCCATTGTATAAAAAACCACAGTGGGAGAGCAAACCACCAGCCTCTGCACGACAAGTCCAGCATGCTATCCATTACACCATGGCAGTATCCCCTAATAAATTGTACAATTAATAATAATTTCAAACTATTTTACCTGGAAAGCCACATTGAGAATCTCAAAGGCTTCTTTTCAAGAGGGTCCTGCATTGAGATGTTTGGGCACTTTCATTATTGAGAATTGGCTTTTGCGTGGGATGAAAACCAGAGTACACGGATTAAAAACCGACCACACATACAAAAGGTAAAACTCAACATCGGCATCTCCTGGCCACCTTGCAGTCCCACATCAACAACACCTGGCAACATCTTCTTGGTTCTTTCGGTAAAGTCACGTAGAAGGGAAGTAATAAAATAATAAAAATAAAACATAATAAAATTGTATTACTTCTTATTACTTCTTCCCTTCTACGTGAATTTACCGAAAGAACCAAGAAGATGAATCCCTGCAGTCACGAAAGCTTTAAATCGAAACACCTGGCAACTCCCTGGTGGGTACCCATCCAAGTACAAATAAAAAGGTTAACTTCTGCCTAGCATCTCATATCCTATGAGGTCAGGAGCGAGCTTTCGGGGCGACTTTGCACGTAACAAAATCTACCGAGCCTGTACCTTTTTGCAGGAAATTAGTCGGGCATTGGTGGAGGACTTGTGAACAATGTCTTTGAGGATGGACGCGAAGGGAGTGACTCCAATGCCTCCTCCTACCAGCACGGACACCTCGAAATCATTCCAGTGCTGGTGTCCCTCCCCAAACGGACCGTCCAGGTATATCTGCACACGTACAGACGGCATTGTCAGTACATAGCTGAAAGCAACATGACAATTGACTCATCTGGGTTGACATTTACAATTAATTTGCATGGAGACGAATGAGAAAAGTATTTGAGTACAACGTCAGTGGACTTGACCTTTTATCATAAGAGATAAATGTCGACCACATTTATACAACAATTAACGTTTACATTTTAAAACCATCCTTTCAATTAGCCCAACTCATGTTTTATTTTAAATATTATTATTATTGTGCTACTTTTATTTTCATTCTCATTTTGCAATGTGTATGCGTATATGGTTGCCTTGCAAGCGTTTGGCTATGCACTTTAAACGTATATTTTTGGGATAAAACAGGTTAACAATATGTAACAATATATATTGTATATATTGTATATACACACAAGTAAGTAATGTGTCAGTGCTGAAATTAACATTCAGTGGGGTTCATCTCCACTGGTTGTAAATTCCACATTCCTATGATGGGACCCTCCCTTCACCAAACTGCACTGATCAGTATGGCGAAATGTGTTTGACGCGTACGTTGTCACGAGCAGTATTCTGGAAAACTTACCCGATGACGCTGGGGATGTAATTACCAGCGAAACGTCATACACAAATTGTAAACACCGGTCGGCTGGAGTAGTAACACGCGGCAAACCTTACGAACTTGCTGTGTCGGGTGGTGATGGTTTAATGAAACATTTATACTTACATGGTGCAATATGGTGAAACAACTGCCCCCCCCCCCCCCAATGCTGGGTACGGCATGAGGAGACTTTCATAGAAGATTGGATTTTGCAATGGGCAGCGCACTATTTGTACATAATTATTATTTGTTACAATGGGACTCAGTGCATGCTGACGCCACTCTCTGACACTCATAAGGGGCCGTCCATAAATGACGTCACGCGATTATGGACGATTTTTGACCCCCCCCCCCCTAGGTGCGTGACGTCATTTATGAACGGCCCCTAATGCATTACAGTTATGTGCTCGGTTTAACATTTGACTTTTGTTGTAGAGTAACAAGCAGAGGTGCCGTCCTCCAACTGCTCGCGCATCTGCTGGCAGAAGGCCCTTCCATTCGATGGAGCGCGAGAGAGAACCTCCAAGGAGGGATATTGGTCCACTTTTCCACATAGTACAGGGTGCTTCAAAAACATGTTAACACTTACATGGGACTATCGTTTTTAGTGGAAGAAGAACGGATAATGCATTCTAACATGATAACACATGTAATGTTTCGATTTAAAGCTTTCGTGACTGCAGGGATTCATCTTCTTGGTTCTTTCGGTAAAGTCATGTAGAATGGAAATAATAAAATAATAAAAATCATTTTATTATGTTTTATTTTTTTATTGTTTTATTTTTATTATTTTATTATTTCCATTCTACGTGACTTTACCGAAAGAACCAAGAAGACATGTAATGTTAATAGCTTCAAAAAGTCAAAGAGTCTCCACTTGTTCGCCACTATTGTCAACACGTGCCTGGAATCTTCTCCAGGTGGTCTACAGAGCCCGAAGGCACATTTATTGTGGCGTTGTTGCAAATTCTCGGAAGTGTTCACATTTTTTTGAAGCACCCTGTATATCTAGGAAGGAGAGGGAGTACCCACACTTTACCCTATCATAAGGAACCTGCGGATTGCCATAATATAAGTTGTTTTGGTGAGATCGCGTAAATATATACATTTGTTGTTAGAACCCACCACCACCTGACACAGCCAATTAGTAAGGTTTGTCACGTAAACAGAACGTGGCCAATGTATTACTAGTGCAGCACACCGGTGTGTTGGAGAGCCAAGCCACAACATTTACAATCTGAGTAACGACGTTTCGCCAGTAATTCTAACCAGCTTCATCAGGCGACAGGCAGATTTGTGGAAAAGTCCTCCTGTTTCGTTCTTTAAATAGAGGGGTAGATGTGGTGATGACACTTGTGTGCCCTTCTTGCGCGAAGTGGTAGGGGGAGATGAATGAATGCATACAAATGACTATGGGTGTCCATTTCCATTTGGGTTAGGAGCCGTCCATAAATGATGTCACGCAATATAGGACGATTTTTTACCCCCCCCCCCCTAGTTACATGGCGTCACATAAAGTCAGACCCCCCCCCTCAAATATGACGTCACAAAGCTCTGCCCCCCCCAAAAAATATATAAAACATGCTTCAAATCGCTTTAAACTATTGTCATTGTTGTGTGTATTTAATGTGCCGCTGCACTCTGATGTTGTAGGAGAAAACATTTATTCAAACGTCTATTTAATTAAGTAGAACGTGTTGTCTATATTTATTTAAAGTTGCGCATTTTGATGTGACGTCACATTTCTCAAACCCACCCCCCTCGTCACACATCGTCACAAATGTCTGACCCCCCCCCCTAGGTGCGTGACGTCATTTATGGACGGCCCCTTATTTATATGGTAATCAACATACATTATGTACATACAACACAACGAACATGCGACATATAACGACGCAATGCCCGAGCCCACAAATGCGGAGGAGACATTGCAGCGATACACTCCGCTGCTTATCTGGCTTGATCACCGGAATGTGAAATTGTTGTTGTTGTTGTTGCACTGCATCTACATCAGCCGTACGAAAGAAGAAGCCGCGTGATCAAATAGAACCGGCGACCCATGGACTGCAAGCCCAGTGCACTAGTCATCACACGACGTCATTCTCATAATCAAGATTACGACCTAAAATAACCTTAGATTTCGATTTAAAGCTTTCGTGACTGCAGGGATTCATCTTCTTGGTTCTTTCGGTAAAGTCACGTAGAAGGGAAATAATAAAATAATAAAAATAAAAATTATAAAATAATTCTCACCTGAGGACGGCTGCTTGCGTTGTGGCCGAAACGTCGTGAGAATTATTTTATGATGTTTTATTTTTATTATTTCCCTTCTACGTGACTTTACCGAAAGAACCAAGAAGATAAAATAACCTTATTTTTCCCCTTAAGTGAATATTGTACCTTGGATTGGTACTCATTATCGGAGCTCTTTGCGGAGTAGATTTCACGGAGCCGCGTGGTCCAGGGTCCCACTGCACGCACGTGGATGCTCAGGGTGTTCTCATGGGGTGCGGACGAGATGGTGATCGGGTGGTACTCGCTCTGGCCCAAGGCCAGGCAGGCCACGCGCACCCACTGCCCCGACTTGTACTTGAACCCTTGGGGGCGCTTGAGCTGCAGGTGGGTGACTCCTGCGGCCAAAAATAAAGCAAGATCGTAAAGCAGTGAGATAGTGCACACTATGAAAAGCACCCTCGAAATGCAAAAGACGGGCAGGGAAATAGTTCACGTGAATTTTTGACAAATTCAAACTTTTACACGGAATCCGTTTACATTTCAATTGCGACCTCTTGCAGACCCGATATTTTTGACCATTAACAATACCTGCATTGTTTTTGTTATTTGTCTGCAAATTGTGTATATCAAATGTAAATGCCATTGGGGTAATTGTTTAAAGTGTTCTGTTTAAATAAAAATACACAAATGCGTGTAACATCTTACGAAACTATAGATCCAAAGGAGCTTCAGATGGTACGCGTTGAGTGTATTGTAAGAGTGTGATTATTATCATCTGCTGAGAAATCTGAGCACCTGGAGAAACCCCACGCGTGCAAGGGGGCAACACTCTACCCCGTACAGAAGGCACACACGGCAGCAGTCCACACTTTGGTGCACTGCCTTCTGCTGGCAAGCCGGGGTATTTCACCTCGATGCCCACGGGAAGGGAATCTCACAACATGTCATTTGTCCGATCCACCAAGGGGCCGTCCATAAATGACGTCAAGCAATTTTGGACGATTTTTGATCCCCCCCCTCTCGTCACACGGCGTCACAAAAAGTCAGACCCCCCCCCTCAAATATGACGTCACAAAGCTCTGCCCCCCCCCCAAACCATATTTCCATTTTGAAAATAAAACATGCTTCAAATCGCTTTAAACTATTGTCATTGTAGTGCGTATTTAATGTGGCGCTGCACTCTGATGTTGTAGGAGAAAACATTTATTGAAAAGTCTATTTAATTAAGTAGAACGTGTTGTCTATATTTATTTAAAGTTGCGCATTTTTATGTGACGTCACATTTCTCAACCCCCCCCCCCCCTCGTCACACATCGTCACAAATGTCTGACCACTCCCCCCCCCCCCCCCCA